>NC_142480.1:30445000-31190625 GCF_049115385.1 Moschus berezovskii
GGGATAATGAAAGTATTATCTCATAAGGCTGTTTTGAGGATAAAAAGAGTTATCTCACACAAAGAACCTGGTATGTAAGTGCTAAAAAAACTTCACTATTGGCTTTACTAGTCACACTCATCTACCTCATTTTCTTACATTGGTTTAGGATGCATCCACATGTTGAATAAGATACTGAGACAGAACCACTGGCCCCAGAGTCCAGAATTATCTAACATTTGACTTTCTGCCTATGTCACAAAATCACATGAATTATATAAGGTAGATGGAAAAGTTATCTAACAAGTTGGCTCTGCTGGAAGAGAGATCTTTTGTTACCATTTTGGGATCTTTTTCCAGACTTTCACTATTTCAAACAACAAAGCTTCACATACATCCCTTGAGCTAGTCTGGATGTGGGGACAACTGGCATCAGTTTAAGGCTCTGGAAGGCCTGGATGTTTCAGAGCAATCCATGCTGACCTTTGACATGATAATGCTGATGCTGTAGCTGAGTCCATTAGTGATTCACAATCTTTAAAATGAATCAAATCACACTGGAGTTATATCAGTAAATATGTTTATGGCCCAAATATGAATTTATTTCTCTTTCTTTCTCTCTCCTCCTTCTCTTTGTCTTTCTTCCCTTCACTCCTCCCTCTCTCTTTTCTTTTCTTCCATATTTCTAGTCATTCTTTTGATTCCCAAACTAAACTCTCTTTTTTAAAAAATCTGTACATTTCAAATGTCTGCAGTGTGTTCTTTAGTCCGGTATTTTCCTTAACCAGATTAGCATCTTTAGTTCTTCATCCTAATCGGATCACTCTTGTCCCTTAATATGTGGTGCAGTAATGTTAAGTATTCTCCCTCAAGGGAGAAGTATATAAGTTTAAATACTCATCTTCCAATGAATTATTTTGTTTGGGGATGCTTAAGCACCTATAAATAAGAAAAATATTCTCATTGAAACATCCCCAATCTTTGCCTCACAGCTACAAAGACAACAGCTTCTCTATTCAACATCAGTGTGCCTTTCTGTATGCAGTTTGAAATAGCTTTGACCTTTCTGGCTGTGCTATCACACCGTAAACTTGTATAATAATATTGAGCTTGGATCTAGCACTCTATGTTTTCATAGCATTTTATGGTTATTGATTGGTTATTTCACACAATATCCAAGCAGAGCAGTCTAGATAGATCTGGACAATACTAATTTTATTGATGAGGAAGCTGACAGAGACACTATCATTTTACCCAACCATCAGCACTTAGTGGCAGGGAGCAAAGTGACACACCAAGTGGTGCTTCAGTTCACCGGCTGAGTTATTTACCAAGGAGACCATGCAGACTTCCCTGGTAGTCCAGCAATTAAGAACCTGCCTGCCAATGCAGGGCATGTGGATTGGAGTCCTAGGAAGATTCCACATGCCCTGGAGCAACTAAGCCCGCAGGCTACAACTACTGAGCCCATGTGTCCTAGAGCCTATGCTCCAGAGCAAGAGAAGCTACTGCAATGAGAAGCTCATGCACTGCAAGGAAAAGTAGCCCCTCTTGCTGCAACTAGAAAAATCCTGGGCTCACAGCAATGAAGACCCAGTGAGGCTATAAATAATTAAAAAAAAAAAAAAGAAAGATGAAATGTGCAGTGCCAGCTGACTAAAGTTCAGACCGTGGCTTCCACATTTCCTAATTGGGTCACCTTGTACAAGTCACTTGATTTCTCCATATATCAGTTTCCTAATCTGTAAAATGAAGGTAGCCTTTAGCACATACCTCATACAATTGTTGTGAGAATTAAGAGTGGTAGTGCCCTCAGCTGGAGAAGGAAATGGCACCCCACTCCAGTGTTCTTGCCTGGAGAATCCCAGGGATGGCGGAGCCTGGTGGGCTGCCAGAGTGGGTCGCACAGAGTCGTACACAACTGAAGCGACTTAGCAGCAGCAGTGCCCTCAGCTGGCAAAGAAGTACATGTTTTAAAATGCTAGTTATTTTTCTGTGTTGCATATTTCTTTCATTTTGCTTTCTCTTTGATCTGTTCTGTGGCCTGATACTAATGTCTGGTGCCTTTCTGAATCTATATTTATTTGTATCTCCCTCAAATGAAAACACAATATTCTCGGTCCTCTGCATCTATGAGTTCCACACCTTTGGATTCAACCAACCATGGAGAGAATATATTGAAGAAAATAAATTCTGAAAAGTTCCCGAAAGCCAAACTTGGTCTTACAGGCAACTAGTTACATACAAAACATTTACATTGTATTTACAACTATTTATATAGCATTTACATTGTATTAGGTATTATAGGTAATCTAGAGATGATTTAAAGTCTACAGGAAGTTGTGAGTAGATTGCATGCAAATACTATGCCATTTTATATAAGGGACTAGAGTACCCTGGGTTTCGGGTCAAGAGGGGGGTTCCTGGAACCAATCCCCCTGGGGTTACCAAGGGATGACTATATTATGTTTTCTCCTAACTTCTCCCCCACTATTTAAAAGAATTTAGCCAACATTCCCTGTTCCTGTTGACACTTAAAACTAACCTCTGTTGTGATTGTTCTTGAATGACTAGGGAATCTGCCTGGATGCTGCCCACCTCCTACCAACCATTCTTTCATGAAAAGAACAATATATTATTACATAATGAGTCTCTTTTAGGATCAAGAGCTACAAGGGATACAGCATTGCCCAGGACAGACAAAATGCCCATTTCTTGTTTTTTTTTTTTTTCCTATTGGAACGCTATCATTTATATATATATATATATATAATGCCAAAGAGCATGTGAGAGACTTACTGCTACCTCCAAAGTTTCTTATCTCAGGCACTTGAAACACATGGTTGGAAAAAATGCTTGTGTTTAGTGAAATTTCTGTCTGAAATGCTAGGGAGTATTCTAGGCTTAGAAAATAATTGATCTAGATACTAGAACTATACCTATTTTCCTTAGGCATATTATCCAAATTGGTCTTCCCAGGTGGTGCTAGAGGTAAATTCTCCTGCCAATGCCAGAGATGTAAGAGATGTGAGTTTGATCTCTGGGTTGGGAAGATCCCCTGGAAGAAGGCATGGAAACCCACTCTAGTATTCTTGCCTGAAGAATCCCATGGATAGAGGAGCCTGGAAGGCTATAGTCCATGGGGTCAAAGAGTTAGACACAACTGAAGCAACTTAGTATGCACACATATTAGTTAAGGCTAATCAATGAGTTTATATTGTATCATAAAGTGATATCTGTTAATATCACTAATATTGATATTCACATTAGGTCATTAGTCATTTGTTTGATAGCAGGTGCAAATAATTCATAAGATGATTTAAAATTATTACTAATACTGATTTCTCATAAGCAAAATTGTACACATTTTATCCTCATTAACATATATTTTATATAATATTTTGTGTAAATTCTACTTTGGTGTACATTCTTTATCACACACACATATGCAGCATTTTTACTAGTTTCTTAAAAAATTCTAATCTTTGCAATTGTCCCCATGCTTTGTCATTAAAAAAGGCACATTTCTCTAGATCAAAATCAAAAGACTTTTCAGAGAGCTCATCATGAAATCTTGGAAGCCTTTAACTTCTTTCTTATTTTGGTCTGGGAGTGACTAGAAGTTAGTGTAATAAGCCATGCATCATCATTGAGAGTGTGAGTATGTAGGATGATTTATTCTATCCAGAAATATATATATTATTTTCATATGAGGGTTAGTAAATTAGACTATTATTTGCTTATTTGAGTTCCTATTATATCAACTACTATCATCAACATTTTATATGATCTTCTTTCTTTTCCCAGTAACACTCAATCTCATTTTATGAAGGGGGAAGCTGAGGTCACACACCTGTTGGTGGGATGATTATTTGACTCCAGATCTGTTTAACATTATAGTTTCTACATTTAACCACAATACCAGACAGCCTTTCAACTCATATCTATTTAGAAAAATAACTGATTTTTTTGTTCACAGCAATGTATAACAACAATAGCATCAAGATGCCTCTAGGTCATTAAGAAAGGCTCTTTGTTTTATATACAGCAGAGGCAAGATTGGAATTTATGATTTCTATCTAACTTGCAAGCAGCTCTATACACATGACACAGGCAACAGTTATATGAATTGGATTGCAGTCCATAACTAGCTAATTTTAACTGAACTATGTACTTTAATCAAAATTCCTATAATAGAAACTTATGAGAAAAATTATGTTTCTGGTTACTTCTGAAACAGGAGGGAAGGAAGCAGGGCACAACTTTTGAAAGAATGACATAGCCCGAGGATACAATATAAACCAATTAGAATCGAATGGGTCCAGGATGGCAGACAAGTCAACTTCAACTAGACCTTGATCCTCAATCAGTAAGCTAAATGACACACCCAGAGGCGCCATGACAGTTCCAAGGTCAACCATCAAACGACCAAAAAGTTGGGTGGTGGGCCCAACTCCTGGAAATCTCCATCCCATCCCCAAAATAGTTGGAATAATTCTCCCACTCATTCAGTTCAGTTCAGTTCAGTTCAGTCGCTCAGTCGTGTCCGACTCTCCGCGACCCCATGAATCATACCACGCCAGGCCTCCCTGTCCATCACCAACTCCCGGAGTACACTCAAACTCATGTCCACAGAGTCGGTGATGCCATCCAGCCACCTCATTCTCTGTCGTCCCCTTCTCCTCCCGCCCCCAACCTTTCCCAGCATCAGAGTCTTTCCCACTCATTAGCTTATGAAATTACCCGGTCCATAAAAGCTAACTATGCCACATTTTGAGGCCACCGCACTCACCCTCTGTGAGGGCCTAACACTCTGTAGGGTGTGTTTCTCCCTGAATAAATCCACTTCTTACCTGTCACTTTGTCTCTCATTGAATACTTTCTGAGATGAGACATCAAGACCCTGGGCTTCGTTACTGTGGGTTTTGACAAGTCCCAGCCATGTGGGTTCATGTCCCAATCAGAGGAAAAATGGTTTCACTTCCTTTAGTTATCTGATTTGAATAATGGTTAAAACAAAAGTGGGGTACTTTTATTTCTTAAATCGTGCAACTCTTGGCTAGTCTTCACTTAAAAGCAGATAAAATGAAAGATGAAGAACTCTATCAGTTGATCACACATCAAAGATCTTGCAAGTAAGATAATTTCACCAGCCTAGAACTTAACTGTGGAAATAAACAATACTGGAAATGCTCTGTGGCAATGGCAGATAAGATTTACTACATGATACTCCATACTTGCTATAATCAATGGCAAGCCACTCCAGTACTCTTGCCTGGAAAATCCCATGGATGGAGGAGCCTGGTGGGCTGCAGTCCATGGGGTCGCTGGGGGTCGGACACGACTGAGTGCCTTCACTTTCACTTTTCACTTTCACACATTGGAGAAGGAGATGGCAGCCCACTCCAGTGTTCTTGCCTGGAGAATCCCAGGGACGGGGGAGCCTGTGGGCTTCCATCTATGGGGTCACACAGAGTCGGACACGACTGAAGTGACTTAGCAGCAGCAGCAGCAGCACATTAAATAAGCAAAGGTTGATCATTTTAGCATTAAATACTTGAAAACAGTTCTTTGCATTTATAATTTAAATGTTGTTATATCTAAGGTACCTAGGGAACAGTGAAATACCCAAGGTTGTTTTATTTTCACCTCACCTCTTCTTCTCTCATGGGGAAATAACTTCAGAGTTACAATTTTTCATTTCTTGCCCCAAAACCATGTCTACTCTACTGCTGTTGTGCATCTTGAATGTTTCTTTACTGCTGCTTTTATCTTCTAGCACACAAGCAAGGTTAAGCATCTCCTTCTAGAAGTTAAAAAACAAAACAAAAAAATTCTTAGTCCCATTGTAACCAGAGCCCTGTCCTTCTCCTTTCCTTTACTAACTAGGGTTTCAAACATTCTAGCCTTTCTCTTTTCAGCTCCTCAATCATAATTGCTCTACAACTCTTTTCACCGGGTTTCTTTCCTCACCACCCTACAGTTAGTAATCTTCCTAAGAAGATTCACTTTGCTGTCAAATTCAGTGAATAATTTTCAGTCCTCGTCTGTCTCACCTCTCTAAGGCTTTCAGCACTAGTCATCACTCTCTCCTTTAGTTTTACTTCCTTTAGGATGTTCAGACCCCCAGCTCTCCTGATTCTTCATGATGTCTATGTATGGTTTGCAAAATCTTCTTTCTCTAACTACTTCCTGATGGTCTTTTTGTAGTTCTCCAACTTCTCCTTTTTTATTTAAAATACTTTCTGGGTAATATCATGGGTTGAAATGGCTTATGATCATTTATATCCAAAAGTCCCAAATTTTTTTCTGGCCTCTAGAATTCTCTCCAAAATTCAGGTCCCACTTCCAACTAAACCAGCCTGAGACAAAACCCATCACCTCCCCATTTGGCTCAGGTTAGTCATGAAGGAGTTACTTTAACTGTCCCTGTCCTTTCACCCCACATTCGAATGAATGGTCAAGTCTTACATTACTCTGCCTTCTAAATATTTCTAAGATATGTTCTCTCCTGCCTATTTTGACTGTTATCGAGTAGTTCATACCCTTTCCAACTTTCACTGGAAATTTTGCCTTGTAATGGTTCTACTCACCTTTATCATCATCCCTTCAAAACCATCATTTTCATTGCTGCCAAAATTGTGCCACTTCTCTGCCAAAATCCTTTCACTAACTCCCTACTGCTAAAAGAATAAAACTGAAGTTCTTCAGGTATTGCTTGAGGAAGCCTCTGGAAAATCCAGGACTTGGGGGTCTATCTGGTGACAGGAGATATCATGGACTAGCCATCCACAAACTTTAAACATAATGGTGATCTAGACTTCATGAGAGATGATGGGAATGCAATGGTGGGAGCACACGAAGTCTATCTGCCAAAGGGAAAAGCACAGGAAACTGAAGATCAGCTTTGGAAAGAAGGTAGCAGGAGAGGTAGCAGGAGTGACTAGCCTCCCAAACGCCTAAACTGAACAGGTAGAGAGACTTGCTTCTTAGAAGACCCTCTTCACTCACAAAGGAGCTCAGTTGTTTAAATTTGTTTAAGCCAATTTGTTTAAAAATGTAGCTTTCTTTGTTAAGGTCTAGCTTGGGATTGTTTTCTTTTGAGTTCCATTGTCCAGAAAGAACAATCAAAACTTCCTTTTAGACCAGAGAGTGTCATATTGAGTAAAGTAAGTCGAAGGAGAAATATCATAGGACATCTCTCATATGTGGAATCTAAAAAGAAATGATACAAATTAATTTATGTACAAAACAGAAACAGACTCACAGATTTATGGTTGCAGGGGGCCAGAGGAAGAATTGGGGGAAGGGATAGTTAGGGAGTTCAGGATGGACATGTACACACTGCCATATTTAAAATGGATACCAAACAAGGATCTGTTGTACAGGACATGGAACTCTGCTCAATGTTATGTGGCAGCCTGGATGGGAGGGGACTTTGGGGAAGAATGGATACGTGTATATGAGTTCCTTCGCTGTTCACCTGAAACTATCACAACATCATTTATTAACTGGTTATACTCCAAAACAAAATAAAAAATTTTTTAAAAAAACAAAAAAACTCTCTTTTGAACTTTTAGAGCAGATATCACAGAAATTGAGAGTGAAAGCGATCTATAGGACTCTTATCAGTGTGGACTGGGGCAGCACATGGTCCAGGAAAAAGATGCATGAATGTGAAAAATTGTACTACCCATCAGAATTCACTTATTTGGCAAGTTAATCAGTTTTATTACACAAATGCTAATGTTAATGTCATAATTGATAATAAGCAAAAGGCCTTGAAAAGCCATGACATATTTTAAGACAGTACAGTATGATCGTGACAGATAACTAATCAGAGTTTATCAAAGACTTTTAACTTACTATATTCCTAATAATTATATGTCTTGATTATTTATTTTCACAGCTTATAGCATAATAACCGTAGATCAGTAGAGGGAGAAATTCTCTGAGGCAGGTTGCAGCAAGATGTGACATTAGAGAACAAAGGCTAAGACAGAAAACTAATTAGACTTTGGAACACAGACATCTTAAAATGGGGATGTTAATGTAGAGGCAAACATCCTCAGTAATAACCCTGGGGGCATTATATCTGCCAGTGGAGAATTTCCAATATGATATAACAGAAAAGCCATGGAGTAGAGTTAGAAAGATCTCTGTTCTGAGCCTAACTTCATCATTTACTAGCAGTGTGGTCATGAGTCTTGAAATTTCATCTCTCAGTGCTCAATTTTCCCATCTATACAGTGGTAAGAATAGACTACTCTGAACACTTGGCACATTTTAGTTTCATGTTATCTGCATGACATAGTATAAAAAAGCATTTCATAGATAAGTGCAAAAAGTGGCATTTTATTTCATGATCAAAATGACTCAGGCACCTGATGTATTTTAAATTAAGGGTGCTCAAAGAAGGCTTATCCTTTTCTTGTCTTATTTTCTCTGGCTACTTCCTCTCTAGATGGTCTCTTTCAGTTCCATGGCTTTAAATATTAACTATTGGTAATTGAATAAAAAATTGATATATATTAATCCTGTCTCCCCAAATGTTACAATCAACTGCCTACTTAATATCTTCACTTGGTTCAGTTCAGTTCAGTCACTCAGTCATGTCCAACTCTTTGCAACCCCGTGAACTGCAGCACACCAGGCTTCCCTGTCCATCATCAACTCCCAAAGTTTACTCAGACTCACGTCCGTTGAGTTGGTGATACCATCCAACCATCTCATCCTCTGTCATTCCCTTCTCCTGCTTTCAATCTTTCCCAGCATCAGGTTCTTTTCCAATGAGTCAGTTCGTCGCATCAGGTGGCCAAACGTTTCAGCTTCAACATCAGTCCTTCCAATGAATATTCAGGACTGATTTCCTTTAGGATGGACTGGGTGGATCTCCTTGCAGTCCAGGTGACTCTCAAGAATCTTCTCCAATACCACAGTTCAAAAGCATCAATTCTTTGGCGCTCAGCTTTCTTTATAGTCCAAATCTCACATCCATACATGACTACTGGAAAAGCCATAGCCTTGACTAGACGGACCTTTGTTGACAAAGTAATGTCTCTGTTTTTTAATACGCTGTCTAAGTTGGTTGTAACTTTTCTTCCAAGAAGTAAGCTTCTATTAATTTCATGGCTGCAGTCACCATCTGCAGATTTTGGAGCCCAAAAAAATAAAGTCTGCCATTGTTTCCACTGTTTCTCCATCTATTTGCCATGAAGTGATGGGACCGGATGCCATGATCTTAGTTTTCTGAATGTTGAGCTTTAAGCCAACTTTTTCACTCTCCTCTTTCACTTTCATCAAGAGGCTTTTTAGTTCCTCTTCACTTTCTGTCATAAGGGTGGTGTTATCTGCATATCTGAGATTATTGATATTTCTCCTGGCAATCTTGAGTCCAGCTTGTGCTTCATCCAGCCCAGCATTTCTCATGATGAACTCTGCATATAAGTTAAATAAGCAGGGTGACAATATTCAGCCTTGTCGTACTCCTTTTCCTATTTGGAACCAGTCTATTGTTCCATGTCCACTTCTAACTGTTGCTTCCTGACCTGCATACAGATTTCTTGAGAGGGAGGTCAGGTGATCTCGTAGTCCTATCTCTTTAAGAATTTTCCACAGTTTGTGGTGATCCACACAGCCAAAGGCTTTGGCATAGTCAATAAAGCTGAAATAGACATTTTTCAGGAACTCTCTTGCTTTTTTGATGATCCAGCAGATGTTGGCAATTTGATCTCTGGTTCCTCTGCCTTTTCTAAAACCAGCTGGAACATCTGCAAGTTCACAGTTCATGTACTGTTGAAGCCTGGTTTGGAGAATTTTGAGCATTACTTTACTAGTATGTGAGATGATTGCAACTGTGTGGTAGTTTGAGCATTCTTTGGCATTGCCTTTCTTTGGGATTGAAATGAAAAACTTTTTCCAGTCTTGTGGCCACTGCTGCATTTTCCAAATTTGTTGGCATATTGAGTGCAGCACTTTCACAGCAACATCTTTTAGGATTTTAAATAGCTCAACTGGAATTTTTCACTTGGAAATACCTTCGAGTTTAATTTGCCTTAAGATTGCTGGGAGAAATATCAATAACCTCAGATATGCAGATGACACCACCCTTATGGCAGAAAGTGAAGAGGATCTCAAAAGCCTCTTGATGAAAGTGAAAGAGGAGAGTGCAAAGTTTGGCTTGAAGTTCAACATTCAGAAAACAAAGATCATGGCTTCTGGTCCCATCACTTCATGGGAAATAGATGGGGAAACAGTGGAAACAGTGTCAGACTTTATTTTTTTGGGCTCCAAAATCACTGCAGATGCTGACTGCAGCCAGGAAATTAAAAGACGCTTACTCCTTGGAAGGAAGAATGAGATGGCTTGATGGCTTCACCGACTTGATGGACATGAGTTTGAATGAACTCCAGGAGTTGGTGATGGACAGGGAGGCCTGGCGTGCTGTGGTTCATGGGGTCGCAAAGAGTCGGACACAACTGAGCGACTGAACTGAACTGAACTGAAATGGAACTTTTAATTGCACCCTCAGCACTGTTTTTCCTCCTGGCTTCTTGTTAATTTAATAGCAATATTACATTTTATTATTCAAGCTAATAACTTAAAAGTCATACTTGGTCTCACTTTTAACCACATAGTGTATATCCAGTTCACTAGCAAAGTTTGTTAGCTCAGTCTTCAAAAGTTATCTTGAATCCATCAACTTCTGTCACTTTCCATTGCTACTACTGTAGCCCAAGACAGTATCATTTTTATTAGCACTACTACATTAGCTTACTAAATGCTAGGTTGGCCCCTCAATCTTTTCTGACTCACCAGTCAAAATCATAAATTAGATTATGTCACATTCCTACTCAACCCCAAGTTTCCCATTATAATTTGTTGTTGTTTATTTCCTAAGTTGTATCTGACTATTTAGTGATCCCATGGACTGTAGCCCTCCAGGCTTTCCTGTTCATGGGATTTTCCAGGCAAGTATACTGGAGTAGGTTGCCATTTCCTTCTCCACCCATTATAATTAGATAAAAATCTAAATATTTCACTCTGCTCCCATAAGGATTTACATAACTTGACTTTAATCTACCTCCTCAACCCCATTTCCTATCACCTCACCTCTGATTACGTTCTCTTCATACTGGCCTTTTTTCTCTTTCTTAAACACATGTGACCCATGAATTATTCTGATTGGCCAACCTAAGTGACATATACACCCTTTGGAGGGGGGATGAGGTCAAGTGATTGACAAAGCTACTGCAATCAAGTGGAATGAGAGAAACATTATTAAAAACAAGGAATGTAAGTCACATACTCAAAAAACCAGATGTCTATTCTAGTACTAACCTGATAGAAATCTCATATCAATATAACTTATACCACCAAATGCTACTAAGATTTCAAATGAAATGGAACCAATAAAAAAAATCACATGGTTAAAATTACATTTTGATTCAAAATCAATAGATACAGGCACAGCCAACATAAGCTTCTAATTAGGTGCTTAAGTGGGCTAATACATTACTGTGGAATTAGAGTACTTAGTTATATCCAAGGATCTTCTAATTGTTGTTGACCAGTAAAACATGTCTATTTTCTTTTAGGTTAATTTTTGTGAAAAGTTGCCACAATCACAGTGCTGTAATTTTGAAACACAGAAAGAAGTGTCAGGGTTGTTTATAGCACTTGAGCTTTCAAAATCCTTTTAATGGCTATTTCAAGGGACTTAGCTACTTGTTCCTTGACTTTTATTGTTTGATTATTAATCTTTTTATGATTCCTATGACTGGGTCTAAGAATTAGATATCACTAAATTTACCAACAAAATTATCTTCTTTAAATGAAAATTGCAACAAATCTTTCTTTTCATAGAAAGCTATGTTCACGTCTTGAATTTCAAACATTTGAAATCCAACTAAGTAATAAATAGGAAAAGCTACAATGAAAAGTGTTATTTTTAAATGAGAAATTCAAAGATCAAAATAAAATGATTATTCATTGTACTATACAAATAGCCCATCTTTGTACCAAAAAACCCTTTCATCTTCACAACTAAATTGACTAAGAGGCATGGTTTCCTAGCAACATTCATTGTGTTTATGACCTTTCCTCCAATCTGAACACACATGTGTAGTTCTGAAGCTAATAAGTATACATCACCTGACCTAGACTATTCCAATTTCCCTAGAACATGTTGAGAGAAATACCTAACCAAAGTTGAGTACTAAGAAAATAAGCATGTATTCAAAACAGGTTTGAACATTTTGATATGAATATGTTTGAGTGAGTGAAAGTCACTCAGTTGTGTCTGACTCTTTGTGACCCCATGGACTGTACAGTCCATGGATTTCTCCTAGCCAGTATGTTTAACTAAGGTTAATAAATGAAAGTATAATCAAGTAGTATTTTATTGCAGCATTCCAGCATACAATTAGAAAATGACAAGTTTAGAAGAAAGTTAGGATATATGGAAAGGTTTTGCTGACATCAGAAAAAATATATATCTATACTTCATTCACAATATGCACATTGTGATATATGCAATATATATGCATCTATATTTTAGGACTATATTTCTGTGTTTTGAGAATCTAGGTGTTTGAACACCACTAGAATTTGGAAAATGCTTGATAAAGCAATACGTTAAATGTGTCTTAAGCATTATTCAAAGGGAGCTGTACCAAAAGAGAGCCCAAAAATTTGAGGTAGTAACTCTTATCTATGTACCTGAAACCTGTATCATTTTAGTACCTTTTTCTTTAGAAGATCAGAGATAGCAAGTACAAGAAAAAATTACTCTCATCTTTGTTGCTTTTCTATGTGTCAATTTCTGTGTATTAAACAGTCCATTAGAACTACATCAGAAAAAAGGTGAGAAGCAGTATATAATAATCTGTATAATCTTTTGAAGAGAAAAGGCCTTCACTGCTGGCTAATTCACCAAAAGTGCAGGAGTTAAATGGCATCGAGCCATTGGTGCATTTTCTTTGATATTATCTAATGAATCCCTCCAAATTTATATGTTTTGTATATCACCACCACAGATGCAGGGTTTAGTGAGTTTTGCTTATGCAAAATGAAAATAATTGCAGGGAAGCTTTTAAGCCAGATGTTAGAAATCGCTAGAGACGTGTTTGGGTCAGCATGTTTGACAGAGTTTACACAAGTGGCTACTCTAACTGGCAATTGACTGCCCAGTGGACAATTAGTAATATATCTTCCTTGTTTGTTAAGTATATATTTATTTCATTTTAAATAATTGTGTCTGAGGTTAAAATGGCAATAACAGTGATAAATTCTCTACCTTAAATCTCTTAATAGGTATGATGAGTATAGCTTAGCCAAAACAGTAAATGTTTAAAAAAGAAATACTTTATTTATTCTGACATCCATATAAGATTTGTTTTGTTTACAAGTCAAAGGATTATTTTTCTAACTGCCAAATCTTTGATCTTAACTTAAGAGTTAAAATTCCAGCTGTGTTCTTCATGACTCTCATTTTCATTGTCAACAGTAATGAAAAGTCTACAGTTAGGACACGGCCGAGGGCTGTTTTCTTTTGTTCCCCTTTTTTCTTCTTTCCTTCCTTTCTTCATTTCTTTCTTCCTTCACTCCTTCCTTCCTTTTCTCCCTCCCTCCCTTCTTTCTTCCTTTTATTTTTGTTATGATCATTTTAGAGTCAGCTCAGTTTCTCTTTGATGAGAAAGCCCTTGGTTAATAGGTGTATAAAATATTCTTAAGTCTATTAGTAGTTGAAATTATCAAAGTCATAAAACTAAAGGTTATAATTTTAAGAACATACTTAAGCAGTTGACCTTTCCGTGTTATTATATTGGTCACTTAAACATCAACTTCTTAATGGATTTTGCTGTTACTAATGAAAATCTCTTTGATACATTTCAGGCTTCAAACATCCTGTGGAATCTCAAGCATCAAAATTGGAAAGGTTAGCCAGAAAACTAGAAGAGTGAGTACCTGGCTGCCTAATTTCTCAATTTAATGTTCATCGTACTCTACTGTCTTACACACTATTGTCCCTTTCCCTCATTTTTTGAGTTCACTTCTCCACTCCAACTGTGGCCCTATGTTCAGTTCAGTTGCTCAGTCGTGTCTGACTCTCCGTGACCCCATGAATCACAGCACGCCAGGCCTCCCTGTCCATCACCAACTCCCAGAGTTCACTCGAGTCGGTGATACAATCCAGCCATCTCATTCTCTGTCGTCCCCTTCTCCTCCCACCCCCAATCCCTCCCAGCATCAGAGTCTTTTCCAGTGAGTCAACTCGTCGCATGAGGTGGCCCAAGTATTGGAGTTTCAGCCTTAGTATCAGTCCTTCCAATGAACACCCAGGATTGATCTCCTTTAGAATGGACTGGTTGGATCTCCTTGCAGTCCAAGGGACTCTCAAGAGTCTTCTCCAGCACCACAGTTCAAAAGCATCAATTCTTCGGTGATCAGCTTTCTTCACAGTCCAACTCTCACATTCATACATGACCACTGGAAAAACCATAGCCTTGACTAGACGGACCTTGGTTGGCAAAGTAATGTCTCTGCTTTTTAATATGCTATCTACCTTGGTCATAACTTTCCTTCCAAGGAGTAAGCGTCTTTTAATTTCATGGCTGCAATCAGCATCTGCAGTGATTTTGGAGCCCCAAAAAATAAAGTCTGACACTGTTTCCACTGTTTCCCCATCTATTTCCCATGAATTGATGGGACCAGCTGCCGTGATCTTTGTTTTCTGAATGTTGAGCTTCAAGCCAACCTTTTCACTCTCCTCTTTCACTTTCATCAAGAGGCCTTTGAGTTCCTCTTCACTTTCTGCCATAAGGGTGGTATCATCTGCATATCTGAGGTTATTGATATTTCTCCCAGCAATCTTGATTCCAGCTTGTGCTTCTTCCAGCCCAGCGTTCCTCATGATGTACTCTGCATATAAGTTAAATAAGCAGGGTGACAATATACAACCTTGACGTACTCCTTTTCCTATTTGGAACCAGTCTGTTGTTCCATGTCCACTTCTAACTGTTGCTTCCTGACTTGCATACAGGTTTCTCAAGAGGCAGGTCAGGTGGTCTGGTAGTCCCATCTCTTTTAGAATTTTCCACTGTTTATTGTGATCCACACAGTCAAAGGCTTTGGCATAGTCAATGAAGCAGAAATAGATGTTTTTCTGGAACTCTCTTGCTTTCTCCATGATCCAGCGGATGTTGGCAATTTGATCTCCTGTGCCTCTGCCTTTTCTAACACCTGCTTGAACATCTGGAAGTTCACGGTTCACATATTGCTGAAGCCTGGCTTGGGTAATTTTGAGTATGGCCCTATGTTACTTACCCTAAAAGGCAGAAGTGTGGGTTCAGTAAAGCTCTCCTGTACAATCGAAAAAGTCTTAATTTCAGGCTAATTTAATTATTGACCTGGATCTCCATCTTCTTACTTAATAATCTGAAGAGTGGAACTGTATAATTTTCTAAATCCTTTCTATTTCAAAAATACTACATTTCTTAGAATGGTCTCATTATCCAAATGATGAATAATTTACCACCTCAGTAAATGTTATGACCTGAGATATCTTCTTAAGCTTAGTTTCTTCCCTTCTTCTTACCTCTTCATGTAAAAGCCTTCACACTCTAGATTGGGCCTCTCTTGTTTCACTGACTCCCATGACAACAGTGCCCATGAAGTTTATACTCCTGACTCATTTCACTTTTCATGCATCTAGGATATGTCAGAGGCAAGATCATGCAATAGAAGGAGCATGTGTTTTTGAAGAAAAACAAAACAAAAATAATCAAAATCCAGTTCTTTCATTTGTAGCTCTGGAAACTTGGCTAAATGACTTAACCTCTTAGAACCTCAGGTTTTACATCCATAAAGCTGAGATACTTGGTGCATATCAGTGTTTTTATTGAGATCAAAGATGACACATAAAAACTCCAAGTGCCAGTTACTAATATTATTTAAGTGGTAGGTTTCATTACTCCATATTTTATATTACTGCTTATTTCCCCCCAATATCATCAACTAGAAAAAATAAACTTAAGATTAATTTCAAATGCCACCTGCTCAGGGATGTTTCTTGATTTTTCCAAAGTTACTAGAATTACTGTATTCCCACAGCATTTTTTCTTCTTAAATAAAAATCTGATATAGTATTTTTTCCATAGAGTTCAGGTTTATCTCTTTGCCTGAGAACTATTCCTTAGATCTTTTCATGTTAGTCTGATACCTTAGCATTTTTGTATCATGCTTAACTCAGAGTTCTGTATTTGGGGGAGGCTCAATAAATATATACATGTTTGATCAAATAAATCATCAATGAGCTCTTTATATTTTTGTCTACATACCTCCTTCAGGAGCAACTTAACCTCTACAAAAAAAAAAAAAACCAAAAATCCACAAATCTACTCTGACATATGGAGTCAATATTGTCCCAATCAGTGAAGAGTAAAGTTCAGAATATCTGAGTCAGGTCCAGTTTCCTATTGTTTCCCTTTAATGATGTTTATTGGTTCTAGCTTCCCCTTAGTCCCATGACCAAGTCCCCACCTTAAACCTTAGTTCTGAAAGTGAAGTACCTATACTGCTTCAGCTAAGATGTGTCCTAAAATCTTGTATTGATAACCTTCATTATACTGCAGTTCTTCTATGTTGGGAATTCTAGCTAATCATTTCTATCGTGACTAGGAATGGAGTCCTGCTGCTACTGCTAAGTCACTTCAGTCATGTCCGACCCTGTGTGACCCCATAGACAGCAGCCCACCAGGCTCCTCTGTCCCTGGGATTCTCCAGGCAAGAATACTGGAGTGGGTTGCCATTTCCTTCTCTAGGAATGGAGTCCTAGCAACCCTGAAATCCAAACATCTAGGTCCTATCAGCTTATAATCATTTTTGTACGCTACCAAGGCTTGAATCCCTGTCCCTGGACTCTCTTATTCTGGCAGAACACTACTGTAAATGTGGCTGCTTAACTGGATTGCAAGATATTATATATCCAGACTTCTTACCAGCTTCTAGAATTCCCTTTGTTTCCAACTGCCTGTTTCATTTCAGTGACTATGTCTGACTTCCAGCCCAGAGTTTCTGGACTGGTTCTTGCATATTATTTCTTTTGCCTTCCCTAGTTCAGCTAATTTTACTTTTGGAAATATCTTTCTCAGTCATATTCACACATTCTCTCTTTCCATAGTCCCTTTTTTTTCTTCCAAACTAAAGCTACTTAGTTCAGGAAAAGCTCCTTTTCCTTCTTTCCCCCTCTTTTATGTATGAGTCAAGACAGATGGTAATTGTATCTGCTAAATATCTATTGCAACATTTGTAATAACATTAGACATATAGATGAGTCACTTCACTGTCATCTATTTAAATGTTCTTGGAAGTGCCAAGGAGTATCTTTTAGAAAGCAGAGATAGCCATCTTTATAGTTAAAATTTTCAGTTTAACCCAGTTTTTATCAAGAAATTAGAAGGAGACTCTTTACAGATGAAGGAAACAAACTATGGTTTCCAGGGGGTAAAGAGGGATAAACTCTTGGGGGGTGGGAGGGATAAACTGGGAGATTGGGATTGACATATACACACTACATATAAAATAGATAATAAGAACCTGCTGTATAGCACAGGGAACTCTATTCAATACTTTGTAAATGGCCTATATGGGGAAAGAATCTAAAAAAGAGTAGATGTATGAATATGTATAACTGATTCACTCTGCTATACAGTTGAATCTATCACAACATTGTAAATTACCTATACTCCAATAAAAACAAAAACAAAAAAGAAATCAGAAGGAGACCCTCATCTAAATTTTGATTATGTTCCTACTAACCTCAAAAACATTAAAACAGATATACAAGTGAATAGTCTGTTGTCACATTTGCTCAGGGATATCTCAGTCCTCCTTCTTTGCGACCCCGTGGACTATAGCCTATCAGGCTCCTCCGTTCTGCCATTTCCTTCTCCAGGGGATCTTCCCGACTTAGGGATTGAACTTGGGTATTCCGTGTCCATTTCCTTCTCCAGGGGATCTTCCCGACTCAGGGATTGAACTTGGGTCTTCCCTGTTGCAGGCAGAGGCTTTACCCTCTGAGCCAACAGGGATGTTTAGCCATAACATACAGAATTCCTGCCTAACAAATGTTTTTAGAATTTTGGTACAAAATTTCAATTAATCATGTAATGGGATAATATTTATTTTTCTTATTTATATATATTTAACACATCACCCTTTATAGTTTTTGAAGCTCTGCAAAATGATAATGTGGATTATTTAAATATATTTTAAAAATTGATTCTGCAAAATCAGATCATTTAATGACTTCTGTTTGAAATATTTAGTCCCATTGAGTCTGGAAGAATTATCTTTGCAATTGGCTTTATAACAAAATCAAAAATGTATATTTTGATCCCAGTTTCCCACCCCACCTCCACTTCCTCAAACTAATTTGTTTTGTTCTTTAAGTAAATTATTGTGGGTTCAAAGGGATTAGGATTGGGGTGTTCTGTCATTTTACTTCTTAGTGCTAGGCAGGAAATTGCTCAAGAGAAAAGATATTTGACACAAACTCTGACATTAAATAAAGATAAAGATTAGAAAGTTTTCATTCTCCAAGGTTAGATGTAGTCAAGCACAATTTAAAATATATGTTTATTAAGTTAGATGAACTATAAACGTCTTATGGAGAAATGATTCAATCTAAAAAATTTATTTCGTGGTCAATAAAAATCCAATTAAAAGAAATTAGATTGAAATGACTGCTGACAGGAGCAAACTAGACCAATCTCTCAATGCTTGTTTGGTGACAATAATAGATGGGATATGATGATACCAGTAATACTGAAATCTCCGTATCAGTTCTAATTCTGAGTTAATTCTAAATATAAGTTTTAAAAACAATGGAAATTGATTATAGTAGAAGCCACTAACAGAAAAAACTGTGGTTAGGAAGTCTGATTAAATGTTATTTTGTTTCCAAACAAGACTGAAACAAAGTAACTCTTTTTAAAAGTGCTCTTTTAAAATCCATTTAAATAATCCACATTTTCTATAATAGAGATTTTTTTAAATTAATTTTTACAAGTACTAGGGATGTAATGTACAACATGATTAATAAAACTGATACTGCTCTATGTTATATATGAAAAGAGTTAAGAGTAAATTCTAAGAGTTCTCATCACAAAGAAAACTATTTTTCCTTTTCTTTAATTTTATACCTATATGAGATGATGGATGTTTACTAAACTTATTATGGTAATCATTTCATAATGCATATAAATCAAATCACTATGCTGTACACCTTAAGCTTACACAGTGCTGTATGTCAATTATACTTCAATAAAATTGGAAGAAAAAAAGACAAAAAATAAAGTTCTACTATTAATTAACTTTTACTAAGTGGTTGATTCCATTATTCTATACACAGACAAAGAATGTCTGTTCTTATTGACAATTCAGCCACTATCTAGTGGAGATTTCTTTTAACAACATAAAAACAGCATCTAGAATTAACCAAAGTGATTTCGATAATTGTCAACAGAATACACAGAAGAACTGTACAAAAAAGATCTTCATGACCCAGATAATCATGATGGTGTGATCACTCACCTAGAGCCAGACATCCTGGAATGTGAAGTCAAGTGGGCCTTAGGAAGCATCACTACGAACAAAGCTAGTGCAGGTGATGGAATTCCAGTTGAGTTATTTCAAATCCTGAAAGAGATTACGCTGTGAAAGTGCTGCACTCAATATGCCAGCAAATTTGGAAAACTCAGCAGTGGCCACAGGACTGGAAAAGGTCAGTTTTCATTCCAATCCCAAAGAAAGGCATGCCAAATAATGCTCAAACTACTGCACAATTGCACTCATCTCACACGCTAGTAAAGTCATGCTTAAAATTCTCTAAGCCAGGCTTCAGCAATACGTGAACTGTGAAAATCCAGATGTTCAAGCTGGTTTTAGAAAAGGCAGAGGAACCAGAGATCAAATTGCCAACATCTGCTGGATCATCAAAAAAGCAAGAGAGTTCCTGAAAAACATCTATTTCAGCTTTATTGACTATGCCAAAGCCTTTGACTGTGTGGAACACAACAAACTGTGGAAAATTCTTGAAGAGATGGGAATACCAGATCACCTGACCTGCCTCTTGAGAAACCTGTATGCAGGTCAGGAAGCAACAGTTAGGACTGGACATGGAACAACAGACTGGTTCCAAATAGGAAAAGGAGTACGTCAAGGCTGTATATTTTCTCCCTGCTTATTTAACTTATATGCACAGTACATCATAAGAAATGCTGGGCTGGAAGAAGCACAAGCTGGAATCAAGATTGCCGGGAGAAATATCAATAACCTCAGATGTGCAGATGACACCACCCTTATGGCCGAAAATGAAGAACTAAAGAGCCTCTTGATGAAAGTGAAAGAGGAGAGTGAAAAGTTGGCTTAAAGTTCAACATTCAGAAAACTAAGATCATGGCACCCAGTCGCATCAGTTCAGTTCAGTTCAGTTCAGTCGCTCAGTCGTGTCCGACTCTCCGCGACCCCATGAATCACAGCACGCCAGGCCTCCCTGTCCATCACCAACTCCCGGAGTACACTCAAACTCATGTCCACAGAGTCGGTGATGCCATCCAGCCATCTCATTCTCCGTCGTCCCCTTCTCCTCCCGCCCCCAACCTTTCCCAGCATCAGAGTCTTTTCCAGTGAGTCAACTCGTCGCATGAGGTGGCCAAAGTATTGCAGTTTCAGCTTTAGCATCAGTCCCTCCAATGAACATCCAGGATTGATCTCCTTTAGAATGGACTGGTTGGATCTCCTTGCAGTATAAGGGACTCTCAAGAGTCTTCTCCAACACCACAGTTCAAAAGCATCGATTCTTCGGCGATCAGCTTTCTTCACAGTCCAACTCTCACAACCATACATGACCACGGGAAAAACCATAGCCTTGACTAGACGGACCTTGGTTGGCAAAGTAATGTCTCTGCTTTTTAATATACTATCAAGGTTGGTCATAACTTTCCTTCCAAGGAGCAAGAGTCTTTTAATTTCATGGCTGCAATCAGCATCTGCAGTGATTTTGGAGCCCAAAAAAACAAAGTCTGACACTGTTTCCACTGTTTTTCCACCTATTTCCCATGAAGTGATGGGACCAGATGCCATGATCTTTGTTTTCTGAATGTTGAGCTTCAAGCCAACCTTTTCACTCTCCTCTTTCACTTTCATCAAGAGGCTTTTGAGTTCCTCTTCACTTTCTGCCATAAGGGTGGTGTCATCTGCATATCTGAGGTTATTGATATTTCTCCCAGCAATCTTAATTCCAGCCTGTGCTTCTTCCAGCCCAGCGTTCCTCATGATGTACTCTGCATATAAGTTAAATAAGCAAGGTGACAATATACAGCCTTGACGTACACCTTTTCCTATTTGGAACCAGTCTGTTGTTCCATGTCCGGTTCTAACTGTTGCTTCCTGACCTGCATACAGGTTTCTCAAGAGGCAGGTCAGGTGGTCTGGGATTCCCATCTCTTTCAGAATGTTCCACAGTTGATTGTGATCCACACAGTCAAAGGCTTTGGCATAGTCAATGAAGCAGAAATAGATGTTTTTCTGGAACTCTCTTGCTTTCTCCATGATCCAGCGGATGTTGGCAATTTGATCTCTGGTGCCTCTGCCTTTTCTAACACCTGCTTGAACATCTGGGAGTTCACGGTTTACATACTGCTGAAGCCTGGCTTGGAGAATTTTGAGCATGACTTTACTAGCGTGTGAGATGAGTGCAACTGTGCGGTAGTTTGAGCATTCTTTGGCATTGCCTTTCTTTGGGATTGGAATGAAGACTGACCTCTTCCAGTCCTGTGGCCACTGCTGAGTTTTCCAAATCTGCTGGCATATTGAGTGCAGCACTTTCACAGCATCATCTTTCAAGACTTGAAATAGCTCAACTGGAATTCCATCACCTCCACTAGCTTTGTTCGTAGTGATGCTTTCTAAGGCCCACTTGACTTCACATTCCAAGATGTCTAGCTCTAGGTCAGTGATCACATTATCGTGACTATCTTGGTCGTGAAGATCTTTTTTGTACAGTTCTTCTGTGTATTCCTGCCATCTCTTCTTAATATTTTCTGCTTCTGTTAGGTCCATACCATTTCTGTCCTTTATCGAGCCCATCTTTGCATGAAATGTTCCCTTGGAATCTCTAATTTTCTTGAAGAGGTCTCTTGTTTTTCCTATTCTGTTGTTTTCCTCTATTTCTTTGCATTGATCACTGAGGAAGGCTTTCTTATCTCTCTTTGCTATTCTTTGGAACTCTGCGTTCAGATGCTTATATCTTTCCTTTTCTCCTTTGCTTTTCGCCTCTCTTCTTTCTACAGCTATTTGTAAGGCCTCCTCAGACAGCCATTTCGCTCTTTTGCATTTCTTTTCCATGGGGATGGTCTTGGTCCCTGTCTCCTGTACAATGTCACTTACCTCCGTCCAGAGTTCATCAGGCACTCTATCAATCAGATCTAGTCCCTTAAATCTATTTCTCACTTCCACTGTATAACCATAAGGGATTTGATTGAGGTCATATCTGAATGGTCTAGTAGTTTTCCCTACTTTTTTCAATTTAAGTCTGAACTTCGCAATAAGGAGTTCATGATCTGAGCCACAGTCAGCTCCTGGTCTTGTTTTCGCTAACTGTATACAGCTTCTCAGTCGCATCACTTCACAGCAAATAGATGGAGAAACAGTGGAAACAATGGCTAACTTTATTTTTCTGGGCTCCAAAATCACTGCAGATGGTAATTGCAGCCATGAAATTAAAAGACGCTTACTCCTTGGAAGGAAAGTTACGACCAACCTAGATAGCATATTAAAAAGCAGAGACATTACTTTGCCAACCAAGGTCCGTCTAGTCAAGGCTATGGTTTTTCCCGTGGTCTTATATGGATGTGAGAGTTGGACTGTGAAAAAAGCTGATCGCCGAAGAATTGATGCTTTTGAACTGTGGTGTTGGAGAAGACTCTTGAGAATCCCTTGGACTACAAAAAGATCCAACCTGTCTATCCTAAAGGAGATCAGTCCTGGGTGTTCATTGGAAGGACTGGTGTTGAAGCTGAAACTCCAATACTTTGGCCACCTGATGCAAAGAGCTGACTCATTTGAAAAGATCCTGATGCTGGAAAAGATTGAGGGCAGGAGGAGAAGGGGACGACAGAGGATGAGATGGTTGGATGGCATCACCAACTCGATGGACATGAGTTTGGGTAGACTCCGGGAGTTGGTGATGGACAGGGAGGCCTGGCATTCTGTCGTTCATGGGGTCGCAAAGAGTTGGACATGACAGAGCAACTGAACTGAACTGAGCCATTCGAATGTGTCTTTTGTTTCCTTTTATTCTGGGGAGATTTGCCTATTAACTTTAACTTCAATTGTGTATTTAGCTCTTTAATTATTAAATGCCAAATATACTAGAATGAAATAGTCTTGGTGAATCCTTGGTGAATGCTTAGTATAGGTAAATCACTGCAGAAAGGAGTCTATTTAACCTTCAAACATCTTCAGATATCAACATTTCATCATTGCCCATGGTAGCTGATACTAATATTTATGAACAATATATTTAAAGGTACACAATTACAACTATAGTACCTTTTTATCATTTCGGTGTATTTTGCTTAACATTGTAGTCCAATTTCATGATTTCAGTGATCATTTGTAAGGGGCCTAACTCTAGATAATTTTATCCTCATTAGCTCCAGATCCTTATTTCCAAATGTCCGTGGAATGTCTCCATTTGAATGCCCTACAAACACCTTTAACTCAACATGACTAGAACTTAATTATTTTCCATCCCTCAAATTTTCCCTTCTTCTATGTTCGCATTTTATCTTAAAAGAATCACTTTACTCCAAGCTGCTGCTGCTGCTGCTGCTAAGTTCTTCAGTCATGTCCGAATCTGTGTGACCCCATAGATGGCAGCCCACCAAGCTCCCCCATCCCTGGGATTCTCCAGGCAAGAACAATGGAGTGGGTTGCCATTGCCTTCTCCTTACTCCAAGCTAAGGAAGCACAAAATATAGTATGATCCATCAGGAACCAAATCACTCTCATTAACTATTTGTACCTCTTCCGAGACACTGTTATTGTCTAATATTAAGCCCTTACTTCCTCATACGAACACAACTGCATTTCCCTATCAGTTGATTCAAACCATCTTCTACCCTGCTGTCATATTAAACTTTCAAAAGCACAGCTCTGGTCATATCACAATGCTGTTCAAACATCTTCAAAGTCTCTCCAGGGAAGGTAGCATTTGAGACTGACCTTTGAAGATAATGTTTTTTTTTAGAGAATGTGAAAGCATTCCAGATATTAATGTGAAATGAGCTCTAAAAGAACATAGAGTGTTTTAGGACTAGCACATAGTTTGATATCTCTAAAGGGTAGATGAGTGAGAGAAAGAGCTTGAGCAAGCAGCAAGCTTAGGATTTTCCTCTTGCTAGTTCCTTTACCTCAAATATTTAATATCCTATCTAGCTCAACTGCTACATTCTCCAAGACATCTTCTCTGGTGCCGCTAATTGGAAATAATCCTTCTTCAAACATAAGCTTAACCCCGGATACTCTGTATAGCATTATAGGTATTTGTGTACAGACTTCATGCTCATGATGGTGCAGTAAGCTATCTGTAAGGAAAATGTGCATCAGGTTCATTTGGTTCAACTCCCAAATCACCTTTTTTTATGAAAAAGTAAATATGCAAACATTGCAAATGGTAGAGTAGATGACAGCCACCCTTGTAGAAAACAATAAATATGTCTGCCCTAAGATAAACCTGAGACTTTAAAAAGACTCAAAATATTTTAAGCAAAATTGAAAAAAAATTACATAAAATCGAATGAAAAGAAAACTTTGTGGAAATCATACATTTTAGTAATAAACCCATTAGAAACTTTTCAGGTTTCCACTGGTCATCATTTATTACAGGTTGGTGAATGAACTTTTAAGGAATTAAATTCAGCTTAGAAAAAAAGAAACATTTCTGAGTACTGAGTTCAATCTAATGTAATAATGATTATCATTATGTACAAGGTATGAAATTTTATCCTTTTGCGTTACTTGTCATTTCATTTTTGCATTTGGGTTTGCCCTGTGTGATAAGTTGGTTTCAGTTTTTGAATTTATTTGTAATAGCATGTGCTTGCTGGGTTAAAATAGTCCTTTCATTACACTGCAGAGTAATTCAATGTCAGAAATCTTGACTGGGAATGTAAAGCTACAACTTATTTTCCATGTATAATCAACCCCCAGTTATCTCAGAGTGGATTATCCATGTTTCAGGGAATTGCGTGTCAACATCTATCAACAGCACTTGTAGATGCTCTGCTGAAAGCACATATCTTGCTTTACTATTTATTTTTTTGGTTGATTCAGTCTCTCTTCCTATTTTTTCTTTGCATTCAGTCTACATCACAGTAGGAATACAATATAATGACTTAACTACATGTTCTTGCCATTGGGAAGTTGAGAGAGTAGCTCTGATTTTGAGTGCTACTCTGTTCCATGAAGTGAAAGTGTTAGTTTTTCCGTCATCTCCGACTCTTTGGGCCCAGATGAACTGTAGCCTGCAGGGCTCCTCCATGCATGGGATTTTCCAAGCAAGAATACTGGAATGGGTTGCCATTTCCTTCTCCAGTGGATCTTCTTGACCCAGGGGTTGAACACCGGTCTCCTGCACCACAGGCAAATTCTGTATCATCTCAGACACCAGGGAAGCCCATTCAGTTCAGTTCAGTTCAGTTCAGTCGCTCAGTCGTGTCCGACTCTCCGCGACCCCATGAATCACAGCACGCCAGGCCTCCCTGTCCATCACCAACTCCCGGAGTTCACTCAAACTCATGTCCACAGAATCGGTCAGTTTAATAAAACTGTTTACAAACAGTTTAACAAACTGACTCTGCTAAACTGACTTTACTCCAGAGTCAGTTTAACAAAGTGAAGACTGCCTGGAACAGCTAAAGGAATTCAGGATGGGAAATATATATGTTGTATATTGCCTCCTCAAGTGAAATAACATGTACAAAAATACTCTATATGTAAATAACAATCCTAAAATATTCCATAAGATTAGCTTAAGCTTCCTCCTGAATTGGATGAAATTCTGGGGTAGTGGAACAAGCACTTTATTTGAAATTGTAAGCGCCAGGTCTGAGGCTGTCTCCTACAACAAACAAGTTCTTTACTGGGCAGTGCAAATTAATCTCCAAGAGCATTATTACTCTCATTGTCTCTTGTTTGTTCCTGCTTAATCTCTTTTCCTCTTTCTTTTGACACAACATTCTGACTTTCCTTTAAGGAACCTCTCCCCATTTGACTCCATGTGTTCAGGGTGGAGCTGACCTCCCTTCCCTTACACAACTCATAGGCTCAGGACCGACACTAGCCAATTAATCTCGAGAATTACTGAAAAAGATGTTAGATGCTCGAAGGGGCTGGTAGCCATGTATGCTCTTTGTGGAATATATATGAGAACAAACAACAGATAAGGCATGACAGAGAATGTGAGAAACTCAATGTCCTGAAGTTGCTATTTGATGCACAGATGTAACAAGGAAATGAGTGCCTTGCTATTTCCAGCACATGAGTGAAGGAATTATATTTTAATGTTTTGCTTACTTCAAATTCCCTATTCAATGTTCAAATGTTAAATGAGGTAATAGTGTATTGTTCAGTTCAGTTTAGTTCAGTTCAGTCGCTGAGTTGTGTCTGACTTTTTGCGACCCCATGAATCACAGCATGCCAGGCCTCCCTGTAGTGGATCAGAATGCAACATATTGTGAAATTTTTATGAAAAAAAATAAAACAATAAAGAAAAAATTAAAAATAAGCAAAATAGTGTTATTGCAGCATTTGGCTTAAAACTTGGCACATTTTAAAGAAATAAATGGATATATACTGCTGCTGCTGCTGCTAAGTCGCTTCAGTCGTGTCTGACTCTGTGCGACCCCATAGACGGCAGTCCACCAGGCTCCTCCGTCCCTGGGACTCTCCAGGTAAGAACACTGGAGTGGGTTGCCATTCCTTCTCCAATGCATGAAAGTGAAAAGTGAAAGTGAAGTCGCTCAGTCATGTCCAACTCTTAGCGACCCCATGGACTGCAGCCTACCAGGCTCCTCCATCCATGGGATTTTCCAGGCAAGAGTACTGGAGTGGGATATATACTAGATGTAAATATTAGTATAAAAAATAATACTAGTTGGATAAATAACTACAGGGTAGATAATTAAAAACTTAGAGAAATCTGTATGCAGGTTAAGAAGCAACAGTTAGAACTGTATATGGAACAACAGACAGATTCCAAACTGAGAAAGGAGTATGTCAAAGCTATATATTGTCATCCTGCTTATTTAACTTAATTGCAGAGTACATCATGCAAACTGCCAGTCCGGATGAAGCCCAAGCTGGAATCAAGATTGCTGGGTATGCAGATGACCCCACCCTATGGCAGAAAGTGAAGAGGAACTAAAGAGCCTCTTAATGAAAGTGAAAGAGGAGATTGAAAAGTTGGCTTAAAACTCAACATTCAAAAACTTAAGATCATGGCATCCAGTCCTATCCTTCATGGCAAATAGATTGGGAAACAATGGAAATAGTGAGAGACTTTTTAGTTTCTGGAGGTCCAAAATCACTGCAGATGGTGACTGCAGCCATGAAATTAAAAGACACTTGCTCCTTGGAAGAAAAGCTACGACCAACCTAGACAGCATATTCAAAAGCAGAGACGTTACTTTGCCAACAAAGGTCCATCTTGTCAAAGCTATGGTTTTTTCCGGTAGTAACGTAGGATGTGAGAGTTGGACAATAAAGAAAGCTGAGCACCAAAGATTTGATGCTTTTGAACTGTGGTGTTGGAGAAGACTCTTGAGAGTCCTTTGGACTGTAAGGAGATTCAACCAGTCAATCCTAAAGTAAATCAGTCCTGAATACTCATTGGAAGGACTGATGCTGAAGCTGAAACTCCAATACTTTGGACACCTGATGTGAAGAACTGACTCCTTTGAAAAGACCCTGATGCTGGGAAACATTGAAGGTGGGAGGAGAAGGGGACAACAGAGGATGAGATGGTTGGATGGCATCACCGACTCAATGGACAGGGCTTTGAGTAAACTCCGGGAGTTGGTGATGGACAGGGAGGCCTGGCGTGCTTCAGTCCATGGGGTCACAAAGAGTTGGACATGGCTGAGTGACTGAACTGAACTGAACTGAGTAAAATAAATAAATAAATAAACTATATCTGTTATAGAACACCTTAATAAGAGAACATTTAAATAAATGAATGGATATTTCCTGTTTATGGATGAAAGATTCAGTATTGTTAAGATTTCAGTTTCAGTAGAATTCAGTCTACTAATTCAACACAACTCAGTCAAAATCTCTGCAAGCTATTTTATAGATATTGATAAAATGATTTTAATTTTATGTAGAAAAGCAAACTGTATAGATTTCCAACTCAGTATGATGAAGGGCAATGTTGAGGAACTTACTCTGCTCAATTTCAAGAGCTACTAGAAAGCTACAGTAATCAATACAGGATGGAATTGATGAAGGCATAGATAGTTGGATGAATAGAAAAGAATAGAGAGCTCCAAAATAGATACACACAAATGTAGTCAACTGATATTTGACAATTCACAGGCAATTCAATGTAGGAAGAATAGTCTTTTCAACAAATGATCCTGGACAATTCGTTATACATATAAAAAAAAATGACCCTAGACACAGACTTACACACATTTTATAAAAATTAACTAAAAATGGAACACAGACCCATATGTAAAATAGAAAACTATGAAACTTATGGAAGAAAATATAAAAGGAAATCTATGTGGGTTGTGGTTGGTAGTAAACTTTTAGAAAAAGCACCAAAAGCATGATCCATGCAAGAAAAAATTTATAAGTTGCATTTTAGTTAATTAAGAACTTACGCTGTTTGAAAAACACTGTCAAGAGAATGAAAGGATATACCATGAACTGAGAGAAAATATTTGTAAAACATTTATCTGGTAGAGGACTTCAACAATAAGAAATTGAACAACCCAACTAAAAGATTTGAACAGACACCTCACAAAGATGATATGTAGATGGCAATAAACATACAACAATATTTTTAACATTATTTTTAATTACAAAAATGCAAATTAAAACAACAATATATAATTAAACATGTATTAGAATATCTAAAATCTAAAAAATACTGATGTTATCAATTGCTGGCAAAGATGCTGAGTAAAGAAACTCATTTATTACTAGGGGGAATGCAAAATGGTACATTCACTTTGGAAGATAATTTGGCAGATTCTTTTTTTTTTTTTTGTAGTTAATTTATTTTTTATTGGAGGCAAATTATTTTACAATATTATATTGGTTGGTTTTGCCATACATTGATATGAATTTGCCCCGGGTTTACATAAGTTCTCCCTCCTGAACCCCCCTCCCACCTCCCTCCCCCCTCTATCCTCCCTCTGGGTCATCCCCGCATGCCAGCCCCGAGCATCCTATAACATGCATTGACCCTGAACTAGTGATTCGTTTCACATATGACAACATACGTGTTTCAATGCCATTCTCCCAAATCATCCCACCCTCACCCTCTCCCATAGAGTCCCAAAGACTGTTCTATACATCTGTGTCTCTTTTGCTGTCTCGTATACAGGGTTATCATTTGGATCTTTCTAAATTCCATATATATGTGTTAGTATACTGTACTGGTGTTTTTCTTTCTGGCTTACTTCACTCTGTATAATAGGCTCCAGTTTCATCCACCTCATTAGAACTGGTTCGAATGTATTCTTTTTAATGGCTGAATAATACTCCATTGTGTATATGTACCAAAGCTTTCTTATCCATTCTTCTGCAGATGGACATCTAGGTTGCTTCCATGTCCTGGCTATTATAAACAGTGCTGCAATGAACATTGGAGTACACGTGTCTCTTTCAATTCTGGTTTCCTTGGTGTGTATGCAGATTCTTACAAAGCTAAATATATTCTTACCATATGATATAGCATCAATGAATTTGGTTTGAAACTTATGACCACACAAAAAAACAGCCCATAAATGTTCATAGTAACTCTATGATGTTCATAATAACTTCATAATTACAAAAGACTGGGAGCAACCGAGATGCCCTTTCAAAAAGATGAACAGTTAGACAAACCATGATATATTTGCACAAGGGAAAACTATACTGCAATAAAAAGGAATAAGCTATCAAACTGCAAAAAGACATGAATGAATCATAAGTGCATGCTGCTAGGTGAAAGAATAGAATCTATAAAGACCATATGGTACATGATTCTATGTATTTGGCCTTCTGAAAAAGGCAAAAAATAGAGGAAGGTATAGATTAGTGGTTGTCAAAAGTTCAGGGATAGAGGAAGAAGACTGAATATGGAATTATTTAGGGGAGAAATATTTCATATGATAATATAATGGGGGACTCATGATATCATGCATTTATCAAAATCAGTGGAACTTCACAACACAAACAATAAACCTTAATGTATGCAGATTTTTAAAAGTTCAGAAGGTCAGGATGAAATGCAAAATATGACAAAAATGATGTAACTGTATTACAAAAGTGGGAAACTATCTTGTTTTAGGGGGTGGGTGAAAAGGTGATGACCTATGCAACTTTGGAAATGAATGGACTATGTAAGACTCAAGTAATTTTAATTAAGCACTCTGTTTTAGTTTTTTCCCAGGGACCTACAGGTTAAGAGTACTTCACTGGTGGCTCAGAAGTTAAAGTGTCTGCCTGGAATGCAGGAGACCCGGGTTCGATCCCTGGGTTGGGAAGATCCCCTGGAAAGGAAATGGCAACCCACTCCAGTACTCTTGCCTGGAGAATCCCATGGAGGGAGGAGCCTAGTAGGCTACAGCCCATGGGGTTGCAAAGAGTCGGGCACGATTCACAGGTTAAGAATTCTGAAAAATACACATTTACCTGAACTGAACAATTAAGTAAATGGATACAGCCAGGTTTTTCATTATTGGATTTGGAAGTTACAGATAAGAAAGGAGAGGAGACAGAATAATATATGTGTTAATGGATTAGAATTGGAGATATTAGTATGAATTCATGCTTAGCTTAATGTTGGTACAGAAGGTGACATATAGAAATATTTGTAAATTTGCAAATATCTGGAGATTATATATGTATTATATAATATTATATGGTACCTCTACCTATAATATGATATATGTATTATATTTATATCCTTGCTCTGTTGGCTATTGCTAGAACAAGTAGCAATGAGTATTCCTAGTCCTGAGATCTTGGTTTCTAATATAATTTTCCAATAAAATGAACCAGGACTGTTTGGTGACATGGCTGATTCTTAAATTCGGGCAAGAAATATACAAGATGAGCCTGGTGCATCTTACAGGGCCAGAAAGTAAGGAAGTACACCAGGAATCATGAAGACTGGAGTATATCAAAGTGGAATAGGAACTAATTGAAAGTATTGCCAAGAGCCAAAGCTGGCACAATTAGATATCAAAATAAATAAGTAGTATTGGGTTATAACTTAAAATATAAGTATCCACCAGTATATATTACTATAAGTAAGTGATTAAATAAATAAATGGGGGAATAGACAAATCTCCTATATGGATGAATTCCAATAATTTTTGTAGATACTTTGCCCTCAACAATATTTAGTATAGCTCCTCACTTCTTAACTAGGCTGTGCACAATGACTTACTCTTAAAGAGCACAGTGTGTAAAAGGGTGGGAGGGGGATTGATAACTATTCAAAGGAAAAACAGAATCAATAGTATCAGCAAGGCCAGTATCAACAAATCATGCTCAAAGTGTGTGCCCCTGACAAGATGTGATGAAAATGGCACTTTATCTCTGTGATCTTCCTTTAAACTCATAACCCCAGACTAAGTATGAGAAAAGCATCATAAAAATTCCAACAAAGGGACATTTTACAAACTACCTAACCATTATTCCTCAAAAGCAACAAGGTCATCAAAAACAAGGAATGTCTGAAAATCCATCTCAGTCAAGAGAAGCCTAAGTAGACACGATGACTAAATGTGCTATGTTATCCTGGAAGAGCTCCCAGAAGAGAAAACGGACCCTTGGTAAAAACTAAGGACACCTGAATAAAGCATGAACTTCAGTTAATAATAATGTATTGTTTGTTTACTTGTGACACTATATAACATGCTGCTGCTGCTGCTAAGTCGCTTCAGTCGTGTCCGACTCTGTGCGACCCAGTAGACGGCAGCCCACCAGGCTCCCCTGTCCCTGGGATTCCAGGCAAGAATACTGGAGTGGGTTGCCATTTCCTTCTCCATATAACATACTAAGTTATGTTAATATATTAATAATAGAGAAAACTGAATGTGGGGTATTTTGAACTCTCTGTACCATTGTCACAATTTTTCTATAAGTCTAAAAGTATTTGAAATTTTAAAAGTTAATTAAAAGTATGTATGTTTGAAAGGCAAAATTATGAATTCAATAGAGTAAAATGTGGGCAAGTATGTTTGAGACCTAAGGTCAGCAAATGACAAATAATAAAACAAAATACAAACCATGCTGTGGGGGAGAAGAGATTAATTTTATGAAATAAATGTTAAGGCTTTCTATTCAATGAAGGACAAAGTCAATACACAGAAGGTAAAACAGGAAAGATGTTTTGCATGTATAATATTTACAGAAGGTTAATATATAGTATACAAGTAATTCCTACAAATTAACAAGGAATAGAAAACAATAGTCAGAGAAGGCAATGGCAGGCCACTCCAGTACTGTTGCCTGGAGGATCCCATGGATGGAGGAGCCTGGTAGGCTGCAGTCCATGGGGTCGCTAAGGGTCGGACACGACTGAGCGACTTCACTTTCACTTTTCACTTTCACACATTGGAGAGGGAAATGGCAACCCACTCCAGTGTTCTTGCCTGGAGAGTCCCAGGGACGGGGGAGCCTGGTGGGCTTCCGTCTATGGGGTCACACAGAGTCGGACACGACTGAAGTGACTTAGCAGCAGCAGCAGCAGCAGAAAACAATAGTAATAGAAAAGTAGGCAAAAACTATGACCAGGCAATTTACCTAAAAGGAAATCCCCAAATCAAACACACACACACACACACACAGGAAGAAATGTTCAAAGTCATGATTAATCAGATAAATACATTTAAATTACAATGTGCTATTTCACAGGTAAAAGGGCAACAAAACCAGAGAGCTGATGATACCACTGTTGTGGCTCATGAACCATAGCATACATTCAGTAGAGACTGCTGACATATTCAAATGTATAAGATGTATAAGATGTCAAATGTATAAGATGAATACTTATAGTTGTGATTTTTTGCTTCACATCCCAAAGAAATCACTGGTATGCTTTGCATGCTTAGACAAATAATTGTACATTTTTATTTATGAAGGTGTCTCAGTGGCATCATTTTCATAATGGGGAGTGGGAGGAGATAACCTGGGTATTCCTCACTGGGACAGTGACAACACTGGGAGAGAATTGAAATGTGGTGGATGAATGCAGGTAGAACACTGTGTGTGTGTATGTTAGTCCCTCAGTTGTGTCCGCCTCTTTATGACCCCAAGGTCTGTAGGTAGAGTTTAGAAACAGAGTGTTAAGTGGGAAAAAAAAAAAAAGAATGAGATATGTAAGTGTATACTATTTACAAGAATTAAAAGTACCTAGAGAAAATACGGCAACCCACTCCAGTATTCTTGCCTGGAGAATCCCATGGACGGAGGAGCCTGGTGGGCTACAGTCCACAGGGTCACAAAGAGTCGGACACGACTGAGCGACTTCACTTCACTTCAGAGAAAATACCCATTTACCATGAACCACACAAACTAACTGGAGAAGGAAATGGAAATCCACTCCAGTATTCTTGCTTAGAAAATTCCATGGACAAAGGAGATTGGTAGGCTACAGTCCATGAGGTTGCATAGAGTTGGACACAGCTTAGCAACTAAGCATTCATGAGTGTGCACACAAACTAAACAATCAGTAAAAACAAGAGAGAAGGCCTGTATACACCAATGATAAGAAGGCATGATTAACTGAGAAATGTAATAACTCAAAAATAATGTAATATAATAATCAGGAAGGACAATTCAGTAGGAGCCATTATTTTAAAAGAGGGAAAATCAGTCTGGGACAAATTAGTCAAGCATATACTAAGTGAATATATAGTCCATATATTTTTATATTAGAATTTCAATGGAAAGTTTAAGAATGTTAGTAAGCTCCCATACAATCAGAACTTTTGAATTATTCTTATCAATCATCCTTACCAATGTAAAATATGCTAATTTGTTTGTGAGTTTGATTAAGGAGAGAAAAGAGACTTTATTTTTTACTCCTGATGTTTTTAAGGCATACACAGGATCAACAAAATTTCAGGCTCATCCAGGGAATGCAAGCTGCAGATAAATGAAACAAACAAGCAAACAAAAAACACTAAAAAGTTTCATTGCTGATGAGAATGCAAAATGGTATAGTAACTATGGAAAACAGTTTGGCAATTTCTGACAAATGTAAACATAGTCCTAACTATAGGATCCAGCAATCTATTCTATATATTTATAAAAGATTGACAAAAGGATTTAAAACAAGTAGATATTCAATAGCCTAATTATACAGTAAACTAACAAAGCAGAGGATTTTATGTGATACTAATATGATGAGCCATCTTCACAAAGATAAAGACACAGGAAATTAATTAGGTGAAAGCTTCCTTCTGGTGTTTTCTTTCAACTATTTTTCAAAAATATCATTAGACTTCCAGTTTTAAAAATGACTCATCATTGTAAATCATCTTTTTGGCAATTATTATTACTTTTTAAGTGACCACTTGCCTAGACAAATAATTATTTTTGTTAGACCAGGAACAAAGAAGTTTGATGTGATTTAATCTATTAGCTACTTTTTTAGCTGATGTTTGCTAAATATCAGAACCGCTTCTAATAATTATTTTGGTCTTGCTTGGTGCCCTTTTTTCAACAAAGGAATTTAATATATTCCCTATCAGTTGGGGGAGAAAAGGGCACAAAACAACTTTCTATGGTTGTTGTAGCCTTGAAGATAAAGTACAAACTCCATAGGATCAAGATATTTAAGACCTTTGACGATCCAGCCAGTGCTTGCCTACTTCTCATCCAGGATTTCTCAGCTTTGACACTTGATATTTTGGGCCACATTATACTCTATTGTGGTGGCTGTTCTGTGCATTGTAAAATTTTAGTAGCATCCCTGGCCATTACCTCCTAAGTGTTTGTAGCAAATACCACCCCATCTCTCCCCATACTCCATTTGCTGTGATAAAATTCTCTCTAGTTATTGCTGACGTCCTCTGTAGGACAGTATCCTGCCCTGTTAAGAATCACTGCTTCGAGGCTCCGTGAGGCTCCTCTGTCCATGGGATTCACCAGGCAAGAATACGGGAGGGGATCTTCCTGACCCAGGGATCGAATCCAGAATCCTGGACTACAGGCAGATTCTTTACTGAGCTGAGCCACCACCAGGGGAGCCCCTTTCACCATTACTACTGTATTAGTTTCCTATCGCTGCTATAACAAATTACTACAGTTTAGCAGCTTAAAACAATACTGATTTATTATCTCACAGTCTCATCAGTTACAAGTTTGACTAGGTTGTTTTCTCTTCTCTTGGATTCACAAGGACAAAAATAAGGTCTTGGCTAGTTGGGCTTTTAGCAGGAGGCTCTGAGAAGAATTGACTTCCAAGCTCACTCAAATTACTGGTTGCATTCAGTTCCTTGTATCTGTAACTGAGGTTCTCCTTACTTGCTGATTTGTGGAGGTCATTTTCAGCTTCTAGAGGCCATCCACACCTGCTGGCTGTTGTCCCTCTTCAAAGCCAGCAATCTTGGGTCAATTCCTTCTCATTCCTCAAATCTCTCCTACTTCCTGTTCTGCCTCATCACTTGGCTGCATCTCTGACTCTGGCTGGGAAATTTACCTGCTCTCAACGGCTCAAGTGATTAGATTTGCTCAGCCCTAAATAATCCAAGAGAATTTCTCCCTTTTCAGGAATGTAATTTTAGTCACATATACAGGGTTTCTTTGGACAGCACCTAGATTAGCGCTTGATGAAAAACTAAGGTCAATCTTGGGGGATATCATTAGAATACTACCTTTCACAAATCCCCACCTCAAATACTAAGATCCAGTAAACCCAAATGACCTATGATTCTGCAAATGTAAGTTCTTAAGCTTATGAGTAGTCATGCTTCTGGACCCTATGCCCTGTCTTCACTTGACTCTCCCTTCAAGGTGTGCTCAGATAGGGGCTCCAGGGAGCCTCTCCTGACCATATCCTGAGGGCATGATTGTATGCACATCCTCAGAATACTGCTCTCATCTGAATCATAGCACCTGACACATTACACTGGACTACCTAATTAGTACAGAGTGAAAATTCAGTGTTGGTTGAATTAATAAAAGAAGCTTATCTGTGTCAAGATTTGCCAGAAATGCAGAGTGCTTCATGGAAGAATTAAAGATAAAATGTTTCGTATGCACTTTGTGGAGTATTTCAGTGTTTCTACCTATTATCAAATATTTTCAAGTACTATTCATCGTCATATAAAACCATTCTTAATATGTGTTTTATCCCTATATGTGGGATCTGAAGAAGCTAGAGCTATTTAGAATCTATCTGAACCTCAAGAGTTAGGTCATTAGAGTTGGATAATCATTGATAATAAGGGTGAGTTAATTGAAATAAGGCTCCTCACTGTAGCTACTTCTCTTTGGTCCAACCTGAAATGGAAGCTACAGGTAATACTGTGCAATACTTTGGCCACCTCATGAGACGAGTAGACTCACTGGAAAAGACTCTGATGCTGGGAAAGGTTGAGGGCGGGAGGAGAAGGGGACGACAGAGAATGAGATGGCTGGATGGCATCACCGACTCTGTGGACATGAGTTTGAGTGAACTCCAGGAGTTGGTGATGGACAGGGAGGCCTGGCGTGCTGTGATTCATGGGGTCGCGGAAAGTCGGACACGACTGAGCGACTGAACTGAACTGAACTGAACTGAACATTGCTCAATATTTTGTTTGTATTAGAACTATAACAGAGAAACAGAAACCTGCATTTCTCCTGAAGTTGTCCTCAAAGGATCAATTTTAAAACATTTTTTCTGAATACTTATAATTTTAATATGGTAGAGACAATTAAGACTTAACAAAAATATTCTTCCTGTTTTCTTTTCCTTGCCCCCAAATTTTATTTTCAAAAGTATTTAGGTGGGTCCAAGAGTGAAGGGGCCAAGGCTGTCTAGATCAAGAAGGTCGAGGGAGTGACTCTCCGAGAGCAAATCACAGGGTCAAAGCCCAGGCAGAGTAGAGAGGGTATCTATACAGGAGATTTGTGCCATCTACAGTATTATAAAAAGATAAATTAGGTTTAAAATATCTGTGGTGACATAAATAAGTCATAATGCTAGCTTAGTAACTGGAGACAGAGAGCAAAGCAGTCTCATTTGCCTGATGACTGGAAAAGACTTCTAGATGTATTGAAGCCATGGGTCCTCCTAGAACAAAGTACCTATATATTTTTCTCACTCTCCCTGGTGGCTACTTGTATGAGAAAACACTTAGATCAAGAGTGGGTGGAGAGACTGCCTTCATTGGTGATACCCTGGTGCAGACCCTGATTCTAGGTATCATGTAATTTATCTGCCATGAAGAGATGGTACCAACCTCACCAACAATGAATTTAGAATTTCCTCTGCCTCAGGTATTAACTTGCTACCTGATTTTTCCAACATGTTATCATGCCATGAAAGGGAGAAAAAGGGAGCCAGTGTGTCTATCCTAGAGAATTCAATAATACATGATTTGTATGCCTTGGGATGTATTCAAGAGCGTAACATTTTCTGACCATACTTCAGAATTTAAATCATTTAAAGTAAGTCTTATGACAATATCTCAGTATCACTCAAGGGACCTGTCATGCCCTTTCTTGAGTTTCACCTAGAAAACAAGAACATCTCTTGAATAATTAAACATTTTGATGCACAGAGAATAAGGATATAAGCAATGGACATTTACCGTGGCTGAAACTGAGCCACTATTTTCTAAAGTTGGCCTAAAATACTAAGCTTTGCAAAGTAATTTTAGTGTTTATCCTTATGTCTTTATGCAGCTATGCATTCAAGTGCTTCCCAGAATATTTAGACAGTGCTAATGAAGCAGAATACTCTCAACAAGTAGTCTTACATTAATTGAAATGGACTGAACTGAAGCTTTTTTGTTGTTTTAGTTTTCTTATGGAAATGCTATTTAGCTTATAAGGGAAAGAATAATCTCGTATTTATACATCTTGTGAAATGGACATTAATGTTTTTGTACTTCAAACAATATTATGAAAACATAGCCAGTAGTGAAACATCTCTCTTAGGATATAGTGTATCATACAATACAAAGTTCCACAGATCAAACTTATCTTTTATTCTTCTCTTATCTATTATTAGATTAACACTAATATGAATGATACTATCAGGATTCATACTGTACAAACTAGAGCTTTTGCCTCATTTGAAAACCAGATTAGCTTGGTAAATAACAACATGCACATAAAAAGTGATTTATGCATCTGAAGAAAATAAAAACTTAGATATTTTAATATCTCAACAGAATTTATAAATATGGCAATTTTTACTGTTCATTATCAGTCAATAGGAACAACAGCAGATTCTGGAAGTGAATTCTACAGAGTGGTATGACAATTACTGTTATATATCTCAGCAATCTTCTAATAAATAATATGAGGCTTGTTTGCATTTATCAGAGTGATCCTTAAGCAAATACCCATGTGAGAAAGAAAGCTTGCATATTTATAAGAGTAAATTTACATATAACTACACATAAAATATTCCATTCCTTTGTAAAATACTTCTTTATAATTTCCATTAAAATCATCATGTAATTATACCAGAGATACAAACCTAACAAAAATTATGCCAAGCATTATTAGAGGGAGTGCTTTTCAATTGCAAGGGCATCTGTTCTGTGAGAATTTTCTAGTTTCAATTTCTGTTGCATCAAAAGAGAGAGAGAGAGATAAAATAAGGACTTTGTCTCTTGAAAGGACTGTATTCAAAGGTCATCCATCAAAATTATTTTAAAACTGTGGTGAAAGTGATTATAATAAAGTATTAGATTGTGTTATTATAAACAATAAACAGATCTATACAGAAAGAGGGAAGTTCTTTTTCATCCTGTGGATATGAAAAGAACTATATCATAAACACATACTATTATGGATGTTTCAACAGATAGTCCCTCATTCAGGAAGCCTCTTCACTGAGTACTTGCTGTGTTTCAGCACCTATGTGCTGCACTTGGATTTGGAAGGGAATGCCTAAATCCCATAGACTTCACTCTAAGAAAAGTACATGCATGAGGCTGAAAAGTAAATAAACAATTGTCTCACAGTATAGGGTACTTACCTCCGTGACTTAGCCAAATGAAGACCAAGCCTTGAAAGACTAGTTAAAAGGGTCAGGAAAATAATAGAGAAGAATATTCTAGGCAGAGGAAAAATGTGTTAGATAATGGCTATAGAGAAGAGAAGGCTATCAGGGAACTAGAGACAGTTGAAAGTGTCAGGAACCTAGGGTAAACCCTGAAGAGATACAAAAGACAAAGATGGAAACGTGATCTAGATGTCTTTACAAGGAACTTGGCTTTTGTTTTGAAAATGTTTAGGAATAATAGCACTAATGTATTTTAGACAAATGATAGTCTTATTAAAATTTATATTTTTGAAAAATCATTCCTCTGAGTAATGATGCTCAGAGCATGGCCATGGATCATTGGTATCAGCATCATCTGGAAATGTAGGAAAGCAAATTCTCAGGTGTCAGCACAGACCTCCTGGAGCCAGCAATCCATGTTGTAGCAAGCCTTTAGGTGATGCTGGTGCATACTAAAATCTGAAAAACACTGGTGCAGAAAATGAAACCGTGGAGGCTTTTTCAGTTCACATATTTTCAGCTACAAAATCCTAAAAATCTGATCAACAGTAGCTTAAATAAGAGTTTATTTATATTCAATTACAAGAATTACCAGGAAAGACAGTCCAGGGATGGCACAGTAGTCAAACAATGCCGTAAAGAATACAGGCTCCTATCTTTCCCCTTTATCATTATCAGGATAAGACTTTGGTTGTTTAGGGTAACATGCTGGCTGTTCTACTTCCAGGTTCTATGGCTGGCATCCCCACAGAAAGGCAGCTGGGTGATGCAAGAGCAAAAGTTTATCCTCATGTGCTTTGTTTTAATTTTACGGCAAAGAAGCAAAAATGAAAACATCTTAAGGTTCTTCTGCACAGATCTTGTTGGTGAGAACCATATCAAGGGCCTTCTGATTAATAGCTCCAAAGCTGCTAAATGGGAAATGGCTGTCTTGAAAAGTAAGTTCTTCCCCCACAAGTTCTCATTTATTGGGTACATATTTTTTCTCTGCTAAATATCTCTATGAAATACACATATTTTAAGTGTCTTTTGCAGTGGAGGTGCAGACATAAAGAACAGACTTTTGGACACAGTGCGGGAAAGAGAGGATAGGATGAACTGAGAGAGTAACATTGAAACATACACATTATCATATACAAAAGAAAGAGCCAGTGGGGATTTGCTGTAAGATGCAGGGAGCTCATATTGGGGCTGTGTGACAACCTAGAGATGTGGGATAGGATGGGAGGTGGGAGGGAGGTTCAAAAGGAAGGGGACATATGTATACCTATGTGAAAGTCGCTCAGTCGTGTCTGACTCTGTGCGACCCCATGAACTATACAGTTCATGGAATTCTCCAGACCAGAATACTGGAGTGGGTAGCTGTTCCCTTCTCCAGGGGATCTTCCCAACCCAGGGATCGAACCCAGGTTTCCCATATTGCAGTTGGATTCTTTACCACTAAGCCACTGGGGAAGCCCCATGTATACCTGTGACTGACATATTGATGTACGGCAGAAAAACAAATACAATATTGTAAAGCAATTATCCTCCAATTAAAAATAAATAAATTTTTTAAGAAGTATCTTCTGTACTAAGAGGAAAAAAAAACCTGGATAGTGAAGCCCTAGTTTCCTTGCTGGATACTCAGTGATTCTCAAATATTGGCCACCTATTAATTCCAGGATTCTCTTCTTAGGTCCCTTGAAGGTATATTATAATTTTTCTAAAAATGTATATTACATTTCATTAGAACAAGGTAGACTGTATGAAATAATTCTCAGAAACTTGAAACGACATCCTAGAATTACTTTCAATTATTCAAGCAACTATCTGGGGTAATTCATGCAGAAATACCTAATGTGGAAATTCTCCCTTGGTATCACCTTTGGGGCTCACTGAATCTGGAAATTTCCCCTGGATCAAGGCTGGATATCCTACTTTTGTCCTGAGGATTGACAAATTCACACAAAGACAAACACATACTTGAATCAACAATCTTTCTTCACCTGCTTCTCTGTAGCCTTTTTGCATGACCTTCAGTATTGGTTTCAAGTATGAGACAAGTACAATTATCGTCATTTATCAGCTAGAAAAGCTGTTGTGATGAAAATGAAAATCATTTACTCTTAGAATCTGACATTTGTAAACTGCTAAGCAATTTGCATATTGGTGGAAAGCAAGAATCCTAATTCTTTATTTCCATATTTCCTCTAAAATACAACATAAGCAAAAAGAGTTTGTTTTTTAATATTTGTTGAGGACTATCAAGAAAAAAATCCCAGTGTCCTGTGGGTCCATCCTGCATCTATCACAGGCTATGATGATGAGTGGTCCTAGCTTAGGAATTAGGAACAGAGGCTATAGGCGACCCTGAGGAGTAAACACTTTAATCAAGAAAACAAGCATCATGATGAATAGTCGCTGCTGAATAAATGCAAATACCTTAAGAAATATGTTGTTCTGGACACAATTCAAAAACATTTGGGAAACTGAAACCTTACGTGTTACAACTACACGCATACACTGACAGGACGGATGAATATAAACAATAGCACTAACCAGCTCTTTAGTTGAAATAAAGACAATTTAAAAATTTCAGACCACTGAGCAAAAGGCAAGAGTACCAACTTCAATTTCAAAATCATTATCAATAGTGTATAACACATTGTCAAACAAACGCGCTTCTCTTGCTGTGCAGTCTGCTCCTATTGGCATTTGGCAGTCTGAACACACAGTCATGCAATCTAATGCTCATATTTTCCAAACATAACAAAAGGAGAACAAAACTCTGCAGAATACTAGAAAATATTAGCAAGCACATATATTAATGGATCTGTTTTAGTGGATTTGGATAAAGCACAAACTCTAGATCTACTTACCTCTGTAATTATAATTTTTATATATGTATATCCAAAGAGGTATATGCTCTTATCAGATATGATATTTAGTGGCAAGATATGGAGTTTTGTGAAAGAATACTTTAAATGCCAATTAATTTGAGAAGAAAAGAAAGGACCAAAGAAGAAAGAAGAAAATACTATAGATTTTTAACTAGTCATGTTTGAGCCTCTGCTTACTATTAGAAACAATATAGGTTTGCTGATGACTATTTGGGGACTCCAAAAATAATGATCTTTTTTTTAAGGCTCAAGTTAGTACTAGATGCATTCACATTTACTAGTTTACTAACAGAAATATATATTACTATTTCTAATAATATATGTGGATAAGGAAACTGAACTTGGCCAGAGCCATAGGATTTGTATGCAGGAATGCCAGATTTAAATTATGGACTATTAAATCTACAGCTCCTTCTTTTTCTACTTTAGTGGATTTCTCCCAAATGACCTAAACCTGTCTCAAGCAATTCTCGGAAAGAAAATGATGAACTATCTACCCTTTCCACAGACACACTCCTGGTTATTCCCTGAGAGTTATAAGGGACCTCTAATACTGGTGAGACACCAATTAACGTGCAACATTTTGTCTGACAAGTTAGAAGCAATAACAGATTTCCCCTCAGCATTCAGGTGAGGTTAAAAAGAAGGAAAAATGGATATTCCAGCATTAGATAGAAAGCATCTCTTCAGTTCAGTTCAGTCGCTCAGTCGTGTCCGATTCTTTGCGACCCCATGAATCACAGAACGCCAGGCCTCCCTGTCCATCACCAACTCTCGGAGTTCACTCTAACTCACGTCCATCGAGTCGGTGATGCCATTCAGCCATCTCATTCTCTGTCGTCCCCGTCTCCTCCCACCCCCCATCCCTCCCAGCATCAGACTCTTTTCCTCAGATGAGTTCAAATCAAAAGAACCCAGGGGTCCAAAGCCTAAGTACAGAAGTTAAGAAAATCATTCCTAAAAGAAAATAAAACAAGAAGCTGAGATGTTGCTCAACGTATACTACTTTTCATGAATTTAAATTGAGACCTCCTGTATTCTACTAATCAATATTTTGAGCAAACAGTTATACTCTCTGGAAGACAGGGAGGATGGGAAAACAAAGTAAGGGAGTAAGGAAAGTGAAGCCACACAAAGAACCTTGCAAACATTTTTTTATCTAGTGCTGGTCTGCTTATGGACATTAGCAGAAAGCACTTTCAGAAATCTGTGTAGTGCTAATCTGGGAATTAGAGAGACATGGATTCCTCTGGACTGGGCCACACTTGGTAACAATTAATAAAGTCTTGGTATGTGAATGTTTGAAATGATTCAATCTTGATATTAATCTATTGACAAAAAAGGTTTTTGTTTGCTCTCGTTGTTAATATTTCACATTTAAGTGGCTTGTTGTACTAACATATTTCTCCATAGAAGCCTTGTAGAAAGATAGCAGCCCTTTTTTTTCTTCATGTCAGAATAAGGTATAAAAGCTTTCCCTTTCCTGGTGGCTTAGTTGGTAAAGAATCTACCTGTAAGGTGAGAAACCTGGGTTCTATCCCTGGGTTGGGAAGATCCCTGGAATAGGAAATGGCAACCCACTCCAGTACTCTTGCCTGGAGAATTCTTTAGACAGAGGAACCAGGTGGGCTACAGTCCATGGGGTTGCAAAGAGGTGGACACGACTGAGCAGCTAACACGTTAGTCAAAAAGCCCAAGTCTTTTACCCAATTATTAGCTAGGAAGTTAGGCATGAGCAATGAGTGGTAGCCTAGCCGAAATATGGGTGGCCAAGCTGATCTTTAAACCCACCCCAGACATGCCCAAGTGCGGTGCAGGAGAGCTCAGAAATATGCTACAAAATAAACAGAGACTTTTCTTCAACTACAGTTCACCTGCCCTAGGTACACAGTGGATACAAACTAACCACAGGGGCCTCTCTCACTCATGCTTGCTTGATGCACAGCTGTTTCCTCAAGTGACCTTAGGCAGCCAGGAGCCTATTAAGGGTTCATAAATATTCTATACATACATACATCTGATTATAACAGACCGAATTATGGGAAAGCCATGCCCAATGGAGCCTGTTGTTATGCAACTTGCAACTGACAATCAAAACTGTCAGTCCACGCCCACCTAGATGAATATGCAAAAGCCCTGTCTTGAAAACTACCCCGCACCTTGTACCTCATCATTCCAATGCCAGTACCTCTCGAGGTATTCTTTCTGTTCTTTCCTTAATGAACTTGTTTTTGCTACGGGTAAGACCTCAGATTCTTCTCTGTGTCCTTACCAAGAACCAAGGCCCACGAGGGAGCGTCCTCTTTTACCCTCCCTACTCCATAATACAACCATATATCATATTTAGGATTTTCAGAGATTGTCATGTATTCCATTTTCTATTTTAGTAGCAAGCCAGAAAGACTAGTTCATTCAACTCGGCTCTTAAACCTCCAGCTCTTGAAGGCTATGCATTTCTTTACTAACTATGCAATGCCTTGTCATCACCCCACATCTTTCTTTAGTGCTTTGTGATTTATATATAAGGGAAAGGGAAAGAAATAAATTTTAGAGTGGTATTTCCCAATTATCGGTCAAAAACCCCTCCTGGGGTTGACAGATATTTGTTTCAGGAGGGCACTTATAATGCTTGCTTCCATATGCTCCCAGATTCGGATAGATAGTCCCTAACAAGCCAATATTATATTTGTCCATGTAAAAAAGTGAAAAATCTCTCCTGCTGTCAAACTTTTTATTTTCTAATCTCTGAGAACTCCTCTGTCATGTAATTTTCTTTATTTTTTTCCTACACATAAAGTGCATTTCAATGTTTCTAACCTAAGAACCCTTCACTTTGCCCTTTTGGCCATAATATCAGAATCTAATTCAATTATAATTAATTTGGCATAGGTTCCATATTTCAATTTCTATTTTAGTTTGAGATGTGGGATTAACCATCCAGAATGGGTATTCAAGGTCCTGATCTGAGGTTGGTATGCAAGATTTGCCCTTGTATGATAAAGCAGAAGTGTACAGAGATTTCTAGAGAGCTCCTTGCTTCCACCCTTTCAAACCTTTCTTCTGTATTTTGTTTTTAGCCAGAGAGAGAGCTTCAAAGGATTTTGTCAGTCATGGAGAGAAAACCTCTATCCCAACAAAAAGGCTTTGGTCTTTTGTCATAATGCTAACGATAAATTGATCATTTCATTAAAAGAAACACCACCAACACAAGAATTCTAATAAACAGATTCCTTAGTCCCTAGGAAACCTCTTCTTAACGGAGCAATGTGTAAAACAGCACGGTATGCCTATCAGAACAATTTGTCCTTGACAATCATATAAATAGTTTAGGGCACATAGCCCTACAAATAAATTGTTGGTAGTGATTTGGGGGAGCAAGACTAAAAGAGTAACTCTTTTGATGAAGGGATCTGGCAGGCTTTCTATTCTAATGATAGTGAGTTATGTGACTTGTTAGAATTTCATCAATTTCTGAAGAAATGCCAGTAGAGTTTATTGCAAAAAAAAAAAAAAAAATTGTTTTCAGTATGCCATCTTGGGTGTCCTGGAAGGATTTCTACTTATTTGTTAGCTTCAAAAATCATTTTTACTAAACTTCCCCTTTTGAAAGGGGGAGGATAATGCAAAATATGCAAAAATCTATGAAGAAATTACTAAGTACAAGGATGATTCAACAACATATTTTATGGATTTCATTTTCTTGTTAACCTAAACTGAATGGCTGATACAGTCTCCCTAAAACCGGCATATTTGTTTAATTATGCCTTAAAAATAAAATTGTAGCCCAACTAATGTGTGGAGAAAATGTGAAAATTTCAAGCATGCTTCTTGGCCTCTTCCTCTAGAAAAGAGAAAAATTATTTTAAACTCCAGTTTTAATGTTTTGTAGTTAATAATTTTTGACCTTACAGTATGACATACTATTTTTACTGCTGAAGAGAAAAATCACAGATGTAGAATTTATCAATTTTACTATATCTATCTGATTCACATTCTGATTTTGAGAAATGAAACATTATATTATGGTGTCAAAATGGAAGGAAATAAAAAGGCAGCCTTAAGAGCATTTGGATAACTTAACTATATAAGTCGCTAGAGTCAAAGCTGCTAAGATTTAGTAATTTTTTTAAAGTTGGTAGATTTTTTTTTGCACTTTACTATCTTTTCTAGTTTCACATAAGTACATAAGTGAGAAAAAGAACTATCCATTACAGAAGCTCTCAAAAAATCATGTTTTGTTCATCTGCCAGACTCTTTCAGCAAATGTGTCGATGATGAATTTCTCTCTCCCATCCTTCTCTTTTATTCCATCTCTATTTGAGAAAATACAGTTGCAGGATTGGCCTTAAAGAATTTTTTTTTTTGGATGCACTGAGAAATTTGGAAGGCCAGATGAAATATACTTATTACTACTTAAAGTGTTGTAGGAAGAGGAAAACTCAGGAGAAGATGACATTTATTAAGACCAAACAGTAAATTCCCTTCTGTTACTTTTGGACTCATTCTTTGTAATGAACAGTTTATCTTCCAAATTCCTTTCTTAGGTGTGTGCATGTGTATGTTGATATATATGATAGGTTTCAGTATAGTCCTATGGAAATAATAATTATAAAACTAAATTTTGTAAGGCCAGAAAATATACTCTTAGACAAACCTCTAATTTTTCCATTTTCCCATCCATTACTCCAAGGAGACTTTCTCTTCACTATCCTAGAGACCTTGTCATAAACCTTCTGTATTCTTTTTATTTAATAAAAGTCTTCTCACTTTAATTTCCCCCTTACTGTCACAGATTGAAATAACACTACTCATCCTTCCTCTGCAATGCAGGTATGCTAAGTCCCTTCAATCGTGTCCAACTCTGCGCGACCCCATGGACTGTAGCCCGCTGGACTCCTCTGTCTGTGGGATCTTTTCAGGCAAGAACACTGGAGTGGGTTGCTATTTCCTTCTCCATTCCTCTGCAGTGTTAGCTTCTAAACTTTGTGTTCTTCATTCTGTTAATCATTTTAATCCCCAGGTCTGCATCAGTCCAAACTCTTTCTTTTTTCTTTTCTGTGGTTACTATACAAGGATCAAAGAACAAGGTATAAGTAAGACAGTTCACACTGCTACAAATGTTCCTTGGAAGGAAAACTATGACAAACCTAGACGGCATATTATAAAGCAGAGACATCACTTTGCTGACAAAGGTCCATATAATCAAAGCTTTGGTTTTTCCAGTAATCATATGGATGTGAGAGTTGGACTATAAAAAAGGCTGAGCACCAAAGAATTGATGCTTTCAAACTGTGGTGCTGGAGAAGACTCTTGAGAGTGCCTTGGACAGCAAAGAGATCAAACCAGTCAATCCTAAAGGAAATCAACCCTGAGTATTCATTGAAAGAACTGATGCTAAAGCTGAAACTCCAATACTTTGACCACCTGATGTGAAGAACTGACCCATTGAAAAAGACCCTGATGCTGGAAAAGATTTAGGGCAGGAAGAACAGGGCAGTAGAGGATGAAACAGTAGGACAGCATCACTGACTCAATGGACATGAATCTGTGCAAACTCTGGGAGACAGTCAAGGACAGGGAGGCCTGGGGTGCTGCAGTCCATGGGGTGGCAAACAGTTGGACACGATTTAGCAACTCAACAACAACAACAGTAAATGTATCATTACCAATGTCGTTGGTGTTTTTAGTTACCTCCTCAAACTTATGCTTTACCTAATCAGAAAAAGCAGTCTCCAAATATTAATCTGACATATTTATCTGAGTTCTCAGATGACTGCAAAATCAAAATGATCTAAATACACTTAGACCTATCTCAAATTAAAAAGCAAAAGAGATATCCACTGTATTTCCTCTCACATTCTCATCTCTGATGGTGCCTTCACTATCCATGAATTTCTCACCAGAGTCAGCCTAAGTTTCTTCCTCATCCTTCAGTCTCCAAGATAACCCAAACTCTGGCTCTGCCTTTACACAGAGAGAGTTGCATACTATCTATTAAAATATGAGGCAGAAAGAACAATGAGCACGTCTAAGGTGGGCACTTTATAGTTAATCCCCAATATCTTTTTCTTATTCAGTTTCCATATCTAATCTGTTCCCATCTAATCTGTCTTGTTGAATCACTGTCAAAAATGTGTCTTGCATTGATCTTATTTCATCTCTAACGGCAATGCCTTAAAGCATATCCTTTTCAATTCCTGCATGGAATACTGCAATAGATCCCTATTCTCCACACCGCCACATCTTCTTTGTTCTCATGCTTTACCACCACACATTTTTTTTTTTTTTTTTTATGTAACACATCCACCTAAGTTTTTGAAGACTTCTTATTTTCTAAATCAAGGGTCTAGAAACTTTTGACTGTGTAACCCACTAATAACAAAGGTTGAGCAGGCACTACAAATGCATGCATAGATACTTACAAATCGCATACATGTACTACAGAAATGTATTTTGTGTGCTACAAAGGTACTTTCAAAAACAGTTTTTTGGAAATGAGATAATACAACTATGAAATTTTAATATTTTCATACTGCATCTTGAAGTGCCATCTTTTATCATTCATTAGGTTCAAACATCCCATTTTGGAGACCGTTAGTGCAGTTCAGGCTCTCTCATTCTTGGACTACTGATATTTGGGCTAAAAAAATTTTTTTTTGGCACACAGGATGCCATCCTGTTCATCATAGGGTACTTAGCAGCATCTCTATTGTTTCCAGACATTGCCAAATGTCCTTCGAGCGACAAAGATTGCCTCTGGTTGAGAAATGCTAGTCTACATGGAGGATAAATTAGAAAGAAATAAGCCCAATTTATAAACACATCTGTGGTCTCCAGCTTTGTCTCACATTATATCCTCCAGTTATATACCCTCCATTGTACATTTTCATACCACTCCATCTTTATTCATGTTATTAGCTCCATGAAGAACCCATTCCTACCCCCTCTTTCTTTGAATAAGAATCAATTCAAATTTCTCTGTAGAAGAGGTTACGTCTATTGCACCTGTACATTTGCTGTTCCCTCCTTGTATCTACATGGGCTTCCTTGGTGGCTCAGATGGTTAAGAATCCACCTGTAAATCAGGAGGCCAGGGTTCGATCCCTGGGTTGGGAAGATCCTCTGAAGAAGGAAATGCCAACCCACTCGAGTATTCTTGCCTAAAGAATCCCATGGACAGGGGAGCCTGGTGGGCTACAGTCCATGGGGCCACAAAGAGTGTGACACAGCTGAGTGACTAAGCATGCATGCATGCTCTGTATCTACATATCTCTATCTATTATCTCTATCTGAATCTATCACAATGTTTATTTCTAACTAGGTTGTGAGTTCTTGCAGGTTAGCATTTGCATCTATCAGCCAGAGTGTGCTCATCAGTGGTGTTTTGGATTGAATAAATTCTGAAATGACTCACATAGCTCTTCCAAAACTATGCCATCGCTCTCAATTACATAAAGGTGCAATTTTTTTTTTTTCTGAGCTATTCTCCCTGTTTGTCGCTCTCTCTCTGTCTCCCCTGCTATCTCTCTGCTCTCTCTCTCTCAGTTTTTCCTGTGCCAAGTACACAACTATGGCAATTAGCTCCTTAATTTTACCTAAAGAACCAGTATCTTTAAACACAACAAAATATTTTATTCCTGCATTATTTAGCCTCAGTTCAGTTCAGTCGCTCAGTCGTGTCCGACTCTTTGCGACCCCAGGAATCACAGCACGCCAGGCCTCCCTGTCCATCACCAACCCCCGGAGTTCACTCAAACTCATGTCCACAGAGTCGGTGATGCCATCCAGCCATCTCATTCTCCGTCGTCCCCTTCTCCTCCCGCCCCCAACCTTTCCCAGCATCAGAGTCTTTTCCAGTGAGTCAACTCGTCACATGAGGTGGCCAAAGTATTGCAGTTTCAGCGTCAGCATCAGTCCTTCCAATGAACACCCAGGATTGATCTCCTTTAGAATGGACTGGTTGGATCTCCTTGCAGTCCAAGGGACTCTCAAGAGTCTTCTCCAGCACCAGAGTTCAAAAGCATTAATTCTTCGGCGATGAGTGAATAACTGTCAACACTTCCCTTTGTTTTATGATACAAACTTGGGTTTTTTTGCAGAGCCTCACAACTTCACTGCACATGATCTTATATTCTACTCCACTTTTCAGAGTGAGGGAAATGAATTGGACAGGCCAGTCTCCTTCATATAGGCAGAGTTGATAACGAGCTACAGTGTATTTTACAAGCATGATATAGTTGCTCTATTGCAGCTCATTAATGTTTTATGTTCATTAACATTTACCATATGAAATAGTATGAAATTTAAGGATATACAGAAAAAGATTAAGTGAATTAAAAAATAAAGCAGAAAATGGGAGGTAAGTGCAAGAGAGAAGGGATATATGTGTGTATATATATATATATAGCTGATTCATGCTGTTGTATAGCAGAAGCTAACACAATGTTGTAAAGCAATTATATTCCAATGAAAAAATAATTAAAACAATTAAAGCAGATTAAGTGCAGTGTTTATACAGGTTATTTTCATTCCTTAACCAAATATTCATGGATTATCTGTCAGGGACCACATTAGTCAAAACGTATATGGCAGTCGCAAGCCTTGCTCTGGCGAGTTTCTCGGATTCCCTCTGGATAGGCTAATATGAGTAATTTGCTGGAGTCCAAGTGGTGCTAGTGGTAAAGAACCCACCTGCCAATGCAGGAGTCAAAAGAGATATGGGTTCAGTCCATGGGTCGAGAAGATTCCCTGGAGTAGGAAATGGCAACTCACTCCAGTACTCTTGCCCAAAGAATCTGATGGACAGAGGAGCCTGGTAGGCTATAGTCCACAGGATTGCAAAATGTCAGATATTACTGAAGTGACTTAGCACAGATAGTAAGAGACATCCCTGGTTATTTAGTATCTCACTACGGGCTGATTTGGGTGGGTGCATAGTGATTCCAAAGTGGTTGTGGTAGGGACTTAATAAGCTACTTGAGATGAACTGATTGTCCTCTAGAAAGGGCTTTAAACTTTGGTTAAGGTAGCACTTTAAAAAAACCAAAAAACAAAAGCCACCAAACTGTATTACAAGGTACTGATGTAATGATTTAAAGTCTCAACAAACTATAAACACAAGTATGTTGCTACTAAAAGGAAAGTCCACCTTGAAAATTTTATTGTGATTCAGTTCAGTTCAGTTCAGTCGCTCAGTCGTGTCCGACTCTTTGCGACCCCATGAATCACAGCACGCCAGGCCTCCCTGTCCATCACCAACTCCCAGAGTTCACTCAAACTCATGTCCATCGAGTCGGTGATGCCATCCAGCCATCTCATTCTCTGTCATCCCTGTCTCCTCCCACCCCCAATCCCTCCCAGCATCAGACTCTTTTCCAGTGAGTCAACTCGTCACATGAGGTGGCCAAAGTATTGCCGTTTCAGCTTTAGCATCAGTCCTTCCAATGAACACCCAGGATTGATCTCCTTTAGAATGGACTGGTTGGATCTCCTTGCAGTTCAAGGGACTCTCAAGAGTCTTCTCCAGCACCACAGTTCAAAAGCATCAATTCTTTGGCGATCAGCTTTCTTCACAGTCCAACTCTCACATCCATACGTGACCACGGGAAAAACCATAGCCTTGACTAGGCGGACCTTGGTTGGCAAAGTAATATCTCTACTTTTTAATATGCTGTCTAGGTTGGTCATAACTTTCCTCCCTTGCAAAGAGAAAAACAGTACCATTGTTATGAAAATATACAAAGTGAGGAGGTGAAAGAACAAAGAAAATATTTACTTTCTCCTGTTTTGCCAAGAGTAAACTAAAATCATGCTTTTTTAAGTCAATGAATGAAATACTACTAAAAATATTAAACTGAAATTTGAATGATCTCAGACTCATGCTTGTCGTCTATTATTCTGAAAGAGAGTATTGCTATTGAAAAATAAGAATAATTTTTAAATTTTATCAAATATTTACTACATGCCAAGCAATGTGCTAAGCCCTTTGCATGAGTTATCCTTTTTAATCTTCATAACATTCCTAATGAAATAAATATTTTCATTGCCTGATTTAGACTGATTAGGCTTAGAGAGGTTAAGTCATTTAACTAAGACCATTCAGCTAATAACAGGCTGACCCTGCCTTCAAATCCAGGTTTAACTGAATCCAAAGTCCATATTCTTAATCACTGTATCATGGGTTATAGATGATAAACAGATGATAGATGGATGATTACTAGATTGGTGGAGATATTAGTAATTAATAGATTGACAGATACAGAAAAGTATTAAAGGAGGGAAACACATTATATAATTTTGTGTTCCATTTCACCCAACCATTCAATGCTGTGATGAGAGGGGAGTGGTAGGCAAATACTTCTCTCTCAGCTTCTGTGAACATTCAGAAAAAGGAAAAAAGAAACATTTATGATTTAAAATAAATTCCTAAAAATCATCTGCATGTGTTATATTTGGTTCATCAACAGGGGAAAAAATAGACACACGCATTGAAAATGAAATATCTATGCTAAATGTCTTTGATATCCTGCCAGATTTACCCACAGAAGGTCTTGACTATAAACAAACAGCTACTTACACATGTATGACCCTGGAAAGAAGACTGAGTGGGCACAAAATGGTGTCTGTTTTATCTTGGGTTTTTGATTCATTTTGAGCTGTCAGATTTTCACCTCCTTTCAAGGAAAAGAAAAACAGGAACTGTGATTCTGCATTTAGCATTGGAGGAAAGAATTGCATAACCATTTCCAAGTAGCTGACTTATACCTTTGCTAATGGAGAGGATTGTTTTCAAGGGTGAAATAGCATTTTGTGGCAGAAATGGCACTGTGACAACTACCACTCCAATGAATAGAGACACTTCCTACACTTGGTTTTAATCACATCTCAGTCAAATCATAATATTTATTAGCTATTCAGAACACCTCCTAAATCTTATGGTTCTCAAACTCTTTTTGGTTTCTCCTTTACTTTGAGAGGGACTGTGTTTTTTGGAAAACAGCTTTAAAGACTTGAGTAATAGTTTACAAGGGATGCAAAAAGAAACCTAGATTTTAACTTTCTTAAACGCAGATCCCATGCCCTTTACATCTTCAATATCTCTTCATTCCTAAACCAAAAAGGCACTAACTCAGTAGTAAGAATTTAACAGATGGTCAATAAATATTGATTGATAACACTCAAAATGAATTGTTTCCCAAGCTAAGATTTAGATCTTTCGATTATAATGACACAAATATCCACCTACAACACAGTGTTAGTTAACACTCTACAATCTATTTACAGCAGAAGCACTTTCATTTGCACTATTTTGCATGAAAATTTAAAAATGAAAAAGCTGCTTATGTTTTTTAAAGGATATTTAAAGTTTTTTCTAAGTCCAAATGATTGTTTTATTTGAACACATTTTTTTGATTGCTCAGAAATACTTCTTACATAGAATTTACTTTGGAGAAACTGGAAATTGAAACTGTTAAATATTCAAATACTACTTGCTTTGCTTTTTTGGGGGTGTTGTTTATGTAGCATTCTGTGATTTAAATACAGAATCTTTTTTTCATCAGTGTAATTGATTTTTACTTTTATAAGCTTAATAAAGAAAAAGGGACAAGAAAGGAATTAAGACAGGCATTTTAACATATACTTCAAAATTTATTATATTTTATATTGGCATCATATTTCATAATAAGTCCTATTTTATTTAAGCAAAAGTAAAGTGTTTAAAAAGTTAATTTTTTAGTCTGGAAAAAAATTTTTCATAGAAATCTTGGGATCATATTTTAAATATATGATTGAGTTCAGTGCCCTTACTGGCTACAATGTGACATAAATTTTAAAAGCAAAGAACATTATACATATTAGAAAAGTCTATCTTCCAATAGGCAAATAATTTGGGTGAAGCAATTCTAATAGGAATCATAAAGAGCCAAGGGAAGTAACATACTCCCCTTGTGACTCAATTTAGAAACTTGATGTCTTTGATTTTACACTGAAGATTCATTAAGGCTTTCTGATTGATCTATTTAAGGTTCAGGAAGAAGCACAAGCTGGAATCAAGATTGCTGGGAGAAATATCAACAACTTCAGATATGCAGATGACACTACCCTTATGGCAGAAAGTGAAGAGGAACTACAAAGCCTCTTGATGAAAGTGAAAGAGGAGAGTGAAAAGGCTGGCTTGAAGCTCAACATTCAGAAAACAAAGATCATGGCATCTGGTCCCATCACTTCATGGGAAATAGAAGGGGAAACAGTGGAAACAGTGTCAGACTTTATTTTTGGGGGCTCCAAAATCATTGAAGATGCTGATTGCAGCCATGAAATTAAAAGACGCTTACTCCTTGGAAGGAAAGTTATGACCAACCTTGATAGTATATTAAAAAGCAGAGACATTACTTTGCCAAAAAAGGTCCGTCTAGTCAAGGCTATGGTTTTTCCCATGGTCATGTATGGATGTGAGAGTTGGACTGTGAAGAAAGCTGATCGCCGAAGAATTGATGCTTTTGAACTGTGGTGTTGCAGAAGACTCTTGAAAGTCCCTTGGACTGCAAGGAGATCCAACCAGTCCATTCTAAGGGAGATCAATCCTGGGTGTTCATTGGAAGGACTGATGCTAAAGCTGAAACGGCAATACTTTGGCCACCTCATGTGACGAGTTGACTCACTGGAAAAGACTCTGATGCTGGGAAAGGTTGGGGGCGGGAGGAGAAGGGGACGACAGAGAATGAGATGGCTGGATGGCATCACCGACTCGATGGACATGAGTTTGAGTGAACTCTTGGAGTTGGTGATGGACAGGGAGGCCTGGCGTGCTGTGATTCATGGGGTCATGGAGAGTCGGTCACGACTGAGTGACTGAACTGACTACTATATTAGGACAGCTTTGAAAATGGAAAAGACCAATATTCTAAATTTCTGTCACTATGAGACTTGTGATCATTAAAAATATTAAAAAGCTAAGTTATTTAAAGCTATTGACCATTTTGATTTAGCTGTCACACACAGAGATATAAAACAATCAACCAATCAGAAGATATTTAGTGCATATATATTTCATGCCCAGCAGAACACCCTCAATCCTTGGCTTAACTTTCATTAAAATTTCTTCTTAATAACTTCGGTTTTCTCTTTGTAAAATAGAAATAAAAGTCTCATGTCTAATTCACAAGAGTTTTTATTTGAAGACTAAAAACTTCATATTGTTTACTAATGACAGGACCACATCGTCACTCACTAAAAGAGACATAAAAGATAATTGCCTCCACTATATTATTTGGAAAGGATGACTGTAAAATCATTAAAAACTGAAGCTACTTTTTGTATATTATTTCTTCAATTTAGGCATTTTAATTCCAGTAATATTATGTAATAGTCCACATCTTGAGCTGCTGAGTAACACTTTTAGAAATTCTTTCTGGAATATTCATCAGCACAGTATAATAAACAAAACTGAATACTCCAAAATATCTTTACAATTCTTATCGCCCTTTGTGTTAGCTACCTGGAAATAGTTGCTCTGAAAATCCTTCAGCCACAATCATCTTAGTCAACTTTCTATAATAAAATTTAAGGAATTGAAGAAATCAATAAATCATACGTCATATAAAACCTCCAAGAATTTTGTTTAATTTTGTATTATATATTGAAGTATAATTGATTAACAATGTTCTGTTAGTTTCAGGTATATAACAGAGTGATTCAGTTATTCATGTACATGTATCTATTCTTTTTCAAATTATTTTCCCAATTAAGTTGTTACAGAATATTGAACAGAGTTTCTGCTCAATATGCTATACAGTAGGTCCTTACAAGTTATCCATTTTAAATATAGTAGTATGTACATGTCAATCCCAAATTCCCTTACTATGTCCCCCTGTATCCTTCCGTTTGTCCTCTGAGAGTCTGTTTCTGTTTTGTAAATAAGTTCATTTGCGTCATCTTATTTTTTTTTAGATTCCACATATGACCAATATATGATATTTCTCTTTCTCTGTCTGACATACTTCACTCAGTATGACAACTCTGTGTTGAAGTCGCTCATTCGTGTCCAACTCTTTGTGACCCCATGGACTATATATAGCCTGCCAAGCTCCCCTGTCCATGGAATTCTCCAGGAAAAAATACTGTAATGGGAGCCATTCCCTTCTCAAGGGGATCTTCCTGACCCCATGATCAAAGCGGGTCTCCTGCATTGCAGGCAGATTTTTTTTACCATCTGAGCCACCAGGGAAGCCCTAACAATCTCTAGGTCACTCCATATTGCTGCAAATGGCATGATTTCATTCTTTTCAATGGATGAGTAATATTCCATTGTATTTATATATGTGCCGCATCTTATTTATCCATTTTTCTGCCAATGGACATTTAGGTTGCTTCCATGTCTTGGTTATTTTAAATAGCACTGCAATGAACATCAGGGTGCATGTATTCCTTGGGGCCATGTTTTTCTCTGGGAACATGTCCAGGGGAGGGATTGCAGGATCATATGGTTGCTCTATTTTTAGTTTCTTAAGTAACCTCCATGCTGTTCTCCATGGCTCCAAGAATTTATTGAGATAATCTCTTCAATTTTTCTACAGGCCACTTGGAAATCGACTTCTAAGTAGAGATGTGAGTTTCTTATGTTGAAGAGATCATTTTCAAAAGACTTCTAGGTTTTCCTAAAAGAATGCTAAACTTGTCATCTACTTTTCAAGTTTTCAAAGTCTATGGATTCATTTCCAAGTAGCAACTCAGAAGAGATTCCAGAGTCTTTAGTGCAAATGCCCAACGGTTGGAAATCATTGGAAATTTCTCATTTCCATGGGTCACCTTCCACAGGGAAGTTACAGTGACTCATGTGTGCTGGCCCACCTGTTCCTGTGCCATTAAAGGCTTGGATTTTTGCCTTCATTTACATTGTTTCCTAGTCCTACCTCTTTACCTTGTTTATACTGCATTATTATTTTATGCGTAAACGATTTCAAACTGCTTGTGTAAGAAGCAGAATATAAACAAACAAGACCCCATGATATTACACTTGGAGATAATATTTAGAGTCCTTCTGAGAAAAGGTGCAATTCAACATAATATTACAGGCAGACTATAGGTAAGTGAGTTGTGTCTAAAACTTCCATTTGTGGGCAGTGGAGTGGAACTCAGATTTTTTTTTTCTGTGAAAGCAGTGCTATAGAAATACTTCTTTGGATGTAAGCAGTTGGCAGTTTTGCACAACCTATTTAACTCATGAAATAACTTAATAAACATTATTTGCCCTGAAAATACTTAAAACAAGATTGTTTCAATGAGTGTTATTAAATAAACCTAATTAAAAAAATGAGTCCTTATGTAATGTATTTGTTCATCTCCTTTTTGGTCAGGAAATGTACCTTACTTGTTTTCACATTTCCATTGGGAAGGAAATGGCAACCCACTCCAGTGTTCTTGCCTGGAGAATCCCAGGGATGGGGAAGCCTGGTGGGCTTCCGTCTATGGGGTCACACAGAGTCGGACACGACTGAAGTGACTTAGTAGTAGTAGTAGTAACATAGTGGGAGTACAAAATGCTCCAGAAATGTTTGTGAAAGATGGGAAGGAGGATAAATAACTGCAAGAAGGAAACAAAGATACCCAAAGCATGTGAAAGAGACTTTGGGGCATAGTCAAGGTTATAGAAACCAATGGCACCAGGTCTCTATTTTGTCTAATTGTAACAAAACAATTAGACATCTATTTCCTTGACACTGGAAACCTTATGCATTATTAGATTCAGTTCAGTTCAGTTGCTCAGTCGTGTCCGACTCTCTGCGACCCCATGAATCACAGCACGCCAGGCCTCCCTGTCCATCACCAACTCCCGGAGTTCACTCAAACTCATGTCCATCGAGTCGGTGATGCCATCCAGCCATCTCATTCTCTGTCGTCCCCGTCTCCTCCCACCCCCAATCCCTCCTAGCATCAGACTCTTTTCCAGTGAGTCTACTCATCGCACGAGGTGGCCCAAGTATTGGAGTTTCAGCTTTAGCATCAGTCCTTCCAATGAACACCCAGGATTGATCTCCTTTTAGAATGGACTGGTTGGATCTCCTTGCAGTACAAGGGACTCTCAAGAGTCTTCTCCAGCACCACAGTTCAAAAGCATCAATTCTTTGGCGATCAGCTTTCTTCACAGTCCAACTCTCACATCCACACATGACCATGGGAAAAACCATAGCCTTGACTATTAGATTTGATTTATTTGGGTAGAGGAAAAGAAAAAGACATGAGGGCAGAATGGGAAAAAGAAGACTTTTTTTTCCATTTAGGTGAGTATGCATGACCTGGCGGAGAAGGCAATGGCAAGCCACTCCAGTACTCTTGCCTGGAAAATCCCATGGATGGAGGAGCCTGGTAGGCTGCAGTCCATGGGGTCGCTAAGGGTTGGATATGACTGAGTAACTTCACTTTCACTTTTCACTTTCACACATTGGAGAAGGAAATGGCAACCCACTCCAGTGTTCTTGTCTGGAGAATCCCAGGGATGGGGGAGCCTGGTGGTCTTCTGTCTATGGGGTCACACAGAGTCGAACACGACTGAGGTGACTTAGCAGCAGCAGCAGCAGCAACAGCAGCATGACCTGGGAGGAAAATACGAATCTAATGCTTTTACAAAGATATATGTGTTCACAGGATAAAAAAAAGACTTTGCTTAACAAATAAACTGTTTTTAGAAGTAAACTGTAAAGAAAAAAATGGGAGCAGGTCAATTGTACCATTCTTTTGAGACAGAAAAAAGGCAAGGGTAGTGAAGATTTTTATGTAGTATCCCATGTTGGTGCAAACAAATGGTACCATCATCCTAGCAACACTCAGGTGAATAAATTTGTGTGAAGACTAAAAAACTGGAGAATGAATTTAGGATTCTGGGGAAAGAGAGGAAGCTATATCATATGGCCATCTGAGTGTACTAGGTATTAATGAAGATATGTTCTTATTATACTATTTGTGTTATAGATAAGAAAATTTTATTATTATCCGCCTTTCCCTTCCACAAGTCATATATATATGACAAACACATGCATATATATATATGTTTATATGAACATTTTATTCTCATGTCAGTTCAAAATAGATCTCATTTCTTAAAAATACATTTTATTTCATATTGATATTGGTATTACTTGAAGACTAAAAGGAAGACATTTTCACAGCTATTAGCCTGGAGCCTGTCAAAATGGCTGAAGATCAAGATTAGAAGGCAAGTGAATGTGACATTAGGAGTTATCATTGTCTCCTAATTGACCCTGACAATAGATCATATCTTCCTTACCTTGTAAGTTTTCCAGCATCTATCCTTCCACTAACAAGCACACACTTTGTAATTATGACTATGTCAAAGACCTGTTCAGAATCTTCAAATCTATGTTACTGAAGTCTACATTTGGAAATATTTGTATATTTTAATAGAGACATTAAACCATTTTTCTTAAAATACACTGTACTAGATTCTCTAGAATCTTGTTTAACACTTCTAAAATTACTAGTTGATGAACTATCCTACATTAAATAAATGTTAGAATCATCTTTCTAAACAAGAAATAATTTAAAATCGTTAGTTGTCCACCCTGTGAAACTAACGAGATTCAAAATGAGTTGTTCATTTCACATTCAATGATGAAAGTTAAAACTATTTGTAACTAAAGATATCTGAGTTAAAGAGATAGTCTCTCCACTTAATTTTCAGCTTTCACTGTAAAAAATTTAACTCAAGCAATTATTGAGTATTTCTTTGTGTTATCATTCAAATAGGTTGTCTTGAAGCTCAGCATTCAGAAAACAAAGATCATGGCATCTGGTCCCATCACTTCATGGGAAATAGATGGGGAAACAGTGGAAACAGTGTCAGAATTTATTTTTTGGGGCTCCAAAATCACTGCAGATGCTGATTGCAGCCAGGAAATTAAAAGACGTCAGAACTGTACATAGAACAACAGACTGGTTCCAAATAGGAAAAGGAGTACGTCAAGGCTGTATATTGTCACCTTGCTTATTTAACTTATATGCAGAGTACATCATGAGGAATGCTGGGCTGGAAGAAGCACAAGCTGGAATCAAGATTGCTGGGAGAAATAACAATAACCTCAGATATGCAGATGACGCTAACCTTATGGCAGAAAGTGAAGAGGAACTCAAAAGCCTCTTGATGAAAGTGAAAGAGGAGAGTGGAAAGGTTGGCTTGAAGCTCAACATTCAGAAAACAAAGATCATGGCATCTGGTCCCATCACTTCATGGGAAATAGATGGGGAAACAGTGGAAACAGTGTCAGACTTTATTTTTTTGGGCTCCAAAATCACTGCGGATGCTGATTGCAGCCATGAAATTAAAAGACGCTTACTCCTTGGAAGGAAAGGTATGCCCAACCTTGATAGTATATTAAAAAGCAGAGACATTACTTTGCCAAAAAAGGTCCGTCTAGTCAAGGCTATGGTTTTTCCCGTGGTCACGTATGGATGTGAGAGTTGGACTGTGAAGAAAGCTGATCGCCGAAGAATTGATGCTTTTGAACTGTGGTGTTGCAGAAGACTCTTGAGAGTCCCTTGTACTGCAAGGAGATCCAACCAGTCCATTCTAAAGGAGATCAATCCTGGGTGTTCATTGGAAGGACTGATGCTAAAGCTGAAATGGCAATACTTTTGGCCACCTCATGCGACGAGTTGACTCACTGGAAAAGACTCTGATGCTGGGAAAGGTTGGGGGCGGGAGGAGAAGGGGACGACAGAGAATGAGATGGCTGGATGGCATCACCAACTCTGTGGACATGAGTTTGAGTGAACTCCGGGAGTTGGTGATGGACAGGGAGGCCTGGCGTGCTGTGATTCATGGGGTCGCAAAGAGTTGGTCACGACTAAGTGACTGAACTGAATATAGTTGGGATTAAGACAAATAGAGAAAGAAGGAAAATTTTAAGAAAACAGTTAAACTTTGACATGTTTAAATTAATGTTACTATTTGATTCATATAAATGAAAGATAAAAATTTCATCTATTCCACAAATTATTGCTATGAAGACATTCCCAAGATACTATGTACCCTCTCTGTGCTCCTTGTATATTTATTCTCAGTTTGGAATTTCTTCATATTTTAGTACATTCCTCTATAACAAGTCATTGTATCTCTTCGATGTTTTGAAAGTATGTAATTGTTTTTCTTGTTACATTGTTTAAGAGTGTTGCAATAACTCTGCACATCTGACATGGGATGAAGAGCACCTGTGCTTTGAATGGAGGCAAGGCCAAGATCAGTCTTTCCTTTGTGGTTTGATAATAAAACAGAAGAAGAGGTAACAGTAGCCAATTTCATGGATGATACTAAGATGTAACAGACTTGAGGACTTCATTTTTATTGCTAGTTAAAGATAATTATTTTTGGTAAAACAGAAAGGCAACAGTATTTAAAGCAATATATTATACAGATAAAAAATAACAGGTGATGTGCTTTCCTGAATGAACAATTATATTAAATGGAAAGAAAAACAATAATGAATAGGAATAATTCTATATCCTAAACACCTGAGATACATCAATGTCTAAAGTCTCTAATGACACAACTGAAGCTATCACTGATTCAGCTTTAAAAATCAGCAATTTGCTATTACAATCATTTCAAGATACTTGAAGGGTGATATCTGAATAGAATAGATAATATAGAAAAAAATTGTGCCTATAGGTCTTTGAGCAGTTAACAAGTAAGGTAGAAAAAACTGTTTAGGACAAAACTCATCTAGAATATTGAGTTAATGTGTTGGCATTATGCAGCATAAGCATGCTGCAGCATCTTATGCTTTATTCAGAGCACTTGTGAAATATCCTTATTTTGGTTGATACATTTCTCATTTTCTAACTGTGTCTCTTCTAGGCAGAAGGAAGTGTCTACGTGGTCTATATCTTTATTCTTCAATTACTCACTTTGAAAAACATAACATTGAAAAGAGAATCATGGGAGAAAAACAATCACAATTATGTTTCATAGATTAAGATTAAATTTCCACTAGCTTTCTTTCATTTATAGAGTTGGATATTAAATACAGGCTAAAAGTAAACATGTTTCAATGATTTATGAGTGATTTAAAAGTAGAAACTTTATGTAGAATTGTATGTAGAATATATTTCTACATTTCACATCCTATCATTGAATTGTCTTCTATCATTCAAAAATATACACAAAAATACTGAAAAACAAAAAGTAGTGAGAACAATGTATTTGCTGGGGGAAAGCTTGATTTTATTGCTCCTCTAAGTATACCTGGGAAAAATTTCAGATTTGTTGTTCCTTTCCTACTAATTCTCTTGCAATCCTGATATTTTAAAAAATTTAAGACTTCTTTTGATTTAGGTCATATCTGAATAACTAGTGGTTTTCCCTACTTTCTTCAATTTAAGTCTGAATTTGGCAATAAGGAGTTCATGATCTGAGCCACAGTCAGCTCCTGGTCTTGTTTCAAAATCAAGCCCCTTATGATTATACAGTTGGAAGTGAGAAATAGATTTAGGGACTAGATCTGATAGAGTGCCTGATGAACTATGGACAGAGGTTCATGACATTGTACACGAGACAGGGACCAAGACCATCCCCATGGAAAAGAAATGCAAAAAAGCAAAATGGCTGTCTGAGGAGGACTTACAGATAGCTGTGAAAAGAGAAGCGAAAAGCAAAGGAGAAAAGGAAAGATATAAGCATCTGAACGCAGAGTTCCAAAGAATAGCAAGGAGAGATAAGAAAGCCTTCCTCAGAGATCAATCCAAAGAAATAGAGGAAAACAACAGAATAGGAAAAAAAAAAGAGATCTCTTCAAGAAAATTAGAGATAACATGGGAACATTTCATGCAAAGATGGGCTAGATAAAGGACAGAAATGGTATGGACCTAACAGAAGCAGAAGATATTAAGAAGAGGTGGCAAGAATACACAGAAGAACTGTACAAAAAAGATCTTCATGATGAAGATAATCACGATGGTGTGATCACTCACCTGGAGCCAGACATCTTGGAATATGAAGTCAAGTGGGCCTTAGAGAGCATCACTACGAACAAAGCTAGTGGAGGTGATGGAATTCCAGTTGAGCTATTTCAAATCCTGAAAGATGATGCTGTGAAAGTGCTGCACTCAATATGCCAGCAGATTTGGAAAACTCAGCAGTGGCCACAGGACTGGAAAAGTCACTCTTTATTCCAATCCCAAAGAAAGGCAAGGCCAAAGAATGCTCAAACTACCCCACAATTGTACTCATCTCACACGCTAGTAAAGTCATGCTCAGAATTCTCTAAGCCAGGCTTCAGCAATATGTGAACCGTGAACTCCCAGATGTTCAAGCAGGTTTTAGAAAAGGCAGAGTCACCAGAGATCAAATTGCCAACATCTGCTGGATCATGGAGAAAGCAAGAGAGTTCCAGAACATCTATTTCTGCTTCATTGACTATGTCAAAGCCTTAGACTGTGTGGATCACAATAAACTGTGGAACATTCTGAAAGAGATGGGAATACCAGACCACCTGACCTGCCTCTTGAGAAATCTGTATGCAGGTCAGGAAGCAACAGTTAGAAGTGGACATGGAACAACAGACTGTTTCCAAATAGGAAAAGGAGTACGTCAAGGTTGTATATTGTCACCCTGCTTATTTAACTTATATGCAGAGTACATCATGAGGAACGCTGGGCTGGAAGAAGCACAAGCTGGAATCAAGATTGCCGGGAGAAATATCAATAACCTCAGATATGCAGATGACACCACCCTTATGGCAGAAAGTGAAGAGGAACTCAAAGGCCTCTTGATGAAAGTGAAAGAAGAGAGTGAAAAGGTAGGCTTGAAGTTCAACATTCAGAAAACAAAGATCATGGCATCTGGTCCCATCACTTCATGGGAAATAGATGGGGAAACAGTGGAAACAGTGTCAGACTTTATTTTTTTGGGCTCCAAAATCACTGCGGATGCTGATTGCAGCCATGAAATTAAGAGACACTTACTCCTTGGAAGAAAAGTTATGACCAACCAAGATAGCATATTAAAAAGCAGAGACATTACTTTGCCAACAAAGGTCCGTCTAGTCAAGGCTATGGTTTTTCCCGTGGTCATGTATGGATGTGAGAGTTGGACTGTGAAGAAAGCTGAGTGCCAAAGAATTGATGCTTTTGAACTGTGGTGTTGCAGAAGACTCTTGAGAGTCCCTTGTACTGCAAGGAGATCCAACCAGTCCATTCTAAAGGAGATCAATCCTGGGTGTTCATTGGAAGGACTGATGCTAAAGCTGAAACGGCAATACTTTGGCCACCTCATGTGACGTGTTGACTCACTGGAAAAGACTCTGATGCTGGGAAAGGCTGGGGGTGGGAGGAGAAGGGGATGACAGAGAATGAGATGGCTGGATGGCATCACCGACTCTGTGGACATGAGTTTGAGTGAACTCCGGGAGTTGGTGATGGACAGGGAGGCCTGGCATGCTGTGATTCATGGGGTCGTGGAGAGTCAGACACGACTGAGTGGCTGAACTGAACTGAATATGAACAAACTTTTGCTGTATATAACCACATGAAAAAATCTTTTTCAGCTTTATTAAGATATCACTGACATATAACACTGTATATATCTAAGGTATGCAACGTGATGATTTGATACACCTGTATGTTGCAATAATCACAAAAAGATTAATAAGATCTATTATATCTATCATCTTACGTAATCATTTTTTGTTTGTGGTGAGAGCATTAAAATGTTCATCACATTTAGCTCAATACTGGGTGATACCCCATGCCTTCTGAGAACAGACATTTTCCCCCTTGGTTTAAGGATCACCTTTTTCTCAATCCTCATCATTATTTGTGATGTTCAGTAGGGTCTAATTAACTTAAAACTTATTACTTCATGAATAATTTTTACATTCATGTGCCTCACCTTTATTTCCAGTGAAAGTCTGCTTCCATATCCTCCTAGCCTTATCTCACCTCTCTCTAACAAATGCTGCTTTGGGGCTTAGTGTCTTAGTCTTAGAAAGTCTGCTCCCCACCACTATTGACTCTTCTCTGAATTCTCATTATGGTTTATAAACTGACAGGCACCTAATCGAGTCACCAAAAAATACTGGACCATTTCCAGGGATCAACTATTTCACGAACATCCATTACTGTAGTATTTGTTAGTAATACCCAATCCCCATCCTGCTGTTTTGTGCTTTGCCCTTGACAGGGTTTATTTTTCCCCCTACTACCTCATCTAAGATACTATTTGCTAACATTTATTGAGTATTTCAACTTCTTTCTGGTGGCTCAGGTGATAAAGAATCTGCCTGCAACTGACCCAGGTTCAATCCTTAGGTTGGGAAGATATCCTGGAGAAGGGAATGGGTAACCCACTCCAGTATTCTTGCCTGGAGAATACCATGAACAGAAGAGCCTGCCAGGCTCAAAGCCCCACTGGGGCTCAAAGGGTCAGACATGACTGAGTGACTAACTATTGAGTATCTGCTATGTAATAGGCATTGATTGCTGTACTCTCTGTGTACTAACTTATTTAATGAACAACCCAATAAGGTAGGTACTATCACTCATTTTATAGATGAGGAAACCCCATGTTGATTCATGGGAGGTTAAACAAATTGTTTAAGGTCACACTATTGATTTAATCTCAGGAAAACTGGTTTCATTTACATTCTCAACCACCACTTTATACTGACATAGTAGCCAATTGATAAACCACTGGCATTTATCCTTCAGTTTAGGGACATGTCAGATGAACCCTCCTCTGTCTTTCTCTTACTTTACTTAAGTGGTAGGGGGCTTCCACTTAGACACACAGAAACAAGGAATGAATCCCTATTGAATGGTATTATTTCCAGTAGCAGGATATGCACATCCAAGAAATCCATACTTTGGCTCCACTGTCTTTTCTCTTCAGAGAGAATTTCTAGCAATCTAAGGGTTTTCTCTCAATAATTTGAGTTGGTGCTTAAATGAATAATTTCATTCTTCTGCACCATCTTGCTAATAAGACTTTGGCTGTCATGGTGAGGTGTCATTTGGCTCGGTGGTACACTGTAATTTGATTTGTCTGCCCTGACTCTTACCACCATTCAATAATCTCTTAGGGCCCATGTACTAGCCCTTAATCATATAAACAAAAAAGTAGTAGTATATTGCTAGGATATTTGTATAGTAGCATCAGTAGAGACCAAAATAATAGTGGCTTATGTAGGAGAGAATATTTATTTCTTTCTCATTAAAAATTTTGACTTGACAGGACAGAAATGGAGAAACAGACATAGAGAATAGATTTATGGACATGGGGAGAGGGGAGGAGAGGATGAGATGAATGTTGAGAGTAACATGTAAATTTACATTACCATATGTAAAATAGATAGCCAACAGGAATTTGCTGTATGTCTCAGGAAACTCAAACAGGGGCTCTGTATCAACCTAGAGGGGTGGGATGGGGAGGGAGATGGGAGGGAGGTTCAAAAGGGAGGGGATATATATATAACTGTGGCTGATTCATGTTGAGGTTTGACAGAAAATAGCAAAATTCTGTAAAGTAACTATCCTTCAATAAAAAATAATTAAAAATAAATTAATTAATTTAAAAAAATGTTTTATGACTTGAAAGTGATCCACTGAAGTATGATGGCTCCATAAGATCATTTATCTACTTCTCTGTCTACCCATTATGGTCCTACCAGCTCCATGATTAGTCTGTGGCAAGGAGGAAAGAGAAATTGGAGGGCAAGTTGCTTCTTTTAAGCATACAGCTGAGAAGTAATATGAATTTCTTTGCTCACATTTCACTGGGCAGAAGTTAGTCATGTGGTCAAAAGCTGAAAAAGAAGCAGGAAAATGTTATCCAAACCTGTATAACAATGTGTATTGATAGACTTTTATTTTATTTGGTTACACAGTATTGTATCAGTCAGAGTTCAGTCCAGTTCAATCCCTCAGTTGTGTCCGATTCTTTGCCATCCCATGAACTGCAGCATGCCAGGCTTTCCTGTCCATCACCAACTCCCAGAATTTATTCAAACTCATGTCCATTGAGTCAGTGATGCCATCCAACCATCTCATCCTCTGTCATCCCCTTCTCCTCCTGCCTTCAACCTTTCCCAGCATCAGGGTCTTTTCCAATGAGACAGTTCTTTGCATCAGGCAGCCAAAGTATTAGAGTTTCAGCTTCAACATCAGTCCTTCCAATGAACACTCAGGACTGATCTCCTTTAGGATGGACTGGTTGGATCTCCTTGCAGTCCAAGGGACTCTCAAGAACCTTCTCCAACACCACAGTTTAAAAGCATCAATTCTTTAGCACTCAGCTATCTTTATAGTCCAACTCTCACATCCATACTTGACAACTGGAAAAACCATAGCTTTGACTAGATGGACATTTGTTGGCAAAGTAATGTCTCTGCTTTTTAATATGCTGTCTAGGTTGGTCATAACTTTCCTTCCAAGGAGTAAGCTTTTAATTTCATGGCTGTAGTCATCTTCTGCTGTGATTTTGGAGCCCAAGAATATAAAGTCTCTCACTGTTTCCATTGTTTCCCCATCTGTTTCCCATGAAGTGATAGGACCGGAAGCCATGATCTTAGTTTTCTGAATGTTGACCTTTAAGCCAACTTTTTCACTCTCCTCTTTCACTCTCTTCAAGAGGTTCTTTAGTTCTTCACTTTCTGCCATAAGGATGGTGTCATCTGCATATCTGAGGTTATTGATATTTCTCCCGGCAATCTTGATTCCAGCTTGTGCTTCATCCATCCCAGAATTTCTTATGATGTACTCTGCATATAAGTTAAATAAGCAGGGTGACAATATACAGCCTTGATGTACTCCTTTCCCTATTTGGTACCAGTCTGTTATTCCATGTCCAGTTCTACCTGTTGCTTCCTGACCTACATACAGATTTCTCAGGAGGCAGGTGAGGTGGTCTGGTATTCCCACTTGTTTCAGAATTTTCCACAGTTTGTTGTGATCCACACATTCAAAGGCTTTGGCGTAGTCAATAAAGCAGAAGTAAATGTTTTTCTGGAACTCTTTTGCTTTTTCGTTGATCTAACAGATGTTGACAACTTGATCTCTGGTTCCTCTGTGTTTTCTAAATCCAGCTTGAACTGGAAGTTCTTGGTTCACTAGACCATTCAGGTATGACCTAAATCAAATCCCTTATGATTATACAGTGGAAGTGAGAAATAGATTCAAGATTAGACATGATAGACAGAGTATCTGAAGAACTATGGACAGAGGTTCCTGACACTGTATAAGAGGCAGTGGTCAAGACCATCCCCAAGAAAAAGAAATGCAAAAAGGCAAAATGGTTGTCTGAGGAGGCCTTACAAAGAGCTGAGAAAAGAAAAGAAGCTAAAAACAAAGGAGACAAGGAAAGCTATACTCATTTGAATGCAGAGTTCCAAAGAATAGCAAGGAGAGATAAGAAAGCCTTCCTCAGTGATCAATGCAAATAAATAGAGGAAAGCAATAGAATGAGAAAGACTAGAGATATATTCAAGAAAATTAGAGATACCAAGGGAACATTTCATAAAAAGATGGGCACAATAAAGGAAAGAAATGCTATGGACCTAACAGAAGCAAAAGATACAAGAAGTGGCGGCAAGAATACACAGAAGAGCTATACAAAATAGATCTTCATGACCCAGATAGCAGTGATGGTGTAATCACTCACCTAGAGCCAGACATCTCGGAATGTGAAGTCAAGTGGGCCTTAGGAAGCATCACTACGAGCAAAGCCAGTGGAGGTCATGGAATTCCAAGTGAGTTATTTCAAATCCTAAAAGATGATGCTGTAAAAATGTTGCACTTAATATACCAGCAAATTTGGAAAACTCAGCTGTGGCCACAGGACTGGAAAAGGTCAGTTTTCATTCCAATCCCAAAGAAAGACAATGCCAAAGAGTGTTCAAACTACCGCTCAATCGCACTCATCTCACATATTAGCAAAGTAATGCTCAAAATTCTCCAAGCCAGGCTTCAATCAGAGTGAGAACAGACTATTGGGGGTATTATCAACAACCTCAGCCATCATCTACAATAGCATGATTGTATTCTCACCATTAACTGGTCAAGGAAAGACCCAAACAGTTCAAAAGAAGTTTTCATCAGTCCTTTAACTTCAGAGTCAAGTGAAAAAGCCAGACTTCCTAAAGGTACAGAGGATCATAGAAGAATTTCTATTCTGTTTAGCCCTGTGGCCCATCCATGGAGGGTGGTTTACTTAGTCCTAGACTCTCAGGGTAAACTGTAAATATGTCTCCCAGGTCTTTTCTCTTCTCTCTTTTTGTTTTCCCTCACTCACAGCACCTCAAACCTGTTGATACATTTATTATCCCTTACCCATTTTGGCAACCCACTCCAGGACTTTTGCCTGGAAAATCCCATGGACAGAGGAGCCTGGTAGGCTACAGTCCATGGGGTTGCAAAGAGTAGGACACAACTGAGTGACTTTACTTCATTTCTTCACCCATTGTTCCACCTTTTCTCCTCTATGGTTTGTGACTTGACAAGGTTCTTGTTCTTCTGTACTCTGCTTTTAAATAGTAAATGGAGTGCTAGAATTCTAAAATAAGAAGGAAAATGAGGCACCCATGATGATTTAGCCTGGATATACAATCTAAATAAGTTATTTCACTGCATGAGCCACCCTTCTATTAGTCTACCTAAAGTGACTGGTTATGTTAAAAGATGGCATATCATTCTTATAATTTCTGCATATTTCAGAAGGCCAATTTCCATTACATTAGCCTCTATGAATACTAACATTGAGGAATAGGGTGGGATGATTATAATCTTCACTAATTCAAAGACCTTAAGACAACCTTGTTGCTTTATTCAGTTGCTAAGTTGTGTCTGAATCTTTGAGAACCCATGAACTGTAGCCCACCAGGTTCCTCTGTCTGTGAGACTTTCTAGGAAAGAATACTGGAGTGGGTTGCCGTTTCTTTTTCAAGGGGATCTTCCCAACTCAAGGATCAAACCTGCATCTCCTGCATTGGCATGTAAGTTCTTTACCAGTGACTCACCAGTGAAGCCCTAAGAAAATTAACTTGCTTTCAATTTTGTTTGTAAGCATTTATCTCAGAACTGAGACCCTCATTACCAGACTATGCAAGAGCTATCTTATACTTTTTTTGTATTTTTTGTCTCTTTTCAATAGTTGTCACTTTCTCTGGAATTATTGCATCTCTTCTTCATGGGGAGCAAGTGGGTTAAATGTTTCTTTTTTTTTCATCTTCTATTTATTTTAAGGTATATTTTCTGTTTTTTCTTAAAGCTTTTGTTTCTAATTATTTCTTGGGTTCAGTCACCTATTTATAAAATTTTCTAATTCTGATTTATGTTTTTTCTTTTAAGTATTGGAACATTTACTTTATGTCTTTTAGCTCATTTTTAAAATGTGGTTTCAGTTTCATTCTGCTTTCTGGTCTTATCTTTATTATGTGAGAAAATTATTATGTTATTTATTCATTTTCTTTGTATAGTTATTTGCACTGAATTTGACATTTATTCTTCTATGTTGTTCATTTTTATATGAAATTAATTTTGCCAAACATCTAAAATGAGGTGGGGTTTAGGAAAGCTTTTAAATCCCAAAGAGTTTCCTCTTTTACTGTTTTTGTATAGTATCCAGAAACAGGCTTAGTTTTTTGGATTTTCTGAATATGTTTTCTTCCTTGAATTTGTCTAGATCAGGCATCAGTAATATACTTTTTCTATAGAAGCCAGATGACAAATACTTAAAACTTTGCAGAGTATATGGTCTCTTTTATAAGTACTCAACTCTAAATAGACAATACCTAAATCAATGAGCATGGCTGTGTTCTAATCAGATGTTACTTACAAAAGCAAGTGGCAGGTTGGAGTTGGCTCATAAGCCATAATTTTTATAGCTCTGGTTCAATTTGTCCAGTAGAAGTAAAAATATGTAACATATATGTAATTAAATATTTTTTAGCAATCACATTTTAAAAATGGCCAAAAGGTAAAATCAACTTTGATAAGTCAACTTGGATAAGTTAACCCAATATATCCAAAATGTTATCATTTTAACATGTAATCAAATATTTTAAAATTATTATAAGATCATTTATTGTTTTTATTCTGTCTTCACTAACTGCTGTGTAACTGATAGCACATCTCAATTCAGCCTCAAAGTGCTCAATAGCCACATTACAATGGCCATTGGCTACATTATTGAACAGCACAGATCTAGACCTTTCCTTTGCTTGTCAGTGTTTCTGGTCCCTATTTCTCCTCAGTACTCATTCTATCCCATTAAAATTCTTTCCAATGTGGGGCCCAGTCCTGGAAAGGAGCCCTGATGGGCCAGGGGGATAGAGTTCATAGAAGACACTCTGTCTCGGCCTTTCAGACCCTCCTTGTGCTGGTTCCTGCATTTACCTGGAACTGGGAGGGCAGAGCCTCCTTTCCTCCTTCCCCCATTCCCAGCTGCTTTTCCCATCATGCTTTTCTGTGAAAACTTGATGGCTGCTTTGAGGTTCTCTTGTTCTAAGCTACCTAGTTGCTTCCTCTCCTTATTGCAACATCATGCCTGTGGCTCTTAATGGTTTGTCTGCATCCACATGTTTAGAGTCTGTGGGGTATTTTTCTATCTAGATTTATTCACCTTTCTTCTTTTATATTTTTTTACTTTATCCCATCTTTAGCCTTCATCTCTGATTATGTTCTCATCACTCTCCCCATATTGTAATCTCTTTAAATCTTGGTAAACAGAAATAAAAAACAAATACCATGAACCCTGTCTGCTCATAAAGATGTTGTGAAAAGCACAAGGAATCATGTCTAGGAAATCACTATGCAAACTTTAAGTTGTTCAATAAATGCAAGAAAAATAAATTTTTGGAATCCTAAAAGAAAAAAATTGCCAGATTAGTAGAATTTAGCAACCTTGGTATACAGAGCTTCCTCTGCTTTAGATGCCTTCTATTTTTTCCTAAAATTTATATAATAAGAAAATTGGGCATAACATCCAAACATTTTCTTAATAATACTGATTCTTTACCCTGATTTTACAAAAATTTTCTTAAGGTAATACATTAAATGCTTGTAACAATAATTTAATTTAATTCCATTAAAAATTAAATGTAATAAACCAATAAACCCTTTTCTTCTTCATGGGAAGGTCAAAAAATCAAACAAAAGAGTGGTATAACTCAAAAAACATTAGGCATCTAAATAATTAAGTCATTCTATGATTTGTGAAATTTCTGCTTCATTTGCTCATTGTGGCTGCTATTTCATTTTGATAAGAGAGTAAATAAGTTAGTCATATTTCAGTTAGGTCATATTTTTAGAAGAAGTATGTTATCAGCAACCCTGGGGTCCCAAACACTCTTATTCACCTAGTGAAATTTTCAGAGAGAATAACTTGCCCTTGAGTCTTTCTACAGGAAACCAAGAAGACATGACAAAATATGAGTCATTGTTCCATCTAAGTTTCAGCTTACTCTTCTTCAGGAGAAGATAACCTCTGCCTCTCGTCCACCTTCTAGATATTGTATGAGAACATCTAGGTGACATTACCAAATCTCATTCAGAATAGATGTAAACAAAATAGATGTTAAAGATCCAATTAAAGAATTTATTAAATCTTTCAGACAGTTGCCTACTTCTTGTCAATTTATGGCACCACCGTCTACTTCGCTTCCTCTCAGCTGATCCCTTCTTAGTCTATGTCACTGTTTAATATTTTCTATTCCCGAATAAATAGAAATCTCCAGAGCCTTCACTCTTGACTTTCTCCTCTTTCCTCCTTATGCGTGGGAACATGGGTTCATGTTCCCAAGACTTCCTAAGGCACAAGCTCATTTTAGGGGTTCATATCATTTTGCCTAATAATCACTGTGAACAAATTTTGCACTTCTATATTCAATTTTAGATGTCTCAGAATTGGACCATGTTATTAAGTATACAGGAGCATAGAGACTTGGAAAATAGTATCTTGGTCAATTTCTAATACAAATTGTTATTTATTTTAAGAAAATATAAAGAGTACATTTTGTTATGAAAGATTAAAATTTTTAAAAAGTGACATAAATTCTTTAGGAATAAATTCCTTTAATCCAGTTCTACAGTGCTCATGGAAAGCCAATTACAAGTCATTTAGAAATCTGGGGTGTTGACTCTAATTCTACAATTTTCAGAGATTTGATAGACATGGTTATATATTCAGAAAATATCTGAAGCACAAAAATATTAAAATTTAAAGTGTGCTTAATGTCAGAGAGCTAAGGGAGAAAAATAGTGAATATGTATATCAGCAACGTGTGTGTTTTAAAGCATTTCAAAACATTTAATATCAGAGCCCAGATGATATATAACTCATGTCTTTATTATAACAAGTGATCATATCATAGAAGTAGCATACACACTATGAGATTTGGTAGTTGTCATGGTAACAATATTTTTTTTACTGAAAAGAAGAATAAATAGCTATGCACATTCTTTGCAATTTATTAAGCTGATAATTTACAGTGGCTTTAAAGATAGTGTGCCTATTCATTCTTTTTTAAAATTCAAATTGGAATATACCCATTTTTATACTTTTGAGTCTGTGAAACAAAATAAAGAGGTATTTGTTTCATACCTTTTTAGGTTTTTTTTTTTTGGTTGTTCTCATCTCAAGCATTAGAGGGAAAAAAAGGTACATTTCCAAGTTATATTCTGGTATTTGGAAATTAAGGAGCTGTTTTTTAAGAGACTTTTTATGAGATATGTCAGGCTACTCAAAAGTAGAGTATTTATGTAACACTGTTCTAAATAGTGCTTATTCTGTGGCTGACTATTTTCTAAGAACTTTATAAATATTAATTACTTAATATTAATTCATCAAATCATAATAGCTTCCTTGCCATTTGCACCTCTCTGGAAGTCAGGTCAATGACAACATCAAAACTAAGTGAATGAGAGAAAGAAAAAGAAAGTCCTTTGACCACTTTTGCAGTAACTTCCTCTTTATTTGTGCAAAGAATGGTAATAAAATATTACATCTGAATAAAATAGAAATATATTAACCTAAACAATGCATGTTTCCTCTGAAAAGCATACTCATTTTTATCCCTCCTCCAAACTGACCCTATCATCATTCTCAGAAACTCTTAACTCCGTTTTAACAGATTTGAACAGTTTTTTTTTTTCTACAGTTTTGGTCTCTCTCCCTTAGCAGCTCATTCATATCTTATATTCAGTTCAGTTCAGTTCAGTCGCTCAGTCGTGTCCGACTCTTTTATTAGGCCATAGGTATTTTTTTCGGGCCGTTGAGAATTACTTTTTTTCCAGTGGCCATTACTTGTATTTATTTATTTTTATTTTAACAATCTTGAAATAGAGAAATTAAAAGGAGAAATGATACCTGCTGTACTTTAAGTAGAAGTGTTGTCAACATTTTAATTTAATTTTAAATAAATGCATTTATTTACATAGTTTATTATACATCATACTGTGTACATAGAATATATTTTGCTTTATTCAATTAACATATTTTTCAGTTTTTTATGTCTCCATAAATATTTCTAATGGCTCCATGGTAGCCTATCATTGTTTACTTATCCATTCCCTTATGATTGGAAATTTTCACTTTTTGCTAATTCTGTTTCATTAAAAATAATGTTGCTTTGTTTGCCTCTACTCATAAGGCTTGTTTTATGTTTTGTGATTTTTAGTCTAGATTCCCAGGAACAGAATTGAAGGGTCCAGATATTCTGAATTTAAGTCCAGAGTTATTTAAGATCAGAAATTAGACTCTGCAGAGAATTATCAGAAATAGAGAGAGGAGGTGTCAGAGCTCAGTTTATAGCTCAAATCTTATGTTCCTTCACCTTCCACATAGCGTGGATTCTCCATGGAGGGCCAGATGTTGGAGACAACATCAAAGAACCTTGGACAGGTATTTTGTTTATTGGGCCCTGCCCTCTGTCCTAAAATGCTCAACAGAAAATGGGAAAATCTACTGTGAGCACAAAATTTTTGTGAGCACAAACAAGATAATTAAATAGGAAAATAGCGTGAGAAATCAATGGTGCATTCAGAGATCAGGTAGGCAGGAAAATTGAGAAGAAAAATAAAGTGGTAGCAACAGTGATCAATTGAGCAAGTGAGCCCAGGATACAAGTATTAGAAGGAGTCTACACCACATGGGCCACACAGTTACACCCCCGATTTATATTAGTTAGCCACCAATTTACACCCCTGATTTAAAGCAACTTTTCTATACTTGGCTTGTCTTACATGCTCCTTTAGCCTCCTTCCTCAATTGAAATCTGGATTTTTTGGTCCACCATTGCTACTGCACATCTGCAATGGCTCCTATTCTTCAGACGCCTCCTAACTCGTGAAGGTAACACTGAAGGGTTAAATCCCTTCAAACCATCATGTAACTTGTGTAACACTGTGCTGTAATATCACTGAAATGACCACCCAGTATTTCTTATCATTACTCAGAAGCATTTCACATTCTAATCAGCTTACTTGTTTTTAATAAATATACTATACAACCGGGCTTTCCAGATGGCACTAGTGGTAAAGAACTTGCCGCCACTGCCGGAGAGACCTGAGATTCGAATTTGATTCCTGGGTGGGAAGATCCCCTGGAGGAGGGCATGGCAACCAGTATATACTGTTCAAGGGAATGGGGGCATGGGGGAGACACTAATGTCTTGAGTGAGATTAGACCAGTGTAGGATGTATAAGATATTTGAAATCCGGTGTGTATTTAGACTGGAAAAAAGAACCATCTTAGAAGAAGGAACGTCATTTTTAATGGGAAGAACAGAAATATATTTGCTTCAAGTCTACAAATAGTTGGGGTAGTGGAGAGAGCTAATTTTGAAAATAATGCAGAAAACTTTTTCATCTTAAATAAAAAAGAAAAAAGTTATAATTTATTTTATACATCTAAGTATAATAATCATTGATAATGCATTATATATTATAAGGTCCAGAAACACTGAAATAGAGATGAGAGAACCTGAAAGATTTATTTATTATTCTTCTTTTTTTTTTTAAAAAAAAAAAGACCATTTACTGAAATTTAGGTTTTAGTCAGGCATGCTGGAACCCTAAGGTTTTATATACCTTTGTATGTTTTAAATTTTTGATTTGATTGTATATTGTATGCATGCATGCTAAGTCGTTTCAGTCATGTCCAACTCTTTGCAACCCCATGGACTGCAGCCTACCAGGCTCCTCTGTCCGTGGAACTTTCCAGGCAAGAATATTGGAGTGGGTTGCCATTTCAAAAATAACACACAAACCTCTTCTGGAAAGAGATTAATCCCAGAGTGGGCATATGAACCAACCAGTCTGAATTTCTGGGGAATTGATTTATGGATGCTAGGATATTGTGAGCTTAGAGCTGTCAGAAGCCACTCACCTGTCTTCAGAGGGAGAGAGAAATCAGCAGAGATAAGCAGAGGTGAGAGTTCAAGATGATGGGAAGGAGAAGTAATGAACCCACTTAAGTCATGTAGTTAGACTGTGCCCCAAATACAGCACACTTATTTTTTGTGCAAGTTTGTTTTCTCTAACTTGTAATCAATACATTTCTGAATTATATCCTTCAATTCCTGGTATCTGGGTCTGTGCTACCATTAGTCTGATGAAATTGCTCTCTAGATACTTTAATACTTTAATTGCCATTCAAATTCCCTTAACAGTCATGATCTTAACATCTCAGTGTCATTTAACCATATTGCCTTTACTTCCCTATCACCTTAGATATTTCAAGCTGAAAAGGATTTCTTTTTTTTTTCTTCATATGAACTGTTTCTAAAGTCATTTATTGAATTTGTTACAATATTGCTTCTGTTTTATGTTTTGGTTTTCTGGCCTTGAGTCATGTGGGATCATAGCTCCCTGATCAGGGATCAAACCGGCACTCCTAGCATTGGAGGTTAAGGCAAAGTAACCATTGGATCTCCAGGGAAGCCCCAGGATTTCTAATAGAGAATTGAATGCCTTCAAAATTGTTAGAAGTCCAGGTGGAGTAGAGTTCAGGAGATTGCCTCTGTTATCACAGGTTTGAAAATCATTCCATTGTCGCTTTGATGCAGATGTCAGGAATCTGCAGCTGCTAAGGCTTCTTCTACCACTGCCACTGCTGCAGAGACCTCACCCAGCAAGGCTGGCAACTGGGCACTGGAACTTGGGGTCTGTCCACCACTTATCAGTCATGGAAAGATGACCTCTGCCTCTCTTTCATCTTTTAAATGTTGTATGAGAGCATCTAACTGACAGCATTCAAATCTCATGAGGAAGCCTAGCTACCAGGAAATTTAGGAAAAACAGATTTTAAATCCCTAGCTTTTCCAAATAGAATGAGGGCAAAACGGACATTGAAAGACCAGTTCAAGAATCCATTAAATCTTTCTGACAATTGGCTATGTCCTGTCAACATATGGCATCACTTTTCTGTCCCCCCTTCTTTTGGCTGCTCCCTTCTTGTTCTACTTCCCTGTTTAACATTTTCTACTTCCAACCAAAATAGGAATTTCCAGAGCTCTCATTCTAGACTTTTTTCTCTTTTCTCCATATGCTATCTTCATACACTATTCATACACCTTGATTTTAAATATTATTTCTCTCCCTTTTACTAAATTCCACGATGAGTCATAGATCCAAAATGATGGAATAAATTGAAAAAGGAGAGGGAACTGAATAAAGTGATCTGAAACTCATGATGAATAAATTCTTCCAAAAAGCTGTTCTAAATGTTTGTATATCTAAGTCCAAGGTAATATATTAAAGAGAAAGCATCATGAAGCATCAGTGGATATAGAAGACATATTTACCGTATCAAATGGAATTCTTTGAGCTATAAGCAAACACACAATCCACAATGAATTAAATGTTAAGCTGTGTGTAATCTTATATAACAAAATATCTAGGGGGAGACTGTTTTACAGTTAATTTGTGTCTTAATGATATCATCAAAGAACCAGAGACTTTTCATTTATCCACTCTGCCAACTTCACTCTATCATTGTCATCTTTCCTCCTGGTTGTAAGACAGCTATAGCAGTTTCATGTTTCACATTCATGACTAGTGAATTTTTATGGAAGAAAACCTTTTCACAAAGCCCTTAGGAGTCATCCAATGGTCAAACTCCATTGGCCAAGATTAAATTACATATCAACGACCTATCACAAAGAAGGCTGGGAAATGAATACTCATAATACCATATTGGAAGGCACACTATGAGAGCCAGAAAGCAGAGGTGCTGTTGGGGAAAAAAAAAACAAAACAAAACCCAAAAAACTATAATGTCTGCTATTTTATTCAAATTTTCAGATTACATGAATTCATGATGAATTGAAAATGCCTTGAATGACAGAGTCTGGACAAAATGACTGACTAACCTTGAGTAATGGATTCAATCCAACAAAGGTAATCGTAAAACCGGAATTTGGAATCTAAGCTTAATTTTGTTTGGTTAAGATATAAGTGGTATACAGAATATAAAATACAAGGGAAAGAACTGAATTATTATTCTCCAATAAGAACAAAGGAAAAAAATCTATGTGGCTGCTCAAAAAGTGAGTTTAGCCTTATGATAATGGAAGTTTAAAATGAGGGGAGGGGGAATCAATTTTTCTGGATGGTAAAAGAGCTGACAAAGCATTCAGATGTTTGATAAATTAGAATATATCAGAATAGACAAAGAGGACTGTTTTTTAATTTGAGGAGCTGGATAGGCTTTTCCTGAGGAAAGAGAGTCAGTCTTAAATGTGTTCTGAGCGTCCTTCTAGGGTCAGTCTCTAAACACCTCATAAATGCAATCAATAGGGAAACGAGAGGCAAATTAATGTAGCCTAGTAGGAAATGGCGGAGAAGGCAATGGCAAGCCACTCCAGTACTATTGCCTGGAAAAATTCCATGGACAGAAGAGCCAGGTGGGCCACAGTCCATGAGGTCCCTAAGAGTCGGACATGACTGAGCTACTAAGTACCATCACTACTAAAAAACTCATTTGTTTTCTGTTCTTTCCCTGTATCACCATAGGTTTCCATTTATTCCATCTTTTTAAAAAACTATATCCATTTACTTTCTTCCTGAATTTTTATTCATATTTTACAAATGATTTTTGTCATTTTCTGCTCTGTCTACCTTCTTCTTTACCTTGCCTCTATACTTTCTCATTAAAGCGACTCTATTTTCCTCTACTCATTTTAATACATCTTTTTTTCTTTCTTTCTGAAGGTGTTTCCATTACAAGAAAGATAGTGACAGAGTCAAAAGAGACTCCAAATACTTCCTTTGGGTAAGTATCTCCAATATTAGTTACATTTTAAACAGCTAATTGTATTATTAGACACCAGTCTGGTTCAAGAAAAAGAATGCCTATAATACTGGCCCTCCATTAACTTAGGTATGGAAGAAAAACAGACAAAAGATAAATAATAAAAAGTAAAAGAAAATGGGGAAGCAAGGAGGAAGGAGAGAGAAAAAATTCCTTGAAGAACAAGCTATTATTTTTAATCGATATTTGTAGACTGATGAATTATAAATTTGATTTCTTTAGGACTGGGTCCTTTCCAAGACATGGGAAGTTTTCCATGCCCATGAAAATACTGCATTCATCACTACACTCCTTGCCATTGGCCTGGACTGTTGACAGTTGAGGTTCTCAAGAGGAGTGATTTTTGCCTCCAGGGGACGTTTGGTGATATTTAGAGATATTTTGAATGATAACAACTGGGGAGGAGGAAACTACTGGTATCTAGTGGGTAGAGGCCAGGATTGCTGCTAAACAGATAAACAGGACAGCTTCTCATAACAGAGTTGTACCCAGGGTAAGGCACAACTCTTCAAAAAGAGGCATTGAATCTATTGCTAAGTGTTAATCACTCAGTTGTGTCCAACTCTTTGGGACCTCACGCACTGTATTCCACCAGGCTCCTCTGCTCTTGGAATTCTCCAGGCAAGGATGTTGGAGTGGGTAGCCATTCCCTTCTCCAGGGTATCTTCATGACCCAGGGATTGAGCCTTGTTCTCCTGCACTGTAGGCAGATTCTTTACCATCTGAGTCATCAGGGAAGCCTGTGAATTTTTAAGGAGTTGCCAAAGGTTACCAGAAAACATTTGCTTTAAAAAAAATAAAAAAAGGAAATTTGTTTGTTATTTGTGTAACAATTTTATAATGTTTTCTATTACCATAGTTGCAAAATAGATGGAGTTACTGGAGGCTTTATATTTTAGGTCTTGTATCACATAAAACGACATATTCTATTGTCTTTTTCCTGTCATGTGAATACAAGCTCCTTAAGGGCTTTCTATTGTTATAGTCCACGGATGGCACATAATAGGCACTCAATAAGCATTTACTTTTTAATAGATTACTGCCTTAATAGATTAACTTAGTAGGGCGAAGCTATCCAATTTTTAAAAAATAACTTTACTTTAGCTTTTTTCCATTCCTTTTCTCCTTCCTATCAGCCTTTAACATTTTTTTATAGGCACTTTGGTAAATCAGGCAATTGTTAGGATTCCTATCTTCATAAATAGTATAAATGTGAACACACACAAATATTTTTATTCAGGTTTTAGACATCTGAAGACATCTGTAAACTCATAGGATCCATAGGTTCCAAGTAAAACCTATTTGGAAACCTCTAAAACCACAAATGCTGTAGTCAACCAAATATCCCACTTTTTAGATATGGTAAACCTACAAAGGAAGAAAAAAAGTGATCCTTACCAAAGTCAATCAACAAGCTACCTAAAGTAGTTGTACCTATGGAAGGGCTCTCACTGAATTAAAAAATTACTTATAGAAACCTATATAGTAAGTATTGCTTATAAGTTCTGAAGTACTCTGTTAGTCGAGAAGTATATTTTCCCATTTAATGTTTTTAATCTGCTTATAAACAAGATCTTATTTAAGGTTTCTTATAGTAACTTGATTAAATTACAAAGTTCAGCCAGGCTTTCCTTATTCATGACCTGTTTGCAAGGAAAAGGCAAAAGGAGTGCAATATGTCTGCAGGGAGATTATTTTCTATTGATGGGTGTCTGTTGACAGAATCCTTATCATTTCTTGCCAATTTTCTCAAAGAACATTGTGACAACTGCTCACAGCAGGCAGAGTCAGACTCCAGAATTGATTTTGGCAATCTGTATTGATCATATTGTTGATGATCTTTAAAACATCTTGCTGTTACAGACTTTACTTATGTCAAGGAGAATTAACAAATCTATCTGATACTGGTATGTTCATGCCTTTACCAAATCTTGAATTCTGAAAATAAAAGCATAGGAAGTAAATTGTAATTGTCATCAATATTTAAGAGTCATCTCCAGCCAAAAAGCATCAACAAGCTAATAGAACATTTTACAAAGATACTGCTCCCATTTTATTCAGCTGCATAATGACTTCAGAGATTCATAAAATGAAAGTGATAGGGAAGCATGTTTCTTTTTGAACTTATTTTGCTTTTGTTCTTCGTGCAAAAACCCAGAAAGATGTGGAAGCCTGCAATAGAGAAAAAATGAAAGGAAAGGAAAAGAAGGGGAATAAAGAGGCAAAGACAAGTTGAAATAAAGAATTTTAAAATGTTTGCCATAATTTTCCTTCTAAAATATAAGAAGAGATATCAGAAAGCTAATAATAGAAAAATGAGAAATTGGAAGCCAACGTGACATTGATTTAAATAAATGTATCTGTGTGTATCTGTATATGTGCACATATGTGCATATTATTAATGTATTTGATTACTGAATGTTCAAGAGCACTAGAAAATATATTTGCATATGTTTTCTTTGTCTTCTTGCATTATTCTCATTTTACAGAGGGAAAAAATAAAGGACAGAAAGAGTAAGAGATGAATAAAACATTACTCCATCAGTAGGAAGAATGGAGGGTATTTAGTTCTTTTGAGAGGTAATCAATGATCTACCCCTTAAATAATTCTAGGTCATGAGAGATATTATATGTACCAAAACAGAAAACAGTGCCAGGAGTCTGATGGTTTCATTTCACTTAAAACCAAATTAACCTAAAGGGATGATCTGACTTTGAAATCCAAATTTCTTAGCGAAGTGGCTTATGTTAGGTCTTCCCTGGAGGCTCAGACAATAATGAATACCTGCAGTGCAGGAGACCCAGGTGAGATCCCTGGGTTTGGAAGATCCTCTGGAGAAGGGAATGGCAACCCACTCCAGTATGCTTGCCTGGAGAATTTAATGGATAGAGGAGCCTGGAGGGCTACAGTCCAAGGTTTCTCGAAGAGTCGGACACAACAGAGCAACTAACACTTTCACTTTATGTTAGTGTCTGTTTCAAAGATAGGTTAGGGACTAGGCTTAGGCCAGTGGTTATCTGTCTAGCCTCTGGATATACCAGTCTGAGTCAAGAATGCCTTCAGCATGTGTACATTAAGTCAGACTTGTTTCGCATATCTTGAACATTAGAGTTTTATGTTATTTCTTTTTTTTTTCAAATGAATTTGGCCTAAAATGTTAACAAAATTGGAAACAGCTGTGTTAAGAAACTACTTTCTTTTCCATTTATAGTCTTGTCGACCAATATAAACTTCATCGTTTTAGTGGAGCTTCTCCCCCACATCCAGATGTTATAGATTTCTCAATAATCCTCAGCAAAAATTGCCAAAACCAACAAGAAGTTTTAACATGTAAATTCAACACATTGTTTCATGCTCATCATGGCCTTTTCTCCACCAACCCCATCCTCATCAGATTTCAGATGCTCGGCAGTTGACACAGCTACAGCAAAGGACTCTGAGTCATCATCTCATTGTGGGATGGGTTCCTTTTAAATTTTTTTTGTCTGATTCATGAACTGCTTTTTGAAAATCTAAAAATGGTTCATGAATTGCTTGGGAGTTGGCAAAAATTAATAATAATGAGCCCATTTTCAGTACACTGAAATGAACTGATTATCATTGCAAGCTGTTGCTAATTTGGATTCTTGATGGCAAGAAAGGGTTTCTACAGGAGCTCTTTTATTTGCAAGTAGGACAGATTTCACGGTATAGCAGAAAAGCACTTTTGTAACCTTTATCTTTATGTTTCCTTTTAGGATTATGGGATATGTAGATTGATAGGGCTGTGATCGAGACTGAGTTGTTTTTTAACCTAATCACACAGGGAAACTGATATAACCAAGAGATCATTCTAAACAAGTGGTAAAATGCAGACATGTCACTTAATCCAAGAATAGAACTTGGGTGTTTTTGCAAATGCTAGGAGATTATGTTCTGCAGAATAAGCATGGATAAATCTGGATATTTTACCCTAATTTATTGTCCTGATATTGTTAGTTTTGCTCATATCAGTTTCTAATCATTTTCTCCTAAACTTTCAAAGCTATTGGCTTCAGCGGCATCCTCTAGTTGAATGTTTTACTGGGGAAAGTGTATGTTACACATAAAATGGGAATTCCTCTTGTTTATGTTTGATAAAAAAAAAAAAGAGTGTATAGCAAAGTTAAGACATCTACAGATATTCTTGAAAAATCAGAAATGATACTTATCAGAAAATAATTTTGGCATAATTTGGGAAAATTTAAATGAAACAGACAAAAACCAAAACAAAATGAGAAAGCCTATTTGTCTTCTCATGAACTTGTGAAATCAAATATTTTAAAATCTTCTTTTCATAGTAAACATGTACTTACAATAATGTTCCTGTTTTAGAATAAAGTAAGTGATCTTAGAAAGCAATAACCTAAATGCAAAGTAATTATGAAAGAAATAACTTGACCTCATATGGTTAAATACACAATGGCATGAATTTCTTTAATTTGGGGTTGAATTTTAATGTAAAAAATACCTCAAAGTAATTAAATAAACGGTACTTAAGAATGTAATACTATCCTTCCTCATGTTATAGCTATGGGAATATTAAACTTTTTGACCGAAACTATTCATTGTCCAGCTACATACTGGTGGCAATGGAAATCTCTTGCAGTATAGGAAAGTTCTGTTTCATCTTGCATTCACTGTACAATTTTTAAAAATTCTCTGAATTATCCTCTTTGAAATTTTATTTATTAAAGCCAACAAATACAAAAAGCTTTGAAAATAGTAACTATCTCTGACAATGTGCAGGAGAGCCACAATTTAAGTGTAACTTAAAATTTTTAAATCAATAGCAAGAAAAATCCTCAGATACCACGTTAAGAAAAGCTAGAAAAATATATTAAGTAAAACATGGAATGCTTATGAAAAATGTCAATGTGATGGAAGACAGCAGAATGAAGTTCTTGGATTAGAAATGGTACCTTTATTTGGTGTTAAGTAAAAATAGACATATGAATCTTACCCTTGGCAAGGCAATTTCAAAATCTTTACTTTTTGGAATCTGAGGCTTTACTATATCCAGAAACTCTATCTAGAAATCATAATTTAAGGCAGGTAGTGTTTCAGTCTCTCATACAGGATATATAAATGCCAAATCATGTTACAGTTTGATGCAGAAAACTATTTTATTCTCAATGAGAGCTTTAAGTGTGAAAGAGAACCAGAAATATCACATAGTACACACAGAAATTTAAATAATTTTACAGTATTTCTAAAAAAAATCATTTAATAATTTTAAAATACCTCTAGAGTCAGTAACTTAGCCATTATTTTCAAAAATCTGAATTCATTGGTCCATCAAACCTAAAGGTCAAAGCACTCCATCTTTATCTTAATGTGCTAGAGACAGAATTGTGGGGTGAGGGTGGGGGCCAGAGAAAGAAGGATCCGGTAATCTTGGCCTCTTTAATTTTACTCTCTGCCACCTGCTAAAGACACCATTTCAGATCTGTTTTCTCAAACTCACTTTTTCTTCCTTAATTTTCCTTCAGGCCAAAAAAGAGGGGAAAGAAGAGTATATGGGAGGTGAGGGGTTAGTAGAAATATTTAAATTCATTCATATTAAGATAAAATTCTTTACCGATCTCTGACTTTAAAAAGCTTCTAAATATAATGCCAAATGTTTAGGTCCACTGGAAAAGAAAATTGTATTTTCCATCTTTTGAGAACTAAGATCCATATCTTTTTAGAAGAATATATCTAGTTGATTTTTATAGCTAAAAGGTTGCTGAAGAGGGGGAAATATAAGGGAACTTCCCCTTAGGACTCCATACTCCCACTGCAGGGGACCGGGATTTGATCCCTGCTTGGGGAACTAAGATCCCACATGCTACAAGGTGTTGGCCAATAAAAAAGAGAGGGAAATACAAAGTCAACTACAATAGTTGGTAGATAAATCACAGAGATGGTAGATCCCACATGTACATGAGATAGTGTTTCTCTGAGAAGAGACTGAGCCTTCCAGGAAGCAAGAAAAGCACAGACATGGACACCTCATTGTGATGTTCTGAGTGGCTGTTTTACAGGGAGAACAGTATATATTTGCAAAGAATTCTTCCCCTGGATGCTGTTTCTATCATCCTGTCTTCTATCCCTCCTCAGAGTCATGTTCTTTTAATATTCCTGCCTCTGTGATTCTGACTCTACATAAGGATGTAGGCATTTCTTATCATTATATGAACCTATTAGATTGCAATGATAGTAAAAGAGTCAGCAAGCTATGGCTGATTAACTAAATTTGACACTCTGCTGCTGCTGCTGCTAAGTCACTTCAGTCGTGTCCGACTCTGTGACCCCATAGACGGAAGCCCACGAGGCTCCCCCGTCCCTGGGATTCTCCAGGCAAGAACACTGGAGTGGGTTACCATTTCCTTCTCCAATGTGTGAAAGTGAAAAGTGAAAATGAAGTCGCGCAGTCATGTCCGACCCTTAGCGACCCCACGGACTGCAGCCTACCAGGCTCCTCCGACCATGGGATTTTCTAGGCAAGAGTACTGGAGTGGCTTGCCATTGCCTTCTCCGAATTTGACACTCTACCTGTTTTCAAATGGCCTTTGTGTTAAGAATGAGTTATGTATTTTAAAAAGGTGAAAATAATCAAAACATGTTTATTATTTCATGGCATTTGAAACTATATGAAATTTGAACTTCAGAGTCCATAAATAAAGCTTTATTGGAACACTGACATGCTCATTCCCTTAAATATTATCCATGGCAGTTTTTGTAGTACAAAGGACTACAAAACCTAAAGTAGTTGTTATCTGGCTCTGTGTAGACAAAAACTGCTAAAAGACACCATAACTTCCATAACTTCCATTACCTCTTTTGCCTTCACTTTTTCAGGAAATGGTATCAACAGTCTTCTAGAAATTTGGGATGAAAATTATACAGTTTTCCTTTATCAGAGTTTTTAACCAGTGTGACTTTCCTAGGTTATAATGTGTCCAGTCATCAATCCCCACTGACCCAAGGTATAAACGAATCAATAAAACAACCATTTTCCTCTTTAGGTTACCATGTTTTTACAAAGTTGGGGGGGCATTCCATACACATCACTTACCTATCTTCCCCCAAAAATTTAAGGATGTAATATGAATTTATTCCAAATTCCAGAAATCCAGAAATCATTGCAATAGATTCCCTTATATGTAGAATATGACCTGACCTGATTTGAGCTACTTCGCATCTCAATTTATCTAATTTAAGAATGACTATTTCTCAAACAACCCCATCAAAAAATGTGCAGAGGAACAAAATGGACACACAGAAAAAATGGCTAACAGGCACGGGAAAAAATGCTCAACATTACTGGAAAAATGCAAATCAAAACTACAATGAGGTATTACCTCACTCTGGTCAGAATGTCCATCATCGAGTCTAGAGAGGACATGGAGAAAAAAGCGCCCTCCTACACTGTTGGTGGGAATGTAAACTGGTGCAGCCACAATGGAGAGCAGGATGACGTTTTCTCAAAAAACTAAAAGCAAAACTACCACATGATTCGGCAATCTCACTTCAAGGCATATACTCTGAGAAAACCACAATTCAAAAAGATACATGCACCCCATTGTACACTGCAGCACTATTCACAACAGCCAATACATGGAAGCAACCTAAGTGACCATCGACAGAGGAATGGATAAAGATGTGGTACATATATATATAATGGAATATTACAAAGCCATAAAAAGGAATGAAATATTGTCATTTGCAGAACATGTGGGACCTAGAAATTATCATACTAAATGAAGTAAGCCAGAGAGAGAAAGACAAATATTATGATATTGCTTATATGTAGAATCTGAGAAAAAAGAGATACAAATTAACTTATTTACAAAACATACTCACAGACAGAGGAAATAAACTTATGGTTACCAAACATGAAAAGGGTGGGGGAGGGATAAATTAGGAGTCTGTGATTAACATGTATACACTATTATATACAAAATAGATACCCAACAAGGACCTACTGTATAGCACAGGGAACTATACTGAATATCTTGTAATAACCTATAAAGGAAAATAATCTGAAAAAGAATATATATATATATATATATATAAAACAATCAATTTGCTGTACACCTGAAATTAACATGACATTGTAATATAACTGAATCACTTTGCTATACACCTGAAATTAACATGACATTGTAAATCAACTATACTTCAATAAAAATATGTTTAAAACGAGAATGAATATTTCTTCTGAAGAGACTTTAATGTGCTTAATAAAATGTTTAAGAAATAGTCTTGTAGACTCTGTTAGGGATGTTATGTGATACAAATTATGGGAACGTTACCTTTCTCAATTCTGAAATAACTAGATTCAAATACACATATTTCCAAGAGTTTCAGATCAGAGATTGTGAACCTACAACCCTCTCAAAATTATCATTAACTATATAAAAATTTTTCTTCCTCGCTCATCCCCATACCATGCTGTCTGTAAATGACACTGTTAGTTACTCAGCTGTACTAGATGAAAATATATCTAGAATCACTTCTTGCCAGCTCTGCCATTATCACACTGATCTGGTATTTTCTTCTCTGGGTTATTACAAAAAAAGAAAGTGAAAGTGTTATTCGCTCAGTCATGTCCAACTCTTTGTGACCCCATGGACTGTAGCCCACCAGGCTCCTCTGTCCATGGAATTCTCCAGGCAAGAATACTGGAGTGAGTAGCCATTTTCTTCTCCAGGGGATCTTCCCAACCCAGGGATTGAACCTGAGTTTTCTGTATTGAAGGCAGATTCTTTACTGTGTGAGCCTAACCTATGGACTATTAGTCTTCCTTCTAATCTGGCCTCTCCATAGTGAATTCTCCACAATCAGAATTATCTTTTTAAAAGTACATTTCTCATCTCACTCTCCTGGTCAAAGCCTTCCAACTTTCTCTCATATATCCAAGGAACTCCAAGCTCTTTCATATGGTCTACAAAGCCCGACAAGATCCCCTGCAATAGGGCCTCTGCCTAAGTATCACTTTGTACCACTCTGCCTTCGCTGGTCAGCTAACGGTACTATAGATCTCTTGCTCATTTCTGCCTCAGGGTTTCTCTTTCTGAGGGATTTGTACTGGCTGAACATCTTGCTTTGAACTTTCCTCCTCTGGATTTCACATGACTGCCTTCACTGGCGTCATGATTCTGTTCAAGTACATCACCTAATGGAGGCATTCCATGACTATCTTATACAAGTAATACTGCCCTCAATGCTGTGTCGTTCTCTCTGCTCACACTTAGGTTTACTTTCTTCATTCTTAGGGCTATCATTCTCTAGATTCATCACCTTATGCTTAGCGTGATACACTGAACTTTTATCAATAGAATAGAGCTGCAGATAAGGTACTAGATTTGAAGAGACTTGAATTCTACCGAAGCTGCATCACACAAGGTCTGTGATTTTTCTTGACTTCAGCTTCTTTATCCCTAAATGAAAAATTCTGACCTATATGATCTTTGCAATATTTGACTTTCTCAAATTCTAAGTTTTTTTTTCTTCCTCAATTCTTTTCCTCCTCTAGTTCAACATGTACCAGTTCTATTTTACCAGTTTCCTTTTCTTACTCTCCACTGACTGTCCAATAAAGTGCAAAGTATACTCCCTAATCTATTAAAGATACTCTTTCCACGTGCTTATCTCCTGATATAGAAGCTGCAGCAAATTATCCAGAAGATTGAGCTAAGATAGAAAATTCACCACAAAGTCCTTTCTCCAGAGTCAAGGGTAATTAGGAATAATTTAAGATCTTTTAACTGTGAAACTGGAGGAGGAAATGACAACCCACTCCATTATTCTTGCCTGGAAAATCCCATGGATAGAGGAGTCTGGGCTACAGTCCATAGGATTGCAAAGAGTCGGACATGACTAAGCAACTGTGAAAAAGTAGAAACAATGTAAATGTAAAATAAAAAATAGTTTTTTTGATTGGAATCACATTAATTTATAAATCAGTTTGGAAGAGAGATAACATTTTTAAATGAGTTTTCTAATTCAAGCAATAATAGACATTGTTGTTCTGATTTAAAAAGTTTAATGCATTTGCAAATTTAAATATAAAATTAAACAAGTTCTCCATGTGAAAAATAAAAATAATACATAGCCAATGAAAGCCTCCTTGAATCCCACTCGGTTCTAGTCCCTGAGATAACTTCTGTCATTCAAATGGGATGCATCATCTAAGAACTCTGCCTATGCATTTATCTATATATATTTTTGTACATATTAAAAAATAGTGTTTTACTGTAAATGAATTATGCCTTGGGTATTACTTTATAATTCGGTTTTTTAACTTACTATATCTTGAAGAGCATTCCATTTGCATGCATAGGGTATATAACATGACCAAATTCTTTTGACTGTTATATTTCATAATGTGGATGCATCCCAATTTAGTTCTTCATTCCTCCATTAATAAAATTTATTTTTCTCATTTTTTTCCTGCTATTACCAAATATTATTATAATAAAAGTAGACAGATCAGGGTTGGATTTTAATTTTTGTCATATATAAGAACCCCCAAAATCTTTGTGTTTTAATTGTTATAGCTGATATCATTGGTATTTGTCACCTTATCTTGTGTTTTTTGTTTAAATGGTTTCTGAATGTTTCTGTATTTGCTAAGAAAGATTATGCTGCCTTTGTTTTTATCTAGTGAAAAATATACATCCTTTTTCCTAGCAGTTCTACAACTACAAACTTAAAGCTGTGTTCTGAAATAATCAATGCCAAGGACAAAATAATTTCTTCTTCCTAGCATTATTTACAATGATAAAATAGTTAAAATACCTTAAATGTTCTTGAATTCTTTATGGTAGATGAGAAACAAGAGACTTTTTTCCTATAGTTTATTGGGGAAGGGAGGAAATATCTTCTCTGAATCACATTGCCAAAGTAGGGCAGGATTCCAAGTAGCTTTGGGAAATTTTCTTTTAAACGTATGTACCACCTTGGAAGACTGTAAATGCAAAGGAGTTTTGAACATGAGCCACGAAAAAGACTTTTACTGGTAACTTTGAGCTCAGAGAAAAGATCTAATTAGAAACCTGCGTGTGTGTGTATGTGTATGATTGCCTTCATGTGTGCATTTGTGTGTTATTTTTAAATGTCTAAATCCAAATATACCTACTTGGTAAGGACTCTTACTGTGGGGAAAAGTAACTGAGTCATTAGCTAAGCCAAAAGAAGACAGAGGGAGATAAAATACTACTTCTGAAAGGCAAGATTAAATAATAAAATATAAACTGCTTTATTATTGAATGAATAAATAACAAACAAATGTGAAAGAGTAGATTCTCTCAGGTATTAAATTACTGTTAACTGATATTCTGATTTCCTGAATTGAATTAGGAAGTGAGAGAGGGCTGAGATTTGCAACTTGCAGAGTGAGAACAGATTTTAGGCCAATGTTTGTGGTTAGAAGATTCCCAGACATAGAGGCAGATCTGGGACACAGATCCTATGGTGGGGTTAGACAATGGAACTTAGGAAGAGACATCTACTTGGATTATAGGTTTTCCTTTTTCAGCTGTCATTCCTTTAACCCTCAAGTGCTTAGTAACTTTATTAATTACCATATTCAAGTGATACTCTTATGTTGGCACAAGCTTGGGAAATTAACTAATTATATCCATATTTCAAAATAAAATCTGGGATAACATGTAGATATGGTAAAGAGATGGCAAGAGCTACCCTTCATAGGGAGAAATGTAATAAAACAGAACTTTTGGATCCCAAGAAATATTTGACAGAACATTATCTTTCTTCCAAGCGCTATGGAATGATCTCCAAAATACTTATTCAAGTTTTTAAAGGAAGGGTAATCTTAAAGCTTAGAGAACTTGGAGACACTGGTTATTGATTCATCATTAAATTGGCTAAATCACATAAATATTGTTTTTTAGAAAGTCTACAGATAGCAAGTTTTCTGAGTCCTATATACAGTAGCATATGTTTATGTTGAATTTGCATATTAATCACAACTTCTCTGGGCTTAGGAATCTTGGGTCATGACCTGATTCATCAAAACTATTTATATATTGCTCCATGATTTTCTGACATTTCTTTTTAAAGAATAAAATCTGAGTCTAGATGGATTTTACTTCCTTTGAAGATAATCTGTTCTTCTCTGCTTTGATGATTGTATGATTCTTTCTTTATTCTTGAGACATAAACTATCACCAAGTTATTTCAATACTCACCTAATTTAGTAATTTAATTATGACCTAGTTAATTCTTTTGAAATGATTTGAATCTTTCTTACATTCAGAATATTTTAGATTATTGTTCGAGTCTGTGTGTTCTTGTCTCACTTTAAGAAAAAGCATCATATACATGTGGGAACATGAATATGCTATCATCTATATCTAGATTTTTCCCCTCTCATTATTTTAAACTTGTACCATTTTCCTCTATATCCACAAATAGCACCTCAAGTTGGTTCATGTTATTGATTTTCCTTTTTACTGTTTTAATCCACTTTCTGATTTTGCTGTACCATTTTACCTTCTGCAAATATTTTCAAATTTTTTTAGTTCCATTTTAAAATGATCTCTAACTTATATCTACCTCTTTTTTCATCTGTGATATAAGTTAAGTAACAGTTAATAGATTAAAAAAACCCTACTCAAACTGTCCTTTTAAAAAAAGATCTATCGACTGTTTATTCCTTCACTCAACAGGTTCAATTGATGTTATTGAGACTCAACAATGTCATTAAGAGCCTTGCTTCTTTCCTGCCCTCTCCATAGTGTCACCTTCATCCAAAGGTCAATCCCAATTAAAGTCTCAATAGTTTCCAATACTTCTGCAGCTACATATCCAGCAACATGTCCAGGAAGAGAGAAGTTGGGTCTCCTCCAGAAACACTCAGAAGGCAAAGAAGCATTCAGTAATCATTGACATTATATTGGCCCAAACTGGATTACACATCTCCCTACCCAGTGCTAGCTACATTGTCTGCAGACCTCAGTGCATTCATGAAAATGAAGAGTTCAAAAATCAGTTTTAAAAACTGCATTAAATGTGGTAAAATATAAAACTTTTCATTGTTCCTCTTACTTGACCTCTCACTGTGTTTCACATTTGCTATTTAATGTTATTCTAAGTAAATAAAAATTTGAATTATTAGCAAACAGTTTTACCACTCTTTACTTTGCGCAATGCCAATGTTTTAAATGCAAGTAGAAGAACATTCGGAGAAGGCAATGGCAACCCACTCCAGTACTCTTGCCTGGAAAATCCCATGGACAGAGGAGCCTGGTAGGGTGCAGTCCACAGGGTCGCAAAGAGTCAGACATGACTGAGAGACTTCACTTTCACTTTTCACTTTCATGCATTGGAGAAGGAAATGGCAGCCCACTCCAGTGTTCTTGCCTGGAGAATCCTAGGACGGCAGAGCTTGGTGGGCTGCCATCTTTGGGGTTGCACAGAGTCGGACACGACTGAAGCAACTTAGCAGCAGCAGCAGCATAAAAACATTTAAATTACATACACAATCAACAAAATTGTTATAATACATAGCTGGTACTTGCATGTGTATTTCATTCTTACCACTACTGTCAAAATTGGCTCAAGATCAACTCAGCTGTTTTTATTTTACTCCTTGATATACAACACACTCTACCAATGCTCTACTTTCAGCTTAGTCATAAAAAAGCAAAGGAAAGGACTGAAAACGTGTTTCATCTTTCCATTTCTTTTCCAATGTCATCATTTTCAATGTAAACAGCTGATTAATATACTGAAGTTACAGGAGTAGGAAAGGATATGATAGGGTTCCTTAATCACTCATGTTTCTTAGAACTCCACTGCCTTCTTTCTATGTGAAGCAAAGTCTGGTCTAAAAGATTCAAATGGAAAGCATGTTCCCTCTCTGCGGGCTGTCAACGCTCTCCCTCAGTAGTAGATGTGAAACACCTCGTACTAACTCAGACTTGCTAAACCTCTACCGGCCATGGGGCCAATGGTGTTCTGTGCTCAGCTCACAGGCACACACCTCATGTAGCAAATAGTATATACAGCTAGTGATAGACCCACAGCACTTAACTACTCTGCTCCCGTACATGCTTCATTATCTCATCAGACTTCACCTACAAAACACAAGATCAAATTTGAAATTATAAAGACTTTTAAGACAGCAACAACAGAGCATTAAATCAAGTTCAAGACCCCTCTGAAAGCAGGGACCTGTGCAACTGCACAGGTTGCCCTTATGAAGCCGGCCTGGAACACAACCATGCTCATATCTACAACGTGGGCCCAAGAGTGCTTTGGGGAGTAAGGCCTGAACTCAAGGGTACAGCTAGCCTCCAATGGCTGAGTGAAGATGAGAATGAAGAGAGATGGAGATAGAGAAGAAAAAAGTATGGTAGCTACAAGGAGGGGATGGCTTACAGAGAAGCAATTAAACACTTACTCAACTGTATTTTGTTATCCTCTCAACTTTATTTCAGAGGGTCTATATTTTAATGCTTTTATACATACAGCAGTTTTTAATATCAAATTGTCTTCTCTTTCCTGTAGTAAACATTTTTAGAAAATATTTTCCCACTGTAACCTGAGTGCTATATTTGTTGTTGTTCAGTCTTTAAGCGAGGTCTGACTCTTTGTGACTCCTGACTGCAGCACTCAGGCTTCCCCATCCTTCGCTGCCTCTGGGAGTCTGTTCACATTCATGTCCATTGAGTCAGTGATACCATCCAACCATCTCAGCCTCTGTTGCCTCCTTCTCCTGTGCTCAATCTTTCCCCAGCATCAGGGTCTTTTCCAATGAATCAGTTCTTCACATCAGGTGGTCAAAGTATTGGAGCTTCAGAATCAATCCTTCCAGTGAATATTCAGGGTTGATTTCCTTTAGGATTGACTAGTTTGATCTCCTTGCAGTCCAAGGGATTCTCAAATGTCTTCTCCAGCACCACAATTCAAAAGCATCAATCTTCGGTGTTCAGCCTTCTTTATAGTCCAATTCTCAGATCTGTACATGACTACTGGAAAAACCATAGCTTTGACTATGGACATTTATTTTACAGATTTTCTCATAGGCACCAAGCTGTTTATTGTTTGTTTCTGTTTGCTGCTGTTGCTGCTAAGTCACATCAGTCGTGTCTGACTCTGTGTGACCCCATAGACGGAAGCCCACCAGGCTCCCCCGTCCCTGGGATTCTCCAGGCAAGAACACTGGAGTGGGTTGCCATTTCCTTCTCCAATGCATGAAAGTGAAAAGTGAAAGTGAAGTCGCTCAGTCGTGTCCGACTCTTAGCGAACCCATGGACTGTAGCCCACCAGGCTCCTCGGTCCATGGGATTTCCCAGGCAAGAGTACTGGAGTGGGATGCCAGTGCCCTCTCCTTGTTTCTGTTTACTCTGTTTCAAAAGAGTAAAAGTGTGTACAGCCTTGATGTTTGCGTACAGGTAAAGTAGGAGCAGTCTCCTTTATTTGTTTCATGGTCAGCATAGGTTACTGAAAATATTTTCACCTGATGTTGAGCCATGAATCTGCATGAAACAAACTGACATGACTAAAGCCCCAACTAGACAGAAGCTATCCTACAACCACCAAATGTGTGAAAGCGGGGAATACCAGCAGGTCTCTTTGCTGTGTTTCTTCTCTTTTTCTCACTGATGATGATGATGAGTCAGCTGCATATCCATATTTCTGGGCTTCCCAGGTGGCACTAGTGGTAAAGAACCCACATGCCGATGCAGGAGACATAAGAGACCCAGATTCGATCCCTTAGTCAGTAAGAGCCTGTATTTATGTTTGGTTTGGCCTACCCAAATAACCCACTAAGTGGTTTTTCACAGGATTCTTCTTGGTTGTGCTACTAATCACACTCTGTGCTTTCTCCTTTGGGCCCCATGTATAGATATTGAATAAAGCCTTTGACACAATACACAGTAGCAAAAAAAATATGCTAGTGCATATTTTTATGATCAGATACCTGCTAAGTGAGCACAGATATGCTTTAGTATCAGTTTCCTAAGCATTTTATTTAAAGAAGTGAAGGAGACTCCAAATGGAACAGTCAGGCCCATGTTTGTCCCCAGTCCTCGCTCCTCCTAATCAATAGATTTTATGTTTCCAAGGCAGGCTTTCCTGTTTGCCTAATGAAATTGGTAAATATATATATAACTGATTAACTTTCATGTAAAGTAACACTAACACAACATTGTAAAGCAACTAATACTCCAAAAAAAGTAGTATTTTTTTTTTCAAAGAGCAGACATCTAGGCTAGAAAATGTACCTTTCAGTTCAGTTCAGTTCAGTCGCTCAGTCGTGTCCGACTCTTTGTGACCCCATGAATCACAGCACGCCAGGCCTCCCTGTCCATCACCAACTCCCGGAGTTCACTCAAACTCATGTCCATCGAGTCGGTGATGCCATCCAGCCATCTCATTCTCTGCCGTCCCTTTCTCCTCCCACCCCCAATCCTTCCCAGCATCAGAGTCTTTTCCAGTGAGTCAACTCATCGCATGAGGTGGCCAAAGTATTATTCTTCTTTTATTTTTTTCAGTTTACTATTATCCCCTTATGCATTTACTGATTCTCACTCTTGCTTCCTTTTAACCAAATCCTACCCAATAATTTTTTGTCTGTGCTATGGAAGTGGCTTAACAGTTATAGTAAGAAAAAAATTATGGTGGCACTAGCAGTAAAGACCCTGCCTGACAATGCAAGAGACATGAGATGCAGGTACGATTCCTGGGTCAGGAAGATCCTCTGGAGGAGGGCATGGCAACCCACTCTAGTATTCTTGCCTGGAGAATCCCCATGGACAGAGGAGCCTAGTGGACTACAGTAGTCCATGGGGTCACAAAGAGTCAGACACAACTGAAGCAACTTAGCACACATTTAGTGTCTTAAGTTTTTCAAGTGAAAGCTAAATATATATAATTCAAGTAAAGAAATGAGAAATCAATAGATATGGAGATGCAACATGTATGACTATCTGAAAGTCTGAGACACACAGTAAGCAAAATGCACTCCACCCACATTATGGCAATGTCCTTAGAATGCAAAGAAAAAAGTGTTAACAAGGATAATTAGAATGAGTTGAATATAGTTAGTATCTAAGATAGAGTGGTCATGCAAAAGAGTTGATGATAGAAGAGTATTATAATGAAGTAAAAGCATATTGAGGGAAATTTTAGAAGTGTGAAAACTGAAAGGGCATTTTTATCAAAGTATGAGTGATAAGCTGACAGTGTTAAATTATAGAACAATTTTTAAAAATTCTGTTTCAAAGTTCAATATATACAATAGGATAAAAACTTTTTTATAAACTAAAGAAATTAGAAAAGTATTTTCAATCTAGAGATAATTGATTTTATAAGAAATTTCAAAGATTTAAGTAAGGCCAGTTAATTTTATTTGAGTGACTTCTAGAAGGCTTAAAGTTAAATATTTACAAACTTAAAGTGAAGGGTGGAAATCTAATGTAAGAAAAAATATAAAAATTATGTATACACATAAATTAAGTGTGTGTTCAGTAACTCAGTCTTTGAGTTACTGAAAAGAGTCTAACTCTTTTCAACCCTATGAACCCTCCAGGCCCTCCAGGCTCTTCTGTCCATGTGTTTTCCCAGGCAAGAATACTGGAGTGGGTTGTCATTTCCCTCTCCAGGGGCTCTTCCTGAGCCAGGGATTGAAACTGAAACTCCTCTGTTGATAGGCAGATTCTTTACCACTAAATCACCTGGGAAGCCCATGTATACATATATATACTTATAAATACACATACATAGACACGCACAGAAGATAGAGTGGTCAAAGAGAATAAAATATAAAATGCAACTAAAGTGTTGTTCCATATTCTAAAAAATTTATATAGAATTCAATCAACAGCATAATTATTCTACCAGAATGTAAAATAAATGTTACTCCTTTGTATGTAGTCAACTAGGAAATTATATGTATTCCAGGTATATGTCAATGTTTTGTGTTATAATTACAATCCTCTTCCCTGGGGTAGCTGATTAGTGTCAAACTATTGCCATTGAGGGTGGGTTTGGATTTTGGAAGCAAGGAAATCACCAAGCACAAAGTCAGCTGAAGGCAAGTAGCCAATGAGTCTTTGAAAATCTCGCCAACCTCCAGTTGGGAGAATGGAAGGAACTCTAGAATTTAGGGTTTAGTTAGAACAATTTTGATTGTAAGCACAGAAGCAGAGCATAAATGATTGAACTTATTGGAATGAAACTAAGCACATCAAAGACTCAAAGGATATCTGCCAGAATCAAGTTAACTCTGGGGCCTCCTGGGTTTACAGTGGGACCTTTACATTAGTTATCTTCATATTCTGACTTTTTCCATGTAGTGGAGATGGCCAGAAGCAGGTTTGTGATAGTGACTTGATGGCTTCAAAGTTAAAGTAGTGAAAGAGCACTGTTCCTATTAGCTATTGCAGAAAAAGTAGCGGGGAAGGAACAGAAACTGAATCTGTCTGGATCCACTGTCCATTTCTAAACCAATTTGGGGAGATGGTAATGTGATCTTTTGATAATTTCATTGTGGTCTTACCCAATAAGCTTAAAAAAAAAAATCAAAACTAGAATTTGTTACTGGGAGAGGAAGGAGATTTGACCAGACAAAAACAATAGCCACCACAATCATGTATGTCAACACATCCCATGTAAGACAACTCGTAGTTAGTTGGAAATGCTTGTGTATCTTAACAGCATGTCCAAAATCAAGTTCATAATTTTCTTCCATCCCCTTTCCACACAGATACATCATCTCACAATATTCTCTGCAGCAATCTTTCAAACAAAAGAACTAAACAGTAGCAAGTTATTTAATGTTTCAGAATTTTTTCCTATATGCAAAATGGGAATAATAACAATTTCCCATTAGTAAGGGTTATACTGGATGGAGTTAAAAGGGTGAAATGCCTAGTTGAATGCCTGCCATAAAATAAGAATTAATTAAAATTTAGTTCTTTTCTACTCCTTTCTCCACTTAAAAAAAGTCAATACTTTTAAATAGGATATAGAAAAATCCTTCCACATCTTGTTTCCTGCCCTTTCCAGATCAAACTTTCTCTACTTGAACTTATTGTGGAGCTACTTGCAGTTCTCCTAAATTCAGTGTGATTCCACATATTGGCAGGTGTTGTCTTCTTTATCTGAAATGTTATCCTTGCCAGACTCCCTATCGTCCTCCTAGCCGTATCCATTGGCAAACTTTTATTTCACAGAGCTCAAAGAGCATGTCTTATATGAAACACACTCTGACTCATCAAATCAGAGTTAAAATTCCCATGCTTTTTATTTCCCTAGTATTATGAGCATGTTCTTATTAATGGCTCTTACTATTTTCTGCATTATTGTTTATTTATTACTTAACTTCCAACATAAAACTGTGAGCTTCCTAAAGGACAATGCTATATGCCAGTGTTGTATACCACGCTGGGAGTGCCAAGACACTGTGCAGTGTGAGACATAACTCTTGGTATATACTACCTGACCAATAAATATTTGATGACTGCATGAAATTTATATGCATGTCATTGATTACATGGATTTAAGTATAAATTAGTGTGCACGTGAATGTGTGTAAGTCACTTCAATCATGTCTAACTCTTTGTGATCCTATGGAGTGTAGCCCATCAGGATGCTCTGTCCATGGGATTTTCCAAGCAAGAATACTGGAGTGGGCTGCCATGCCCTTCTCCAATAAATAGGTACATTGGTTCATAAAAAAAGATGTACTATGTTAATATTAGTCAATTTTCCTTCTACTAAAGTATTTAGAAATACTTTTCTATTATTTGATGGTTTTCTCTTTTGCAAAGTTAAATGTTATCCATGTTATTATCTCACCAATATATAAATGGCTATGGAAGATCTAAATATAGAGGACCAATAACATACTGTAGAAGATATTTATTCCTAGTAATGAATCCACTTACTTCATTCTCATTTTATGCCAATTTTCCCACCATTTTATCAAGGTTGGTAGAGCAGAGAGTGTCCCACACCTTCTTGAAATGCAACTTTTATCAATTAACTTAGTAGAGTTCAGTCACTCCGTCATGTGTGACTTTTTGCAGCCCAGTGGATTGCAGCATGCTGGGCTTCCCTGTCCATCACCAACTCCCAGAGTTTACTCAGACTCATGTTTATTAAGTAGGTGATGCCATCCAACCATCTCATCCTCTGTCATCCCTTTCTCCTGCCTTCAATCTTTCCCAGCATAAGGGTCTTTTCCAAAGAATCAGTTCTTTGCATCAGGTAGCCAAAGTATTACAGTTTCAGTTTCTGTCCTTCCAATGAATATTCAGGACTGATTTCCTTTAGGATGGACTGACTGGATCACTTTGCTGTCCATGGGACTCTCAAGAGTCTTCTCCAACACCATAGTTCAAAAGCATCAATTCTCCGGCACTCAGCTTTCTTTATAGTCCAACTCTCACATCCATACATGACTACTGGAAAAACCATAGCTTTGACTAAATGGACCTTTGTTGGCAAAGTGTCTCTGCTTTTTAATATGCTGTCTAGGTTGCTCATAACTTTCTTTCCAAGGAGCAAGCATCTTTTAATTTCACAGCTGCAGGCACCATCTGCAGTGATTTTGGAGCCCTCCCCCAAACAAAGTCTGTCACTGTTTCCATTATTTCCCCATCTACTTGCCATGAAGTGATGGGACCAGATGCCATGATCTTAGTTTTCTGAATGTTGAGTTTTAAGCCAACTGTTTTCACTCTCCTCTTTCATTTTCATCAAGAAGCTCTTTAGTTCTGCCATAAGTGTGGTGTCATTTGCATATCTGAGGTTATTCATATTTCCCCCGGCAATCTTGATTCCAGCTTGTACTTCTTCCAGCCCAGAATTTCTCATGATGTACTCTGCATATAAGTTAAATAAGCAGGGTGACAATATACAGCCTTGACTTACTCTTTTCTCAATTTGGAACCAGTCTATTGTTTCCTTCCAGTTCTAACAGTTGCTTCTTGACCAGCATACAGATTTCTCAGGAGGCAGGTCAGGTGGTCTGGTATTCCCATCTCTTTCAGAATTTCCCACAGTTTGTTGTGATCCATACAGTCAAAGGCCTTGGCATAGTCAATAAAGCAGAAGTAGATGTTTTTCTGGAACTCTCTCACTTTTTTGATGATCCAATGGATGCTGGCAAAGAGTAAACCTAACAGAAAAGGAAATGAGACATTTTGGGCAGAATTTGTTAACTATTTCTGACAACTAGTACATGCTTGTTTAGAAACGCTCTGTTTTGCAATACAGTCCAGAATTTACCTATGATAGACATAAATTTAATGGGTCAATAATCTGTCACTCATACTATCTTTATTTCTGAGAAAATGTCAATAATCTTCTCAAGCATCAGTTTTTTTGAATTTCCTGATTTTTAGGTTATTCAAAGAGTCACAACAGTTGCTCAGCAATTTCTCTGCAAAGTGATTTCATGATAGTAAGTGGTGAACATTTTCTGTGACTGGAAATTACAGAATACAATTCTTAAAATATTTTGGGAAATGTTCCCTCTGTCTAGTGATGGTGCCTCTTCCTAGAGTAATCAGATGGTCTACCAATGTGAGCATTTTAAAAGACAATATTCATCTGGAACCTAAATTGAAGTTTGCATGCATGCTCAATCATGTCTGACTCTTAGTCTGACTTAGTCTGACTCTATAGTCCAAGGCCTATACTCTGCCAGTCTCCTCTGTCCATTAGATGTCCCAGCAAAAGCACTGGAGTGGGTTGTCATTTCCTTCTCTGGGAGATCTTCCCATCCCAGGGATTGAACTCTCATCTCCTGTGGCTCCTGCATTGCAGGCAGATTCTTTACCACTGAGCCACTGGGGAATGGCAGTTATTTATTAAAAAGACAAGCATTGGATCTCCACATTTAAGAGTTAAATATAGTATTCATTTTCTCAGAACTGGACAGTACCTTAACAATCAACTTCCAAATATTTTGAATAAAGAATAGTATACTTTGAGAGATGAAGTTGTAGATGATTACATATTTCTTTAGTGGTAGGACTGAGGCTGCATTTCTGATCTCTTAGCCCCCAACTATATCAGAGACTGTCTATGTGAAATCCACGTGAGAGTTTAGAGAAACTTCTGAGCTACTATATTATATGGAAAATTTTGTTAACATGAACAATTCTGTTAAGTGACAACTTTCATTGTTTTCTCAAAACAGTTCATGAACCAAAACGTTAAGAATGACTGGTCTAAATCAAATTTGTAACTACAATTTCAAAACTAAATGAAACAGTAAAGTATAAAGATAGTTTAAATATGAATGTTAGAAATGTATTCCTATCCTTATGAACTACTGACAGAAACAAAATCAGAAAAAAGAGTTTAAAGTTTTCACTCTATTAGCATTAGGTCATACTCTTAAAATCTTATGCATTCATCAGAATTGCTCCTGAATATAATGATAGCCTAATCATCACTAGAGTGCAAGTTGGTTTATGAGGATTTGCGTATTTGTTTTGTAAATGTTTCATGGGTGAAATTATTAATTAGCATCTAATTAATATTTGTGTTGCTGAGAACATATTTTTTAAACCCCAGAATCAAGAAAATAGAGAATAGTTAATTATCCATTGCTGATCTCTTCTTTAAAATCCCTCATTGCTAAACTCAACAGCCTAAAGAAAAGATTCGTAAAAATAACCTGAAGTAACTTAATTGTATCCTTTTTATTTTGTCCAATTACTGAGATTCTTTAACTATGTCTTCATCTATTCTAAAGCATTATTAAATAAATATTTTGTACGCATTTAATAATCTTGGAAAAGAGAATTATTGCTAGTACTGAAGCAGAAGATATTAAGAAGAGGTGGCAAGAATACACAGAAGAACTGTACAAAAAAGATCTTCACAACCAAGATAGTCACGATAACGTGATCACTGATCTAGAGCCAGACATCTTGGAATGTGAAGTCGAGTGGGCCTTAGAAAGCATCACTACGAACAAAGTGAGTGGAGGTGATGGAATTCCAGTTGAGCTATTTCAAATCCTGAAAGATGATGCTGTGAAAGTGCTGCACTCAATATGCCAGCAAATTTGGAAAACTCAGCAGTGGCCACAGGACTGGAAAAGGTCAGTCTTCATTCCAATCCCAAAGAAAGGCAATGCCAAAGAAGGCTCAAACTACCGCACAATGGCACTCATCTCACACGCTAGTAAAGTCATGCTCAAAATTCTCCAAGCCAGGCTTCAGTAATATGTGAACCGTGAACTCCCAGATGTTCAAGCAGGTTTTAGAAAAGGCAGAGGCACCAGAGATCAAATTGCCAACATCCGCTGGATCATGGAGAAAGAAAGAGAGTTCCAGAAAAACATCTATTTCTGTTTCATTGACTATGCCAAAGCCTTTGAGTGTGTGGATCACAATAAACTGTGGAACATTCTGAAAGAGATGGGAATCCCAGACCACCTGACCTGTCTCTTGAGAAACCTGTATGCAGGTCAGGAAGCAACAGTCAGAACTGTACATGGAACAACAGACTGGTTCCAAATAGGAAAAGGAGTGCGTCAAGGCTGTATATTGTCACCTTGCTTATTTAACTTATATGCAGAGTACATCATGAGGAAAGCTGGGCTGGAAGAAGCACAAGCTGGAATCAAGATTGCTGGGAGAAATATCAATAATCTCAGATATGCAGATAACATTACCCTTATGGCAGAAAGTGAAGAGGAACTCAAAAGCCTCTTGTTGAAAGTGAAAGAGGAGAGTGAAAAGGTTGGCTTGAAGCTCAACATTCCGAAAACAAAGATCATGGCATCTGGTCCCATCACTTCATGGGAAATAGACGGTAAAACAGTGGAAACAGTGTCAGACTTTATTTTTTTTGGCTCCAAAATCACTGCAGATGCTGATTGCAGCCAGGAAATTAAAAGACGCTTACTCCTTGGAAGGAAAGTTATGACCAACCTTGATAATATATTGAAAAGCAGAGACATTACTTTGCCAATGAAGGTCCGTCTAGTCAAGGCTATGGTTTTTCCCATGGTCATGTATGGATGTGAGAGTTGGACTGTGAAGAAGGCTGATCGCTGAAGAATCGATGCTTTTGAACTGTGGTATTGGAGAAGAGTCTTGAGAGTCCCTTGTACCGCCAGGAGATCCAACCAGTCCATTCTAAGGGAGATCAATCCTGGGTGTTCATTGGAAGGACTGATGCTAAAGCTGAAGCTGTAATACTTTGGCCGCCTCATGCGACGAGTTGACTCACTGGAAAAGACTCTGATGCTGGGAAAGGTTGGGGGCGGGAGGAGAAGGGGACGACCGAGAATGAGATGGCTGGATGGCATCACCGACTCTGTGGACATGAGTTTGAGTGAACTCCAGGAGTTGGTGATGGACAGGGAGGCCTGGCGTGCTGTGATTCATGGGGTCGTGGAGAGTCGGACACGACTGAGAGACTGAACTAACTGAACTGAAGGAATTACATTGAAGAATTTCCCCAAAATGTTGGAATGATGAAAAATGTAATTTGAGTTATAAAAAAGCATGTAGGTGAAATATGTCCAGTCCTCAAAGCACAGAGATAAAAGAGTATAATGCAAAATATGTAAGTGTTACTTTCAATCAGATGATCTGGGGTAGTTCTAGACTGGTAATACAGTAGTTTTCTTGGATCTATACTATATGGGGGACTTCCCTCATGGCTCAGAGGTAAAGAATCCACCTGCCAATGCAGGAGATGTGTGTTCAATCCCTGGGTTGGAAAGATCCCCTGTAGAAGGAAATGGCAACCCACAGCAGTACTCATGCCTGGGAAATCTCATGAACAGAGGAGCCTCGTGGGTTATAGTCCATGGAGTCACAAAATAGTTGGATACGATTTAGTGACTAACAATACTATACAGGCTTAGATTCAGAAAAAACCTATGTTTGAACTCTAACCTCCATCCACTTAACTGGCTGTGCAAAAATGAGTAACCGACTTATCTATTTCTTAGTTTTCCCATCCAAAAACAGGGAATGATGATATTAAATGAAATAATCCTTGACAATTAAGAAGCAGTCAGTAAATGGTATCTACCTGTACGTGCTCAGTCATGTTCATCTCTTGTGATGACCAGACTCCTCTTGTCCATGGAATTTTTCAGGTGAGAATACTGGAGTGGGTTGCCATTTCCTCCTCCAGGGAATCGTTCAGACCCAGGGATTGAACCCACATCTCTTGTGTGTCCTGCATTGGCAAGCAGATTCTTTACCATTAGTGCCACCTGGGAAGCCAAGCCATTAGTGTTAAAGTTGTGGTCCAGACCAGAGTACTAATACAGGTAAAGGGATGGAAATGAAAATAGACCAGGAAGATATACAGAAAAATACACAGACAAGGATGTGTAAGTAAAGAACTTTGCTATTTCACAGTGTACACTGTCCAGAGAGGCGAGGTAATCTTGTTCAAAAGAGTTATCCTCATTCAGTGTCCACATCAGAAAAGTTTCTCTAGCTATCCTCGCTGATAACTTTGGGTGAAATCCACTCTAATTTCTTCTGATTATGATCTGGTTCTCAGAGAGGTGACTCCATTGGAAGAAAAGATGCTAGTTAAGTAGATTTGAATAGTCTGGACTTTGTGACAGGTGTCATTTCTCATTGCAAACTAACACTTTGGCATTTTGAGGTTAATGTCAACTTCTAGGCCTGGGATTATTTTAGTAAGTTTCTGGTCGCCCTTGAAATCTAACAAGAGCAAGTCTTACCTATAGTCCCTGTAAGGGATTATTTAGCTCTAAAGGAGGTCATTCCTTAGTCCAAAGTACCTGACACTTTAATATTCACACAAATCACCCAGCAACCTTGTGAACATTCAGATTCTGATTCAGTAAATTTAGGTGAGGCCTCAGATTCTGTATTTCCAACAAACTTCCGGTGAGGCCCTTGCTGATAGAGTGTAAGCCTTTTAATAACCAAGGTCTTTGATTCTAAACTAGAGTCATCTGTAACAACTCCTAAACTACATATACCTGCTGCACTGGAATTAACAAGGGTGGGCTCATAGTTTTAAATAATACACAGGTGATTCTAATGAAAGCCAGAGTCAGGATTCATCGTCTTATGTGGTTCCCCAATAGACCTCCTTCAAATTTATACAAATATAACAAAAAAATGGAACATATGATACCATACCATAAGTATGGTACTTGTTAAGTACTTGAGATACTATTTGGTGATCTTTTCATAAATATATAAAAATATATGACTTATTGAGAAACATGTTAGTGTCTGTTCAAAAGACTGTTTTTTTCTTTTCTGCCTGTAGTTTGCCATTTATTTGATAGTTCATGGGCTTTTTAGATACTGAATTATGGAAAGAGAGGAAACTAAAATGGTGATAAAAGGTGGGAAATTGATCATTATTTAATATAACATAAATGAATATATATAGAAAAAAGCATTGGATATGGAATTATAATGAAGAATTATTTATTAATTTCCAGTGTTTATTAATTGGAAACCTCTATGTTAGGGGTTTTGGGGCTTCCCAGAAGGTGCAGTGGTAAAGAATCCGCCTGCAATGCTTAAGACTCAATTTGATCCCTGGGTCAGGAAGATCCCCTGGAGAAGGAAATCGCAACCCATTCTAGTATTCTTGCCTGGGAAATCCTGTGGATAGAGGATCCTGGCCAGCCACATCCCAAGGGATCAAGAAAAGAATCAGACATGACTTAGTGATAAAGCACATGTGTTGTAGGTTAACAATTGGTAGCCTTTAGGCCCAAATTTAAACTGCAAGTGTGTTTTGTTTGAGTTAAATATTATGGTTGTTGTTTGTTTGATATGCTCTTGGTGTTTGAATATGTTTAAACCAAGAATACATTCAGACACAGATCCAACTACATTTTCTTATTTTATATATATATTTATATTATTATCTCTTATAGGCATTTGAGTTTTTATTCCATATATACATATTTCAGTATGCAGGAAATACATGCATACATGTATTTTCTTATCATATTAGCCAGACTAAAAAACTATATCTGAAAGGTTAAAACAAATATTTAATTTAGTTGTATATTTTTAAAAAATCTTTGAGGACCTAAATTAAAATAATCCATATGAATTACACTCAAAGGAAAATGATCATGCTTCAGAGTCCTGAATAATTTCTACATGTTCAAATACATTTGTTATTGTATAAATGTTTTAAAATTCAAGTATTGACACACAGCATTCCAGCAAACCAAGGTTTGCAAAAATATTATTCTATCAACTATTATATACAATCAGTTGTCCTTTAATTTTCTTTAAGATGAGTCATATTTAATGAATCAACTTGAAATAATCACTTATTCACGCCTGAATTTTCTTCCATACAATCTAATCTCCTAGAAAACAATGCATCAAGATATAAAAGCTATAATTTGCTCAAAATAAATATCAGTTAGAACTTATGTACTAATTAAACCTTATGATTATGTTGTAAAATTTGTCCTAGGCATTTTTTTGAAAAGGTAGAAAGGCAAAATCTGATAGTACTGTTACGAGCCACATGTGTTTTTCAGAATATCTGAACTTGTCATTTTCCAAACTTGTCATTTTCAAGGTAACTTGCTGCCTTGAAAAAATATGATTTTGGTGAAATTACAGTTTTTTGTTTGTTGTTTACAGCTCAGATGAGGACTTTTTAAGCTCATTATTATTATTAATGAAACAGGTGTCACTTCAAGAAGCTTTTGAAAATTGCATATAAACTTTGTTTAGTTTACGATGAAATGATAGTTATAACAACTCATACAACCTTCTACTGACAAGAAAATTGGTCACAAAAATTCCCAAACTACAATGTCAACCTCCTGAAAATATTTTGTTGTAAACGTGAAATATTGAGAGAGATGTTGCTTATAATATGTGCAGAATAAAAGCATTCTTAATTTTTAAAATGACAAGACTTTTAAGTTAAACCATGTCACATTTATGACAAGAGAAAAACTACTTATTTTGGCAGCTTGTGACTTAATGAAGCATCTAAGTATCAATACAAGGCTTCATTAAATGGAAACATATGGCAAACCATATCATTATTTAGTTATTCAAATGTTGAAGTACTGTTAGAGTTTAATAATGTAAATAATACCTAGTAAATGCATCACTTCATTGCAAAGTTTCAGAAAATATTTTAATAGATCATTATAGATCTTGCCACTATATTATATATTTACAACTACGATAAGAGTTAATTTTAGTGGTCATCATACTTCATTCAAAAGAGTAAATATGAAAAATAGGTTTAAAAAAGAGAAACAGCTTAATCAGAAAGGGGGTTTCCTGGACTTGGAATAAATTTCATACTTAGATCAAATTTATCATTGGTAAAATTATAAATCTCAAGTTCAGGAGAAAAATCCTTACATCTCTAGACTACTATAAATGGTTTTTCATGACTGAATATATGTATTAGAATATCAGAGAAAGTATGACTTATATTTCATACTAAGATCACCCACTCTAGCTCTATGGTGATAATGCGATAAAAAATACATATTTGATTATTCAGATGACCAAAATATATATCTCATATATATTTGGTCTTTCTTCAGAGTTTCTGACCTACATCACCTAAAATCTTTGAAATTTCCTGTGATAAGGGAAATAAAAGTGTTTTTGGCTATTTTAATGGGGTGACTTTTGCCACCCATCCACCCACCTAGCCAACACATTCCTAAGGATGGGGCTGGTTGCCAGGAGAACAAGTCACATGACTAGAGGATTGGAACATTCAGTCCTACTCCATGATTTCCAGGGAAGAGAGAGGGCCTAGAGGTTGAATCAATTGCCAATGGTCAATAATTTAATCAATTATGACTATACAGTGAGTTCAGTTCACTTCAGTCGCTCAGTCCTGTCCAACTCTTTGCAACCCCATGAACTACAGCATGCCAGGCTTCCCTGTCCATCACCAACTCCCAGAGTCCACCCAAACCCATCTCCATTGAGTCAGTGATGCCATCCAACCATCTCATCCTCTGTCGTCCCTTTCTCCTCCTGCCCTCAACCTTTTCCAACATCAGTCAGTTCAGTTCAGTTCAGTTGCTCAGTCGTGACCGACTCTCTGTGACCCCATGAATCACAGCATGCCAGGCCTCCCTGTCCATCACCAACTCCCAGAGTTCACTCAAACTCATGTCCATCGAGTCGGTGATGCCATCCAGCCATCTCATTCTCTGTCGTCCCCTTCTCCTCCTGCCCCCAATCCTTCCCAGCATCAGGGTCTTTTCAAATGAGTCAGCTCTTCGCGTCAGGTGGCCAAAGTATTGGAATTTCAGCTTCAACATCAGTCCTTCCAATGAACACCCAGGACTGATTTCATTTAGGATGCACTGGTTGGATCTCCTTGCAGTCCAAGGGACTCTCAAGAATCTTCCCCAACACCATGATTTCATGGCTGCAATCACAATCTGTAGTGATTTTGGAGCCCCCAAAAATAAAGTCAGCCACTATTTCCACTATTTCCCCATCTATGTGCCATGAAGTGATGGGACCAGATGCCATGATCCTAGTTTTCTGAATGTTGAGCTTTAAGCCAACTTTTTCACTCTCCTCTTTCTCTCCCATCAAGAGGCTCTTTAGTTCTTCTTCACTTTCTGCCATAAGTGTAGTGTCATTTGTGTATCTGAGTTTATTGATATTTCTCCCAGCAATCTTGATTCCAGCTTGTGCTTCATCAAGCCCAGCATTTCTCATGATGTACTGTGCATATAAGTTAAATAAGCAGGGTGACAATATGCAGCCTTGACGTACTCCTTTCCCAATTTGGAACCAGTCTGTTGTTCCATGTTCAGTTCTAACTGTTGCTTCCTAACCTGCGCACAGGTTTCTCAAGAGGCAGGTCAGGTGGTATGGTATTCCCATCTCTTTCAGAATTTTTCACAGTTTATTGTGATCCACACAGTCAAAGGCTTTGGCATAGTCAATGAAGCAGAAATAGATGTTTTTCTGGAACTCTCTTGCTTTTTCCATGATCCAGCGAATGTTGGCAATTTGATCTCTGGTTCCTCTGCCTCTTCTAAAACCAGCTTGAACATCTGGAAGTTCACAGTTCATGTATTGCTGAAGCCTGGCTTGGAGAATTTTGAGCATTACTTCACTAGTGTGTGAGATGAGTGCAATTGTGCAGTAGTTTGAGCATTCTTTGGCATTGCCTTTCTTTGTGATTGGAATGAAAATTGACCTTTTCCAGTCCTGTGGCCACTGTTGAGGTTTCCAAATTTGCTGACATATTGAGTGCAGCACTTTCACAGCATCATCTTTTAGGATTTGAAATAGCTCAACTGGAATTCCATCACCTCCACTAGCGTTGTTTGTAGTGACACTTCCTAAGGCCCACTTGACTTCACATCCCAGGGTGTCTGGCTCTAGGTTAGTGATCACACCATCATGATTATCTGGGTCATGAAAATCTTTTTTTGTATCGTTCTGTGTATTCTTGCCACCTCTTTTTAATGTCTTCCGCTTTTGAAGCCTCCACAAAAATCCCATAGGATGGAGGAGGTTCAGAGAGCTTCTAGATTGGTGAACTCTTGGATCTGCTGAGAGGGCTGCATCCTGGAGATGGCATGGAAGCTCCATGCCCCTCCCCATACCCTGCCATATTGGCTACCATTGAAACAGTACCTCCTCTATCTAGCTCCTCCTGAGTTATATCCTTATACAACAAACTGGCTATCTAGTAAGTAGTATGTTTCTCAGTTTTGTGATCTACTCTAGCAAATTAATGAAATCCAAGGACAGAGTCATGGAAACTTCTGATTTATAGTCAGGTGTCAGAAGTACATCTAAGATAGGGGAAGCTGGGGTCAGTCTTGTGGGACTGAACCCTCAGCTTATATAATCTGATGCTGACTCTGGGTAGATGATATGAGAAATGAGTTGAATTCTTGGACACCCTGGTGGTGTCTGAGAATTGCTTGGTGTTGTGTGGGAAGCATCCCCTCCCCCACATACACATATCCGCACTGCAGTTGGGTCCCCAAACCCAAAAATCTACATACTCAAAAATGTCTAGTTGTAAATTTCACATAGGGGGTCTTGGTAAAAATAAATGTGTACAACCCAATAAGTAATAAATAATTTGATTATTTGGGAACATTTAATTAGCTCTGATATATGTGTTTTATTCCAGTTTTTATCTTTCTCCATTCTCCTGTGTGTATCACTTTCCAAAGACTAATTAAAATATTTCTTAAATGTTTTTCTTTGCTCAAGGTAAACTTTTATATACACTCTGAAATGCCTATAATTGCCAGATTTTTTCTATATAGGGTAACAAAATGTCAACAAAAGTCTTTTTTTATTCTAAAAACACATTAAATCTTAATGAAGCAATGCTTTGTGATACACTCACTAGCATAGCTGAGTTGCTTTTAGACAATTTATATATAAAATTAAGGAAAGCTTGGATGGAGTCCAGAAGCAAATTATTTTACTCTACTTAGTGTCACTGAAAACAGGACCATTTTATTTTATATCGAATCCTTCCTCCTTTTCAGGTACCTTAGAAAATACTGTAAATAATTCAAGGAAAATATTAAATAATAGAAAACAAGAGAGAAATAAATTTAAATAGTATAATCAAATGAAGAAACATTTTCAGCTAAGAATGGAAATGAGAATGAAGGCAGTGATGTTTATAATGAGATATAGGATAGCTACTCTGTGCAGTCAATGATTCATGACAGCACTGGAGTATAATGTGGGATGAGAGGTAATTAAGAATAGCATAAATATAGCCTAAGAGTCTATCACTACCAAAATCGGGTGAACCCATCCAGTCTGGTGACTCATTTCCATTTTGCAACACAAATTTTATATATATTTAAAAACAAATCATATATATACATTTATTTATAAAGTTATATATATATACTTATATATTATATATAAAACAAAAAGTCTGTAATGAGTAAATGAATTTCAAATTACGTAGCTGCTTGAAAATAGTCATTCATTCTTTCACTTCTGGCTAAATCAATATGCAGAAAATTTTAATGTGTACTGTTGCCTTCTTCAGCATATCCTCAACTATTTATTTATAATCTAACAGATATGTAAGGATGACAGATGTTGTTTGAGGTGATGAACTGTTTGTCTGACTAGCAACAAAGCATAGTGCAATGATTAAGAACATGGTTTGAAATCAGTCTAGTCTTGATTTGAGCTCTACATATGCCACTTAGTCATGCAGCTTCAGATATTTTTATTAATACTGCATCAATTAATATTGCATTTATATTAACACTGCATCTATTGCATCTTAATTTCTCCATCTGTAGCAGAAAAATAATAATAATATCTACCTCACAAATTTGCTGATATTATATTAGAATTAAATAATGCATGCAAAAGATTCAGTGGAATACTACTTAAAAATTTTCTGGAGAGATTTTCTTTCAAATGAGGCTTCATATGATTCAGAAACACCAAAACTTTAAAGAAGTGTTTTTAAAAGAACAACATGGGGGCTATCTTGGGGAGTTTATCAGAATAAAACACAAAAGCAAAATTCGAGATGGGGAGCCTCACGTATAAAAGCAGAAATAAATCAGAAAGCAACTCATCCTGAGTAATGAGCAATGTCAAGCATACACATACCAAATGGAATCAGAGACCAAGAACTTCATATGCTTCAGCAATCTGATGATGATTATAAAATAATTTGTATAATTATGAAAGATTTTGAAGAGCAATAAAAACCTTAATAAAAAAACAAGACACTATGAAAAAGAGCAAGGTCATTTGAAAAAAAAATTTGAGAAGCAAGAAGTCTAGCAATTAAAATGTAAATTGTAAAAAGATATGTTATAGGGATAGTTCAACATTAAAAAAACTAAGATCATGGCATTTGGTTCCATCACTTCATGGCAAATGGGGAAAAAGTGGAAGTAGTGACAGATTTTATTTTCTTGGGCTCCAGAATCACTGAGGATGATGACTGCAGCCATGACATTAAAAGACACTTCTCCTTGGAAGGAAAGCTATGACAAACCTAGAGAGCATATTAAAAAGCAAAGACATCACTTTACCAACAAAGGTCTATATACTCAAAGCTATGGTTTTTCTAAGAATCATATGGATGTGAGTGTTCAACCATAAAGAAGTCTAAGCACTGAAGAATTGATTCTTTCAAATTATGGTGCTGGAGAAGACTCTTGAGAGTCCCTTGGATTGCAAGGGGGATCAGATCAGTCAGTCCTAAAGGAAATCAATCTTGAATGTTCATTGGGAGGACAGATGCTGAAGCTGAATCTCCAGTACTTTGGCCACCTGATGCAAAGAGCCAACTCATTCAAAAAGACCCTGATGCTGGGAAAGATTAAAGACAAAAGGAGTAGTGGATGACAGGATGAGATAGTTGGATGACCTCACCGAATCAATGGACATGAATCTAAGCAAACTCCGGGAGACAGTGAAGAACAGGGAAGTCTGGAGGGCTGCAGTCCATGGGGTCACAAAATCAGACATGACTTGGTGATGGAAGAGCAACAACATAGGAATAGTTGACATAGTTGAAGAGCTGACTAGTGAAAATTCACTGATTAGAAGAAATTAACCAACTGCAACAAGGATAGCTGAGGTTAAAGTATAAAAGAGATGTTATAAGACAGGGATGGTAGAAGGAAAAGGTTCAAAGTAGAAGTATGAAGATCTAAGAGGACAGATAGAAGAGAGAGAAATAATGGAGACAATGAGAATTCTTAAGATGTGATAAAAGACAGGAATCCTCAGATTCAGGAAGGTCAAAAAGTCTTCAGAAGGATTCTGTTCCGTTCCGTCGCTCAGTCGTGTCCGACTCTTTGCGACCCCGTGGACTGTAGCCTACCAGGCGTCTCCATCCATGGGATTCTCCAGGCAGGAATACCGGAGTGGGTTACCGTTTCCTTCTCCAGGGGATCTTCCCGACCCAGGAATCGAACCCGGGTCTCCCGCATTGGAGGCAGACGCTTTAACCTCTGAGCCACCAGGGAAAGTTGACCCTTAAACAACTCAGGTTTGACTGTGAAGATCCACTTATACACACATTAAAAAATAAATACATTAAAATAAATAAATACACACAGTAATACACCATACATGGTTGGTTGAATCTTCAGATACAGAACCATGTATATTGAGGGCTGACTAAATCACTTGAGTGTCCAGGGATGTTGGTATCCTAGGCTAGTACTGGACCCAATCGCCCATGGATAATAAGGGACTCTATTTCCTAAATTCAAAAATAGAGATAAGATCTTAAACACCAGAGATAAAAGATGGATCTTAAAAACAACCAGATTAGAAGGCAGAATGCTATTAAAGTAATACCGTTAGACAAAAAATAGATTGACCAATAAAAATTCACACACACAAACACACACATTATACACACACACACACACACATACATATACACACACAGAGAGAAACTGCAACAAAAATAAAAACCTCAGAATCTTTAAATAGCTAAGATAAAATCAATGACAATAACTCAAATAGTTTGCTACTAATAGACTGCTGCTGTATGAACTCAATTCAAGAGGGAAAGTGAATCTAGAAGTAGAAATCAGAATGAAAAGAAAACAGTAGAAAATGTATCATGTAGCTAAATCTAAAGCAGTGTTGACTTTATTTAATAACAATAGCTATGCCCAATTTAGGGGGTATGAAACAAAGTAGAACTAAAACATAGGGTGATAAAAACTTGCAGAAATGTAGAGCAATGATTGCAGATAAAATGTCGTAAGTCTGGAGAAGGAAATGGCAATCCAGTCCAGTGTTCTTGCCTGGAAAATCCCATGGACAGAGGAGCTGGAGGCTATAGTCCATGGGGTCACAGAGAGTCAGACACAACTGAGCGACTTCACTGTATATTACTGTTGGCATAAGGATACAGATATTGATTAACTTCAGACTTCTTGATTCAAGAATTCTGTAAAAATTGAGATTATCCATTAAAAATATAATGAAAGTAGGTTGAATATGAAATACACTGATTATATAAAAATAGGTTTAACATACAAAAACCTGTTTACTTAAAGGGTATTGAAGTAGGCATATTTCTGGCTAGAATAATCCAAAAAAATGAACAAATAAGGAATATTAGGGGACTTCTGTCTCTGATATCATTGGATAGATATCTTTAATAGCTCTCACAATTAGGGAAACCAGGCAAGCTGAAGTCAATATAAGAAATTCTGTTGGAAGGTGTCTGGAGAGGTAGGTAATAAGAGAGTAACGAATTTGCAGGTGATGATGGAGTAGGGCAAAGGACAGAAACTCGATGAGATGAGCCCAGGGTTTATGGCTACTTTTTTCCTAGAAGAATTTCCTAATTGAAGAATTAGCAGCTCAGAGCCTGAACAGCACTTTTGGTGAAGTGTTGTTAAGAGGGGAAGAGAAAAGACACTGGTAGAGACTGCCTGCAGGGCAAGGAGGACGTTTTGCTAACACACTTTTATCTTCATGTTGAATGGATACCATAAAGATATGAATCCTAGGAGTAAAAACCATCCAACAGGTGGCTGAAACAAACAGGTATCTATTATTTCACAGTCTGGAGGATAACAGTCTAAAATCAAGATGTTGGTAGGGTTGGTTTCTTCTGAGGGCTCTTAAGGATAATCCGTTCCATGCATCTCTCCTAGCTTTGATGACTGCAGGCAACCTTTGGCATTCTTTGGCTTGTGAATGCATCACTCCAGTCTCTGCCTCCATCTTTACATGCCATTCTCTCCGTGTGTTTGTCTCTTCTCGTGGCTGTGTGCCACATGGGCAAGTACATTATGGTCGCTGCTGCTGCTGCTGCTAAGTTGCTTCAGTCGTGTCCCACTCTGTGCGACCCCATAGATGGCAGCCCACCAGGCTCCCCTGTCCCTGGGATTCTCCAGGCAAAAACACTGGAGTGGGTTGCCATTTCACAAAATAGACAGATACAGGCATATCTCAGTGATATTGTGTGTTTGGTTCCAGATCACCACAAATAAAGTGACTATCACAATAAAGCAAGTCACACAAATTTTTTGTTTCCCAGTGCACATGAAAGCTATGTTTAGACTATTAGTGTATTAAGTGTGCAATTACATTATGTCTAAAAATCAGTGTACTTACCTTACTTTTTAAAATACTTTATTGCTAAAAAACAAAGACTAAACATCCTCTGAGTTTTCAGCAAAGACATAATCTATTTGCTGCTGGAGAAATTTTGAGAATTACCAAAACTGTGGCACAGAGGCATGAAGTGAGCAAACACTTTGGAAAAATGGAGCCAATAGATATGCAGGATGCAGGAATGCCATAAACTTTCAGTTTGTTAAAACAAAAAACAAGAACAAAAAATTTAAAAAAAAACAATAACAAGAAAAAACCCTCAATATCTGTGAAGTGCAATCAAGCAAAGCACAATAAAATGACGTATGCCTGTAGATCAGTTAAACAAAACAGAGAGCCTGAAAATAAACTTATACTCCTATAATCAACTGAATTTTCACTAAGGTGCCATAGCAATGCAATGAGAACAGGGAAAGTGTTTTCCACCAACCTGCTGAAAAAAATTAGATATCCACTTAATGAAGAACCTCAATCATTATTTTATACCACAAACAAAAATTAATTTGAGGTAGATTCTGAAACATAAAATCTAAGCCAAAAATTTTTCTAGAAGAAAACAAGGGGAAATATTTTTCCAACTTGGGAGAAGTAATGCTTTCTGAGATAGCATTGATCAAAAAAGAAAAATGGTTGAAAAATTGGATATTATGGGTTGAATTGTGTCCCCCTAAAAAGATACACTGATGTCCTAACACCCACTACCTTAGAATTTGACCTTATTTGGAAATATTTGCAAATTTAAGATGAAGTCCTACTGAAATAGGATGGCCCCTAAGCCAGTATGATGTATGCCCTAATAAGATGATGACCACGAGAAGAGATAAATACAGGAAGAATGCCATGTGAAGATGGAGGCAGAGATTCAACTGATGCATTTACAAGCTAATGAGTGCCACGGACTGCCAGTAGTCACCAGGAGCTAGGAGAGATGCAAGGAATATATTCTTCCTAAGAGCCCTCGGAAGGAACCAGTCTTAATGACCTATTTTGACATTCATTCTCAAGACTATGGAATTATATAAATTCTTGCTATTTCAGCCCCTGATTTGTGATACTTCGTATGACAACCCTGAGAACCTAACACATTAGACTTCTTAAAATGAAAAACCTCTGCTCACCAAAATCCATCATTTAGGAAAATAGGACACTCACGAACTGGGAGAAATATTTACAGAACAACTACCCAACAAAGGGTTATAGACAGGATATAAAATGAATTCTCACAACGGAATAATAAAAAGACAAACCACCCAGTTAAAATAGTGAGATTTGAACACTTTGAAAAGGAAGATATAAAAATGATCAATAACCTTATGAAATAGATGCTCAATATTTAGTAGTCATCAAGAAAATATTCATTAAAATCATAATGACATAGCACTACACACCCACTAGAATGGCAAAAACTAATAAGAATGGCAGCATCAACTTCCATGTTAATGAGGACATGGAGTAACTAGAACTCTCACTTTTTCTTGGTCATTATGTAAAATGATACATTTTATAAGTGTGACAGCTTCTTATAAAGTTAAATAAATACCTGTTAATCTAACAATTCCACCCTTAAGACATAACTCAAAAGAATAGAAAATATGTATCCTCAAAAAGCGTAGTTCACAAATGTTTAATGCAGATTTATACATAGTAGCAAGAAATTGCAGACAGTCCAAAGACCATCAGATGGAGAATGGATAAAGAAGTGCGGCATACTCATACAGTGTAACACTATTCAACAAGAAAAAGGAACAAGCTACAGTTATGTTAAATAACATGGCAGATCTCAGAAACATTATACAGAGTGAATGAAGTCTTGCATGAGTACATACTGTATGATTCCATTTATATGAAATTCTAGAATATGCTAAAATAATCTATGGTCAAAAAAATCAGAAGAGTGTCTGGGAGGGTTGATTGAAAAGGGATGGAGAGAGTTCTTTGGGTTGATAATAAATATTTTATTTACTGATAGAGATTTGGGTTCATAAGTGTATGCACTGGTCAAAACTCAGTAAGATTTTTGCATTTCAATGTGTGTAAATGTTATCTTAAAAAACAGATAAGTATCAAATTCCATTTGATGTGTATACTTAAGTTTTAGAAGTACAGTTTAATATAAGATTCATGACAAAAGTTAAGAAAAATTGATGAACAGAAATATGAATAGATGGATATAGGATACAGTGAAATAAATATAGCAAAATTTAACTGTATAATCTTGTTGATGAGTATATAGTGTTCACTGTATTACTCTTTCAACTTTTAGGTATGTTTGAAAATTTTCACGATGAAGGATTCTGAGTGGACAATGGATGCTAATTACAGCTGGCAAATGTAAATAATTATAGAAGGCAACTATAACAAAAGATATGCTAGAACTGAATGTTCTTTGGTAGGACTGATGCTGAAGCTGAAACTCCAATACTTTGGCCACCTGATGCAAAGAGCCAACTCATTGCAAAAGACTCTGATGCTGGGAAAGATTGAAGGCAAAAGGAGAAGGCGGTGGCAGAGGATGAGATGAGTATATAGCATCACAAACTCAATAGACTCAATCTCAGTGAATTCCAAGATATAGTGAAGGACAGGGGAGCCTGGCATGCTGCAGCCCATGGGATCTCAAAGAGTTGGACACAACTTAGTGACAGAACAACAACAATGATAGAACCATTATAGAACTGTGATGGTAAAACAGAGATGAGATTATAAATTAGTGACAAAAGATTGAATCAGTCAATAAACGGTGCCTGGACAATTGGCTGTCCATATGGATGAAGTCATCTCACACCTCACTCAAAAATAAAATCCAGATGGATAGAAGATCTATATGTAAAAGCAAAACTGCATTACTTTTAGGAAAAAAAATAAGAATATTTTGAATCTTGGGGTTGGCAAGGATATTCTAAAATAGCCACCAAATCCAAAAATCATAAAAGAAAATAATTTCACATTAAAATGGAGATAATTTCTGTACAGCAAGGGACATCATAATAAAAGTGAAAAGACCAGCCACAAAATGAAAGTTACTTTTTTTAACACATATAACTGACCAACTATTATATCCAACATAAAAGAAAATTTTCACAAACTAAAAAGAACAACCCAGTCAAAATGGACATCAGGAAGTTCATAGAAGCACAATAGAATATGGCCAAATTTTTTTTTTAAATATGCTGAGCCTCACTAGTATTTGGAAAAGTGGTAAGTCAGAGGAAAGTAAGAGATCATTCATAATAATCTCTATCCTATCACATGATCTGTGGGGAAGATATAAGGAAAATGCATTTCTTATCCATACTGATGGAAAGGCAGATCAGAAAGTCAAATACATGCATACCCTAGACCCTGTAACCAATGCAGGGATCTTCTCTTGAGAAACTCTCACACATGTACATAAAGACAAATCCAGTGATGCTCCCTACAGTCCTGTTTGTAGCATGATAAAAATAAATGGCTTTACTGTCATCAGTTCAGTTCAGTTCAGTTCAGTCGCTCAGTCGTGTCCGACTCTCTGCGACCCCGTGAATCACAGCATGCCAGGCCTCCCTGTCCATCACCAACTCCCGGAGTACACTCAAACTCATGTCCACAGAGTCGGTGATGCCATGCAGCCATCTCATTCTCCATCGTCCCCTTCTCCTCCCGCCCCCAACCTTTCCCAGCATCAGAGTCTTTTCCAGTGAGTCAACTCGTCGCATGAGGTGGCCAAAGTATTGCAGTTTCAGCTTTAGCATCAGTCCCTCCAATGAACATCCAGGATTGATCTCCTTTAGAATGGACTGGTTGGATCTCCTTGCAGTATAAGGGACTCTCAAGAGTCTTCTCCAACACCACAGTTCAAAAGCATCGATTCTTCGGCGATCAGCTTTCTTCACAGTCCAACTCTCACATCCATACATGACCACGGGAAAAACCATTGCCTTGACTAGACGGACCTTGGTTGGCAAAGGAATGTCTCTGCTTTTTAATATACTATCAAGGTTGGTCATAACTTTCCTACCAAGGAGCAAGCGTCTTTTAATTTCATGGCTGCAATCAGCATCTGCATTGATTTTGGAGCCCCCAAAAATAAAGTCTGACACTGTTTCCACTGTTTTTCCATCTATTTCCCATGAAGTGATGGGACCAGATGCCATGATCTTTGTTTTCTGAATGTTGAGCTTACTGTCATAGACTTACATAAACAATGAAACAGTGGAACCTAAAAGTATACATGAATTTATCTATACATAGCAACATGAATGTACCTCAAAGATGTGATGTAAATAAAGAATATAATTGAAAATATAAAATTCAGAATGATACCAATTATTAATAACATTAAACATAAAACAATAGAATGTATGAGTTAGAAATATGTACATGGATGAAAAATATTTTTTAAACATGCTTTAGAACGCTATCAATTGTAAGACAATTATTTGTCTCTTGAGAGAGAGGGAAGGGAATAGAATGAGAGATATGGAGCTATAAATCTGGGTGTCCCTTTATCTCCCTTTTTAAAAAAGAGCTAAATTAACTATCATCAATATGGAAAAATGTTAATATAGATATCTCTTGTAAGTTTCAGTTTTAAGTTGGAATATTTCAAAGTAAAATTTAAAATGTTTTGAAAGGAAGAAACATTTATGTCAGTTTATTTGGCTAATTTAAAAGGAAATAATATATAGCTTTTAATGGCAAGTTATGTGCCTCATTTTAATTATTTATGTTTGAAAGGACCTATTCATATTCTTCTGAGATGCTGTCTATAATGCCTTCATCAAGATTACTTGCCCTTTGAAGATCACTTCCATACGATGCTGGAAATAGTAAGTAAAAAACAGCAGTAACCAAAGTTCAAGCAATAGGAAAAATGGACAGCTTAAAAGATGCAGCAAAAGGCAAAACCCTCTGTGACAAAGTATAATTCTTCCATTCCCTGGAAGTCCAACCAGAGATGGAGAAAACGAACCATGTTTATCCTGTACATTTCTTATTCAATATAATTTCAGTTTTTGTTTTGTATCAAAAATGGCAGCTTAGACAGATAGCCCACAAGTAATATTTAAGACTCCTGATGTGAATTATCATCAAAATTATAAACTTTCACTTCTCTAGTCATCAAATTCTGGTGTTATTAGTTTGTAAATACTGGTTTTGTAGATAATTTTTTATGCCAACCAGTGTCATTTCAGTTTTGAAATATTTCAAATGTAGATTCCCCTATGGAATCAGAGAATAAAAGATATTATTTAAAACTAATAATATTTTTCATATTATTGTAGACTTTCTGCATATCAGTCACTATGCTGCAATGATATTTATTGTAATACTGAATAATAATTTTGTAGCTGAGGATTTTGGGGATATTAATCAGTATTCAGTCAGTTCAGTTCAGTCGCTCAGTCGTGTCCGACTCTCTGCGACCCCATGAATCACAGCATGCCAGGCCTCCCTGTCCATCACCAACTCCCGGAGTTCACTCAAACTCATGTCCACAGAGTCGGTGATGCCATCCAGCCATCTCATTCTCTGTCGTCCCCTTCTCCTCCCGCCCCCAACCCTTCCCAGCATCAGAGTCTTTTCCAGTGAGTCAACTCGTCGCATGAGGTGGCCAAAGTATTGCAGTTTACCCAGGGCATATCACTGTAGGGTTTTATCTCTTGAAATACAGGGAGTGAGTGTTATAATATATGGCTGTATTCAGGAAATAGTTGGTGTATTTGTTAAAAGGATAGGAAGCTGAGTGGAGGGTTGATGGATTGAGGGATGGATGAAGATATATTTTCAAACCACGGCCCCTTTTACTCACCATATTATTTTTTTTCATAATTAGTTCCTTATTAATGAACAGGAGTATACTGGTGAATTGTTATCTATCTAAAAGGCTAATTAACTTTGAGAGGTATATTTTTAATCAGATTTCTAAAACTGTATGAGAATTTTAGTGGGTGAAGTGACACATTTATATACCTCAAACTTATTGCTCAATTAATTTCATCTAAAACCAAACATAAGATTCCTATTTACTTCCCAAATAAGGCATCTAACTCTTAGTGTGTATGTATTATTTTCCTTTGTAGGTGGTTTTTCTTTTGATAGTATCTGGCTAAATATCATATACAAATATCACTGTTTAATACATTTTAATTGATTTATTGAAATTCAGTTCAGTTCGGTTCAGTCGCTCAGTCGTGTCCAACTCTTTGCGACCCCGTGAATCACAGCACGCCAGGCCTCCTGTTCATCACCAACTCCCGGATGAATATATAGCTAGACATTCATCTCCAACATATATATGCTGTATGTATTCATTCATTTATTGAACAAATATGTATTAAACATAAAGTGTATTATGTAGACTATAGTAGAGAGCCAAAATGATACCATTTTGTGCCCACGGAACTTAAGGGTTAGTGAGGGAAACAAGCCAAAATATTGACAAAGAAATAAAGCAATTAATAATTACAAATAATACTAAGTTCCATGAAGAAAGTACACATTGTGGAATGATACACAATAAGAGTATACTTACTCAGATAAGGCAGTCAGAGAAGACTTTTCTGAGGAGGAATTGCTGAGAGTGATGAAAGTATAATCACTTCACCCTGCTAGTTAACGATAAAACACCGTTAATGTCAATAGGAAAGATGTTTAATAACCTGAAAGATGGAGTTTCATAGACTTATTGGTGGAGATTTTAAAATTTATTCTTAATCTCGAGTCCATAATATGTATGTACTTGTACATGCTCAGTTGTGTCCAATTCTTTGCAACCCTTTGGACTGTAGCCCATTAGGCTCCTCTGTCCATAGGATTTTTCAGGCGAGACTACTAGAGCGAGTTGCCATTTTCTCCTCCAGAAGATCTTCCCAAACCAGGGATCAAACCCGTGTCTCCTGTATCGCCTTCATTGCAGGAAGAATTTTTTACCCGTTGAGCCATCAGGGAAACCCAGAATCTGTAAAATTCTAGCCAAAATGCCATGTTCACAAAACAAGGCAGAGAGAGTGGAGCTATAGCCAAAGTCTTACAAGATCATATTCTGGAGAAGAATAAAAAATCCTTTCTAATTATAATTTAAAATCCTTGTAAGCTTACTTGTGAATTGAATAACTTCAGTTAGATTAAAATATTTATAAAACTAATAAAAAAAACACATAAATCATTATATTGTAGACCTGAAACTAATATAATGTTATTTAGCAGTTGTATCTCAATTTAAAAAAAGGAAAAACCACAAAAATTCATCTTAGAAAACAAATATTAATATGATATAGCATATAGTGAGGCCTGTGTAGGAAGTATATCAAACAAAGAAGAGGAGCAGCCAAAGACAGACCCAAAAGCTAAATTAAGAAAGGGAGGGATGGACCCAAGAGTGATTAAGAGCCGCTCCCACAGTTTAAGCTACTGAGGAGAAACAAATTAAATCTAGAATGTTATAGTGCTTGCATTAACTTGTAGTAAATACATTTTAATTTTCTCCCCACAGTGTTCATTAGGTTTTTTTTTTTGGTGGACTTTCAGAGTCTAAATTGAACCTGTCAGGTTTTGATATTATGAAATAGTTGAAGACCTCCAGATAAAATGGCAATGCGAATTCTAATAATCATTCCTTTTCCACACGGTAATAATCTGGGGTTTCCTGGTGATTCAGATAGTGAAGAATCCACCTGCAATGCAGGAGACCTGTGTTTAATCCCTGGGTTGAGAAGATCCCCTAGAGAAGGGAATGTTTACCCAATCCAGTATTCTTGCCTGGAGAATCCCATGGACCGAGGAGCCTGGTGGACTACAGTCCATGGGTCACAGAATCATGATAACAATCTAGGGAATAAAAATTTTTATATGAGTACCATAAGTGGAAATGGATAGAGTGTGACCCTCATACTAGAAATTCTAGTTAGTTTCCTGTAGTACAACAAAAAGGAAGAGATGAGAGACTAATCCTTGGCTCCATGTCCTAAAAAATCAGCACAGCTTCAGTTAAGATATGACTTGGGCAAAAGACTTAAAGTGACCTCTAATGAGTGACTGAGGGCAAGAGTTGGTTATGAATAGACAGTAATGCTAAAAATTATACCTTTCCCAGCAGGAGACCAAAATACTCAAAGCATAGACACAGAAAAATCTCAGGATTCTCAAAAAGGGGAACTGGGGGAAAACTTGCATTGTGGGGACCTCCATCTGATATACCAGAGTATTTTGGTGGATATAAGTGCCAGGAAGCGAGACAAGTGCAATCATATTTTTTAACTTGGCAAATTCAAAACTAGATATGAACCTCAACTTACAGTTATCTACTGAGTAAGACAGGGGTCCCCAACCTTCAGGATCTAAAGCCTGATGATCTGAGGTGGAGCTGACATAATTAATAATAAAGTGCACAATTAATGTAATATGGTTAAATGTCCTGAAACCATTTCACTCCCAAGTTCATGGAAAAATTGTCTTCCATAAATTGGTCCCTGGTGCCAAAAGGTTGGGGACCACTGGAATAAGATACATTCTATGTAGAAACACTTGAAAGTTCTGATCCTTCTGCTCTTTTCAAAAAGTTATCATGATGACATTCATGGGACCACACTTTTCCATTATGGTGTCATCCTGATCAATCTTCTTTAATCCTTCTTAACTATCTTTGTCTATCTAACTAACTGTCTATCCTTTGGTCTTGGTGTCCACTCCTACAACCTCATCACTTCTTGCTCCCCACATCCTTCTGGGCATAATATCTGCATGGTTTCAACTGTTCTACACATGGAAATCTAGATGTCTTTCTGGAACCAAGGCACATCCATGTACACACACAAGCCTTGAATATCAATAGGTCTGAGAATGAAATTCTTCAGGCTCCATCCTATTCCTATTCACCTACATCTTGAATGTTAGCTTTCATTTTGAATTATTTTAATTCTTCCTAACAGCATATACTTTGGCCTCTGGACCTCTGAACAATATTTTTTTCCTCACTACTTAAAGCTTCCTCTGCCATCTGTTCTCAAACTTCTGTTAACCCTAAGTACTTAGATTAAAGATTTACTGAGCATGACCCCACCCATCAGACCAAGACCCAGTTTCCCCCTCAGTCAGTCTCTCCCATCAGGAAGCTTCCATAAGCCTCTTATCTTTATCCATCAGAGAGCAGAGAGAATGAAAACCACAGTCACAGAAAACTAACCAAACTGATCACATGGACCACAGCCTTGATTATCTCAATGAATTATCTGAGCCACGTCATGCAGGGCCACCCAAGACTGACGGGTCATGGTGGAGAGTTCTGACAAAACGTGGTCCACTGGAGAACGGAATACCACTTCGGTATTCTTGCCTTGAGAACCCCATAAACAGTAGGAAAAGGCAAAAAGATAGAACACTGAAAGGTGAACACACCAGGTCAGTAGGTGCCCAGTATTCTATGGGACATCAGTGGAGAAATAACTCCAGAAAGAATGAAGAGATGGAGTCAAAGCAAAGACAATACCCAGTTGAGGATGTGACTGGTGATGGAAGTAAAGTCCGATGCTGTAAAGAGCAATATTGCATAGGAATCTGGAATGTTAGGTCCATTCAGTTCAGTTCAGTCACTCAGTCATGTCTGACTCTGGGATCAAGGCAAATTGAAAGTGGTCAAACAGGAGACGGCAAAAGTGAACATCGATATTTTAGGAATCAGAGAACTAAAATGGACTGGAATGGGTGAATTTAACTCAGATGACCATTATATCTACCTTGGTGGGCAACAATCCCTTACAGGAAATGGAATAACCCTAATAGTCAATAAAAGAGTCCAAAATGCAGTACCTGGATGCAATCTCATAAACGACAGAATGATCTCTCTTCGTTTCCAAGGCAAACCATTTAATATCGTAGTAATCCAAGTCTATACCCCAACTAGTAATGCTGAAGAAACTGACGTTGAATGGTTCTATGAAGACCTACAAGACCTTCTAAAACTAACACCCAAAAAAGATATCCTTTTCATTATATGGGACTGGAATGCAAAAGTAGGAAGCCAAGAAATACCTGGAGTAACAGGCAAATTTGGCCTTGGAGTACAGAAATGAAGCAGGGCAAAGGCTAATAGAGTTTTACCTAGAGAATGCACTGGTCATAGTAAAAACCCTATTCCAACAACACAAGAGATGACTCTACCTGTGGACATCACCAGATAGTCAATGCCGAAATCAGATTGATTATATTCTCTGTAGTTAAAGATGGAGAAGCTCTGTACAGTCAGCAAAAACAAGACTGGGAGTTCACTGTAGCTCAGATAATGAAAAACTCCTTGCCAAATTCAGACTTAAATTGAAGAAAGTAGGGAAAACAACTAGACCATTCAGGTATGACCTAAATCAAATCCCTTACAATGATACAGTGGAAGTGAGAAATAGACCCAAGGGATTATATCCGATAGACAGAGTGCCTGAAGAAGTATGGACGGAGGTTCGTGACACTGTAGAGGAGGCAGGGATCAAGACCATCCCCAAGAAAAAGAAAAACAAAAAGGCAAAATGGTTGCTGAAGGAGGCAAACAATAGCTGAGGAAAGAAGAGAAGCTAAAGGCAAAGGAGAAAAGAAAAGATATACCCATTTGAATGCAGAGTTCCAAAGAACAGCAAGGAGAGATAAGAAAGCCTTCCTCAGTGATCAATGCAAAGAAAGAGAGGAAAGAAATAGAATGGGAAAGACTAGAGATCTCTTCAAGAAAATTAGAGATACCATGGAGAATATTTCAAGCAAAGATGGGCACAATAAAGGACAGAAATGGTATGGACCTAACAGAAGAAGAAGATATTAAGAAGAAGTGGCAAGGATACACAGAACTATACAATAAAGATCTTCATGACTCAGATAATCATGATGGTATGATCACTCACCTATATCCAGACATCCTGGAACGCGAAGTCAAGTGGGCCTTAGGAAGCATCACTACAAACAAAGCTAGTGGAGGTGAGGGAATTCCAGTTGAGCTATTACAATTCCTAAAAGACAATGCTGTGAAAGTGATGCACTCAATATGCCAGCAAATTTGGAAAACTCAGCAGTGGCCATAGAACTGGAAAAAGTTTTCATTCCATGCCAAGGAAAGGAAATGCCAAAGAATGCTCAAACTACCACACAATTGCACTCATCTCACACACTAGTAAAATAATGCTCAAAATTCTTCAAGCCAGGCTTCAACAGTACGTGAACTGTGAACTTGTAGATGTTCAAGCTGGATTTAGAAAAGGCAGAGTAACCAGAGATCAAATTTCCAATATCCATTGGATCATCAAAAAAGCAAGAGAGTTCCAGAAAAACAGCTACTTCTGCTTTATTGACTATGACAAAGTCTTTGACTGTGTGGATCACAACAAACTGTGGAAAATTCTGAAAGAGGTGGGAATACCAGACCATCTCACTTGCCTCCTGAGAAATCTGTATGAATGTCAGGAAGCAATAGTTAGAGCCGGACATGGAACAACAGACTGGTTCCAAATAGGGAAAGGAGTACATCAAGGTTGTATATTGTCACCCTGCTTATTTAACTTATATGCAGAGTACATCATGAGAAATGCTGGGCTTGATGAAGCACAAACTGGAATCAAGATTGCCAGGAGAAATATCAATAACCTCAGATATGCAGATGACACCACCCTTATGAGAGAAAGCAAATAAGAACTAAAGAACCTCTTGATGAAAGTGAAAGGAGGAGAGTGAAAAAGTTGGCTTAAAACCCAACATTCAGAAAACTAAGTTCATGGCACCTGGTCCCATCACTTCATGGCAAATAGTTGGAGAAATAATGGAAACATTGATAGACTTTATATTCCTGGGCTGCAAAATCACTGCAGATGGTGACTGCAGCCGTGAAATTAAAAGACGCTTGCTCTTTGGAAGGAAAGTTATGACCAACCTAGACAACATCCGCTGGATCATGGAGAAAGCAAGAGAGTTTCAGAAAAACATCTATTTCTGCTTCATTGACTATGCCAAAGCCTTTGACTGTGTGGATCACAATAAACTGTGGAACATTCTGAAAGAGATGGGAATCGCAGACCACCTGACCTGCCTCTTGAGAAACCTGTATGCAGGTCAGGAAGCAACAGTTAGAACTGGACATGGAACAACAGACTGGTTCCAAATAGGAAAAGGTGTACGTCAAGGTTGTATATTGTCACCTTGCTTATTTAACTTATATGCAGAGTACATCATGAGGAACGCTGGGCTGGAAGAAGCACAAGCTGGAATCAAGACTGCTGGGAGAAATATCAATAACCTCAGATATGCAGATGACACTACCCTTATGGCAGAAAGTGAAGAGGAACTCAAAAGCCTCTTGATGAAAGTGAAAGAGGAGAGTGAAAAGGTTGGCTTGAAGTTCAACATTCAGAAAACAAAGATCACGGCATCTGGTCCCATCACTTCATGGGAAATAGATGGAAAAACAGTGGAAACAGTGTCAGACTTTATTTTTTGGGGCTCCAAAATCACTGCAGATGCTGATTGCAGCCATGAAATTAAAAGACGCTTGCTCCTTGGAAGGAAAGTTATGACCAACCTTGATAATATATTAAAAAGCAGAGACATTACTTTACCAACCAAGGTACCTCTAGTCAAGGCAATGGTTTTTCCCATGGTCATGAATGGATGTGAGAGTTGGTCTGTGAAGGAGGCTGATCGCCGAAGAATCGATGCTTTTGAACTGTGGTGTTGGAGAAGACTGTTGAGAGTCCCTTATACTGCAAGGAGATCCAACCAGTCCATTCAAAAGGAGATCAGTCCTGGATGTTCATTGGAGGGACTGACACTAAAGCTGAAACTGCAATACTTTGGCCACCTCATGCGACGAGTTGACTCACTGGAAAAGACTCTGATGCTGGGAAAGGTTGGGGGCGGGAGGAGAAGGGGACGACGGAGAATGAGATGGCTGGATGGCATCACCGACTCTGTGCACATGAGTTTGAGTGTACTCCGGGAGTTGGTGATGGACAGGGAGGCCTGGTGTGCTGTGATGCATGGGGTCGCGGAGAGTCGGACACGACTGAGCGACTGATCTGATTTGATCTGAGACAGCATATTAAAAAGCAGAGATATTATTTTGCCAACAAAGGTCCATCTAGTCAAAGCTATGGTTTTTCCAGTAGTCATGTACGGATGTGAGAACTGGACTCTAAACAAAGCTGAGCACTGAAGAATTGATGCTTTTGAATGCAGTGTTGGAGAAGACTCTTGAGAGTCCCTTGGACTGCAAGGAGATCCAGCCAGTCCATCCTAAAGGAAATCAGTAGAAGGATTGATGCTAAAGCTGAAACTCCAGTACTCTGCTCACCTGATGTGTAGAACTGACTCATTTGAAAAGGCCCTCATGACAGGAAAGATTGAAGGTTGGAGGAGAAAGGGATGACAGAGGATGAGATGGTTGGATGGCATCACAGATTCAGTGGACATGAGTTTGCGTAAACTCCAGGAGTTGGTGATGGACAGGGAGGCCTGGTGTGTTGCAGTCCATAGGGTCACAAAGAGTGGGACTCGACTGAGCTACTGAACTGAACTGAAGTGAAGTACTTAGCTTAGATGTTACCTGGTCAAGAGACCTTGATCAAGAGACCTTCCCTTGCACCTCCTCTGCCAAAGCAGATACTTAGTATGTCTCCATTGACAAGCAGACTACTTGCCACTACCTTGTAGCACTCACAATCATTAGCATTGCTTTAAATGTTTTCTCCCTGCAAAAATGAGTTCCATGAAGATAGTAATGTTGCCTGGCAGTTCACAGTTCTTTCTTTAGTGCCCAAGAAGTTAGTTGTTTTTGTTTAATAGTTTCTCAATAAATATTTCTTGGGTGAATGAATAAATGGAAAACAAAAGAAAATAGAAATGAAACCTTCAAGAAAAATTTAGAAACAAAATGACAGTTATGAACAAACATATCAGTTATGCCAATAGGTATAAATTAAAATCTTCCATAAAGAAGATTTTTAAGTTAGACTACAATATAAATTCTAACTCATGTTGTATAATCACCTAAAATAAGGTGTATGTGTGTTATTTGCTCAGTCGTGTCCGACTCCTTGGGACCCCATGTACTGCAGCCCTCCAGGTTCCTCTGTCCATGGGATTCTCCAGGCAAGAATACTGGAATGAGTTGCCATTTCCTTCTCCAAAAATAAGCACAATAAAACTAAAATGAATCGAGCAAAAATATTTAAGAATATTACCAATACAAAATAAAATGGCAAAGTGGTATAAGTATTAGAAAAAAAAAGATAATTTAAGAAAAAGCTTATTTAAGGGAATAAAGTTTCCAAAAGGTATAATCTACACTGGATATTTGTTATTTAGTCGCTAAGTCATGCTCGGATGGGCTCGATAAAAGACAGAAATGGTATGGACCTAACAGAAGCAGAAGATATTAAGAAGAGGTGGCAAGAATACACAGAAGAACTGTACAAAAAAGATCTTCACGACGAAGATAATCACAATGGCATGATCACTGACCTAGAGCCAGATATCTTGGAATGTGAAGTCAAGTGGGCCTTAGAGAGCATCACTATGAACAAAGCTAGTGGAGGTGATGGAATTCCAATTGAGCTATTTCAAATCCTGAAAGATGATGCTGTGAAAGTGCTGCACTCAATATGCCAGCAAATTTGGAAAACTCAGCAGTGGCCACAGGACTGGAAAAAGTCAGTCTTCATTCCAATCCCAAAGAAAGGCAATGCCAAAGAATGCTCAAACTACCGCACAATGGCACTCATCTCACACGCTAGTAAAGTCATGCTCAAAATTCTCCAAGCCAGGCTTCAGCAATATGTGAACTGTGAACTCCCAGATGTTCAAGCAGGTTTTAGAAAAGGCAGAGGCACCAGAGATCAAATTGCCAACATCCGCTGGATCATGGAGAAAGCAAGAAAGTTCCAGAAAAACATCTATTTCTGCTTTATCGACTATGCCAAAGCCTTGACTGTGTGGATCACAATCAACTGTGGAACATTCTGAAAGAGATGGGAATACCAGATCACCTGAACTGCCTCTTGAGAAACCTGTATGCAGGTCAGGAAGCAACAGTCAGAACTGTACATGGAACAACAGACTGGTTCCAAATAGGAAAAGGTGTACGTCAAGGCTGTATATTGTCACCTTGCTTATTTACCTTATATGCAGAGTACATCATGAGGAACGCTGGGCTGGAAGAAGCACAAGCTGGAATCAAGATTGCTGGGAGAAATATCAATAACCTCAGATATGCAGATGACACTACCCTTATGACAGAAAGTGAAGAGGAACTACAAAGCCTCTTGATGAAAGTGAAAGAGGAGAGTGAAAAGGTTGGCTTGAAGCTCCACATTCAGAAAAGATCACGGCATCTGATTCCATCACTTCATGGGAAATAGATGGAAAAACAGTGGAAACAGTGTCAGACTTTATATTTTGGGCTCCAAAATCACTGCAGATGCTGATTGCACCCATGAAATTAAAAGATGCTTACTCCTTGGAAGGAAAGTTATGACCAACCTTGATAGTATAGACATTACTTTGCCAACAAAGGTCCGTCTAGTCAAGGCTATGGTTTTTCCCGTGGTCGTGTATGGATGTGAGAGTTGGACTGTGAAGAAAGCTGATTGTCGAAGAATTGATGCTTTTGAACTGTGGTGTTGGAGAAGACTCTTGAGAGTCCCTTATACTGCAAGGAGATCCAACCAGTCCATTCTAAAGGAGATCAATCCTGGGTGTTCATTGGAAGGACTGATGCTAAAGCTGAAACGGCAATACTTTGGCCACCTCATGCGACGAGTTGACTCACTGGAAAAGACTCTGATGCTGGGAAAGGTTGGGGGCGGGAGGAGAAGGGGACGACAGAGAATGAGATGGCTGGATGGCATCACCGACTCTGTGCACATGAGTTTGAGTGTACTCCGGGAGTTGGTGATGGACAGGGAGGCCTGGCGTGCTGTGATTCATGGGGTCGCGGAGAGTCGGAGACGACTGAGCGACTGAACTGAACTGAACTGAAGTCATGCTCGACTCTTGAGAGTCAAGCACAATAAATCAAACAATGAATATATAACTACATTAATATTTACATTCCAAATAACACATCAATGAAATATTTTTTATAAGATTACCAGCCCTTTGTCGGGTCCCAACAGGGGTCCTCCTGCTGGGTCTGGTTTTCGTGAGCCCAAGGAGACCACATTCGGTTGAGAAGCAAAAGAAAGTGTAAAATGTTTCATCAAAGAATGGAGAGGTACGAAATCAAACCCTAGTGTGCACACTGTACCGGCCAGCCTGTGGGCGGGCTACCTTATACCGGTCTCTTCAGCGGGGCGTAGGCGGAGTTCCGGCGATGGAGTGGTGCGGGCACAGGTGCGCGGCTCCCGCTGAGAGCCCTGCCCCGTGCCAAGGCTGCGCGCGCAGCCCGCCGTCGCCATCGTGAGTTGCGGAGACCGCAGCCAGCTGTGCTTCTGCGCCCGAGGCTCCAGGGAGCTGAGGGGTCAGCACAGCCATTTCTCCCTAGGGGCTCTGGGCTGAAGTGCCAGAATGCAGGGGCCTCGGCAGGCAGCACCGGTGAGCAAGTGAAACTAGATGAAGCGCAAAGGAAAAGGCGGGGGGGAGGAAGTTAGCCTTTATTTTATTAGCCGGATCAGGGGGTCCCCAATCTTCCAGCAGCGGACCAGTGCCTCCTGTTAGATTAGCGGCAGGATTAGATAAGAAATAAAGTGAACAAGAAATGTAATGCTCTTGAATCATCCTCGAAACCATCCCCTCTAGTCTGTGGAGAAATTGTCTTCTGGCCCCTGGTGCTAAAAAGGTTGGGGACTGCTGAACCAGATTCTATTTTTATGTGTGCAGGGGTTTTTCATTCTTTCTTTCTTTTTATTGTATTCTTTTACTTCCGCGGTGGCTCAAGTGGTAAGGAATCTGCCTGCCAACTCAGGAGACACAGATTCAGTCCCTGGGTGGGGAAGATCCCCTGAAGAAGGGAATGGCTACCCACTCCAGTATTCTTGCCTAGGAAATCCCATGGACAGAGGAGCCTGGCGGGCTGCAATCTACGGGGTCACAAAGAGTCAGGCATGACTGAGCATGCATACATGCATGCATAGTTGCTTTACAATGTTATTTTCTGTTTAGCAACAAAGTGAATCAGCCGTATGTATACATATATCCCCACTTTTTCCGATTTCCTTCTCATTTAGATCCCCATAGAGCACTGACTAGAGTTCTGTGTGCTATACAGTATGTTCTCATTAGTTCATATTCTTTTTTTAGTTCTTGAGCACTATTAAAGGGCTTGGCTGGTGACAAACTCTTCCTGGACAGACCTGGAGTCTCCAAATTTCTGGGCCTCATTCTTCTTTGAAATGTAAAATCCTAGAGAGATAGTGTGCCATAGGGGACGTACCTCAGGCTGCAACTAATTGGTCCTCCTGAGGAGATGAAATATTATAAATCTTTTCAGATCAGAGCAGTTAACTAGATTAATGACTATAGATCTAAATCTCAAACTTCATGAAGCCTTAGAGGGTAGGGCTTTTTATAGGATCACTGGGATTCCTAGGACATTAGATTTCCCAATTCTACCCCTTGTTCTGGAAAACATTTTAGCTCCTGGGTAATTTTACTATGTATATGCCATGTCAGCCACTCTCACCAGCAAAACCAAGATTAAAATTAGTGGGCACACAAATTCTTTTGGCTTGTCTTCAGTTCAGTTGCTCAGTCGTGTCCGACTCTGTGAACCCGTGAATCATAGCTCGCCAGGCCTCCCTGTCCATCACCAACACCCGGAGTTCACTCAAACTCATGTCCATCGAGTCAGTAATGCCATCCAGCCATCTCTATCCTCTCGTCCCCTTCTCCTCCTGCCGCCAATCCCTCCCAGCATCAGAGTCTTTTCCAGTGAGTCAACTCTTTGCATGAGGTAGCCAAAGTATTGGAGCTTCAGCTTTAGCATCAGTCCTTCCAATGAACACCCAGGACTGATCTCCTTTTGAATGGACTGGTTGGACCTCCTTGCAGTCGAACGGATTCTCAAGAGTCTTCTCCAGCACCACAGTTCAAAAGCATCAATTCTTCGGCACTCAGCTTTCTTCAGAGTCCAACTCTCACATCCATACATGACCACTGGAAAAACCATAGCCTTGACTAGACGGACCTTTGTTGGCAAAGTAATGTCTCTGCTTTTTAATATGCTATCTAGGTTGGTCATAACTTTCCTTCCAAGGAGTAAGCATCTTTTAATTTCATGGCTGCAATCAGCATCCGCAGTGATTTTGGAGCCCAAAATATAAAGTCTGACACTGTTTCCACATCTATTTCCCATGAAGTGATGGGACCAGATACCATGATCTTTGTTTTCTGAGTGTTGAGCTTCAAGCCAACTTTTTCACTCTCCTCTTTCACTTTCCTCAAGAGGCTTTTTAGTTCCTCTTCACTTTCTGCCATAAGGGTGGTGTCATCTGCATATCTGAGGTTATTGATATTTCTCCCGGCAATCTTGATTCCAGCTTGTGCTTCTTCCAGCCCAGCGTTCCTCATGATGTACTCTGCATAGAAGTTAAATAAGCAGGGTGACAATATACAACCTTGACACACTCCTTTTCCTATTTGGAACCAGTCTGTTGTTCCATGTCCAGTTCTAACTGTTGCTTCCTGACCTGCATACAGGTTTCTCAAGAAGCAGGTCAGGTGGCTTGTCTTAGGCAACGTGTAATCAGAGCTATAGTCCCCAAAATATGTCTCTTTGGCATGAAAATTATTTTAGGTTGATTATTTTTAAGAAATGGAAGACTTCGGAAGTCTTTTTACCACACTCTTAGCTATATAAAGAATTTAGGTAAAGGACCTGAGATGAGAGCAGTATTTGCAAAGATGTCTGCAAAGAATATGGACTTGTTGTGGTAAGGAGAATTCCAAATACTGGCAGGACTTCCAGACATTTACTTTTCCTTGAGAATTGCCTACTTCCATTTTGAAGTCCCACTGCTATCCCCCAACATCCTCTTTTGTCTTTAGCTGAAGATGATACTTAAGGTGAAAGCCTCAGTCATTTTGGAGAGTTATTGAGTTTTCCTGGGTCTCTTCCATGAATAAATGTTGTTAAACTTTGCTTTTCTCCTGTTAAAAACTAAGTTAAAAAAAATGTATCAATATGTGGCAAGACATTTTTAGAAGACATAATAAGTTTGCACACATGTGTATGTATTAGATAAATGGGGCAGGGTATATAAAACATAATAAGTTATACATTAATATATTGTAATAGATGAAAAACTGCACTTTTTAATGAAGCCACAGTGTTTATTGAAATAACTATATATCAAGCACAAATATAATTTTAATAAGATAGGTGATAAATGGTCACATTTTTAAGAACTAAAAAAAAATTGTGAAGTAATAGCAAAAGTTTAAAGTAAAGTCAACTTGGAAATCAGCAGTCATTATTGTAGTTCTTGAATCAAATAATAGAATTAAAATTGCAAAGTGAATATTTCAAGAATAAGGGCAATAAGGAAAGTACACATCAGAACCATTGTCTAAAGACTGGGTTCACCTCTTGGTGGGTATTGAGCCAGTAAACAACCAAGCCAAGATCAGGAGAAGGAGGGATTTATTTGCAGCAAGTAAAGGACAAAGGTCATCCCGATGGAAAAGAAATGCAAAAAAGCAAAATGGCTGTCTGAAGAGGCCTTACAAATAGCTGTGAAAAGAAGAGAAGCGAAAAGCAAAGGAGAAAAGGAATGCTATAAGCATCTGAATAAAGAGTTCCAAAGAATAGCAAGGAGAGATAAGAAAGCCTTCCTCAGTGATCAATGCAAAGAAATAGAGGAAAACAACAGAATAGGAAAAACAAGAGATCTCTTCACGAAAATTAGAGATTCCAAGGGAACATTTCATGCAAAGATGGGCTCGATAAAGGACAGAAATGATATGGACCTAACAGAAGCAGAAAATATTAAGAAGAGGTGGCAAGAATACACAGAAGAATTGTACAAAAAAGATCTTCACGACCAAGATAATCACGATGGTGTGATCACTCACCTGGAGCCAGACATCTTGGAATGTGAAGTCAAGTGGGCCTTAGAGAGCATCACTATGAACAAAGCTAGTGGAGGTGATGGAATTCCAATTGAGCTGTTTCAAGTCTTGAAAGATGATGCTGTGAAAGTGCTGCACTCAATATGCCAGCAGATTTGGAAAACTCAGCAGTGGCCACAGGACTGGAAAAGGTCAGTGTTCATTCCAATCCCAAAGAAAGGCAATGCCAAAGAAGGCTCAAACTACCGCACAATTGCACTCATCTCACACGCTAGTAAAGTCATGCTCAAAATTCTCCAGGCCAGGCTTCAGCAATATGTGAACCGTGAACTCCCAGATGTTCAAGCAGGTTTTAGAAAATGCAGAGGTACCAGAGATCAAATTGCCAGCATCCGCTGGATCCTGGAGAAAGCAAGAGAGTTCCAGAAAAACATCTATTTCTGCTTCATTGACTATGCCAAAGCCTTTGACTGTGTGGATCACAATAAACTGGAAAATTCTGAAAGAGATGGGAATACCAGACCATCTGACCTGCCTCTCGAAAAAGCTGTATGCAGGTCAGGAAGCAACAGTTAGAACTGGACATGGAACAACAGACTGGTTCCAAATAGGAAAAGGAGTGTGTCAAGGTTGTATATTGTCCCCCTGCTTATTTAACTTCTATGCAGAGTACATCATGAGGAACGCTGGGCTGGAAGAAGCACAAGCTGGAATCAAGATTGCCAGGAGAAATATCAATAATCTCAGATATGGAGATGACACCACTCTTATGGCAGAAAGTGAAGAGGAACTCAAAAGCCTCTTGATGAAAGTGAAAGAGGAAAGTGAAATGGTTGGCTTGAAGCTCAACACTCAGAAAACAAAGATCATGGCATCTGGTCCCATCACTTCATGGGAAATAGATGGAAAAACAGTGGAAACAGTGTCAGACTTTATTTTTATGGGCTCCAAAACCACTGCAGATGCTGATTGCAGCCATGAAATTAAAAGATGCTTACTCCTTGGAAGGAAAGTTATGACCAACCAAGATAGCATATTAAAAAGCAGAGACATTACTTTGCCAACCAAGGTCCGTCTAGTCAAGGCTATGGTTTTTCCCGTGGTCTTTATGGATGTGAGAGTTGGACTGTGAAGAAAGCTGATCGCCGAAGAATTGATGCTTTTGAACTGTGGTGCTGGAGAAGACTCTTGAGAGTCCCTTGGACTGAAAGGAGATCCAACCAGTCCATTCAAAAGGAGATCAGTCCTGGGTGTTCATTGGAAGGACTGATGCTAAAGCTGAAACTCCAATACTTTGGCCACCTCATGTGACGAGTTGACTCACTGGAAAAGACTCTGATGCTGGGAAGGATTGGGGGCAGGAGGAGAAGGGGACGACAGAGAATGAGATGGCTGGATGGCATCACTGACTCGATGGACATGAGTTTGAGTGAACTCCGGCAGTTGGTGATGGCCAGGGTCATGGGGTCGGAAAGAGTCGGACAAGACTGAGTGATTGAACTGAACTGAAGGAGAACACTGAGTATCTTTCCCAAAGGAGTGTCCCAGAACAGCAAAAGCAGGGACATTTTAAACTAAGCCTGTATGCATATTCATGAAGTGGCTTGAACTGGAGATCTTAGTGTAGAATTGGGGTAAAAGTTAACAAAGTCCAAGTCTTAGTTGATTGAAGTCAGAAGGGTCAACATCATCCTTCATTCTCCACCTGGGTGGTGCCTTAGTTCCTGCAGAATTCAAAGATATATTAATATGTATATCCCTTGAGGAGGAACTAGGACTTGCTTTATCACTGCACTGTAGTTTGACTGCCTTTTTCCTGTTCCTACATTCCTTTGTTCCCTTAAGATCATTAATTACTGAGACCTCTTCAAGGACAGGCATTGTGGCCAGGCTTAGATCACAAAATGTCTCAGTCCAAAATAGCTTCTCTTATGTAAAAAACAAAAACAAATCCTTGTTCTCTTTCTCCAGGGACTCTCTAACCTGTCTACTTATAAAACTAGTTAAATATAATTAAAGCTGTAAGCAGAGGCAAATTCACAGCCTGAAATGCTTTAATTGTTAGGCAAAAAATAATAATATAAATAAGTTAAAATTTAATTCAAGATTTCAGATAGGAATATTAAGGATAAAAGTAATAGTGACAAAACCAAAAAAATAATAAACTTAGAATTTTTATAGAATTACATAGAATTATCAATTTATAGAATTGATAAAGATATTTAAGAACTATTAGCAGCATGGATAGAACAACTCTACATAGGCAAAGCAAGAAAGTTTAAAGAAGTAAAAATTCAAAAGAATTTAAATGAGACAATATAATCACAGCCATAGAGAGGATTAATATGCTAAGTGAAACTATGATGATAAATCTGAACATATAGATGAAATAGAAAACCACCTACAAAAACACGATGCACTAAAATTTATAAAAGTACAAAATCTGAAGAAGTATGAAATATATCATCTCCTTTTTCAAAGGTACAAGACATAGATAATTTTATAGGTGAGATGTTTCACCTTTCTCAGTTTCAGAGCTTAAACAGTTGCCATGCCTGCCTATAAAATGTTTCAGAACATAAAACGCTTGCTAAATCTTTCTAAATAAATGGAAGTTAATATGTACTATATCAAAGTCAGCATTAGCCAAACTACCTTCTAAAATCACCCATGAATATATAGAAATAACAACATAGTATCAAATTAAACCTAATGTTTTCTAAAAATTTTGCTTCAATAACCAGAATGTGTTAGTTTTACAACTGCAATTCAATAATAGGAGATATGTTAACAATATTTTTCAGTATATCAAAGAAGATGTAATAGGATCACCTCAATCTATCTAACAAGAAGGATTTTGGACTTTGGACCTAAAATATTTTTAAAGAGCAGTTTGATAGAAAAAAATTTTTAAATGCCTATCTGTCTAAATTCACCGGTTAAAATTTTGATGAATGGCGAAAACACTAAAGCATATTTAGAATATTGAGGAAAAGACAAGGAAGAGGAAACCGTTAACCATTATTTAAAATTATTCTCAATCTAGCCAGAGCAGTAGCAGGTACACACACCTACACACACACACACACAGCTATATAAGAAATGAACAAAAAACACACATACCAAGACACATTATTATTAAATCCTAAATCATTAAAGATAAGGAGACATGATTAGACTCAAAGTAGGAGGTTGAAAGAATTACATATTACCTATAAAGGATTAATAATTTTTGTCTGATATCAAGCCTCTCATGGCAATGGCACATGCTAATGGATATTAAAATCTTTTAAGATTAGGGAGAGAATTGTTTTTAGTCTTAGGTTTTCTACTCAACCAAACTGGCAACCAATGGGAACGTCAAATTAAATCATTTTGACTTCAAAATTGAACTGTATATATCCATTTAGAGAGGAGGGGTTCCCAGGTGGCACTGGTGGTAAAGAACCTGCCTGCCAATGCAGGAAACATACAAGACATGGTTTCGATCCCTGGGTCAGGAAGATCCCCTGGAGGTGGGCATGGCAACCCACTCCAGTATTCTTGCCTGGAAAATCCCCATGGACAGAGCAGCCTGGTGGGCTACAGTCCACAGGGTTGCAAAGAGTCAGACAAGTAGCAGGCACAAGTTCATGCAGAGAGGAAAAGCAACAAAGTAAAAGCTGAACACAAGAAAGAATGAAACTAACTTCTGTACCAGGTCTAGAAAAACATTAATTAATGCATATACTGTAAGGGTTATCAGAGCTCAAGAATAATAATGTCGAAAAGAATAGATTGATAAGGGAACTGGATGATATTAGACATATTCAGTTAGAAACTCCAGTAAACATATTTAAAAATGGAATAAAGTGCTCCAAATATGAAGCGAACTAAGATTTGAGTTTGAACAATTGGAATAACATGAGAAAAGACTATGAATTGTGACTCTAGGAATATTTGATTTTGAGTGCTAAAACTATATCATCAACCCATAAGGAAGGAAATGTAACAGAAGCTCACATATAAACAATATTTAGAAAACTATGTGATGTCAATGCTGATTAGCAACTTTTGGTGTTGATCTATAGAAAAGGTTAAATCTTAATTATGGTTGTAAAATAAAATGCAGATGTCGTTGATCTTGGCAACAGATAATTAACAGTGAAGTTGATAAAATGTTAGAGATAGAAAAGAAAAATGAGAGAATATAGTGTGATAAAATTCCTTTTTTCAAAATGGAGAGCTAATAATTATAGTCTGAAATTGATTAAATAGTATTTTACATTATATAAATAACTATATTTATTATATGTGTATTATTTATATACTATATAATAAATAAGTACATAATTATATTATCTAAAATTTTAAATACCATAGAAATTAAAAATGGAAATTCAGAGTGAGGGGGAAATGTGATAAAAGTGAGCTAAATCTTCATTCTTCATGTCCAGAAGCACTAGCTAATATCTCATTTTAATAAATCATGAACTGGCAATTAAAACATTATTTTGAGCCATGAAAGATTTTACATGTAAATGGTTAAAACTGTCTTGGGCAACAGAACTAAGGATGTAGAAAAAACAGATGAGGAGACTTGCTTATCATTAAGTAGCCTTCTGTACTATTTTTGAAATTATATTCATGTGTCATTCTGATAATTTTTGTAGAGATTCCTGGATCAGATATCAAGTAAAAATCACAGTGCATGAATATACATGACTATTGCACCCCAGTTAAAAGGACAAAGTATACAGAGCCCTTTATAAAATTATGCCTTATAACTATGTGTTGCCACACATGTCTCCTCCAGAATTCATGAGTTTCATGTGAATAAAGAGTTTAAAATGATCTTTAAAAAAAAAAGATGATCTTATAGCCACAGGTTTGCAATCACTGGGGAAATCATCGATAAGCAACTTAACAACCCTTCAAGGTCCGCACACAAGCAAATAGTGCAGTAGACACTTGTATAATGCCATTATTCAATTGTTTTGCTGGAACTAAAATGTGGCAAAGATATGGGAAGCTGGAGAAACAAACCCAGAATAAAGAAGTGTAGTAATTGATTGAAAACCATAGTATAAGGTGGTAGGGGGGAAAACCCAGAAACCCCTAAAAATGTATTTTCTTTTTTTGTTCAAGAACAGGTCATGTCAGATAAACAAAGGCTCAAATCAATGCCCATATGACCGACTCACAGAAGGAATGAACATGAATTACAGTCTCTCATCTCCAGTTTTTAGTGACACCTCCATATGGTTTATCCTTCAGTGAGACCATGGAGTTTTGTTAATGAGCTTGCAAGAGTTGGCTGGTTAGTTGGCAAGAGTTACCTGCCATTAGCTATTTAGAGTTTTGTAAATCAAATTACAGTTTCTGAGAGACCCCTCCCCCTTCACCCCAAAACGTGAGTGAGTCATTCTCTCATTAGTGGCCTGCTTTCAGCAATTCGTAATTACAGATTGTGTCTCTGTTAATCGCTTGACAAATGATACTTCTCTGCCAACAGGTTTACTGAACTTAGTTTATTTTGAAATCATGTCAAACGAGTCTGATGGAAAAGTTTGATTTTGATTGCTTTCTTCAGTCCTCCAGATATGTAACCTGAATTTTAACTTTTCCTTCCCTCATCAAAAGGAAACCAATATAACTAACATTTCACAAATAATTTCACTCTAGGAACATAGTCTTTGAGGTATGCTTAGATGCACATTACTAAACACTAGTACATGTCAGTGTTTTCCTGGCTAAGAAAGCATTTGACAAGATTCTGTCCATAAATTGCTTTAATGTGCTTTCAGTTTCATAATTTTCATCTCTTTCTCGAATCTTGTGCCCCTCCCCCTACACCCAAGAGTTGGGGTGGGGAGGGGGGTAAGTGGAGTAAAGAATATAGTGTGCTATAAAAAATGTCTTTTAGTAAGTCTGGCAGCACCCTCAATTTTTCCAGGCAGGCCTTCATTTCAAACAAAAGACCAGAAATTATGGCTGTCTGAAAATCTAAGAACAAGAGCAATAGAATGTATGCTCCAGCTTTACAAATAAGAAAAGCACCATATAGTACATAAGCAACTGTGCTCACAAAGCTCTGGTCTTTTTCCTATACTGGAGTCTGTGTGACATCATATGATTTCAACACCTAATTTGCCTCCCTACCCCATCCATATATGGTAGTGCTTGGATGCTAAAACAGAGTCTAAATTAAGCACATGCACTAACTTTGCAAATAAACTATCAAGGTCCTATCAAGGTGTTTATTTAGTAGACAAATAGATGAACACTTAATCCCTTTTGTCTTATTTCAGGTTGTCAGTTTTAGAAGTCCCCCATCTTCCCTCTGCTTTTTATTCCATTTGTATTGTTTATCTTAGAGCATTAAGGTCCCCCATTCTTTCAATGACAAAATCCCAAAGGGTTTTATCATTGTGAAGAAGAAAATAAATGACTGCCTTTTGTTCCTGAGCATCCTGTTTGCAATTCAAATTGAACTGGAAAGCTGCTAATATTGAAAGGATAGAAGGTCAAGGGACTAGGCTCCTGAAAGTATATGATTGCATCCATTTTCTACATAAGTAATAAGTTGCAGTTTAGAGCTATCTTCACTTAAATTGACCCCAAATAAAACTTGTAAGGTATAGTGAGCACATCAATAGGAGACAAGTAGCTATTTAAAGACTAATACTTCAATTTCTTAAAATTAATCAGTTATCTGACAATCACTGAATCATAATAGAGAAAAAGTTCCTTGTCTTAGTGTGCAGTGTTAGAAAATAGATAGCTGATTGCTCTACAAAGTACAAAGTGGGAGGACATAAAAAAAGAATGAGTGACTCTTCTGAAAAGGAGAATAAATCTAGACTACATATTGCAAACACAGACTTTCATAAACTAGCATGGTTTTAGTTTTTATGCATGGGTCAAACTTCCATACTCATGTATTGAAATGGCAAAAACTGACAGGTTTAACAGACACACAGGTCCGAAGTCTCTATGTATTTTCAAGTCTTGAATATAATACTCATACCAAAAACTTTCCAAAAAATGCATTTCCCAAAGTTGGAATATCAGTTTGACAGACACACAGGTCCAGAGTCTCTATATATTTTCAAGTCTTGAATATAATACTTACACCAAATACTTTCCAAAAAATGCATTTCCCAAAGTTGGAATATCAGTTAATAGCATACTTCTTAGTGAACAGAGCCCAAACAATCTCTCTTTTTATTTGGAAATCAAGTTGAACAAACGTTTTCCAAATACTTTTCCTATGGCTCATCTCTTAAGATAGCTAATGCCTTAGATACCTTCTTGTTTCTGTCCTCTTTTTGATGGTTCCAAAATCACTGCAGATGCTGATTGCAGCCATGAAATTAAAAGATGCTTATTCCTTGGAAGGAAAGTTATGACCAGCCTAGACAGCATATTAAAAAGCAGAGACATTACTTTGCCAACAAAGGTCCGTCTAGTCAAGGCTATGGTTTTCCAGTGCTCCTGTATGGATGTGAGAGTTGGACTATAAAGAAAGCTGAGTGCCAAAGAATTGATGCTTTTGAACTGTGGTGTTGGAGAAGATTCTTGAGAGTCCCTTGGACAACAAGGAGATCCAACCAGTCCATCCTAAAAGAGATCAGTCCTGGGTTTTCATTGGAAGGACTGATGCTGAAGCTGAAACTCCAATATTTTGGCCACCTGCTGTGAAGAGCTGACTCATTGGAAAAGACCCTGATGCTGGGAAAGATTGAGGGCAGGAGGAGAAGGGGACGACAGAGGGTGAAATGGTTGGATGGCATCACTGACTTGATGGACATGGGTTTGGGTGAACTCTGGGAGTTGATGATGGACAGGGACGCCCAGCTATTCGTAAGGCCTCCTCACACAACCATATTGCCTTTTTGTCTTTCTTTTTCTTGGGGATGGTCTTGATCCCTGTCTCCTCTACAATGTCACAAACCTCCATCGATACTTCTTCAGGCACTCTGTCTGTCAGATATAATCCTTTGAATCTATTTTCTCACTTCCACTGTATAATCATAAGGGATTTGATTTAGGTCATACCTGAATGGTCATGTGGTTGTCCCTACTTTCTTCAGTTTAAGTCTGAATTTGTCAATAAGGAGTTCATGATCTGAGCCACAGTTATCTACCAATCTTGTTTTTGCTGACTATACAGAGCTTCTCCATCTTTGGCTGCAGAGAATATAATCAATCTGATTTTGGTATTGACCATCTGGTGATGTCCATGTGTAGAGTCGTCTCTTGTATTGTTGGAAGTGGGTGTTTGCTATGACCAGTGCATTCTCTAGGCAAAACTCTATTAGCCTTTGCCCTGCTTCATTCTGTACTCCAAGGCCAAATTTGCCTGTTACTCCAGGTATTTCTTGACTTCTTATTTTTGCTTTCCAGTCCCCTATAATGAAAAGGACATCTTTTTTGGGTGTAAGTTATAGAAGGTCTTGTAGGTCTTCATAGAACTGTTCAACGCCAGTTTCTTCAGCATTATTGATTGGGCATAGACTTGGATTACTGTAATATTGAATGGTTTGCCTTGGTAATGAAGAGAGATCATTCTGTCGTTTTTGAGTTACACCCAAGTACTGCATTTCAGACTCTTTTGTTGACTATGAGGGCTACTCCATTTCCTCTAAGGGATTCTTGCCCACCGTAGTAGATATAATGGTCATCTGCGTTAAATTCACCCATTCCAGTCCATTTTAGTTCTCTAATTCCTAAAGTGTCGAAACATTCACTGTTGCCATCTCCTGTTTGACCACTTCCAATTTGCCTTGATTCATGGACCTAACATTCTAGGTTCCTATGCAATATTGCTCTTTATAGCATCAGAAGTTACATAAGCAGGTGATAAACAGTTCTTCTGGTTTCCAAGCTGGGATAACTAGGGGAAAAGATAGACATCTGTCACTGGTGTTTCTTGATTCAGGTCTCTGTTTTAGTTAGAGAAGTTTCCTTCCTTTCTTCCCTTGGTTATGCTCAATTCTCTTAAACTGCTTTTACCTTTTAGCTCTTAACACTACCTGACATTGTTGTCTATTTATTATTTGTTTCTTCACTTGAGTTTAAGCTCCATGAGGTCCAAGACTTCGGTCCTTTGTGGATCCTTATGAATCATTAAGGCCCAAAGCAGCATGAGACACCAAGTAGAGGCTCAGCATATGTTAGTTGAATGAGGGGATATAAGTAGTCCATTTGTATATATAAAATCAGTGCACATCATTTCGTTTAGTCATATATAAGTTTACCAAACGTTTGTCCTGTGACTCACTTTTCTGTTTGGACACCTGGATCTGCTGTTGAATAGGTATAAATGTAGATGGTGAATAAGGAATGATTAAACACATCATCATCTTTTTTTGAACCATATAGAAGAAAATTGTTTCAGATTTTGATATTAGAAATGTTCTTCTGAGTAGCTGATTTGCTTTTGTTTAACAGATTAATTGATCAGATTTACCTTTTTAATTGGCTGCTGAAAAACAGAGTATAATGTGTAGGCTTTATTGCATACATTTTTATTAGCCTAATTAAGACCTCCATTTTATGATCTCAAATGTTTATTTCTTATTTCCTTCTATTTCCTATTTGTGTTTCCTTAATGTGTTAGGTATTCAGGTAGTCAGAGTCAGTATCAAGAGTACTATTAATAGCTCTAGAACTAGCTGGTTGCGGCCAATCCCAGGTTTGGCCAGCTTTACCAGGTTGACCTTGGGCAAGCTAGTTAGCATCTCTGCACCTCCATTTCCTCATTTGCAAAACAGGGATAATATTAGTACCTACATGACAAGTTCACTCATCCACAGTGCTCTTACAAGGATTAACTGAGTTAAAAACACATGAAGCACTTGAAACAGTGTCTGGCACAAGTTAAAGGCCCCATGATGTTAGCAATTATTTTTATCAAGCACTTTAAGTCCTTTCTGGAACACAGTGAGGCAAAATAAATTTTTGAAATACTAACCATCTCTGATGAGCCAGGCATTTTATTAAGTGCTGAGGAGATAGAGCTGAATAAAGTAAACACAAAAAGACATTTCACATTTGGTATAGGAACACAGAGGGAGACATGACTGTAAACTGAGATGTTGTGGAAAGGGTGGCCTGAAGAATGAGGGGAAGAGTTGGGAGAGGAAAGAGCAGCATACCCACAGGCTGGGAAGAGCATGTATGTTTCTGAAAAGTCAGAAAGAGCTTGGAAAGAAAGGAGGCCAGAAATGTGGCTGATATGGCAGACCTGCCTCAGATCTCAAAACAGTTGCCAAATTTTAGTTTCTGCATATTCAGATAGTCTTCCCATCTTTTGCATTGGAAAGAACCTTCCATCATTCACTTCCTTACCTCAAAGCCAGAGGCCAGTCCCACTAGGAAGGTGGCTCCTGTGACTTAGTCCGACTTGTTCCCAGGGTGTTAGAGAAACCTCTCCCTTAAATAGACTTGCAGTGGGATTGGTGCTCCTGGTAAATGCAAGAGGTGCCATTTCAATAAGAGGTTAGAGCCTTAACACTTAGCTTGCTGGGTGTGCTTTCATTTCACCCTCCTGCTTCACACCCCTCTCTCTAATCCACTGCCTCCAGAAACAAATCCAGGTGTTTCTTAAACTCTTTGAATCATCTTCCGTTGTAATTTATTCCATATGTTTATTGCTCTGTGTGTGAAATAATTTCATCAAGTTCCTTTTTTTTTCTTTGTCACTGCATTCAAATCAGCCAGCAGTAGAATCCCGATCTATGAGTAACACTTTTAAAAACACCACTCCCGTGCTGAGGGAAGCCAAGGGATGTTGTAGCACATGAGCAGAACAAGGAGAAAAGAACAACAAGCAATTGGGACTTGATGACATTAGTTGAAGAGGAAAAGAGAATTTCAGGAATACCTAGCAGGGGTTGGAGAAGCAGCTCGCTAAAGTTCCTACTCTAGTTTGCATTTCCCCAGGGTGTCAATTTTATGAAACAAAGTGACGGGATGATTTCTATCACTTGAGAAGCTGTGTTAAAAAAATTTGATGCACTGGCAACAGCAAAAATTGTTATGGTAGGAATCAAATTGGTGCTTCCTTGGTGGAAATGAACGAAGTACTAGTGCCTGTCAGTTTATTTCTGAGCTCTGCTTTTCAAATTTTAATTTGAGAGGGTGGGAGGAGGTTTAATGGAAATCTGAATCACTGTTAGAAGAGGACTATATTTTAAACTTCGATTTCATAGTTGTCTCTATGTTCAGAAGAAAATTATTCTTTATACCGAGAAGTGAAAGCACTGTCAGTTCTAAATCTATTAATGAGGGGGATTAGGAAAGGGGAAAGACAAGGGGTGTGGTATGTATAAAATGAATGGATTCTGTAATTAGTAAATAAAAATATTATGCCTAGATTGATGTACTGTCTATACTGTATTAAGCATAAAAATATTATTTACCTTTAAAAATGATCAAAACTTTGCTTTCTAATCAGCTTCCACTAATATAACATTCTCACACTGAGGTTGAAAATTACTAACAAACATTTCGCTGTTACCTTTTTCTTCAGGAAACTCTTTCTAAAATAATTGCCATTGTCCTTTTTTTTTTTTTCTTCTTTTTGCAGCTCTCCCTGCCAGGGAGAGAGGGAACCCATTCAACAGATGATGGTAACCACTGGATACATTTTGCACATGGAAAATTAAAAGAATGCTTAGAGGCCAGTTTACTGTTGTAACTCTCACAAAACACACATACTAAGGGCTGATGATTGAAAATTATAGTCAGTATGAAAAACAAGTATTACTGATTTGTTGAGCATTAGTTAGGAGTTACACACCATATTCAGCAGTGTGCTCAGTCCCTCAGTCGTGTCCCACTCTGCTGTCCCATAGATTAGCCCACCAGGCTCCTCTGCTCATGGGATTTCCCAGGCAAGAATACTGGAATGGGATGCCGTTTCCTATTCCAGGGAATCTTCTCGACCCAGGGATCAAACCTGCCTCTCTTGCGTCGCCTGCATTGGCAGGCAGATTCTTTACCACTAGCGCCACCTGGGAAGCCTTCTATTCAGCACTGCATATACATTGTTTCACTAGATCTTTCAAAACCTCTATGATGCCATTTTAATTATTATCCCCACTTTACAGATAAAAAAACTAAGGCACAAACTGAAATAGCTAATAGCTGGCAAAGCTGACATTCCACCCCAAGTCCATCTGTATCTGGAGCTTAAACTTGTAGTTAAATTGTACTCAAAAGTGTATTGCAATAATATTATTTCAGAGATGATTCATTATACAAATTATTGAATCTGGCTCATAACTTTCTTAAAATGTTCCTTTGAGGCTGAAATTTTCTATACTTGGTGTCCATCCAACTGTGTGGTGGCAGGAGGCAAAGAAAATACAGCAAGTTCTGGTAGAGGCAGGAACAGATTTTAGGATTCTGTTTGGATTTTGAGACAGGCTGGAGCCTGGACCGGAATCCAAAGCCTGTTGAAACAGAGTTGTCTCTTTATAACAGCATGGAATAAGAATTTCCATAGAAACTTAACTCAAGCACGAAACTTGACCTCGAACTAACTAACTGAATCAATCGACACAATTTACGCTTAACTTTTGGTTCGCATTGATGTTTAGATGATAGGTGGGATTGGGTTGGTTTTCTCCACCCTGTGAGAAGTGGACTAGAACTCTCCAATCTTAGAGTGAAAGTGAGGATTTACTGTCTCTTATGTAACTACCAACGCACCTTCAGTTGGTGTTCTGCTCCTAGATTTGAGGAAGATAATAGTGCTGGGGTCTGCACTGGGCGGTGTTAACATGTGAGCTCCCTACAAAGGCAAGACGGTTATTTCCCTCTTGTTTCTCTTCTTCTCCCCTTTCACCTGCGGTTCCCTGTCTTGACCTGCGCGTTAGCCCTGAGTTGTTCATGTGTGTCTGTCCAAAGTCAGGCCTAAACAAAGCTGGAATACTCAGAATGGTGGAGGGGCCTTTGTGTTTATATCCTCTTTGTAGGATAAAAGAGACACAATTTCAGATCCTCACATATGCTTCCTGTTCTAAAGAGTTACTTTGAAAGGACCTGGATCATGTTCTAACCTTAGCAGTGTCTACCTTTTTGTGGAATCACTCTCTTGCTTGTTACTGCTGCTTCTTATACAAATTCTACTATACTTATCAATGTGTAGTGTGTTCTTTTGTTTCCAAGCCAGTCTCCTCCACCCAACACTGATATTTCTGAGATATGGCTTGCTCAGCTTATACCTCAAATACACAAAAGAAGAACGATATTCGTTAAATGTTGTTACCAAACCAAGGCATTCAACACATAGAAACCTTCTTTTATTAAACAGTCTTAACATTTCTTTAACCGTGAATGTGTGTGTCCAAAGTCGCTTCAGTTGTGTCCCACTCTTTGTGATCCTTTGTACCATAGCCCATCATGCTCCCCTGACCATGGGATTTTCCAGGCAAGAATACTGGAGTGGGTTGCCATGCCCTCCTCCAAGGGATCTTCCCAACCCAGGAATCAAACCCACGTCTCTTACATCTCCTGCATTGGCAGATGGGTTCTTTATCACTAGGACCACTGAACCATAGTCCACCAAAAAAAAAAACAATTCATGTCCCTATGTGCTCAACTTAGAAACTCATAATTAAAATGTTATAAGTATGTTTATGTATATGTTTGCAACATTTATTAGAAATGAAAAATATAACACATTATTTTTAATTAATTGGATAGTGTTCATACTTTGCAAAGTGTTTATTGATCATCTACTATACACAAGCATCTACTTACAGAATGACCAGCACAGTTAGACAAAGATTCCAATCTCTAGAGAACTTGTATTTTGGTAAGGGAGATAAACAATAAAAATAAGAAATAACCAAATTATGTGGTATACATGGTGGTCAGACATGTTTTAGTGACTGAACAATTACAATACATGCATATATAGACAGATTTCAACAAGTAGAAATAGTCAAATACAATATCCACACATAGAAATTGCTTTAATAGTCATTGGGTTCTGTGAGTGCCTATTTGATAAGTGGAACTGATGACACAGAAGTGTTGAACCCCTGAGCACTGACAGGGTGATTTTTATGATAATCTATATTGTCTCATCTGGGAAGGGCACAAAGCTTATTCCTAAGAATATGAGAATAGGACAAGGCAGCTTTAATAGAAGAAGGGCAAATAATCCTAGAAGAGAGCCAGTCAGGGAGAAGCAGAAGAGTGGGCATCACCAGCTCCAGGGTAGATAGTTGGGTGGGAGGGATGGAAGATGTACCTTATCCATTTGCCATTTTGATGTCAGGTTGTCCATGGAGGCATGTGGGCTAGGACAGACCATCAGAGTTTGACTTGCTTCAAAAAATTCCTTGGATAGAGAGACCTGAGTTAACCTCCATGGGCAGACGCTATACTCTGAAACTGGGCAGAAATCGAGTGTTTGACAAATTTGTGGTAGTTTGACTATTAAAATCCCTAGTCACAGATAATAATGCAAAGCTCCTTGGAGGGCAAAATGAAAAGCTATCAGAATAATATTTGCTTTCATCTGCTCAGATATAATGCCGAAAGCACCTGCTTGTTTGTGGTTTCTTCCTGGGGAGCATTCTGAATCCCATCAATTTCACTTCCAGAGAGAGCTCAGTAGAGCAGTGCCGAGGTGGAGAAAAAAGCCGAAATTTCTCTTGTCTGATTTAAAAACTATACCCCACAGTGAGCTTCTCTGTTTGTTAAAATCTCTAATTGGTGTTTTCTCAACTTGCTGCTTGGCTGGTTTCTTTTTATTGATTTCATTTTGGGTTTGTAAGGCTGTATTTGGAACCCTTTCCAGAGTTTGTTTGGAAGCTCATTTTTAATTTTAATGAAAATGCATTTTTAAAAATGTATATTGCACCACCCTGCCGATTTTGCTCAAATAAACCTGCTACTGTTTTCAGTGATTTCCAACCATTTTAGTGCCCTTAGTCTCACTTGCTAAAAGGACCCCTGTGCTATTCCTGGCAAAGTAACAAAATCAAGTAGAAAAATGAATGTTCTTCACTGCTTTTGAAGGCTCTTATACAACAAAGGAAAAAGATTCATTCAGGAGACTGCCTTGGGGAATAATACATCAGGCTTCAAATAGAAGAGAGTTTTCCCCATTTCAGTTCTAAACAACTTTTGTTTCCCAAACAGAACTCTTTCTTTATTCTGAAGAACCTTGATCCCAAGCCATCAGCCAAGGAAGAAATTAAAATCAATTATCAATATTAGATTTAGACTTAAAATATGATGTACCTGTATTTCAATAAATTTGGTGACTACAAAATGTTCAAATTACCATGTTCCATATTTATTGTCTTTTGAGGCTCAGAGAAAGTTTAAACCCGATGACACAGAATCTAATGCCAGCATGATGCAGATAGCAGCACAAAGGATCCATTTTTAAAACATAACAGCTCTGGGATTTATTACCAATTCTGCCATTCTTTTTTCAACTCAAAGTTTATCCTGTCATGGGACTCTCCACTATGTCTGGTGTCCAAACTGAACAATATGAAATCACCTTGAACTCTTCAATCTCTTCCATCTGCAAAGTGGTCCTGACCTGGACATCCTATTTGAAATATCTCTGAAATCTAACCTCATTTCCCTTCTACCTTAGATCAAGACCTTACCGTCTCTCCTATAGATTATCACAGGAGATCCTCAACTATCTTTTTCTTCTTTGATCTATCCTTAATGTTGCCATGATTGCGTTTCTTAAACAAAATCTGATAATATCTGCCTTAGCTTTAAAAAAACTTACTAAAGAAGAGAACAAATACTCTCCAATGTTACTAAATCAGGTTCAAATTTCCCTAGCATCACAGGTTCTTCAGGCACTCATCTTAACCTACTCTCAAGCTTTTTTTTTAATAAAGCTTTCTCCTATGAGCTCCTTTCTCCACCTATAAGGAAGGGGTGCGGGGCTTCAAAACATCCACTGCCCTTTCAAGCCTCTGTGAGCTTTTATACATGCAGTTCTCTTTATGGAATTTGATGTGATGGAGAAAAAAACTGATCTTGGAACAAAATCTGGTTCAGAATACCAGGTCTACCACTTACTAGTTGCTAACAGCCCGGCAAGAATCTGAGCCTTAATTTCTTCAGTTGTGAAATGGGCATAATAATATACACTTACAAGGAATATTGAGAGCAATTCAGAGAGGTGATTTATGTAAGCTCACTAAATAGAGTTGTGTAAGTGTATTAGGCATTTATATAGTTCGACTTCCTTATTTATAACAAATTTTGAGTTAAGTGAAAGCAAAGAAAAAAAGGAAAAAAAAATGAAGGAAAGGGAAAGGAAATTATCATAAAGTCAGTTGTTCAGTCATATCTGACTCTTTGAGATCCCAGGGACTGTAACCCACCAGGCTCTTCTGTCCATGGAACTCTCCAGGTAAGACTTCTGGAGAAGGTAGCCATTCTCTTCTCCAGGGGATCTTCCTGACCCGGGGATCAAACCCAAGTTTCTTGCATTGCAGACACATTCTTCACCATCTGAGCTACCAGAGAAGCCCATAAGTAAAAAGAAATAGCTAAAGGAACCTAAGGTTAACTGGGCCCTTGAACACTGTGGAGATTCTTTTTTCACTTTGCATCTCTGTTTTATGGGCCCATCTCATTAATCTTTTCTCTTTCTGAGTGCTGGATGCTCTGTGATTCAGTTTAAGTGGTGGGGTGTGGGTTTTTATACTCCCAGTTTTTATATGCATCATTCCAGACAACTGAAAACTTCAAATACCTTGATTTCAAATGATTGGAGAACTCTTTTGTTCTTGGTTTAGGTGCTCACCAAAAGGAGCATGTCTACTGCTCTGAAGTAGTAGGTATGCGGAAATGTCTTTTTGGGAAAACATAGCTGGCAGGTGCTACCATGAGTGCATCACGCATCTGTAAATGTTCTTTTCCTCCTCTTTTCTCCTCCAACTGTCTTTTTATGCTGTGACATTGATATTGAGTTCAAATAACATCTCCTCTGAAATATTTTGCCCGTTTCCCTCCAATGCCCAGCAGTTTCCTGATATTACTATTGAAACATAGCACTTTTCAGAAAGAAACAATCTTCAAAATGATGTCAGTCTTATACTTGGGTTAGTGAACACCTTGAGGGCAAATATGCCATCTTGTTTATCCTTCTTTCCCAAGCGCTTGGATATTCCCTGGGGCAAAGTCATCCTTAACTCATGTTTGTTGATATATTTTAGAAGTGTATGCATTGGTAGCTCCTCTGCCTTTTTTTTCAGGGAATTATATCTTCCCTTGGAGAAGGAAATGGTAACCCACTCCAGTATTCTTGCCTGGAGAATCCCATGGATGGAGAAGCCTGGTAGGCTACAGTCCACAGGGTCGCAAAGAGTCGGACACGACTGAGCGACTTCCCCTTTCTCTTTGGTTTTAAAATCAGATGAAGATGTTATGGTGTCGCAATAGTAGTACTATTCAAATAGCTGCTTAGAAAATTTTGACTTATAAAATAGAAACTTAATGAATTTTCCTCAAACTATTTTTTTTATATTTCATCCTTCTCTTATTCAGGGACACTGCTAGTATTATTTTATTATCAAAGTTTGAAATCTTGGAGTCACATTTGATTAGTTTTTCTGTCACTCCTTACACCCATTTATCAGGTCCCATCAACTTTATCCTTAAAGTGCATCTCATTTCCTTTTATTTTCTTTTTCAGTATGCATTTATGGTATCCTTCTCTATGAATAGCACAATTCTAGTCTCTAGTGATACAAAGGGGTGGGAAATCCTGAGGGACTTACAATATGGTTGTTTTCTTAGAAATCCCACAATGAAGCAGCCTGTGTATAGGCTGTGGAGAAGGAAATGGCAACCCACTCCAGTATTCTTGCCTGGAGAATCCCGTGGACAGAGGAGCCTGGTGGACTACTGTCCATGGGGTCGCACAGAGTTGGACACGACTGAAGTGACTTAGCACGCATGCATGCATTGGAGAAGGAAATGACAACCAACTCCAGTATTCTTGCCTGGGGAATCCCAGGGACAGAGGAGCCTGGAGGGCTGCTGTCTATGGGGTCACACAGAGTCGGACACGACTGAAGCGACTTAGCAGCAGCAGCAGCATTCCTAGGCTGAGCCTTTACTTTCTCTTCCAGGAATGCTTCAACAGAATTTTTCCTTACATTCTTCTCCATTAGGACATAGCCAGACAATCCTCTTTACATACCACATTGCTGTCCTCTTCAGCAAATCTTTAGAGATTTCCAGTTTTCTCTCTCATCGAAGTTGAACCCTTGTCCCTGGGATTCCAGGCTATTTATAATCTAGCACATCTGTTGCTCTCCTCCAAGTGTGCTTCTCTGTGTTTTAGTCACTCAGTCCTGTCTGACTCTTTGTGACCCCATGGACTGTAGCCTACCAGGCTTCCCTGTCCATGGAATTCTCCAGGCAAGAATACTGGAGTGGGTTGCCATTTCCTTCAATCTGCCTGACCCGAGTGATTGAAACTAGGTCTCGTGCATTGCAGGCAAATTCTTTACCGTCTGAGCCCTTTTTTCAAACCTCACCTCCCTTAACCTTACTCTTACTATTGCCTCAAGTCATTCCCTGTTGTTGTGTTCACTGATCTATTTTTTTTTTTTTTCTGCTTCTTCCTCCAGCCCATTTGTGTTACCTCTTGTCTCCCTCCTCCAGGCTGCCTTCTGGGACTGTTTTCACTCGCTGCCTATATTCTGACATTACATTAAAAGTCCATACCACAAATTTTAGCATTTGAATACCTACTGTCCTGTATTATTCAAGAATGATCTCCTTTGTTAGTCCTATCTAAATAGCTGGTTCCTTGACCTCATGCTCAGCTTTCTTCTGTATGCCCAATTATCTATCTCAACTGCTGTGTGATGAAAATATGTAGACTGATAGAGTCAGTTCAGTTCAGTCGCTCAGTCGTGTCTGACTCTTTGCGACCCCATGAATCACAGCACGCCAGGCCTCCCTGTCCATCACCAACTCCCGGAGTTCACTCAAACTCATGTCCATCGAGTCGGTGATGCCATCCAGCCATCTCATTCTGTCATCCCCTTCTCCTGCCCCCAATCCCTCCTAGCATCAGAGTCTTTTCCAGTGAGTCAACTCTTTGCATGAGGTGGCCAAAGTATTGGAGTTTCAGCTTTAGCATCAGTCCTTCCAATGAACACCCAGGATTGATCTCCTTGAGAATGGACTGGTTGGATCTCCTTGCAGTCCAAGGGACTCTCAAGAGTCTTCTCCAACACTGCAGTTCAAAAGCATCAATTCCTCGGCGATCAGCTTTCTTCACAGTCCAACTCTCACATCCATATATGACCATGGGAAAAACCATAGCCTTGACTAGACAGACCTTGGTTGGCAAAATAATGTCTCTGTTTTTTAATATGCTATCTAGGCTGGTCATAACTTTCCTTCCAAGGAGTAAACGTCTTTTAATTTCATGGCTGTAATCAGCATCTGCAGTGATTTTGGAGCCCCAAAAAATAAAGTATGCCCCAGTTTCCCCATCTATTTCCCATGAACTGATGGGACCAGATGCCATAATCTTAGTTTTCTGAATGTTGAACCTCAAGCCAACTTTTTCACTCTCCTCTTTCACTTTCATCAAGAAACTTTTGAGTTCCTCTTCACTTTCTGCCATAAGGGTGGTGTCCTCTGCATATCTGAGGTTATTGATATTTTTCCCAGCAATCTTGATTCCAGCTTGTGCTTCTTCCAGCCCAGCATTCCTCATGATGTACTCTGCATATAAGTTAAATAAGCAAGGTGACAATATACAACCTTGATGTACTCCTTTCCCTGTTTAGAACCAGTCTATTGTTCCATGTCCCGTTCTAACTGTTGCTTCCTGACCTGCATACAGGTTTCTCAAGAGGCAGGTCAGGTGGTCTGGCATTCCCATCTCTTTCAGAATATTCCACAGTTTATTGTGATCCACACAGTCAAAGGCTTTGGCATAGTCAATGAAGCAGAAATAGATGTTTTTCTGGAACTCTCTTGCTTTCTCCATGATCCAGCGGATGTTAGCAATTTGATCTCTGGTGCCTCTGCCTTTTCTAAAACCTGCTTGAACATCTGGAAGTTCACGGTTCACATATTGTTGAAGCCTGGCTTGGAGAATTTTGAGCATGACTTTACTAGTGTGTGAGATGAGTGCCATTGTGCAGTAGTTTGAGCTTTCTCTGGCATTCTTTGGGATTGGGATGAAGACTGACCTTTTCCAGTCCTGTGGCCACTGCTGAGTTTTCCAAATTTGTTGGCATATGAAGTGCAACACTTTCACAGCATCATCTTTCAGGATTTGAAAGAGCTCAACTGGAATTCCATCACCCTCACTAGCTTTGTTCGTAGTGATGCTTTCTAAGGCCCACTTGACTTCACATTCCAAGATGTCTGGCTCTAGGTGAGTGATCAAATCATTGTGATTATCTTGGTCATGAAGATCTTCCTTGTACAGTTCTTCTGTGTATTCTTGCCACCTCTTATTAATATCTTCTGCTTCTGTTAGGTCCATACCATTTCTGTCCTTTATCGAGCCCATCTTTGCATGAAATGTTCCCTTGGTATCTCTAATTTTCTTGAAGAGATCTCTAGTCTTTCCTATTCTGTTTTTTTCCTCTATTTTTTTGCATTGATCGCTGAGGAAGGCTTTCTTATCTCTCCTTGCTATTCTTTGGAACTGCATTCAGATGCTTATCTTTCCTTTTCTCCTTTACTTTTTGCTTCTCTTCTTTTCACAGCTATTTGTAAGGCCTCCTCAGACAGCCATTTTGCTTTTTGCATTCTTTTCCATGGGGATGGTGTTGTTCCCTGTTTCCTCTACAATGTCACGAACCTCCGTCCATAGTTCATCAGGCACTCTTATCTATGAGATCTAGTCCCTTAAATCTATTTCTCACTTCTACTGTATAATCATAAGGGATTTGATTTAGGTCATATCTGAATGGTCTAGTGGTTTTCCCTCTTTTCTTCAATTTATGTCTGAATTTTGCAATAAGGAGTTCATGATGTGAGCCATAGTCAGCTCCTGGTCTTGTTTTTGCTAATTGTATAGAGCTTCTCCATCTTTGGCTGCAAAGAATATAATCAGTCTGATTTCAGTGTTGACCATCTGGTGATGTCCATGTGTAGAGTCTTTTCTTATGTTGTTGAAAGAGGATGTTCACTATGACCAGTGCAAACTGACCTCTGTGAATTTAACTTCAGCTTCATTTTTCAACTGATGTTTCTTTAACTTAATATGAAATGTGATTCAAAGAGCACATGAAAAGAACAGTTTGAGCCAGGTTAAATATTCATTGTCTTACTTCTCTTTAAGATTGTTCTTATATGTTGTTGCTAAGATAGAACTTCTCCTGCCTCACCACTATAGTTACCGTTATCCTGTGACTGAAATTTTATCGGTTTATGCATATTTTTAGTCATATATTGGCTGATCTCAGGGATGTTAGTGGTTTTGTTGTTGTTTTTGCTTTTATTTTTTTCAAACTTTGTATTGAATAGCCTTTCTCAAATTGTGAAAGATACTTGCTTACTGTAGCAAGTCCAACTATATATATCCAGTCTCCCCAATTACTCCCCTTTAAGGCAACTTTTCTTCTCTTAATAAAAGTAGGGATAGTTATGATTCCTTTCAAACACATTTCTTCATGCTCATACAAATGTATGCAAATATATGTATAGCATATGTGAATGTACACATAAATACAAATATGTACATACATGTTTATGTGTGAGATTTTTTCTTCTTTTCTATAAAATTAAATCACATATGCACATATGTCTACAATTTCACTTTTTCTCCTTAAAAATGAAACACAAACACATTTCAGGCTGGTATATAAACCTAACTCATTATTTTCTTTTTAATAACTGCGTAATATTATGGACATCCCATAATTTATTCAATTATTCTCCATGGATATTCATTCAGATTGATTCTAATTTTTGCTATTATAAAATAAAATGCTATAATAAGCATTATTGTTCGTAGGTCACACATACAAGTGATTCTTTTTCTGTAGGAAAGATTTCTTACCTTTGTATCACAAATAGGATTGCTAAGTTAAGGTATGTTAATATTTTCAATGTCACAGCAACAAATTACTGTCCTAAACAGGGTTCCAATGGTTTATAATTCCCACAATGTTCATTACCTTTAAAATTTTTGCTATTCTGTTGGACACCTTTATTCCTCAGTCTGCCAGTGAAGTTGAAACAAGATTTGACTTTAATCTGCATGTCATGTGGTATATTCCAACTGTTATTCACTGCTTTTATTCCTGTAACTGGCATTATACAACTTTATGTATTGTCTGTTGAGAATTGTGTAATTTAGGACTTAAAATTCAGTGGTAACCAATTCCCTATGGTGAATTGAAGCTCCTAGACTTAAAGCAGAAACAGTTATTATGAAGAAATCACATGTCTTGTTAATAAAAAATTCTTTTGTTTGTTAAAACGCACACTAGTAGCTTTCTCTTGAGAGTATTTGAGATTCTCTAATTTTACCATAAATCCTATGGAATCCGTGATGACAGTAGACAAAAAGCATTGAGGCCATTAGAAGGAAGAAGTCACATTACCTCAGTATGAATCTGAGACCTGATGAAATTCTCTCACAACCTGTTCTACGTGTGGTTCTTCTCAGTGTGTTTCTAGAGTTGAAGCCTAGCCCATCAAGGATAGTTATCCCAGCTAATATTTCCAACAGTTTTATATCACGAGAGCAAGCCTGGTGGCAGGCATTTCTAGTGTTAATCTTAAGACTGTCAAGAATTTTCTAGGAAAAATATTTGCATTTTATTTTTTCAAATACAAGATGGAGATGACCATATTTACCTGTATCATGAAGATATGTTGGCATATACTAATTGAAACGTTTGTGTGGTCCTCTGGGAAATGATGACATATAGATACAAAACATTATTATAAGCACTGAAAATATCACATGAAAATCCTTCACATATTTTCTTACACATTATTTAAAATAGTAATATATATATATAGTTGCCAGTTAAAATAATTAATAATCTTAAGGACATTCAACAGTTTTCATTATTAAACTTAATACAATTATGATTAATCATTATAATAAATAATTATTCATATGATTTATGATTATTAATAAGTTTTAAAAGAAAGTAAAATAATAAGGATAGCTACTGATATTTTCTCAGTCAGAAGTAAATTGACAGAAAAATAAAGCATAGACTAAAAATAAAAAAAACACAAGAAAGAATCAACCAGAAATACTTTCTTGGCTTCTAAAAGATAGCTTATAATATTAAAACTTTAATAGTAGATATTAATATCATATATTTAAGACTTTCCGGGTGGCCCAGTGGTTAAGAATCCACCTGCCAATGCAGGGGATACTGGTTTGATCCTTAGTCCAGAAATATTCTACATGCTGCAGGACAATTAAGCCTATGTGCCACAACAACTGAAGCCCATGCACCCAAGAACCCAAGCTCTGCAATAGAAGCTGCTGCAATGAAAAGCCCACACACCGCAACTAGAGAGTAGCCCCTGCTCTCTGCAACTAGAGAAAACCCAGGCACAGCAACGAAGATCCAGTTCAGCCCAAAATAAATAATTTAATTTATTTTAAAATTTAAAAAAATCACATTTGTAAAACAACAAATATTTTTTTTCATTCATTTATTTAAACAAATATATTGAACAACTTCTATGTGCCAGGCCGCATGAAACTTGCAAGAGCTAGTTTCAGAAAACAAATTCAAAGAAAGAACTACAACAAAATGCCAGTTTAGTATAAAAGTGTATGACAAGCACTGTGGTGGCCCAAATGAGAGTTTCACAGGCAGGGCGACCCTCAATCTGCATACAGATGGTTGATCAGGAGGTATCTTGGCAGGAAGGTGAGAAGTCCACTCCAGAGAATAACATATACAAAACTATTTTTAGGGAATTGCAAGTTATCTACACGAGTCTGGAGCAATGGTTTTCAGCTGGGTATTATTTACCCCCAGGGAATATTTGGCAATATGTCGTGACATTTGGGATTGTTGCAACTCAGTGTGTGGGTGCTATGAATATGCACTGGAAGGAGCCAGTGCTATTGCTAAATATCTTACAATACGCAGATAGTCCCAAGAAACAAAAAGAATTATCCCCATAGTCCAAGATGTCAATAGTGTAGAGGTTAGGAAACCCTATTCTGGATTATGGGATGTAGTGGTACAGTGCAGGTGGAGAGGTCCTGAGGGAATTTTAATGCGTAATTGAAGCTGTGATAAGGGATAGATCTAAAGCCATATAGCTTTGGCACCACTGCGGACTCCTTCCTTTGGGAACCATGTACCTTTCATATCAAGGCAGTCTCCAGGTTCCTATACCCTTTAGTCCTATTCTATCTCTTTCTTCTTCCTAGCCTTCCCCTTTCTGCCTCCATTCCCACATACACTGGGGTGTTTCATGGGGTTCTGCCTTGGACTTGCTGATATTATCTCTTTCTACTTGGCTGATGACATTCCTTCTCATGGACTCATTTATTGCAAATATATGAGAACCAGTAGTGTGGAATAGTTAAGAAAACAGGTGCTAAAACCAGAGTTCAAATCCTGATTCTAATACCTACCATCTTTTGCAAGATAGTGTGAAACGGCAATAATGTTAGTACTTATGAGGAATAAGTTGAGCTAATATACACAGAGCACTTAGACCAGATAATAAATTCTATGTCTACATCAGACTTTTCTAAAATTTCTAAGTTTATATGACTGAAGTGTTAGATTTTCTCTGGGTGTCTTCTGTGTGTGAGTGTGTGTTGGTCACACAGTTGTGCCTGTTTTTTTGCAACACTATGGACTGTAGCTTGGCAAGCTCCTCTGTCTATGGAATTCTCCAGGCAAGAATACTGGAGTGGGTAGCCATTCCCTTCTCCAGGGAATCTTCCCAACCCAGGGATCGAACCCGGGTCTTCCCAGTGTAGGCAGTTTCTTTACCAGCTGAGCCACCAGGGAATCCCCTGAATATCTTACCAGCTTTTAAAATTGACTGTGTTCAAAACTGAACTCCTTGTCTTTCTTGCTTCCATTCCTGTTGATGCTGTGCATTCTGCTATTGATGGCACCAGGAGTATTAAGGAAACTTAGCAGACAATCCAGAAGAGCCTCTCTCCCTCTGGTGTTTCATCAAATTAACCACTAAGTTCTATTGATTTTTACCTCCTATACGCTTCTTGAACCAGCCCCCTTCTTTCCATCCACTACCACTGATTGTCTTTCGTGTTAACTACCAACCAGCATCCTAAATAATTCCCAACTAGCATTGTCCCTTTATGATCATCCCTTCATGTAGCTGCCGGAGTAATTGGCACTTAATAACTCCTCATGACCTATAAACTAAATCTAAGCTCCTTAGTGGAGATGATCATACTAAGCAAAGTCAGAAAGACAAAGATAAATACCATATGATATCACTTATATGTTGAACCTAAAATATGACACAAGTGAACATATCTATGAAACAGAAACAGACTCACAGATACAGAGATCAAGCCTGTGGTTTCCAAGAGAGAAGCAGGTAAGGATTGGGAGCAAACACAAACTATTATATATAGACTGGATAAACAACAAGGTCCTACTGGATAACACAGGGAACTATATTCAATATCTTGTGATAGACCATAATGGAAAAGAATGTGAAAAACAATATATATATATATATATATATACACATGTATAACTGAATCACATTGCTGTGCAGTAGAAATTAACATAAAATCATTATTCAGCTACATTTCAATAAAACTAAAAAAAAACTAAGCTCCTTAACAAGTCCTACAAGACCTTCCTTCATCTGAATCCTGCCTTCTTTACAACTTCATTGCTTACACTCTATCCTGAATTCGGATAAAGAAAGGAATTCGAGGCATCCAGTGATTCCACTTTTTCCCTATCCCTTCTGCCAGAAATGTATGTCTTAGCCTCCCCTACTTCTACTTATCTTCTACCCTTCCAAAACTGTATTTATAATTTTTCTCTGTCATCCCATTGCATCCTCCTATTGAAACTTCCCCACACCTCATAAAGTGAATAAAAGTTTTCTTCTTGTGGAAAGAGACTGGATATACTTGTGACAAAATCTCAGCGTTTAGTATAGGGCCTAGAATAGCAAAGATGCTTAGAAAGTGTTTGTTGACTAAGTGACTAATTGGAGTCATCAGCAGATACGCTGTGATGAATAACATAGAAGTGAATGAGGTGGTTTGATGGACTGAGAAAGGGCTGGGGTAGAAATACAGAACCACGAGAAAACCAGCATTTGAGGAGAGAGATAAAGATGAGAAGCAACATGAAACCTGAAGAGAACGTTGTCAGAGAAGTAGGATAATAACCTTGAAAGACAGTGATGTGGAAGCTGAAGAGTGGAGTGACAGGAGAGAAAGTGGTCTGCCATATCAAATGCCATAAAAGGTATGCATTATTATACAATGGTATATCCAGAAACGTAATTGCTGTATATGTAGAAATAAGTTAAAGGTGAAATTATAGAAAAGGAAGAATAAATTGCGTTTCAATAAGAAGCAGTGAAGTTAAAATACAGATTCACCAAGTATTTTGTACATGTCTTTAAATTCTCTCAAGTGGTAAATCTCTTTATAATGGTAATCAATCAGTTCAGTTCAGTTCAGTCACTCAGTCGTGTCCGACTCAGCGACCCCATGAATCACAGCACGCCAGGCCTCCGTGTCCATCACCAACTCCCGGAGTTCACTCAAACTCATGTCCATCGAGTCGGTGATGCCATCCAGCCATCTCATTCTCTGTCGTCCCCGTCTCCTCCCAAACCCAATCCCTCCTAGCATCAGACCCTTTTCCAGTGAGTCAACTTGTCGCATGAGGTGGCCAAAGTATTGGAGTTTCAGCTTTAGCATCAGTCCTTCCAATGAACACCCAGGATTGATCTCCTTTAGAATGGACTGGTTGGATCTCCTTGCAGTCCAAGGGACTCTCAAGAGTCTTCTCCAGCAACACAGTTCAAAGGCATCAATTCTTCGGCAATCAGCTTTCTTCACAGTCCAACTCTCACATCCATATATGACCACGGGGAAAACGATAGCCTTGACTAGATGGACCTTTGTTGGAAAAGTAATGTCCCTGCTTTTTAATATGCTATCTAGGTTGGTCATAAGTTTCCTTCCAAGGAGCAAGCGTCTTTTAATTTCATGGCTGCAATCAGCATCTGCAGTGATTTTGGAGCCCAAAAAATAAAGTCTGACACTGTTTCCACTGTTTCCCCATCTATTTCCCATGAAGTGATGGGACCAGATGCCATGATCTTTGTTTTCTGAATGTTGAGCTTCAAGTCAACCTTTTCACTCTCCTCTTTCACTTTCATCAAGAGGCCTTTGAGTTCTTCTTCACTTTCTGCCATAAGGGTGGTGTCATCTGCATATCTGAGGTTATTGATATTTCTCCTGGCAATCTTGATTCCAGCTTGTGCGTCTTCCAGCCCAGCGTTCCTCATGATGTACTCTGCATATAAGTTAAATAAGCAGGGTGACAATATACAACCTGGACGTACTCCTTTTCCTATTTGGAACCAGTCTGTTGTTCCATGTCCAGTACTGACTGTTGCTTCCTGACCTGCATACAGGTTTCTCAAGAGGCAGGTCAGGTGGTCTGGGATTCCCATCTCTTTCAGAATGTTCCACAGTTGATTGTGATCCACACAGTCAAAGGCTTTGGCATAGTCAATGAAGCAGAAATAGATGTTTTTCTGGAACTCTCTTGCTTTCTCCATGATCCAGTGGATGTTGGCAATTTGATCTCTGGTGCCTCTGCCTTTTCCAAAACCTGCTTGAACATCTGGAAGTTCATGGTTCACATATTGCTGAAGCCTGGCTTGGAGAATTTTGAGCATGACTTTACTAGTGTGTGAGATGAGTGCCATTGTGCGGTACTTTGAGCATTCTTTGGCATTGCCTTTCTTTGGGATTGGAATGAAGACTGACTTTTTCCAGTCCTTGGCCACTGCTGAGTTTTCCAAATTTGCTGGCATATTGAGTGCAGCACTTTCACAGCATCATCTTTCAGGAATTGAAATAGCTCAACTAGAATTCCATCACCTCCACTAGCTTTGTTCGTAGTGATGCTATCTAAGGCCCACTTGACTTCACATTCCAAGATGTCTGGTTCCAGGTGAGTGATCACTCCATCATGATTATCTTCGTCATGAAGATCTTTTTTGTACAGTCCTGTGTATTCTTGCCACCTCTTCTTAATATCTTCTGCTTCTCTTAAGTCCATACAATTTCTGTCCTTTACCGAGCCCATCTTTGCATGAAATGTTCCCTTGATATCTCTAATTTTCTTGAAAAGATCTCTTGTTTTTCCTATTCTGTTGTTTTCCTCTATTTCTTTGCATTGATCAGTGAGGAAGGCTTTCTTATCTCTCCTTGCTATTCTTTGGAACTCTGCATTCAGATGCTTATATCTTTCCTTTTCTCCTTTACTTTTCTCTTCTCTTCTTTTCACAGCTATCTGTAAGTCCTCCTCAGACAGCCATTTTGCTTTTTTGCATTTCTTTTCCATGGGGATGGTCTTGGTCCCTGTCTCCTGTACAATGTCACGAACCTCCGTCCAGAGTTCATCAGGCACTCTATCTATCAGATCTAGTCCCTTAAATCTATTTCTTACTTCCACTGTATAATCATAAGGGATTTGATTTAGGTCATATCTGAATTGTCTAGTGATTTTCCCTACTTTCTTCAATTTCAGTCTGAATTTGCCAATAAGGAGTTCATGATCTGAGCCACAGTCAGCTCCTGGTCTTGTTTTGCTAACTGTACAGAGCTTCTCCATCTTTGGCTGCAAAGAATATAATGAATCTGATTTCGGTGTTGACCATCTGGTGATGTCCATGGTAATCAATATTCATTTGAATTATTTTCTTTCAAATATTCAATATGTGACCAAACCTTCTGAAAGGTTGTTGCTGAATCACGCAAAGACACCGGAATTCTGGCCTCCGGAGGAGAAGAATTCAATCCGGGGCCAGAGACAAGGCTTGATCGCTCAGACCTTTTGTGTAATAAAGTTTTATTAAAGTATAAAGGAGATAGGGAAAGCTTCTAACATAGACATCAGAAGTGGGTAGAAAGAGTACCCCCTTGCTAGTGTTGGCAATGGAGTTATATACTCTCCAATGAATCCAAAGAATGTCTGGAGGTAGTAAAGAGCAGACTGACTCCCTTAATTTACATTTTAAGATAACAGGATTAACCAGAGGTTTAATCCAGAGACTGCCTTCAGGCAGAATACATTATTGTTATATAATCCTTGTAAAGACCAGACCTACTCCCATAATTTACATTTTAAGATAACATGATTTGCCAGGTTTAATCTAGAGACTGTCCTCAGGCAGGATACATAATCCTAAGGAATGTAGAGGAAAAATAAGTTTGTCCTTTTCTCCTCCTTGAGAATTCCAGACCCCTCTTTCCTTGGGGACCCCTAAAGATGATGCTGTGAAAGTGCTGCACTCAATATGCCAGCAAATTTGGAAAACTCAGCAGTGGCCACAGGACTGGAAAAGGTCAGTCTTCATCCCAATCCCAAAGAAAGGCAATGTCAAAGAATACTCAAACTACCCACAATTGCCCTCATCTCACACACTAGTAAAGTCATGCTCAAAATTCTCCAAGCCAGGCTTCAGCAATATGTGAACCATGAACTTCCAGATGTTCAAGCAGGTTTTAGAAAAGGCAGAGGCACCAGAGATCAAATTGCCAACATCCACTGGATCATGGAGAAAGCAAGAGAGTTCCAGAAAAACATCTATTTCTGCTTCATTGACTATGCCAAAGCCTTTGACTGTGTGGATCACAATCAACTGTGGAACATTCTGAAAGAGATGGGAATCCCAGACCACCTGACCTGCCTCTTGAGAAACCTGTATGCAGGTCAGGAAGCAACAGTCAGTACTGGACATGGAACAACAGACTGGTTCCAAATAGGAAAAGGAGTACGTCCAGGTTGTATATTGTCCCCCTGCTTATTTAACTTCTATGCAGAGTACATCATGAGGAACGCTGGGCTGGAAGACGCACAAGCTGGAATCAAGATTGCCAGGAGAAATATCAATAACCTCAGATATGCAGATGACACCACCCTTATGGCAGAAAGTGAAGAGGAGCTAAAAAGCCTCTTGATCAAAGTGAAAGAGGAGAGTGAAAAGGTTGGCTTGAAGCTCAACATTCAGAAAACAAAGATCATGGCATCTGGTCCCATCACTTCATGGGAAATAGATGGGGAAACAGTGGAAACAGTGTCAGACTTTATTTTTTGGGCTCCAAAATCACTGCAGATGCTGATTGCAGCCATGAAATTAAAAGACGCTTACTGCTTGGAAGGAAACTTATGACCAGCCTAGATAGCATATTAAAAAGCAGCGACATTACTTTTCCAACAAAGGTCCATCTAGTTAAGGCTATGGTTTTTCCAGTGGTCATGTATGGATGTGAGAGTTGGACTGTGAAGAAAGCTGATCTCCGCAGAATTGATGCTTTTGAACTGTGGTGCTGGAGAAGACTCTTGAGAGTCCGTTTGACTGCAAGGAGGTCCAACCAGTCCATTCTGAAGGAGATCAGTCCTGGGTGTTCATTGGAAGGACTGATGCTAAAGCTGAAACTCCAATACTTTGGCAGCCTCATGTGACGAGTTGACTCACTGGAAAAAACTCTGATGCTGGGAGTGATTGGGGGCAGGAGGAGAAGGGGACGACAGAGAATGAGATGGCTAGATGCCGTCACTGACTCGATGCACATGAGTTTGAGTGAACTCCGGGAGTTGGTGATGGACACGGAGGCCTGGCATGCTGTGATTCATGGGGTCACAAAGAGTCGGACACAACTGAGCGACTGAACTGAACTGAGACTTCTTATCAACCTGCCTAGGAAATGACTCTCTCATTTCTCTGCTATTGTCTTATTCGAGGACTCTAAACTTTTCTTTCTCAATCTCATTTAACATTGTTGGATCCAATCTCCAGAGCCTCACTCTCCACTCCAGCCCATTCTCCAAGAACCCCAGAATTCAGTTCAGTTCAGTTCAGTCGCTCAGTCATGTCTGACTCTTTGCGACCCCATGAATCACATCACATCAATTCTTCGGCGATCAGCTTTCTTCACAGTCCAACTCTCACATCCATACATGACCACAGGAAAAACCATAGCCTTGACTAGACAGACCTTGGTTGGCAAAGTAATGTCTCTGCTTTTTAATATGCTATCTAGGTTGGTCATAATTTTCTTCCAAGGAGTAAGCCCAGAATTACTGCCTTTCAAACATTGAAGGTAATCTTGTCATTCCCAAATTTAAAAATATCTGGTGGTTATGAGATATCTATAGGCTATTTTCTAAATACTGTAGTTCTTCATATATGGTGTGTGAAATTAGCCTTCATCTGCCTATGTGGTCTCATCTCTGATCACTTGGGCTACTTCCCACTCTCTCCTGTCAGTGTCCAGTCTCAGGAACCCCAGAAACCAAGCATTTTCACAACTCAGGGTCTCTGTTCATGCTGTACCCTCCCCTGGCTAACTCGTGCTGATCAATCTTTTAGGGCTTAGCACACATATCACTTCTTTTAGGAAGTTTTCAGGGGCTTGCCTCAATGGAGTTAATTATTCAGACCTATGCACTACAAGCACTTTGCTTAGCACACAACACATTTTGTTGCCCTTTTAAAGATATCCCCCATTGGACTTGACGCTCCTGAGCACCCACTGAGCACAGTACCTGATAAGCACTGAAGTTTTTGACTGAATGTATGAATGAATGATTGGTATAAGATGCTAGAATCAAGGATAGAAAAACTCGGTTGTTCTTGTGTTTGTGAAACTGTAATATATGTAAAATATTTTGCAGCTCTTTATTTTTTATTAGATTGCTTTTCCTGTTTTAAAAAGGAACTCTAATTGCAGTTGTGTCTGTGTGTGTGTGTGTAAAGCTCCATGGTATAGCTGTACTGTCTGTTCCTATGTCTCTGACTATGAACCCAGAAAAGTGATATCGCTTACCAATCAATGGAGACAAGTGCTGGGTCTTGAAGTGCTGACTCCATACTTGGGAGTGCAGCCATACTGACATTATCCATTAGAGGATTTAGAATGTTCATTTATTCTTGGGAAAGTCTTTGAGATGAAGGTATAATGATAAATGAATAGAATGAGAAAAAAACTGAACTAGGAGAGAGTGGTCTAGGTTTTAAATCATAGTATCTAACCAGGTAGTAAAAATAACAACTATTTATATTTTCCAATAGAAGATATATGTTTATAAATACTGCTTAATAATTTTTATTGCCCATAAAACTTCTAGTTCATTAGGGATTTATGGAAGTTGAGTGAATACCTGAATATTCATAAGTGTTCTTTACCTGTTTGAGCAATTTGATACCTCCCCATGGAACATATTCTGTGAATTAGCTCAAGCCTACTCCTTGGAATCAATATAACTAAGAAATGGAAAGGATAAATCTTGGTCTCATAACTATGTTTATTATTTACAATGAGAATCAAAAATAGAAAATTTACTGTGCTATGAATTGGAGGTTCTATTAAAATTTTTGTCCTACCTGATATCAGCCTCATCAGTTTGGTTGCAGAGTATAAGACCAAACCTCAAATCTTAGCACCTTCTGTTTGCTTCCCACGGCCACTGGACTTAGTTACCAGGCCTCATCCTTTCCGCTTTGACTCTAGGGGGCTCTCATAGCAGAAACATATGAAGTAGTTCTCTAGTGCCACTGGCAGGACTGCCCAGTTCTTTCAAGAAACTAGATCAAAATTTTCTAGTTATCCTAAAGTATCAAATTGATACAATTCTCAATATTTTAATATATGTAGCTCCTCTTAAAAAGCATAGCACAGGTTTGGGTATTATTTTTGTGACAACCAGATGAAACTGTGCCTTACTCCAGAGTATTACACAAAGTTACTGAGTAAATGATATTTACTGGAAGGACTGATGCTAAAGCTGAAGCTCCAGTACTTTGGCCACCTGATGCAAAGAACTGAATCATTGGAAAAGACCCTGATATTGGGAAAGATTGAAGTCAGGAAGAGAAGGGGGTAACAGAGGATGAGATGGTTGGATGGCATCACCAACTCAATGGACTTGAGTTTGGGAAAGCTCCGTGAGTTGATGATAGGCAGGGAAGCCTGGCATGCGGCAGCCCATGGGATCGCAAAGAGTCAGACACAACCGAGTGACTGAACTGAACTGAATAAAAGATAGAAATGAACATTGTTATCCTAGGTTGTGCTAGCAGTAAAGAACTTGCCTGGCAAGGCAGGAGACAAAAGAGATACAGTTTTGATCCCTGGGTCAGGAAGATCCTCTGGAGGAGGGCATGGAATCCCACTCTGGTATTCTTGCCTGGAGAATCCCATGGACAGAGGAACCTGGAGGGCTGCAGTCCATAAGGTTGCAAGGAGTTGAACATGACCAGAGCAACTTAGCATATGGGTACTGTTTTTATATTTATTTCTTTACTGTATTTGTGCACTAGCCTATATAGGCTAAAGAAACTCTGCCACATCAAGATCTGTTCAACATAAGGGCTTGTCTCATTTTACTATCTATTGACCCTGTAAACTCTTACTTGTGTCAGGATTTATGCTAACACTATATAAGGAGAGTCCTATAGCCGAGCCATGGTTCCCATAATTTTCCTATGAGATAGGAAAAGTTTCCTGCTCATTTGAAGAGATGAAGAAACTGGGACACAGAGAGGTAAAATAACTTGCCCGAGGTATGCCAGATAGTAATGTAACACGATTTGGATACAGACCATATTAATGCATATTCCATGGCTATATATAGATACCATGGGATAAATGAGAACGAAATTTATGTTTAAGTGTTTCTGAATTACTGAAGTTTCTCCCTGGATCTTTTGCCCAAATAGAATGGATTCTGGGTTAAGTCTTATAAATTCTAAAAAATACACAAATAAGATATCATAAAGGTGCTGTAATAGCTGCAAAGTACTTTCTGAGTGACCCTTCTACCCACTGTATCAAGTACTAAATCACATGTGCGGAGTGAAACTCATAAGACAAACCTCTATATTATATAATTCTCCAAGGTCAATTATGAACTCAGCTTTAATGATCCTGGGGAATGATAGAAATGGTAAAATTACAGGGTTATATGAAGACACGTTAGACTGGACCAGACATGAGGTATACCTTGAACAGCATGCGTACTCTATCCTTGCTGTTAAATCTGAAGAAGGCAGAAGTAAAAACATAAGGCAGACAACTTGCCAGGACTTGTATGGATTCCTATTGTTTGTGCTGCTTCTTTTTCCTTATACCCTTTATCTCTTTTTTTATGACTCTTAATCTTTTCAATGTAATTCTGGGGGAAATTTCACTTTGATTTGCATTTCCATCTTTTTCTAAATATAAAGCATCCTGATTTCCTTAGAGGAAAGGTGCTATAGGACTGTAATATAGGGATAGACTAAAATTAGAAATATTATCACATTAACATCTTTTCCCCAATAGTTTGGTACTTTTGACAATGTACTATTTTAGTGTATCATGGGATTTCACAGTGATTGTAAATTAAAGCTTTCTTTATGAAGACTGAAAATGTGCCTGACGGTAAATTCTTGACTTTCTGAGAACTCCATTTAAGGGAATCATTGTTCACTTTCTTTCTTTTTTTAACCTTAATATATTAATGACTGAAATGAACAATAGAAAAAAGAAAATGATAAAGTATAAACAGTGGGCTTGTTCACTGAGCCAGGTGAATAGTGATATACTGTTGGACCATTGATTCAAACTAATGTTTTTAGATATACATTTTGCTTCAGAAAAGAACTGAGGCAGTGTACATAGGTTCATGGCTTTTTCTCACCCTTCCCAAGACCTGGCACATAAAACAGCAACTGAAGAACTGAATCCTTCTGTTTTCTGTTTTGTTTTGTCAGTAAAAGAGGGCATCAGATGGATTACTTGAGAATATTTTTTTCAGCATGCCTTTGTTTGTTTTCCTGCCTACTTGAAGTAATCCATTTTACTTAAAATTAGCAATACATTCTTCAACTTTCAAACTTCCAAATTAGCATTTGGAAACATAAAATTGTTTATTGGCCTGCTTTGCAGGATAAATAAATGTCTGTTCAGCTCCATTAGTTTTAAACCCATGATTTAGGATTCTTTTAAATGTGCTAAAATTAACAAGACTTAACTCTGTGGGCACAGAAAATGACAATACGAAATAATAAGTCATGCTGAGAATTGGACATTTGACAGGATTTCAGTTTTTAATCTGGCCTCCCAGTCTGAGTGATCCTTCCTTTGTGGCAACAGAACAGAAAATATTTGCTTGTCAATAAATGTAGGCTGTTGCTACACCACAGCAGACCTGGGTAAGTCTGAAATTTAGAAGGTAATGCCAAGCCAGGAGAATAGCTGTAAAGAATATGGTTTGATTTTCTAAACCATCGAGTGATTTGGTAATTGTAGTTTATATTGGCAACTGAATTCAAGATGTCACAGTTTAGTACGTGGCTAAGGTCAGTTATTACTTCATTATAATTATTCAGGGGCATCATTATAAAATGTTTGATTGAGTTTCTTTCTTCTAAACACTAAAGAATTGCAAATCTTTCTCAGTCTGTATTATATGCTTATTTATGTTAAGCTACCTAAAAGAAAATGATAATTTGAATCCCTATTATGTGGCACTTAAAGGAATTAATAATAAACTAAGCTTCGGCTTCCTGTATGTGAACTATGTTAAGCATATAGAGTAAACTGATAATATAATTAATTATTTTATAGAAAGAGTTGTCTAACTAAGAGAATGAACCACTTTTAAGGCCATTATAAGTATCCTTTATATTCCATCAATTAATATAATAATTAGAACTTATTTATTAGTTAATATTGAGCTACTTGGAAACACTACTTAAAAACTATATGTCTTTCTTTCTTAAAAAAATCATTTTTCAAAAAACTTATAGAATTTTTATATTTATGAAATAACACATTGTATACCAAAATTTAATTTACTGGACTAGCAGATTGTTATTAAAATTATAAAAATAATTTCCCTCATTAGTTTGGATAAAATTATAGCCGATTGCCAATAGTCTTTGGTATGAAAGAAATGATGTTTTCTAATTGAGAGGAGAGCTCACAAATACACATTTAATTGGTAAAGAATTTTTTACAAACCACTTCAACACCACTTCTAGTAACTGGCAAGAGTGAATAGTATTAAAAGCCTTACAGAAAAATCTCTGAAGGCAGAGAACCTGGATCAAATCCTACTTCACTCTGGCACATTCGTGTCACTGTGTCTTAGCTCTTTTGTTTGGGCCTTCACCCATTCAAGATGGAAAGGCAAGGTCTCTGGAAATATTCCTGAGGCAGAAACATTTCATTCTATTTAGAGAACCCCATGTGAAGTAAACGTCACAGTAATTTTTCTGACTTTGAAACTTAATACAGAACTGTGTACTGGCCCATTTTACAGGATCAAAAAGTTGTGTTTTCAGTCAGTCCTGTTACTTTAGAAATCTACCGCATAGAGTTTTGCCAAGAGAATGCACTAGTCATACCATACAACCTCTTCCAACGACACAAGAGATGACTCTACTCATGGACATCAGCAGATAGTCAACACTGAAATCAGATTGATTATAGTCTTTGCAGCTGAAGATGGAGAAGCACTATACTGTCAGCAAAAAAAAAAAAAGACCTGGAACTGACTGTGGTTCAGATCATGAACTCCTTATTGCAAAATTCAGACATAAATTAAAGAAAGTATGGAAAACCACTAGGCCACTCAGGTATGATCTAAATCAAATCCCTTACACTTATACAGTGGAATTGACAAATAGATTCAGGGACTATATCTGATAAAGTGCCTGAAGAACTATGGACAGAGATTTGTAACACTGTTTAGGAGGCAGTGATCAAAACCATCCCCAAGGGAAAGAAGTGGAAAAAAGCAAAATGGTTGTCCGATGAGGCCTTACAAATAGCTGAGAAAAGAAGAGAAGCGAAAGGCAAAGAAGAGAAGAAAGATATACCCATCTGCATGCAGTGTTCTAAAGAAAGCAAGGAGAGATAAGCAAGCCTTCCTAAGAGAACAATGCAAATAAATAGAGGAAAACAATAGAATGAGAAAGACAGAGTTCTCTTCAAGAAAATTAGAGACACCAAGGGAATATTTCGTGCAAATGTGGGCATAATAAAGGACAGAAACAGTATTGACCTAACAGAAACAGAAGATATTAAGAAGAATTGGCAAGAATACACAGAAGAATATAAAAAAAAAAGATCTTAATGACACAGATAATCATGATGGTGTGAGCACTCACCTAGAGCCAGACATCTTGGAATGTGAAGTAAAGCGGCCCTTAGAAAGAAAGCATCACTATGAACAAAGCTAGTGAAGGTGATGGAATTCCAGCTGAGTGTTTTCAAATTCTAAAAGATGATGCTGTTAAAAGTGCTGCATTCACTATGCCAGCAAATTTGGAAAACTCAGCAGTGACCACAGGACTGGAAAAGGTCAGTTTCCATTCCAGTCCCAAAGAAGGACAATGCCAAAGAATGTTCAAACTACCACACAATTGCACTCATCTCACACGCTAGTAAAGTCATGCTCAAAATTCTCCAAGCTAGGCTTCAACAGACATGAACTAAGAACTTCAAGCTAGATTTAGAAAAGGCAGAGGAACCAGAGATTGTCAAAATCTGTTGGATCATAGAAAAAAGCAAGAGAATTCCAGAAAAACTATTTGTGTTTCATTGACTATGCTAAAGCCATTGATGTGTGGATCACAACACACCAACAAACCATGGAAAATTCTTAAAGAGATAGGACTACCAGACCACCTTACCTGCCTCCTAAGAAATCTGTATGAAGGTCAAGAAGCAACAGTTAGAATTGGACATGAACAATGGACTAGTTCAAAACTGAGAAAGGAGAATGTCAAGGCTGCATATTGTTACCCTGCTTAACTTATATGTAGAGTATATCATGCAAAATGCCAGACTGGATGACTCTCAAGCTGGAAACGAGACTGCTGGGAGAAATATCAATAACCTCGGATATGCAGATGACACCACCCTTATGGCAAAAAGCAAAGAGGAACTAAAGAGTCTCTTGATGAATGTGAAAGAGGTGAGTGAAAAAGCGAGTTTAAAACTTAACATTCAAAAAAGGAAGATCATGGCATCTGGTCCCATCACTTCATGGCAAATAATTGGGGAAACAATGGAAACAGTGAGACTTTATTTTTGGGGGCTCCAAAATCACAGTGGACAGTGACTGCAGCCATGAAAGCTTGCTCCTTGGAAGCAAAGCTATGATAAACCTAGACTGCATTTTAAAAAGCCAGGACAAGTACTTCACTGACAAAGGACTGTATAATCAAAACTATGGTTTTTCCAGTAGTCATGTATAGATGTGAGTTGGACCATAAAGAAGGCTGAGCACCGAAGAATTGATGCTTTTGAGCTGTGATGTTGGAGAAGACTCTTGAGAGTTCTTTGGACTGCAAGAGATCAAACCAGTCCATCCTAAAGGAAATTAGTCCTGAACATTCATTGGAAGGACTAATGCTGAAGCTGAAGCTACTGATGCACCTGATGCAAAGAACTGACTCATTGGAAAAGACCCTAATGCTGGGTAAGATTGAAGGCAGTAGGAGAAGGGGATGACAGAAGATGAGATGGTTGGATGGCATCACTGACTCAATGGACATGAGTCTGAGCAAGCTCTGGGAGGTGGCAGACAGGGAAGTCTGGCTTGCTGCATCCATAGGGTTGCAAAGAGTTAGACACAACTGAGAACTCCGGGAGTTGGTGATGGACAGGGAGGACTGGAGTGCTGTGATTCATGGGGTTGCGGAGAGTCGGACACAACTGAGCAACTGAACTGAACTGAACTGAACTGAGCGACTGAACAACAGCAACAACCACTTATTAGCTTTGTGCATCTGAACAACTCATTTAAAATCCCCAGAACCAAAATGTTTTGTCTGTAATTGAGGAATATAGTAAACCTTATACATGCTATATATTGAAAATATTATTATATGTATTGTTTTTCTTTTGAAAATATTTCCTGACTCTTCTGTATTAGAGTTTTGATGAGGCTGCTGCTGCTGCTGCTAAGTCACTTGATGAGGCAATAAATGGTCAAAAGCAAGAAGATAAATTATTAAAAACAGAACTTTGAACAACCTGAAACCAGGAAATCTCTTAATAACAAAACATATGTAAACTAGTTTCAAATATAAAGATAAAAAATACAGCCATGCTTCAAATAAGAAAATATTCTCATTAGGATTTTAAACTCTAAATAGCATACTGATTTAATCTTTATTAATAGTACATTAATTTAAATTAGTATTTAAAACATTATTTATTCTAATAACATTTACTGGAAGACTTTCAAGCATATTCTAAATTATTCAAATTAAAAGGATTAAAGATATTTAGGATATGAGTATTTGTGTTTATTTACCATATTCGCAGTCTTTGAAATTGGATACATCACACATTGTATGTAATAAATCTCGGTTAAGCCAAATATAGTATTCACTTAATCAGAGTAGCTTATGTTCCAACCATTCTGAGAAAAATGAATTTTAATATTTTGTAAATTCAAAGCAGTGAGATTCTATATTTTAAAATGTTATATATATATGTATATATATTTATGTGTGTATATATGTATATGTACACATATCTTATATGTATATCCATATGTATTTATAGTTAAATGCCTTAAGACTCTATTGTGATTGAGGTAGTAGAAAATGAAGCAAGAAAGTCCAGCTTTTTACTGTGTTGTCAGATATAGTAAAGCGTAACTGACAGGTTTGCGTCTTTGATGGTATTTTCTCTATGCCTAGGGTTGAGACAGCTCTTCTCTTTAGCTGAATTTTTGTTTATTTTGGCATTTCCTTTTTTCTGGCTCTGTTAGTTTGCCCATAACCCCTTTCTGTTGAGAATGAGATGTCTCTGGAAATACTGTCATTTCCACAAAATTTCACAAAACATTTGGATTTCTGTGGAATTTCTTATAGCAGTCGTTGTTCATTGAGTAACATATGAATCATACACATATATATATATATATATACATATATATATATATATATACACACACACATGTACAAAGGCATATATAACTTTCTTTTAAAGTTAACACTGCTTGGTTGCCAAAATGACAACTGTCGTTTTTTCTTTTTTGTAAAAACAGCTAAACTTTGCCATGAGGGATCTTGAATGGCATTATTTTTACCTTCAGAATTTCCTTTTGAGAATAACAGAGAACATTGAACAACATAGCCCTTTATTAATCTGCTTTAGTATACTTCAATCCATCTTTCCTAGTATTACTCTAAAAATTCTCTTGTAGCATGTCAGTGTATAGTTCAGAGTCACCAGTAGGTTGGTTTCTAACAGTGTTAGTGGCAGAGCCTCATTCTGAGGACGTCAGTGCTCTCTGATGACCGTTTACAGTGACATGATCTGCTAATGTTTCTCCATGCAGAATGCCCCAACCCTTTGAAAGATGAAGAATGTCTCACTTACTGTGACCATCAATTTGTATCACTCTTGTCCATTCAGCTTCTCCTTTGCAAATGTCCTGACACATATGTCCTAGCACCAGGCTCTCCCAGAGGAAACCCCCTGGACTCCAGAGGGAGATTGCACCCTGCAATTTTGTCAATCTGGGAGCATATCAATTTCCAAAAGCCCTGAACAGGGGGCAGTTCCCACCATATGTGTCTAAGTGTACCCTTTTCACTGCATCCTCCTCCATGTTTGTCAGGACTATTATCAAATATTTTCCTGATATTACTAGATGTTAGTAACCACTATCTCCATAGGGTATACTCTGGATCTAAGAACAGTTTTGTTTCATATTCTCTAATATACAGTGTAACTTTCATCTTTAACTTTGCTGCTATATTCAGTTTAGGATAAATATGCCATCTTTTAGGAAAAATATAATTTTTTAAAATACCTTGATTTAAGACACCTCTTCCTAGCATCACTTATAAACTGCAGTGAATTAATTTCTTCTCATATTTTCTGAAATAGTGAGTTAAAGAAAGAAGGCCAAATATTGAAGACAGCTTGCCTTGATATTTTTGAAGTCATCTCTTTGTAAGCACTGGTAGATTTTGCTTATCATAGTTAATAAATATCAGAAATAAGAATTCTACTTGACATTTAGATATTACTTTCTATCTATTAATCCAAGATCTATTTCAAATCAGTTGCACTTTTGCATAAATTCAAAATAATTTTTTCAGGAATAGAAAAATTCTGAATGTTTTGACAGGAAAATTTTATGGTCATTAACATTTCATGTCTACATTTATATCTGTTCTCAGATGTTGTAAGTACTAATAAAGCTGAGGAAACAAAGAAAACAGCCCTCTCAATTTGTTGCATTGCTGAAGCTGCAACACTTTGGCCACCTCATGCGATGAGTTGACTCACTGGAAAAGACTCTGATGCTGGGAAAGGTTGGGGGCAGGAGGAGAAGGGGACGACAGAGAATGAGATGGCTGGATGGCATCACCAACTCTGTGGACATGAGTTTGAGTGAAATCCGGGAGTTGGTGATGGACAGGGAGGCCTGGCGTGCTGTGATTCATGGGGTCGCGGAGAGTCGGACACGACTGAGCGACTGAACTGACTGACTGACTGATCCTCTTTCAATGATAATCACGATATGAATTTTAACTTGCTAAAGTTGTAAATGACTTCCAGAAAATACTTGCTATGGTCATGCTAATTGCATTTGTTCAAGCAGTTATCTACACAGAGACACATATTCTGACCACAGTGGTTTTAAATTTCACACTCTAATATCAGCCGATTCTTTCTATTGTAAACTTAAATTTAAGGTTTTCTAAGGAGTGGAGAAATATGTCATCAAATTTGGAAAAGTCAGCAGTGGCCACAGAACTGGAAAAGGTCAGTTTTCAATCCAGTCCCAAAGAAAGGCAATGCCAAAGAATGCTCAAACTACCCACAATTGCACTCATCTCACACGCTAGTAAAGTCATGCTCAAAATTCTCCAAGCCAGACTTCAGCAATACATGAACCATGAAATTCCAAATGTTCAAGCTGGTTTTAGAAAAGGCAGAGGAACCAGAGATCAAATTACCAACATCTGATGGATCATCGAAAAAGCAAAAGAGTTCCAGAAAAACATCTATTTCTGGTTTATTGACTATGCCGAAGCCTTTGACTGTGTGGATCACAATCAACTGTGGAACATTCTGAAAGAGATGGGACTACCAGACCACCTGACCTGCCTCTTGAGAAACCTATATGCAGGTCAGGAAGCAACAGTTAGAACGGGACATGGAACAACAGACTGGTTCCAAATAAGAAAAGGCTGTGTATTGTCACCCTGCTTATTTAACTTATATGCAGAGTACATCATGAGAAATGCTGGACTGGAGGAAACACAAGCTGGAATCAAGATTGCCGGGAGAAATATCAATAACCTCAGATATGCAGATGACACCACCCTTATGGTAGAAAGAAAGTGAAGAACTAAAGAGCCTCTTGATGAAAGTGGAAGAGGAGAGTGAAAAAGTTGGCTTAAAGCTCAACATTCAGAAAACTAAGATCATGGCATCTGGTCCCATTTCTTCATGGCAAATAGATGGGGAAACAGTGGAAACAGTGGCTGACTATTTTTGGGGAACTCCAAAATCACTGCAGATAGTGATTGCAGCCATGAAATTAAAAGACACTTATTCCTTGGAAGGAAAATTATGACCAACCTAGACAGCATATTAAAAAGCAGACACATTACTTGGTCAACAAAGGTCTGTCTAGTCAAGCCTATGGTTTTCCCAGTGGTCATGTATGGATGTGAGAGTTGGACTATAAAGAAAGCTGAGCGCCGAAGAATTGATGCTTTTGAACTGTGGTATTGGAGAGGATTCTTGAGAGTCCCTTGGCTGCAAGGAAATCCAACCAATACATCCTAAAGGAGATCAGTACTGGGTGTTCATTGGAAAAACTGATGTTGAAGCTGAAACTCCAATACTATGGCCACCTGATGCAAAGAGCTGACTCATTTGAAAAGATCCTGATGCTAGGAAAGATTGAGGCAGGAGGAGAAAGGGACAACAGAGGATGAGATCGTTAGATGGCATCACCTTCTCAATGGACATGGGTTTGGGTAGACTCTGGGAGTTGATGGGCAGGGAGGCCTGGCGTGCTATGGCTCATGGGGTCGCAAAGAGTTGCACACAGCTAAACGACTGAACTGAACTGAAGGAGTGGAGAAGGCAGTGTTCATTCAACATATATTTGCATATTTCAGGAATTTGGAACAGGTATCCAAGCAATCAGGTCTTTTGTGACTAAGAGTCATGGAGGAAGTACAGGTGCTGTGGCAGCATGTCTGGGAGAGACATTCATCCAGGACATCAAGTGGTGTTAGAAGACTGCCTGTCAGAAGTATTCAAGTTGATACCTGAAGGGAAGGTAGAAAAGAGCCAAGTGCAACAATAAGGAAATGAGGGATGTGTGTATGTACCAGGGGATGGGGCATTGATGCAAGGTGGGGAACTTAAGAAGGATAGGCTTGGTATAGGTAAAGTCATAGGGTGAAGTAACGGAGCTTTGGGAATCACATTAAAGTATGTGATTCATCTTGAGGACAATGTGAGACACTGAATTGCAGATGGTTTCCTAATCAGTATTAAGAAATGTTATTCAAGCTGCAGTGAAAGAATTGTAAAACAGGAGAAAAAAGGAGTGAGGCCAGTCAAAAGGCAGCTGCAGTAAGCTAGGTTAGAGATGACAGCACCCCAAACTGCTGCTGCTAAGTTGCTAAGTCACTTCAGTCGTGTCCGACTCTGTGTGACCCCATAGACGGCAGCCCATCAGGCTCCCCCGTCCCTGGGATTCTCCAGGCAAGAACACTGGAGTGGGTTGCCATTTCCTTCTCCAATGTGTGAAAGTGAAAAGGGAAAGTGAAGTCGCTCAGTCATGTCTGACTCGTAGCGACCGCATGGACTGCAGCCTACCAGGCTCCTCCGTCCATGGGATTTTCTAGGCAAGAGTACTGGAGTGGCTTGCCGTTGCCTTCTCCAAACTAGGTGGTATCATTTCATGTGGATTGAAACGTATTCAAGATATATTTAGATCTTGGTTGGGTGTGAGGGATAGGTGGGAGGAACATCTCATACAACATGCAACTTTTTTTCTGAGCATTGGGTGTTTGAGAAAGACAAATAGCAGCCAGAGAAAGCTTAGAAGAGAAAGACTTATCCATCCAATTCACATTTTTAAGTGACCAATATTTACCACTTACTACTAGACTAGGATTATAGCATTAGAATGAAAAAGACAAAATTTTTACCCTCAAGCAGATTTATCATATTAAGTAGTGCTGAATGCTAAGGAAAAAAGAGGCGGTCAAGGAAGATGGGAAAGTGATTAGTAGTGGGGAGAGGGCATTACAAATTTGCATACAGGGGCCAAGAAAAGCTTCACTGAGAAGGTGAATTGAGTAAGGGAGGTGAAGGAGTCAACCATGTGCATAGGCAGGGAAACAGCATTCCACAGAGGGAACAAAAAATAATTAAATAATACTTTGTTAAATAATACTTAATTTAAAGCAGTCAAATTTATCTATGTTTATCTTAGCATCTGTGTCCTACTTAAGAACTAGTTTTCAACACCAAGGTTATTAAAATATTTTTATATATTATGTTTGTATTTGTTGTTGTTCAGTCACTGTCATATCCAACACTTCATGATCCCATGGACTGCAGCACACCAGGCTTCCCTGTCCCTCACAATCTCCAGGAGCTAGCTCAAACTCATGTCCATTGAGTTGGTGATGTCATCCAACCATCTCATCTTCTGTTGCCCCCTTCTCCTCTACCTCTCAGTCTTTCCCAGCATCAGGATCTTTTCCATTGAGTCAGCTCTTTGCATCAGGTGGCCAAAGTATTGGAGCTTCAGCATCAGTCCTTCCAATGAATGTTCAGGACTGATTTCCTTTAGTATTGACTGGTTTGATCCCCTTGCTGTCCAAGGGACTCTCAAGAGTCCTCTCCAGCACCATAGTTTGAAGGCATCAATTCTTCAGGACTCAAGCTGATTGCATGACTAATGGAAAAACCATAGCTTTGACTGTACAGACCTTTGTTGGCAAAGTAATGTCTCTGTATTTTAATACACTGTCTAGGTTTGTCATAGCTTTTCTTCCAAGGAGCAAGCATCTTTTAATTTCATGGCTGCAGTCACCATCCACAGTGATTTTGGAACCCAAGAAAACAAAGTCTGTCACTGTTTCCATTGTTTCCCCATCTATTTGTCATGAAATGATGGGACTGGATGTCATGATCTTAGTGTTTTGAATGTTGAATTTTAAGCCAGGTTTTTCACTCTCCTCTTTCAACTTCATCAAGAGGCGATTTAATTCCTCTTTGCTCTTTGCCTTAAACGTGGTGTCATCTGCATATCTGAAGTTACTGGTATTTCTCCCTGCAATTTTTTTCCACTTGCTTGTTTCTTCAATTAGTTTATTTTTAATTGAAGGATAATTGCTTTACAGAATTTTGTTGTTTTCTGTCAAATCTCAGTGAGAATCAGCCATAGGTATACATATATTCCCTCCCTTTTGAACCTCACTCCCAACTCCCTCCTCATTCCACCCCTCTAGGTTGATACAGAGCCCCTGTTCGAGTTTCCAGAGACATACAGCAAATTCCTCTTTGCTATCTATTTTACATATGGTAATGTAAGCTTCCATGTTACTCTTTCCATACATCTCACCCTCTTCTCCCCTCTCCCCATGTCCATAAATCTGTCTCCCTGCAATTTTGATTCTGTCTTGTGATTCACCCAGCTTGGCATTTCTCATGATGTACTCAGCATATAAGTAAAATAAGCAGAGTGACAATATACAGCTTTGACATACTCCTTTCCCAGTTTGGAACCAGTCTGTTGTTTCATGTCTGGTTCTAACTATTGCTTCTGGACCTGCATACAGATTTCACGTGAGGCAGGTAAGGTGATCTGGTGTTCCCATCTCTTTAAAAATGTTCCACAGTTTGCTGTGATCCACACAGTCAAATGCTTTAACATTTTCAATGAAGCATAGTAGATTTTTTTTTTTCTGGAATTCTCTTGCTTTTTCTGTGATCTAATGGATATTGGCAATTTGATCTCTGGTTCCTCTGCCTTTCTAAATCCAGCTTGTACATCTGGAAGTTCTTGGTTCACATATTGTTGAAGCCTTGTTTGAAGGTTTTTGAGCATAATCTTGCTGGCATGTGAAACGAGTGCAATTGTGCAATAGTTTGACCATTCCTTAGTATTGCCCTTCTTTGTGATTGGAATGTAAACTGACCTTTTCCAGTCTTGTGGTCATTGCTGAGTTTTCCAAATTTGTTCGCATATTGAACACAGCACTTTAACAGCATCATCTTTTAGGATTTGAAATAGCTCAGCTGGAATTCCATCACCTCCATTAGCTTTGTTCACAGTGATGTCTCTTGATTTCATACACCATGATGTCTGGCTGTAGGTGAGTGATCACACCATCAGGGTGATGGTTATACAGGTCATTAAGATCTTTTTTGTATAGTTCTTCTATATATTCTTGCCACCTCTTCTTTGTATCTTCTGCTTTTATTAGGTCCATACTGTTTCTACTTTTATTGTGCCCATAATTGCATGAAATATTCCCTTGGTATCTCCAATTTTCTTGAAGAGATCTATAATCTTTCCCATTCTATAATTTTCCTCTATTTCTTTGCATCATTCACTTTAAAAAGCTTTCTTATCTCTCCTTGTTATTCTTTGGAATTCTCTATTCAGATGGGTATATTTTTGCTTTTCTTCTTTGCCTTTTGCTTCTTTTCTCAGCTATTTGTAAGGCCTCCTCAGACAACCATTTTGCCCTTTCACATTTCTTTTTCTTGGGGATGATTTTGATCACTGCCTCCTGTACAATGTTATGAACCTCCACCTATAGTTCTTCTGGCACTCTTTCTATCAAATCTAATCCCTTGAATTTATTTGTCACTTCCACTGTATAATCATAAGGGATTTGATTTATGTCATGCCTGAAGGGCCTAGTGGTATTCCCTACTTTCTTCAATTTAAGTGTGATTTTTGCAATAAGGAGTTCATGATCTGAGCCACAATCAGCTCTGTCTTATTTTTGCTGACTGTATAGAGATTCTGCATTTTTGGCAACAAAGAATATAATCAATCTGATTTCAGTATTGACCATCTGGTGATGTCCATGTGTAGAGTTATCTCTTGTGTGATTGGAAGAGGGTGTTTGCTGTGACCAATACTTATATACAGTAACTTATATACAGATGTACTCTGGCTTCCCTGTCCCTCACCATCTCCCAGAGTCTGCCCAAGTTCATGTCCATTGCATTGGTTATGCCATCCAGCCTACTCATCTCCTGACACCCTCTTCTCTTTTTACCCTCAATCTTTCCCAGTATCATGGACTTTTCCAATGAGTCAGCTATTTGCCTCAGGTGACCAAAATCCTGGAGCTTCAACTTCAGCATCAGTCCTTCCATTGAGTATTCACGGTTGATTTCCTTTAAGATTGTTTTGATCTTGCTGTTCAAGGGATTCTCAAGTGTCTTCTCCAGCACCACAGTTCGAAGGCATCAATTCTTTGGCACTTTGTTTTCTTCAGGTTCAGCTCTCAGAATTGTACATGACCACTGGGAAAACCATAGCCTTGACTATATGGACCTTTCTCAGCAGAGTGATGTCTCTGCTTTTCAACACACTGTCTGTGCTTGTCATAACTTTCCTGTCAAGAAGCAATCATCTGATTTCGCAGCTGCAATCACCATCCACAGTGATTGTAGAGCCTAAGAAAAGAAAAACTGTTATTACTTCCACTTTGTCCCCTTCTGTTTGTCATGAAGTAGTGGGGCCAGATGCCATGATCTTAGTTTTTTTTAATATTTAGTTTTAATCCAGTTTTTTCATGCCAGCCCCGGCGGCGCAGACGCAGGAGACGGCGGCCCAGACGCGGGAGACGCCGGCCCAGCTCAACCCACCACGCAAAGAGGTGCGGCCGAGAGGAGCTACCCCACGTCCAGTAGGCGGTGGCTGCGCAGGCGCAGGAGGGCCAAGAGGAGCTAATCCACATTCAAGGTCAGGGGGGCGGCCTTGAGGACATACCCCTCATCCAAGGTAAGGTGCAGTTGCTGCGCTTTCTTGGAGCAGCTGTGAAGAGATATCCCATGCCCAAGGTAAGAGAAACCCAAATAAGACGGTAGGTATTGGGAGGGGCCATCAGAGGGCAGACACACTGAAATCATAATCACAGGAAACTAGTCCATCTGATCACATGGACCACAGCCGAATGTGGTCCACTAGAGAAGGGAATGGCAAACCACTTCAGTATACTTGCTTTGAGAACCCCATGAACAGTATCAAAGGGCAAAATGATAGAATACTGAATGAGGAATTCCCCAGGTCAGTAGGTGCCCAGTATGCTACTGGAGATCAGTGGAGAAGTAACTCTAGAAGGAATGAAGGGATGGAGTAAAAGCAAAACCAATACCCAGTTGTGGATGTGACCAGTGATAGAAGCAAGCTCCGATGCTGTAAAGAGCAATATTGCATAGGAACCTGGAATGTTAGGTCCATGAATCAAGGCAAATTGGAAGTGGTCAAACAGGAGATGGCAAGAGTGAATATAGACATTCTAGGAATCAGTGAAATAAAATGGACTGGAATGGGTGAATTTAACTCAGATGACCATTATATTTACTACTGTGGGCAGGAATCCCTTAGAAGAAATGGAGTAGCCATCATGGTCAACAAAAGAGTCCGAAATGCAGTACTTGGATGCAATCTTAAAAACGACAGAATGATTTCTGTTCGTTTCCAAGGCAAACCATTCATTATTACAGTAATCCAGGTCTATGCCCCAAACAGTAACACTAAAGAAGCTGAAGTTGAACGGTTCTATGAAGACCTACAAGACCTTTTAAACTAACAAGCAAAAAAGATGTCCTTTTCATTATAGGGGACTGGAATGCAAAAGTAGGAAGTCAAGAAACACCTGGAGTAACAGGCAAATTTGGCCTTGGAACACAGAATGAAGCAGGGCAAAGGCTAATAGAGTTTTGTCAAGAAAATGCACTGGTCATAGCAAACACCCTCTTCCAACAACACAAGAGAAGACTCTACACATGGACATCACCAGATGGTCAACACTGAAATCAGATTGATTATATTCTTTGCAGCCAAAGATGGAGAAGCTGTATACAGTTAACAAAAACAAGACCAGGAGCTGACTGTGGCTCAGATCATGAACTCCTTATTGCCAAATTCAGATTGAAATTGAAGAAAGTAGGGAAAACCACTCGACCATTCAGATATGACATCAATCAAATCACTTATGATTATACAGTGGAAGTGAGAAATAGATTTAAGGGACTAGATCTGGTAGATAGAGTGCCTGATGAACTCTGGACGGAGGTTCGTGACATTGTACAGGAGACAGGGACCAAGACCATCCCCATGGAAAAGAAATGCAAAAAAGCAAAATGGCTGTCTGAGGAGGACTTACAGATAGCTGTGAAAAGAAGAGAAGTGAAAAACAAAGGAGAAAAGGAAAGATATAAGCATCTGAATGCAGATTTCCAAAGAATAGCAAGGAGAAATAAGAAAGCCTTCCTCAGTGATCAATGCAAAGAAATAGAGGAAAACAACAGAATAGGAAAAACAAGAGATCTCTTCAAGAAAATTAGAGATTCCAAGGGAACATTTCATGCAAAGATGGGCTCAATAAAGGACAGAAATGGTATGGACCTAACAGAAGATATTAAGAAGAGGTGGCAAGAATACACAGAAGAACTGTACAAAAAAGATCTTCACGACCAAGATAGTCATGATAACGTGATCACTGACCTAGAGCCAGACATCTTGGAATATGAAGTCAAGTGGGCCTTAGAAAGCATCACTAAGAACAAAGCTAGTGGAGGTGATGGAATTCCAGTTGAGCTATTTCAAATCCTGAAAGATGATACTGTGAAAGTGCTGCACTCAATATGCCAGCAAATTTGGAAAACTCAGCAGTGGGCACAGGACTGGAAAAGTCACTCTTTATTCCAATCCCAAAGAAAGGCAATGCTAAAGAATGCTCAAACTACCGCACAATGGCACTCATCTCACACGCTAGTAAAGTCATGCTCAAAATTCTCCAAGCCAGGCTTCAGCAATATGTGAACTGTGAACTTCCAGATGTTCAAGCAGGTTTTAGAAAAGGCAGAGGCACCAGAGCTCAAATTGCCAACATCCGCTGGATCATGGAGAAAGCAGGAGAGTTCCAGAAAAACATCTATTTCTGTTTCATTGACTATGCCAAAGCTTTTGACTGTGTGGATCACAATAAACTGTGGAAAATTCTGAAAGAGACGGGATTACCAGACCACCTGACCTGCCTCTTGAGAAACCTGTATGCAGGTCAGGAAGCAACAGTCAGAACTGTACATGGAACAACAGACTGGTTCCAAATAGGAAAAGGAGTACGTCAAGGCTGTATATTGTCACCTTGCCTATTTAACTTATATGCAGAGTACATCATGAGGAAAGCTGGGCTGGAAGAAGCACAGGCTGGAATCAAGATTGCTGGGAGAAATATCAATAACCTCAGATATGCAGATGACACCACCCTTGTGGCAGAAAGTGAAGAGGAACTCAAAAACCTCTTGATGAAAGTGAAAGAGGAGAGTGAAAAAGTTGGCTTGAGGCTCAACATTCAGAAAACAAAGATCATGGCATCTGGTCCCATTACTTCATGGGAAATAGATGGGCAAACAGTGGAAGCAGTGTCAGACTTTATTTTTGGGGGCTCCAAAGTCACTGCAGATGCTGACTGCAGCCATGAAATTAAAAGACGCTTACTCCTTGGAAAGAAAGTTATGACCAACCTAGATAGTATATTAAAAAGCAGAGACATTACTTTGCCAACCAAGGTCCATCTAGTCAAGGCTATGATTTTTTCCTGTGGTCATGTATGGATGTGAGAGTTGGACTATGAAGAAGGCTGATCGCCGAAGAATTGATGCTTTTGAACTGTGGTGTTGGAGAAGACTCTCGAGAGTCCCTTCAACCAGTCCATTCTAGAGGAGATCAATCCTGGGTGTTCATTGGAGTGACTGATGCTAAAGCTGAAACTGCAATACTTTGGCCACCTCATGGGACGAGTTGACTCACTGGAAAAGACTCTGATGCTGGGAAAGTTTGGGGGCAGGAGGAGAAGGGGACGACAGAGAATGAGATGGCTGGATGGCCTCACCGACTCTATGGACATGAGTTTGGGTGATCTCCGGGAGTTGGTGATGGACAAGGAGGCCTGGCGTGCTGTGGTTCATGGGGTCGCAGAGAGTCGGACACGGCTGAGCCACTGAACTGAACTTACCCCCTTCAAGATGTTCTTTAGTTCCCCTTCACTTTCTGCCAATAGAGTGATATCATCTGCATATCATCTGAGTTTGTTGATGTTTCTCCTGCCTATCTTGATTTCAACTTGTAAGTTATTCTGTCCAGTATTTTTCAGCATACATGTTAAATAAACAAGATGACAACAAACAGACCTGTCATTCTCCTTTCTCAATCCTAAACCAATTAGTTGTTCCAGATTGGGTTCTAACTGTTGCTTCTTGACCCACATACAGGTTTCTCAGGAGACTGGTGTAATGATCTGGTATTTCCATCTCTTTAAGAGCTTTCCATCTAGTCAAAGGCTTTAACATAGTTCATGAAAGAGAGGTAGATATTTTTCTTTAATCCCCTCACTTTCTCTATGATTCAGCAAATGTTGACATTTTGATCTCTGGTTCCCCTGTGTTTTCTAAATCCAGGTTGGATGTCTGGAAGTTCTTGGTTTGCATAATGCTGAATCCTACCATCAAGGTTTATTTTTTTATGTTATCTTCTAAGTGCTTATTGTTTAGATTTAAATATTAGGTCTAAAAATTACTTGGATTTGATATTTTGTGTGTAGTGTAGGGTACTTTTTAATCTTCCTAAATGTGTAATTTTCCACCTTCATTTATTGAAATATGAGTCTTTTCCCCCTGCTCTGTAATGCTGTATTCCTCTTAAATATATGAATATGTGAGAATTTGTTTTGGGGCTCTCTGCTCTGTTTCATTTGTCTGTTTATCTATTGTTGAACCAATACTGGACTGTCTTATTGTGACTTTAGTAGGCCTTCATATCCAGAGGAACAGGTTTTTCTACCATGTTCTTGACTCATTTCTGTAGCATAGTGGTGGTCACATTACATTTGCCTCACACCTTTTTTTTGTTTTCAATAATGTCCTGACTATTCTTTGTGTTTGCATTTTCCTATTATAGAATCATGTTATCAAGTAAACCACCTGAGTTGAAGAAGATATGATAGGAGTGTGTGTGTATGTATACAACAAAAACTGGACTTATGTCAGAATATATTATAATAATAAAAAAAACTCCTACACATCAAGTGTTTTAAAGATACACAATCCAGTAGAAACAATGTCGAAAGATTTGCAGTCATTTCGTGAAAGAGTAAATTCAAGTGACTAATAAATATAGAAAAATACAAGCAATGTCACTAGTAATGAGAAAAACGCAAATTAAAATAATGAAATTTTACTGCCATCAATCAGAATGGCTAAAATTTAAAAGTCTGATAATACCTACTGCTGAAAAGATGTTGAAGAATGAGCAATTATACATGGAGGTGGGCATGCAAGTGGGAAAAATCATTTGAGAAAGTATTTTGGCATTCCATCTAGATTTAAAGGTGATGATTTATGGCAGTTTCACTCCAGTTATACATCCTTGTATCAGAAATGAAAGAAAACCAAATAAGTATTACAATAACAATAGATTAATTGTGGTATGCTTATATAGTCTCTTGGACAGCAAGGAGATCAAACCAGTCAATACTAAAGGAAATCAACCCTGAATAATGATGGGAGGGACTGATGCTGAAGCTCCAATACTTTGGCCACTTGATGTGAAGAGCCAAATCATTGGAAAAGACCCTGATGCTGGGAAAGATTGAAGGCAAAAGGAGAAGAGTGCGCAGAGGGTGAGAAGATTGGATAGCATTACCAATTCAATGGACATGAAATTGGGCAAACTCCAGGAGACAGTGAGGGTCAGGGAGGCCTGGCATGCTGCAGTCCATAGAGTTGCAAAGAGTCAGACACGACTTAGCAACTGAACAATAGCGACACAAGTATACAGTGTAATCACTTCTGAAAACTGATACAATTTAGTAAAGGTAAGTGTGGGAGGAGACGGGGATGACAGAGAATGAGATGGCTGGATGGCATCACCGACTCGATGGACATGAGTTTGAGTGAACTCCGGGAGTTGGTGATGAACAGGGAGGCCTGGCGTGCTGTGATTCATGGGGTTGCGGAGAGTCGGACACGACTGAGCGACTGAACTGAACAAGTGTAAACATTAATTATTTCCTAAAATTCATTGTTAGACATATTTCCATAAAATAGATGACTATGTTCACCAAAAATTTTGAGTTCCTAGGAGCACTATTTACAATTTCCCTCGGTTGGAAATCACTAAAATACCATCATCAGTTGAATGAATAAATTAGTTGTGGAATCTTCACATAACAGAATACTTTGCAGCAAGAGAATGATGGAAATACCATTTGACATAATGCCATGGGAGAAGTTCACAGATATAAGGCAAACTGAAAGAAGCCAGATACAAAATAGCACATACTGTATGACTACACTCATATGAAGCGTAAAAACAGATGAAAAAAAAACTATGCTAGAAGCCAAGATCCTGGTTACTCTGGACAGGGGATGTGTAGTGACAGGAAGAGAACATCAACAGACATCTATGATATGAATAATGTTTTATTTCTAAGCCTAGGTATTAGTTACATGGATGTGTCAATTTATAAAACTTCACTGAGCTGTATATGACATGGTATTAGACTCTAGCTCTACTTTAGGTTTTGGTAAATAAAAAAGTAGTTTTTTTATTAGTGTATTTCTCTTGTTAAAAATGCTTCAGTGACTTCTTGTTGCCTTTGGAATAATGTCTAAAGTCTAGATGATTGACCTCAAAGATCTTTGCTACTCCAATATATTTCAACCTTGAGTATTTCACTTATACCCTACTTTCTGTAACCAGACTCACTTGATCTTTGTTTTCTTCCTTAAACACATTATTTTTTTTCTGCCTCAAAGCATTTCACTTCATGGAAATCTCTTTAACAGAGATTTTTGCCTGATGTCATCATTTCTCAGCTTCAAGGCTACTTTCTCCAAACTAACCACCATCCCCCTGATTATTTAATCACATCAGTTTCTTAGTCCCATTCTAGCCCTTATAATCATAGAAACTGCATTTAAAATTTTTATTTGCTTATTTATTTGTTGTCTGTACAGACCACAAACATTTAAGCTCTTTTCTATTGGTTATCACAATGTTATCAGCATACAGCAATTTGTTTAACACAAATTAGGCACCTATTGCCAAATTAGACTTCCCTGGAACGTAGCTTAAATGGTAAAGAATCTGCCAGTGTAGGAGACCAGGGTTCAATCCTTGGGTTGTGAAGTTCCTCTGAAGGGAATGTCAGTCCACTCCAGTATTCTTGCCCGGAGAATTCCATGGACAAGCCTGGTGGGCTGCAGTCCATGGGGTCACAAAGAGTTGGACATGATTGAGCAACTAACACACACACAGGCACCCACTTAAGAATTTTTATGAACAAATGAGTGTTTCTCAAGTTTGGCAAAACAATGTGGAATAAATCTATGAACTTCTGTGGTCAAGAATAAATAAAGTTTTAGAAATATAGAAAATGTGTAGAATAAGACTTAAAAGAGGCCTTACCCAGCTCCTTGTGAACCAGAAAGATTTTAGGGGCAACGAGAGGAAGAAACTGTAAAATATATGGAGCTGGAAAGGACAGAGACAGAAACTAGCAGCCAGGATATACAGAAAACAAAACTCAATAAAAAACAAACAAAATAGCAAACAACATAAAAAAGCAAACAACAAAAAAAACAATAAATGTATTTGTATCTTGGCTGTAAAAAGGATGAACAATGCTGTCAGCTTTGATTGAATTTCAAAATAAAGGAGTAGCTAATGACATTGCTGAGAATAGGTCACTGGAGCAGACAGATTACAGGGGCCTGAGGAGGGACAGGGAGATGAGGACTGAGGACAGTGAAAGATGCCTCTCTTTCAAAACATTCTGTTGTGCACAGAAACACCATTGGTCAGTTACGTTATGTGTATGCTTAGTTGCTCAGGCGTGTCTGACTCTGTGGCCCCATGGACTGCAGCCCACCAGGCTCTTCTGTTCAGGGATTCTTCAGGCAAGTATACTGGAGTGTGTTGCCATTCCCTCCTCCAGGGGATCTACCCAACCCAGGGATCAAATCGAGGTCTCCCGCATTGCAGGCAGATTCTTTACCATCTGAGCAACATGGGAATCCCCTTAGAGAATTAGGATACAAGGAGAGAATTGTTTTGTTTCATTTTTAGATAGAAGAAATTTAACATTCTTAAGTGTGGATTGGAGAGCATCATTGCTCCTGCAGAAACAGAAAGGGAAGGGAACCAGAGAAGAAGTAAGAGAATTAGCCATCCAAGGAAGGATGAGAAGAGTGGAGGCTGGAAATGTAAAAAGTTAAAGGTATGAGATAAAATAACATGAGTATAGATGTCTTTGGATCCTGTAGGATTTGAAACATTCTACCATCACAAAACTTACTCCATCATAGGTAACCTATTTAAATCTCACAAGAAGTGCTAAATATGGTATGGGATTCATGAATAGACAAATCTCTCATCTCTTTATTCAACCAATGGTGATTTCCTACTGTGTGAAAATGTGCTCTGCTTGGTGAGGACAGACTGCGTCATTATGGAACTTACAGTAGTGCGACAGACAGATAACCAAATAGACCAAAAATGCAGATAGCTATTTAATTGCAATAATGAGAATTTCTAAGGGAAAAGCACAGAGTGACATGTGGTAGAAGTTTAAGAGGGGACTTAATGTCATCTTGTGGAGGTCATTGCCTGACAGTGACATTTAATGAGATGAAAATTTTGGATAAGAACTTATCAGTTGATAAGAGAAGGAAACGGGCTTCCCTGGTGGCTCAGAGGTTAAAGCGTCTGCCTCCAGTGCGGGAGACCCGGGTTCGATCCCTGGGTCGGGAAGATCCCCTGGAGAAGGAAATGGTAACCCACTCCAGTATTCTTTCCTGGATAATCCCATGGACGGAGAAGCCTGGTAGGCTACAGTCCACGGGGTCGCAAAGAGTTGGACACGACTGAGCGACTGAACGGAACAGAACGGAAGAGAAGGAAACACATTCTAAGCTGAGAAAATAATGTGCAAATACCTGAGGGGGAGGAGATTAGCACTTCTGAGACCCTAGAACGTTGTTGAGGGTAGACTGTGCCAAGTGAAGAGGAAGGTGGCTTGACAGGGAACCTGAGATCTGGGAAGGTGTCAGATCTTGTGTGGCCTTGCAGGCTATGAAAAACAGTGGATTTCAGGCCAGTCAGAGCCATTAAAGGATTTTAAACAGCATGCTATTTAAAAGTTTAAATTATCTGTTAGCCAACATCTGGGTTTCCAAGATTTCTGGTAAAGGAGGATATCAGACAATGCTAGGTTGGTATTTCTCATGACATCAATTTGTAGTAGACTTGAGAAGATACAAACGTATTTAAATTTGCCTTGAACTCTGGATTTCACAAACTCCATATGCATCATGAAGCTACCATATTGCAGAGTATCATTTAATTACTGATATATGTTGTCTATTCTTTGCAGATGAGTTTGCAAAGCCTATATTATAACATCTGGTAATGCATACATTAGAGTCCTTGAGTAAACTAGTTTGTGAACTAGATTATGGATTTATTATATAATAGATGGTGTTTAATAGGCCATCTTAGAAGAATAATGTAGAGCGGTTAAGAGCATGAGTTTTAGATTCAGATGTACTCGGGTTCTATAAGAGGCCCCAGCCTTCATGACCAGTGCCATTTCTGACCACTTGTCTGCGAAGCATAGATGTCACATCTAGGTATTTGACATCCTTCTCTATATCAAGGTTTTCATGTGTCCTGAGTCTGTATCCTGGCTTGTTTTGTCCAAGCCCTTTTCCTAGTTTTCCTGTTTATCCTTCAATACCTAGTTGAAATGTCACATGTTCCCGGCCAAGTTACTATTCTCCTCCTGCCCACTCCAGATTCTTCTGGGCTCATGTAGGATTTGAAACATTCTACCATCACAAAACTTACTACATCATAACAATTTATTTGTTGCCCTGATAGATTGCGAACTCTACCAAGTGGTATCTGTGTACACAGAGCAAAGAAAATAAATGGATGAATGAATAAAGTGCTTGTTTTTTAAGATGCTTTTACTTACTTTCATAATTTGGAAGTTACTTTATGACAGGAGAAGAAGGAAGAGGAACTGGAATAAAATATCCTAACTAGAAGGTGATGACAGGGAGATGAGAGAGAATATGTATTAGAATCCTGAGAGGGCTTTGAGGGATGAGAGCAAAAGTGAGGGATAAATTAACGCAGGTCAGCCAGGTGGGGCAAAAGAGAGTGACCACAATGCAAGGAGCTTGCTGATGGTGTGTTCACACAACTGACCCAAAGTAGAACTTAGTAAGAACCTGGAAGCTGCGCAAGTGAGAACTGGGAGCCCTGATGTGTAAATGAGATACAGGAAGAGAGAGAAGATGAACAAGACAAGAAGCTAGGACCACAGAACTTACCAGCAATATTCTGGGATCTGGAAGCAAAAGAAGGAAAAGCAAACTGTGTGAAGGATCCAGGGATGCAGATGGATGAAGTTTATATACCAGAGAGTGGATAAGGAGCAGAGATTAGGAGACATGGTTCAGATGGTAATTTAAGACTTTGAGGTAGATTCTAGGTTCTTAGATTGGGGAACCCAATCACTGAGAAGTGTCTTTTAATTCTATGAAAGTATGATATAGTAAGGAAGTGACATCATCAACTGGGAGTTGGGGAAGAAGAAAATAAGGTTTAAAGTCCTATTTATAAAAATGTTACAGATTTTTCTGATTTTTAAAACCATTAAAAACACATAGTAGAGTCAAATATGTTTTTCTTTCTTTTAAGTGTTTTTCGGCTCAAATGAGAAAATTATAATCATATCTCACATGTGTATTATTATACAATATTTACAAAATATGTTGGCATATATTATTATCATTATCACCACCTTATATAACTTGAACATTTAATGTTACTGCTTGGGTTGTTTTGTATCCTGTCAACAACAAAAACAAACCACAGTACACACTCACAAACACCCACACACATATTTTTCTAATCCCACTCACTTAATTTTTGGCATGCTGTTTTTTAGCTTGTGCCACTTTATTCCATTTTATACACCTTTACAACTCTCTGGAAATCCTTTCTGGAACAAAGTACTGGTACAAATATACAAGTGCCATTTAACATTATGAGGTTTATCTTCTGGAAGATTTTGATTATTTTAGCTATCATCCATAGATTTACAAAGAAAATAATGGCAACCTTAAAAAGGTTTATGGAAGATCTCATTTCCAGTTAAGCTTAATTTTTTATCTGAGGATACCAAATGTAATAATGATCACCATAGAGATTTAAAATGTTAGGAAATGTTAACAGGCCTCAAGTAAGCTTTAGAACATGTTCAAAAATATGCTCTCAAATTCCATCCTTGCAAATGATTTCATCACATATTTCTTTGGTCTAGTAACTCTGTGTCTTTACACTAAACAAAGATGATCCTTGTTCTTTATCTCAGTTATAGGGCACAAGAAGAGAAAGTCGGAAACATCCCTTGAGCCCTTCACATCCAGTTAAAAAACAAAAGTGAAAGTGTTAGTCTCTCAGTTGTGTCTGACTCTTTGCAACCCCATGAACTGTAGCCCACCAGGCTCCTCTGTCCATGGGATTTTCCAGGCAAGAACACTGGAGTGGGTAGCTCTTCCCTTCTCCAGGGCATCTTCCCAACCCAGGGATCAAACATGGGTCTCCTGAATTGCAGGCAGATTCTTTACTATCTGAGCCACCAGGGAAGCCCCTCACATCCACTAAAGTCCCAGTGTATCGCCTTCAAGGGTATGACTGACTTAGTCTGTATTCTAAACAAACTATAAACAATTTTTAAATATCTTTACTTCGTTGAGCTAATAGCATCTGATAAATCATGCAACACAAGTCAATAGAATATACCTAAATGAACCAAAATTCTGGAGCATGTCACCCATGCTCACATTTGGAATCTAGACCAAACTGTCAAATCAAGAAATGAAAAAAAAGAGGGGGGGGTGGCTAGCAAAGTTACAGATATATTTAGGATATATAAACTAGATTAAGAAATCAAACAATTTATGATCCTTACTAAACCTGAAAATTGAAAAACATTAACATCTTCCTTGGCACAACACAGTTTTCAAATCTATATGACATTGCTTGGCTCCATTTTTAGTCAGCATAATTTTGGCTTCTATTCTTACATGGCTAACAGCCAGATTCATCTGTCTTCTGTGTCCAATCCTAGCATCTTTGTTTAGTTCCTCGACTGAGATTCTGTTTTAAATAGCTTGAAACATTACTGTAAAGAAAGAGATTTTCCTGAGCAATTTGAAGTATCTTTGTCAAATCATATAGTTATCAGCCGAAGCTTTGTTTTCAGTTCAGTGGTTTGAAAAGTGTAGCTTCTTTCTGTTAACTTGCTTGGAAATTTCCATGTCTCCTTTTACCAGAAATTGCTTTGATTAATGTAATTCTCCTGCTATGATTTCTTTTGCTATTCTCTGCCCTCTTTGATGAGTGAAAAATGCAGGTGCTAGATTTCTCAGGAGGGTTAAGCTGGAAGGCAATGTGTGCATTCCTATCTTCACTGTCACAAATTGCTTTTAAAACTTTAGTTTTTACATTTGTTTGCAAAAACCTGGAAGATTATCTTGCAGGTCCTAGGCCTGTTTGCCAGAAGATCGATTCCTCCTTCTTCTGACCCCAGAAGGCTGATTTTCTTGGCTCCCCTGCTAGCTGACTTCTTGCGTAGGAAGTGAAGATAAGAGATGGAGGGCCAGATGAGGGAGGCAGCTAGAATATCCCCATGGTAAGCAGTTTCACTGGTAGCAGCTTGTCTCTTCTGTGACTCCAGCTGCCACTCTCCAGGGCCACCATAGTCTATCACCCAGCCCAAGAGGCAACTCACATTCTGGGCTGCAGTCTTCTGGTTTCCTCCTCTTTGATTTTGAAAAATCAAAAGAATGTTAGTGATTCCTGATGGTGTTGGTCTATAAGTTACTCTATTTCTATTGTTACCAGTTATTGTTCTCCGCTATTCTATCACCTGTGCAATTAATTCCCTGCATTAAATTCCCTTCCTTGTAAACTATTGAAATGGATCATATTTTCCTGGCTAGGCCCTAGTTGAACAAGCATCAGTCTCGGCTAAATATAATAGGAAGATTTTAAGTATAACAAATTTATCACTGGAAGTTGCAGAAGAGGATTTATGAAGGCTATTATATAATTGGGATAAATCTAATCCTATTTATAATAAATTTACTGTTTGGAAAAAAAACTACAAAAAGTTCCTAGTAATGAGATTGCAATTCAGAAGGTGATTAATTTAGAAATACTTGAGACATGTAAAACTTATTAAGAAAAACAATTGAGTTTTGTAAGATATTCCTTTTTTTGCTAAGATATTGTTATAGGGCATATAAAATCTTATTTACTTTTTATAATTTCTAAAATCAGATTTTGTATCCAAGCATTTCGACCTGAGTTTTTTCCTCCTAGGAAGAAAATCTCGTCAACTGATAGAAAACATAAACAATGACACTGTATTATAACTATAACAAATCTGAAAACTGATATATAAAGAATAAAAAAGACATGCAAAAACTAAAAATGTTTATGCCTAATTAAATAGTTATTAATAAAATAACTAGATCAAATTCCAGAAATAAAGCTTTTTCCTTTGCAACTATTTGTTGTTTTCCTAATTTGGATCCAGATAATAACTATTATATCACAAGATCTTTGCTTTTTGAGATATACCACAAGATAAAATTTCACTTTTCACTTTCACACATTGGAGAAGGAAATGGCAACCCACTCCAGTGTTCTTGCCTGGAGAATCCCAGGGACTGGGAAGCCTGGTGGGCTTCCGTCTATGGGGTCGCACAGAGTTGCACACGATTGAAGTGACTTAGCAGCAGCAAATATGGTAAGTATTAAGAATAATTTTAAAGTAATTTAATGCTTCCATATGCCCTGAAAAGTACTAGCCTTACTTTTACTTTTGTGTCCATGTGTTACCTGTGGAATCATAAATTAATATGCTACACATTTCTGTCAGCCTTTATATGTGATTCTTACATATTATTTATATGTACATAAAGTCATAATCAGAAAAAGTATTTCGTTAAGTTATCCCTTATTTGGTCTTCGTGTGGCAGAGAGAACAAGCACACAGGTAACGTGTAGACATGTTAGACATTGTAAAGACACATAGAGACAAAGTGGAGAATGTGCTCATGCCCTGATTCTCTTGGCTGCAGTCAGCGTGTTCACAGTGACCTTGATGGAGAAGGCAGTGGGAAGAGGGAGACCGGCCCAGGTACTGATAGGAACAAGTACTGCTGTGACCTTCTTAGTTTCTGTAACTATTTGAAGCTTTGCAAACAACAGAAAGATGATTTTTAAACGCCTCCGTTTAAAAATTATCATCTTTATATGAACTGATTCCACTGGTGTAATCTGGATTGACATCTTGAGGTAGAAACTTGTAACAACTTCCTGAACTCATAACTGAAGAATTGCAGTAACTGACAAAGCTCTTCTTATAAGCTACTGTGGTCACTCATTCCGCAAACCATAGGATAGGCAAATAAAAAGTAAAACTTCCCTTTGATATGGATCTATATGGTCATATTTCTGTTGGGCTGACATTGTTGAGAGTGATATGGTTGTTTTTCCAAATAATATGTAAACCAGAAATATTCTAAAACAAATATGCCTTTAAAAAAAAAACATTTATTTTTATGCGAGTTAAAAGGTGCCAGACTGATGATCTCTCTTCTGTTTGAAGAACACAGTGTAGGAGCCAAGATCTTCCCACCCCATCTTGCTACCTTCTTATCTTCTAATTTCTCCATCTCTTTATTTCTTCTAGGTTTTAAGACAGTAACCTTGTAAGGTTCGAATTAAAATGGTGTTTCTCAGACTCTGAAGTGCATACAAATCACCTGGGGATTCTGTGAAAATACATATTCCACTTCGGTAGGTCCAGTCTGAGATTCTACAGTTTTAACAAACTGCCAGATGATGCCCATGTGCTGATCTTAAGATCACATTTTGAATAGTAAGCGATTAAATTTTTGTTTTCCCTAAAAATTGTATGTTCCTTGAAGACAAGACGTGTATCGCTTGTTTCGTACACAGAGACATATAGTACATATATTTCAGTGATGGATTTATTATATAAATGTTCTAATCATTCTCTGTCCCCTGAGAGAATATAACATGGTCAGGTGCTGAGTCATGTCCAACTCTTTGCAATCCCATGGACTGTGACCTGCCAAATTCTTCTGTGGAGTTTTCCAGGCAAAAATACTAGAGTGGGTTGCCATTTCTGTTCCATGGGACCTTTCCAACCCAGGGATTGAACCTGTATCACTTGCGTCTCCAGCATGAGCAGGCAGTTTCTTTACCACTATACCACATGGGAAGCAAATGTGTGAGATAAATATATCAAACATATTAGATTTTAAATATATATATTTTATATATCAATATATGTTTATATATGGTTCTAACTTTGAAACAATGGTATTGGGATTCCAATGGAGGAATCTTATCTGAATGCTTTATCCCTAAATGCTAGTATTATAAAGGTTCACCACAATGAAAAGTAAATAATAAGTATGAAACATCATCTTAGAAAGAATATATAATTGGTGAAATATTGAAGCGTTAATCATCTTTACCTGTATACACCATTATGTTTAATAATATAAAATTCTGTAAAATATAAAGGATATTAGAATTAATATAGTTCAACCAATCTAGTATTATTCCTAGTTTTACATTTAGAATTACAAAACAGAATTTACTTTACTCATTAGGGAAGCATGGAGGGGTATGAAAGAGGTTCGGGTAGGCAAACTGATAGAGCTTTTTTTTTTAATATTTATTTTAAAAGGAAAGATAGTTGCTTTACAATATTGTGTTGGTTTCTGCCATGCATCAACATGAATTAGCCATAGGTGTACATATGTCTCCTCCCTCTTGAGACTTTCTCCCACCTCCCACCCCACATCATCCCTCTAGGTTGTCACAGAGCACCAGTTTGAGCTCCCTGAGTCATAGAGCAAACCCCGCCAGCTATCTGTTTTACATACGGTAATGTACATGTTTCCACACTATGCTCTGTTCTTCCCCTCTTCTCCTTCCTCCCCTCGTCCACAAGACTGTTCTCTGTCTGTGTCTCCACAGCTGCCCTCCAGGCAGGTTCTCAGTGCCATTTTTCTAGAGTTCATATATATGCATTAATAGACAATATTTGTTTTTCTTTTTCTATATTAATAAATTCATAGATTCTTTGACTTTCTGCACAAGAGATGAAATCTGTATTAATGTTCTAAGTGAGTGGTGGTTCCAGAATGTCCTATAAATTAACGATAGTTTGGGGTACATGATGAGTGTACACACTTTCTGAAGATTTCCATTTTCTGCTTCTTTCTCCCCAGAGAGACCCATAGTAAATCCCATTGCTAACAGAAACTAACTTGATCACAAGGAATTCTGAGACCCACACCCCCTGTTGCCTTTAGTATTTCCTGGCTTTTCTGATTCCTTCTCCCTCTGGCTTTCCCTCCCTTCTCCAGCTCCTTACCCTCTTCCTGTCTGAGCAGAAAGGAAAAGAGGATGTTGATACATAGGCTACAGGACTCCGGTCAAAAAGGATGCAGAAAAAGATAGTAAAGATTCAGAGACTGAAAATTGCTATTTTACTTAATCTGTTAGTATCCATATGCCTGTTAGGATGAAGTTGAATTGTTTCTGTTAGGAAGTTGTTTTCTAAAATGCTAAGCTTCTTCGGATGTTGATGACTGAAGTACGACAGCTCATATGTACCGCTGAATACTCTGACAACATGAAAAAATTTACTGGCTCCTGGATGTTTTATCTTACTGTACCTACAAGTGCCACATATATTACAATTTCTTCATGCTTAAAAGGTTTTTCATTGTTGTATAGAAATGTTTGTTTTCACCTCCTGATTTCTTCACTGGGGCTTTCTCTCCTATCACTGAAGCAATTTCTTTTCATAATAAATTCCAATCACTGTCTGTGGCAGTATTTTCATTTACATGTTTAAAAGTGATTAATTGCTTTCTATCAGCTATATTTATAGAATGTATTTCTTTACTACAAATAAAAATAAAATGTGTCTGTACTATTACCAATTCATGTCTGAAAACTTAGAAACAACTATATGACTATATTTGGAATATTTATTCCAAAGCACAACAAAAAACACTATTCATATATACATATTATAATGCTTTCAGTATATTAGTTTCCCAATATTTGGTAGTGAAAAAAATGATAAGAAATGTCCATATCCCATTAATATTACTCAATGAATTTTTAATTTTTATTTTTCCCAATCCAAACTTTTTAGTAAAGTGAGTAATTTCTGAGTATATAGATAATAAAATCAAATAAAGCCCCATTTAGAATTATCTTGTCTTCACTTTTTAGAATTTGGTTAAACAACGACTGAAGTGACTTAGCAACAGCAGCAGAGCAAGACAACTTCCATTCAAGGACCTAGTTTAAGATCTCAGATACAAAATTAAAATATTACAAAGCAGGAATGGGTTGGCTTGTATCAAGATAAGCTAAAAATCTCAAACACTCCATTTCCAGGATCACCTCAGAGAAACAGAACAGCACTTAACATCTAAGAAATCCTATCCTATAGGATCACAAGAAATAGCGGTTCAGATTAAAAGATATGGATTACTGCTTTTTCCTTCCAATATGTTTGAATAGGTTTTATTTACAAAGACAGTCCTCACACAGCAGTATACACTTTACATATTCAAGAGTATTTATGAAGAAGGTAATTATCCAACATTTCTTTGACTTTAGGAAAAAACAAACAATGCTCATAATGTGGCTACAGCATTATTTCATTCACATATTTGAGGTAAATTGCTGAAAACAAATATGATTTACTATGCAAACAATTTTATCTTAACATTATTTAGACAAGCAGATGTTATTGGATGTCTGATTTCTGATAGCATAGAAGACTTTCAAAAAATTTTGTAATAAAATATTTGATGGGATTTTATAAGTTAAAAGGACTACATCAGCCATGAGGAAACCATCTTGATGGAGAAAAATTCCAGAGTTTTTCTGGATGATTTGTGTATAAGCTGTTCTATCTACTCTGGATCTTCTTGCTATGAAATTGACAGAGAATTTTCCAAGATGAGAGAAAGAGAAGGAAAGGTGTATGGTCATGAAAAATTTTGGATATTATACTGCCAAATTTGGATCTAGAACTATTCAAAAGACCAGGGAATTAACATTCCAAGCTGACTTCTTGCATTGCCGTGGCTATTTATATAGTCTTAGTTGCTGAAGAATCAACTGATTTAAGTGTCTGGGCTCACATCTGATAGAAAGCCTCAGAATTCTTCCTATCATACTACATGTGAGCCAAATGTTATACATTATACTCATTTTACAACTTTCACTATAACTTAGTGACCGTAGTATGTGTGTAATTATAAATATTTAACCTACTGGCAAAATAGCATCAATAAAGAACGTGAATGGAAGAAATTTTACATAGTTTACAAAAAGGAAAAAAAAAGGGAAATAACCTTCTGACATTTAATTCAACTAAATGACCCTTCTTCTTCTCCACTGGGGCAACCAGTGAATATTATCCTCAGATATATATTTTATTTTCTATAATAAACCACAGAATTCATTATTTCAGTGTAGGTGAATAATCTGAACTGGTCCTAGAACTTTCTTAATTCAATTCCTCTCTTCTATGAACTTACACAGCTGTTTAGTTCTTTTGTAAACAAGGAAGGATAGGCACTCTAGCACAGATCTTTTTAGCATATGAAGCATATTGACATGAATATAACATATGTGCCAAGCAATATTATTCAGTTAACATTTCAACGAAATGCAACATAAAATTTTAAATTACATATTTCTGCATATGTTTGACTCTTGTTTACTGTATCTGCTCCAGGGGGGAAAAATAGACTCTTATTATGAAAAAACATCTCTAATATCTTTGCATTTTAATATTATTAGAAAAGAATGGTTATAAGCAGTCATGTATTTCTAATTGCTCCAAAGTCATGAAGTATCAGCACAGCAATTTTAGTTGATCAGGAATTTGATTCACATGGAAGATGTCCAGGAGAAGGGCAGTGACAGATACAAGTATGTCAAAAGCAGGTAGGATCATTTTGTTTATTGAAACAGAAAAGTAAAAGATAGGTTTCCACTCTGGTTGAAGTATGTCACCTTAAATTTCTCATCTTATCACCTTAGTTCTTCAAATAGAACACACAAATTCTTTTCTTTTCTCAGGTAGAATAGTGTGATCATTGATTACTTGTTCTTTACAATAAAATACTCATGCAGTGTACTAAATTGTCTATTGTTCTTTTTAATTGTATTCGCTAAGTCTCTATTAATGAAATCTTTCTATGATTTAATACTTATCTTCTGTTCTAAGAAATACGGAACTATTAAAACACCAAATATTTATCTACCAAAATATTTTAGAAATATCTTTTGACTTTTACTCATTGTATAAATATGTGGAATTGTCAGTACCGTAACTGGAACATAGTGTTAGGCTCTTATTTATAATTGCACAACAATTATATATTCCATTAGAATGTAAATTTCGCAACAGTATGCATAGCTGTCTTAATGCATACTTAAATGACTTAATACATACTTGAACCATATGTCCTTTCATTGCTCGATACTTTATATAAGTAAATATTTCAGAGTAGAACACAAAAGAGTTTTACAAGTGGAGCAGTTCCTAGAAGTCCAAAGTAGGCAGCTGTTTTTTTCAAAATGTTGGTATCAATTTTCAGATCTTGAATACAGACTGAATGAGAAAGAAAAGCTAGATAGGAGCATGGTATATATATATATATATTATGTCAACTGTATATGAAATTTCAGATTAAGGTCCATGTCATTTTTACCTGCTCACATAAATAACAATTCATGTATATGTCCTCTGGATGATAATATTTTTACTTTTCTTCCCTTACCTAAAAAGTAAAGAAAACAAAGTAAAACTCAAGCCATATATTGCAATTTGACCCAAGCTACAAGGAAGGGTGAGGAAGTGATACCAACTAAGCACTTGACTCCTCTTAAAGAGAAGGCAAATGGTTTCTCTATAAACAGAGGAACTGAAGGGAGGTGCAAGGGTATTAGATATTTTGTGATATGCTACAAAAGCTCCATAGTACAGTGCTGCTGTAATCTGATTTCTTTCTCTTTCCTTTTTTATTAGTACTGGCTGGCGTCCTTCCTTCTATGGCTATTCTGAGTCCCTAGTCTTCAGAAGGTATCAGTGCTGCTGACAAGTCATGCCAGTTATCACTTAGCTTCTGAGCTTCCTGGAGGGGACTTGACAAGAGAAACAGAGAATTTTAGGTAAAGGAAATTTATGCTGACATTCTCTGCAGTGGAGCTGATTTTAATATCTGATTAAGAGAAGGGAAGCCTATTTGGGATAGGTCTCTGACTTGTTATTTTGTGAACAATCATCCCTCAGGTTTTGTTGGCTTAATTTGAACACCAGTTAGGCACTAAGAAAAAGCTTGAGAAATTCCTCTTCTAAGGATTTCTAGCCTTGATGGCCCTGAGAAGTAAAATTCTTAAATGTGCCAGGTTTAGTTTAAAAAAAAAATTAATGCTTCATTTATCCTCCCTAGCAATCATTTCAATAACAGGAATTATTTTCCAAAAAGATCCACACAGATTAGTTGGCTATTTTTCTTGAGGGAAGAGTTGAAATGGCAATTCAACTTCAGCTTCAGTCAGAAATTTCATGATTTTTAGCTCAATCTTTGTTGCTCTATAGGGTCATGAGCTTGGTAAGGAGCCTCTGGTGCCATTACACAATTTTGTGCTGTGTGAAAAGAGGGACCCCGATGTTTGGACAATTCTACAGTCTGACTCGAGTTTTTGGTTTACTTCCTGGTAGGACTTTGTTACACCTAAAGTGAAACTCCACTGCTGATGGCCAAAGGGCTTCCTGTGTCTAGTTAGAGTTTGGAGAGGAGGTGAATTGAGATCATTCTCATTATGCCCTGGGGAAGCATTGTTAGCATCCAGGAGAATTTGGTTTCCAGAGTTTACATTCGCACAGATTCCACACTGTGTTATCCATTGCCAGTGGGATAAAAGGGGTTTTTGAAGAGAATTGATACTGTGATTCTCATATGAACAGGGCTTCATGTGATAGGCATGACCAATCCAAAGGGTATTTCAAAAGGGAAGGAGAAGTGAATTCTGTTCTTTGGAGTAAAGCATACCAAGAGTGGGAAAATATTAGAGCTGGAAAAAATTTATATCATCGGTATTAACTCAAAAGAATAGAAACAGCAACAAAAACATTCTTATCAATTACTAGAGCTGATTTGTGAAAAAAATACTTCAAATTTGTGCGTTTGTGTTTTCTTATTTATCAGTAAAAATCTTGGTTTCACATAAGCTTCTAATTTTGTTAAACTGCTCTCTATTTGAATAAGTTAATACCACCCCTCCCCCTACACACAAACACACACGATCACTTGTCTCCAGAAATGTTTGAAGATACACACAGAGAGAAATGATTTAAAATATGTGAACGTTGCATTTCTTTTAGGTTCATAACCTATTTCTCTAAAACAATTATTTAATTCATTCCACCAGATCCTAAGTAGTTTCAGATAAATTTATAGATTATTTCCCAAGTGTTACAGATTTCTTCATCCAAAAGTATCTTTAGTAATTATTCTAACTTTTAAACATTTGATTCCAGTCCAATAATTCATTCTCATTGGATGTGAAGATTGACTGATGGCCCTTCTGCCTACAGCAACCAGTTTCATTACTGAATGGCCTTATGAAGTTGTCTCTTGGTTCTTTTGCAGTTATACTTAAAATCCAGGTGTTATCTTGTCAATTATATAATCATAAATACATTGTCTTGCTTTCTTCTAGCCTATTGATATTGACACAGGAAAAAATCTAGGAACTAATGAGGGATTAGGAAGTCTCATTTATATTTTTAAGTAGTAGACACATGTTTCCATGTCGATGGTGTACATTCTCCATCAGCACTCGTACTCCTACCTCTGGTTGGATGTCAGTATGATGTTTGCCTTTTTGTGATAAACAGTGAGGAGAATAGAGCCAAGAAAAATACTCAATATTCATATATCTTTCCTATCGAGTCAAATTTGATCTGGGTCAATTCTGACTCTCCAATTCAGCAAGTGAGACAGGAGGCATGCTTTCAAGTTTTCACTTATTAGAACTCCCTGCCCACTTCTAACATTTTGACTTATTCACTCAAATAATGAGTCAAAAATCAAAAAGCAATCAAGCTGAGAGCAATTAAATTCAGAATGCCAGTCTTATACTCAGGTCAGAACAGAAATGAAAATTAGAGAAAGTGCCAGATTTGACTGATCATTAGAAAAGATAAAGTCTGAGATTTTAAGTTTAAATGCTGTATGGTAATTTAAACCTCAAATTTTTATAGACAAAATGTTTTCAAATATTGAAATGATTCTTTTCTTTTTAGAAAAATAAAAGATTTCAAGCAAGCATAAATTTCATATTTTTCTTACCTGTCCAACTTCTCCTATACTTTATTTCCCATCTGGTCATCTCCCTTTCAGAACTCTTCTTGATTATTTTCATTTAAAATATTTTCCTCTTGTCAGATGTCAACATGATTCAAATAGCTATCCTAACCACGTATTTTCCATAATCACATGCTACCAGGTATAAACTTTATTATAATATCTCTATCTACTATTTTCAGAGTAGCAAAGTAATCCACTTACATTTTCTTTATATACTTCAAATTTCAGGCTTTTTGGTTGCACAAGTGGATATCTCTAAGTTCTTAAATATTGACATTGAAAACCCACTAGAGAGGAAGGACTCTCACCTCTAGTCTTCTAGTTAGAACTCTGAAGGTTTATACTCAAGAATAAAGGAATTTATTCACAAAACAGAATTTATTCACAAAATACTATTTCACAAAACAGAAATTCAGCCACAAATCAGCTGAATCCTAACTGGAGTCTGAAGTTCTTCCTCTAGGCTTAAAGCAAGAAGCAATCTCACTGAGTTAAGGAGTCAATAGCTGGGTTGAACTAGGGCAATCTGCCCCTAGCCTGATTACCTACTAGAATCAGAAGTAAATACTCTCTGGGGAAAGAGTTCGTCCATCAGAGTCTGAGCCACAAATTATCTCTACTGATTTTCATACATAATGTCTGACATTTAACAAAAATTTCTCTGCCTTGCCAGGACACAAAAACTAAAAGGTCCAAAACTAAGAGAAAAAAATAGACAATACAATTAGATCCACAGATTGATACAGATACTGGAGTTATCAGTACTTCAGTTCAGTTTAGTTGCTCAGTTGGGTCTGACTGTTTGTGACCCCATGGACTGCAGCATGCCAAGCCTCCCTGTCCATCACCAACTCCCAGAGTGTACTCAAACTCATGCCCATTGAGTCGGTGATGCCATCCAACCATCTCATCCTCTGTCATCCCCTTCTCCTCCTGCCTTCACTCTTTCCCAGCATCAGGGTCTTTTCCAGTGAGTCAGCTCTTCGCATCAGGTGGTCAAAGTATTGGAGTTTCAGCTTCAATATCAGTCCTTCCAATGAATATTCAGGACTGATTTCCTTTAGGATGGACTGATTGAATCAGGTTTTTAAATAAATATAAAAAACATTTTCAAGAAAGTAAGACATACTCTGGAAATTTTCAGCAAGAAACTGGTCTGTGTAAAATAAACAAACTGATACACTAAAGATGAAAAACAATAATTATTCAGAACTCAAATGAGTTTTATGGAAGATAAATTTTTTAAATGTTTTGCTTTCTGCAGAGTGAAAGATTAGCAGGAGTTGGACAAAGATTTTTTTCAGCAGGACATAAGTTCTGTAGAAAAGAGGGTCAGTAAAAAGAAATTTAGGTCAGGAGAAAATATCCAAACTGAAGAATGAAGGATGTAAAATATAGAAAGCAAAATAATAGCCATATGGTACATGATAAAATGACTAAATCTTGTGTATGTGTAGTATCAGAAAAAAGAGAAAAGTAAGAATAGGGAAAGAACTGTTCATAGAGTCAACAGAAGAGAATTTTCTATCTAAACAATGACACAGAAACACAAAAGAATTTGTGATATCAACCTCAAGAAGAACAAACACAAATTAAAGCACTCTGTGAACAGTCTAAGTGTTGAAAATCAAAGGTAAAAAAACATCTTAGAGCATCCAGAGATTCTGATATATTATATTCAAAGCAGTAAGACTAATAACCTATTCTCAATAGTTATAGTAGAAACCAGAGAACAGTAAAATGACATCTTTTCCAAAGGGCCAATCTAGATTCTATAAACACAGAAAACATTCCTCATTAAAAAAGGTTAAGTAGAAACAGTTTCATAAACTGAGCAGAACCATATTAAAAAATGTCTTGGCAAGCTCATCAGAAAAACATAAGCAAGTGTCTGCTGCTGCTGCTGCTGCTAAGTCACTTCAGTCGTGTCCGACTCTGTGTGACCCCATAGACGGAAGCCCACCAGGCTCCCCCGTCCCTGGGATTCTCCAGGCAAGAACACTGGAGTGGGTTGCCATTTCCTTCTCCAATGTGTGAAAGTGAAAAGTGAAAGTGAAGTCGCTCAGTCGTGTCCGACCCTTAGCGACCCCACGGACTGCAGCCCCCCAGGCTCCTCCATCCATGGGATTTTCTAGGCAACAGTACTGGAGTGGCTTGCCATTGCCTTCTCCGAGCAAGTGTCAACAGAAAGAAATATAAAATGGGTAAAAAGTGTGGGGTAAGTACAAGTGGCTCTTTACTTTCTAAATCAATAATGCTAAATCTTACAGAATTAAAAATACATTTTTCTAACACAAGATATAAGGCCTCAAAATTACAAAACACTACTGAAAGAAATTAAAGACTTAATTAAGTGGAGGAATATGCCATCTTCACCAGTTAGAAGACTCACTATTGTTATGTCAATTGTTACTCAAGGTAAATAAAATCCAATAGAATCCCAATGAAAATTTCCAAAAAATTTTTTGTGTGTGGAAATTTAAAAGCCGAATCTAATGTTTCTATGGAGGAATATAAAATCTAGGGGAAAAAAGCAATCTTGAAGAAGAAGAAGAAATCTAGAGACTATGCACTACCAGATATCAAGGTTCATTATAAAGTTAGAGCATTCGGTAGTGTGATATTGCATAAAGATGGGCATAAAGCCACCACTACAATTCTAGGGGTAAGAAGTTTAGTCTTTCTAAATAAATTAATACATGGAAAACATATATTCTTCCCTACTTTACACTATAGGCAAAGATTATTTCGAAGTGAATGGATCATAGCAAAATGTGAAAATTTTAAATCTAAGTCATCTAGAAAAGAAAGAAAGGCAATGCCAAAGAATATTCAAACTACTGCACAATTGCACTGATCTCACAGGCTAGCAAAGTAGTGCTCAAAATTCTCCAAGCTAGGCTTCAACAGTACGTGAACCGTGAACTTCCAAATGTTCAAGCTGGATTTAGAAAAGGCAGAGGAACCAGAGATCAAAGTGCCAACATCTGCTGGATCATCGAAAAAGCAAGAGAGTTCCAGAAAAACATCTGCTTTTGTTTATTGACTATGCCAAAGCCTTTGACTGTGTGGATCACAACAAACTGTGGAAAATTCTTCAAGAGATAGGAATACCAGACCACCTGACCTGCCTCCTGAGAAATCTGTATGCAGGTCAAGAAGCAACAGTTATAACTGGATATGGAACAACAGACTGGTTCCAGATCAGGAAAGGAGTACATCAGGGCTGTATAGGAGACTGCAATGGCAACCCACTCCAGTACTCTTGCCTGGAAAATTCCATGGATGTAGGAGCGTGGTAGGCTGCAGTCCATGGGGTTGCTAGGAGTCAGACACTACTGAGTTACTTCACTTTCACTTTTCACTTTCATGCATTGGAGAAGGAAATGGCAACCCACTCCAGTGTTCTTGCCTGGAGAATCCCAGGGATGGCAGAGCCTGGTGGGCTGCCATCTATGGGGTTGCACAGAGTCGAACACAACTGAAGCAACTTAGCAGCAGTAGCAGCAGCAAGGTTGTATATTGTCACCCTGATTATTTAATTTATATGCAGAGTACATCATGAGAAATGCCGGGCTGGATGAAGCACAAGCTGGAATCAAGATTGCCAGGAGAAATATCAATAACCTCAGATTTGCAGATGATACCACCCTTACAGCAGAAAGTGAAGAAGAACTAAAGAGCCTCTTGATGAAAGTGAAAGAGGAGAGTGAAAAAGTTGGCTTAAAACTCAACATTCAGAAAACTAAGGTCATGGCATCTGGTCTCATCACTTCATGGCAAATAGATGGTGAAACAATGGAAACAGTGAAAGACTTTATTTTTCTGGGCTCCAAAATCACTGCAGATGATGATTAAAGCCATGAAATTAAAAGATACTTGCTCCTTGAAAGAAAAGCTATGACCAACCTAGACAGCATATTTAAAAGCAGAGCCATTGCTTGGCCAACAGAGGTCCGCTAGTCAAAGCTATGGTTTTTCCAGTAGTCATGTATGGCTGTGAGAGTTGGACTGTGAAGAAAGCTGAGCACCGAAGAATTGATACTTTTGAACTGTGATGGTGGAGAAGACTCTTGAGAGTCCCTTGTATTGCAAGGAGATCCAACCAGTCAATGCTAAAGGAAATCAGTCCTGAATATTCACTGGAAGGATTGATGTTGAAGCTGAAACTCCAATACTTTGGCTACCTGATGGGAAGAACCAACTCATTGGAAAAGACCCTGATTCTGGGAAAGATAGAAGGTGGTAGGAGAAGGGGATGATAGAGGATGAGTTGGTTGGATGGCATCATCGATGCAATGGATATGAGTTTGAATAGGCTTTGGGAGTTAGTGATGGACAGAGGGGCCTGGCATGCTGCAGTCAATGGGATCACAAAGGGTTAGACATGACTGAGTGACTGAACTGAACTAAACTGAAGTCATTTTAGAAGGAAACAGAGGAAACTATTGGTGAGTTTGAGATAGGCAAGCATTTCTTTTGCAGGATATAAAAAAAACTATAAGATTTAGATAAATTAGATTTAATTAAAATCGATAACATCTGTTCATCAAGGTTTATTATTCAGAGGGTGAAAGACAAATCAGAAACTAGGGGAAGATATTTGCAATGCTTCTGTCCAACAAAGGACTTAAATTCCTTACATATATGGAATTCCAACCAAAAAACAAGACGACTCAATTTTAAAACAAGCAAAAGAACTCAACAGGCATTTCACAAACACAAAGCTATGCAAATAAATAAGCATATAAAAGCATATTTAACTCCATTACTAAACATGGAAACTAAATGCACAATATTATTTCAAAATATACCCGCAAGAATGGCTAAAGTAAAAAAGTACAATATCAAATAATGGGGAGAATGGATCAATTGTAAATTAACACATCATTGATGGGAATGTAAGTTGTACCAATACATTTGAAATCTATTTGTAGTAACTACTGAAACTAAACATGCACCTAGTCTGTCATCCAAAAATTCCACTCCTATATATTGTTGTTCAAGTCTAGAACAACAGTCGCTAAATCGTGTCCAACTCTTTGTGACTCCATGTACTGCTGCACTTCCAGGCTTCTCTGTCCTCCGCTATCTCCCAGTTTGCTCCAATTCATGTCCTTTGAGTTGGTGATGCCAACCATCTCATCCTCTGCTGCCCCCTTCTCTTCCTGCCCTCAATCTTTCCCAACATCAGGGTCTTTTCCAATGAGTTGGCTCTTCACATCAGATGGCCAAAGTATTGGAGCTTCAGCATCAGTCCTTCCAATGAATATTCAGGGTTGATTTCCTTTGGTTTGATGGCTTTGTTGTCCAAGGGAATCTCAAGACTCTTCTCCAGTACCACAGTTCAAAAGCATCAATTTTTTGACTCTCAGCCTTCTTCATGGTCCAACTCTCACATCAGTACATGACTACTGCAAAAACTCTGGGAGAAATTGAAAAATAAAAATTACTTGAATAACCCAAAAGAAGGCAAGAAAAGAAAAACAAAAGGAACCCAGAACAGTTGGAGCAAGCAAACAAATGGATGGTAGATTAGATACAAATTTGTTATTGGTTATATTAAATTTAAGTGAACTAAATACTCCAATTAAAATACAGTTCTCAAACTATATTTTTAGAATATGCGCTGCTTACAGAAGACACACATTAAATATAAGTTTGCAGAAAAACTGGAGAAAGAATGTAAAAAAATATACAATGTAAACACCAAAGAATACTAGTATAATTATATTTACATTAAACAAAGTAGATTTTTAAGACCAGCAGTATTGCTAGGAATAAGAAATTTTATAAATCCATAAAAACTTCAAAATTCTAAATTTTATGCACTCAGATAATGACAATAATACCTTAGTTTTCAACCCACTATTTTCCTCAAGAATTTTAAATCTACTCTGAAAAAAATTAGTATGTTTTCATTTCTCTTTCATTCCTAAAGCTTTGCCAATCAGATTCTGTTTCCAACAATATTAACCTCCAACCTCCTAAACTCATGATGTCCTTTTAGTTTTTCTCCTATCCCATCTTAGCCAAACTGTCCCTTGAAACTCTCCCCACTGCCCTAATTGTTTCCTGTGTGCCTGTCACACACTAAGTGTTAGTTTCTCAGTAGCGTCCAACTCTCTGTGACCCCACGGACTGTAGCCTGCCAGACTCCCCTGTCCATGGAATTCCCTGGGCAGGAATACCGTAGTGGGATGTCATTTCCTTCTCCAAGAGATCTTCCCGACCCAGGGACTGAACCCGATGTCCTGCCTTGCAGGCAGATTCTTTACTGTGTGAGTCACCAGGGAAGCTGATTATTATACTCTATCTACAGTCTATTTTATATAGACAAACTATAGGACTTCCCTTTAGTTCAAATGGTAAAGAATCTGCCTACAATGCAGTAGACCAGGGTTCGATCCCTGGGTTGCGAAGTTCCTCTGGAGAAGGGAATGGCAATCCACTCCAGTAGTCATGCCTTGAGAATTCCATGGACAGAGAAGACTGGTGGGGTCTGTGGGGTTACAAAGAGCCGGACACGATGGAGTGACTAACACACACATACTGTCTATTTACTAGGAAATCTCTTTTCCTTTTGTCTGGTCCTTCCAGGTAGGCAGACCTGCACAGCTGAAGATAAAATTCCCTTCTCTCCTCACACTACATGAACTCTGCAACCTCATCAACCTTGGCAACATCATACATTTATTTCTATGTGAATGATTCCCAAATTTCATGTATTGCCCTGCACCTGTCTTGGCCTTCTAAACATTGAAGTATGAATACTTTTCTAATTACTCACCGAAGTCCATTTATCCTATTCCTTAAAATACTTTTGGAGTCCTTGTCACTTTTTCCCTAGCACCCTTGCTCTAACTTGCTGCCGCTGCTGCTAAGTCACTTCAGTCGTGTCTGACTCTGTGTGACCCCATAAACGGAAGCCCACCAGGCTTCCCCATCCCTGGGATTCTCCATGCAAGAACACTGGAGTGGGTTGCCATTTCCTTCTCCAATGTGTGAAAGTGAAAAGTTAAAGTGAAGTTGCTCAGTCGTGTCTGACCCTTAGTGACCGCACGGACTGCAGCCTACCAGGCTCCTCCATCCATGGGATTTTCTAGGCAAGAGTACTACAGTGGCTTGCCATTATCAGTAATTCAATGTAGACATCATTTCTTTATTTTTATGGCTTTCGGCCCTGCATCTCCAAACTAAGGTCTGTAGAACTTCATTTTCCCAAAATAAAAATTTTATAGAAGATTCATATCAGAGATATTCCTTGAAGAAAAAAATTCAAAGACGAAAAATGTTTAAGTAATGCTGCATCTTAATGCCTGTTTGCGAAGATTCATAATGAATACTAGCACATAAAAGAATCTAGGAAATAATGGCTTCAAGAATCCGATATTTAATCATGCATTCTGCAGAATATTCTTTGGCAAAAGCTGTGCTGAAGTTGCTAAAGTTTTTCATCCCTGCTCCACATCAGTAGGACCAACCCTCCGCCTCTGTCCTCTAAGGCTGTCATTCTACCATGCATCACAGTCCATTTGAAACAGTATCATTTCTTAAGAGGGAACAGTCTGCCTCATTCTTTTATTTTTCATGGTGCCCATCATGATCTATTCTGGCTGTAAATAATGAATATTTTAGATTCACAATATTGGATTTTATTTTCTTTACAGATTAATTTTAAAAGTAATACCCTCCTATTTTCGAAATTTAGAGTATTTTCATTAATACTTACTGAACAAAATATTAATCATGACTTTGTTCATGAAAGTGTCAGACTTTTTGAAAAAGTTCTTAATCCAGGCCACCAAAAAAATATAGTCTAAACTTCAAGATGTTATATAATTCCATCCTGAACTGAATGAGTTGAACTTACTCCCATAGCACCTAAAAACCCTGGAAGGAAGTGATTTACTTACGTTCATGAATTCATTAATTAAGTGCTTATGATCCTCTAGACTTTAACCAAAAATAGAGATGATTCGGTCTCTTTCTGAAGAGACCATCTTCAGTTTCTATCCAGCTGTTATTATTAGACTATGAATGCAGCTTATTGGTATCTGCCACCCCTGGGGGACAGTGAAGCACATCACAAAGAGAATGTATTGGCACAATGGTTGTCTTCAGCTAAAATTGCCTAAGAAGCAGAAATTACTGTCGAATAGGTTGATGTGTGCTGGCAGAGTTCCCTGAGAAGTTTGAATTGCATCTTTCTGCAGTATATCTAGTGTGTCAAGCTGTTTGTTTCATAGGGGTAGATGTGGTTTATCACACCTTTCATAACTAACTCAAGGTAACCCAAAGCAACAAGCTTCTTGATGGTAATACCATGCTTATATAGGCAAATATGGTAACTTTTCTAAAAGAAACAATGTTAGGACACTAGAGATGCTTCTGTTTCCTCTTCAGCTATGATATGATATCCCCCTTCTATCTACTGAAGCTCCTGTTTTTATGCTATGGATTGAAAATGCCTATTGTTTAAAAAATTAAATCTTTTCATATATGAGCATTGTTAGGTATTCAATGGAAAGTAAATCAGTTCGGAAAATGAGGTTAATTTCTTAGTCCTGAACATGAGAAATTAAATACTTAACCTTGCTGAATTCCTAATGGAATCTGTGACTCTAAATCTTTTTATGCCATTACCTATTTACTGCAAAACTGTGGGGAACATGGAAGTTTAAATGTTTCAGCCATTTATTTGGAAAGAACTTTCTTGTGCATTTTAAGTTCATGGAATTGCAGGGGAAGGAAAAACAGTTCTGCAGTTTAAGTCATGATGCTCTTGATGATCAGGTCGGACCAGCTGATAAGTTCTCGATCGGAATGCAGCACAGCAATTGACTGTCATAAAGATTAACATCCATTTGCTCAGCTAATGAGTTCCATATGTGCCGCATATCCAAGGCTCATGCTTTAAAAGGTTGTATCCAATTTTATCATCACATCTGGAAGCACATCCCGTGTGGTATACAGCTGCATGACTGATTTTCATGTTTGTGGTTGGTAATCAGTCTCGTTAATTTTTAGTCATATTCCATATATATTGGTGTACTTGGAAATATATATTATTGGACATCTGGAAAAATTGACTTTTCAGGTGTTTATAAATGTATTTCAGCACTGTTCTTCTTTCTCTTTGACCTTAAATGGTTTTCTTTGGCTAATTTTGACATGTGTAATACCTTACAAAGGACAGCCCTTCACAGGTGATAATGCAATGAAGGTTTGCACAGGGATTGCTTGAAATAGACATTTTCAATTGCAGAAGAGTCACATGACCTCATTTGGTCTTTTTCAGTGCTACAAAGTAAGGAAAAAAAATGCATTCACAAAATGTTCACTGTTGAAAATTAGCCTTTTCTATATTTTGCTTTGAAATACCTGCATGTATACATTAAAAGATGTCTAAATGATGTGTCATGTTATGTTGAGTATCTTCTTTCAAAATAAATCCTGCCCCTCAAGGATATCTATATCCAAAGTAGCTATGCCGTAATGTAGACTATAATAGCCCTTCTGTGCTAAGAAGAACAGGAATAGAAATAGATACTGTATGACTAAATGCTGATTGACAGCTCCATCGCAGGCATGGTACTTCTTTAGCTAAACTGCAATAAAGAGACTTCATCTCCTACCATTCAACAGATAATAAAATAGCATAAACAGATATAACCTTGTAGGAAAAAATTGTCTACTCGATTATAATGATAACAAATTGAACATTTACTTTTTAAAGATTTTAGATAAAGATCACAGAGTAACTGTTGATTCACAAGGCAAACTTTCTTTTCAATTATCCTTTTAAATGTTGTTTCCAATAGAAAATAACCCTACATCTGGGTACTCTTTAAATACATGAAGGCAAAATATTTTCTTAGAATATAAGAATTTTTAAAATGTAAGCACTGATTGAATGTCTCCAAGTTATGAACTGGAGACAGCTTAAAAGCGTCTACAAAATGAAACTTCACTTTCCAACCTGTCAGAGTTTACTGAATTGATTTATTATTAGGGGGGAAAACCTGAAAAATTCTTGTCATCAAAAGTTTTACAAGAAACAAGAAGGATGCTTTCAAAAGTAAAGACCCTTACTACTCATAGAATCACACATGACAATGAATGGCATCAGTATTATGAGTAACACAAACCTAAATGTACCCTTGGAATTACAGAGCCCTCAAGAACTCCTTATCAGTTGCAAGACTTTGTATAAAATTTTATGGATTAAAAACTAACAATTTAAGCCCCTAGTGTTGACCATACTTAGTAACTTTGTCATATATACAAAGTATGCTTTTGAGATTTTTTTCCCCCCTTGGATTTCTTTTAATTCTATTGTTATGACTCCTAATAACCACATTTCTAACATCATCACGTTTCTACTGGGTCACCCACATAATCAATATAACTCATTTTCCATCCAAATTGAAGAGAGATTTGATGCAAAATACATGTGATTATATCCATTTCTGATTTCATTTCACTCTAGTGGCAATACTCTTACATGATCTTTTTGTTAATGTTAAATATGTGTTTAAACTGAAATTAACAGTTTCTGAAGCTAAAATTCATATCTGTTTTGACCCATGTAAAGAAACTGAATTGAGATACTGTCAGTGATAGAACAGAGGGAGTGTAATTAATGGCATCCACACAGAATCCTTGGGACATATAGGGTTTCTGAATCACCGAATTCAGCAATGCCGTCAGTGTTTTGGCTGGCAGCCTATAACCCCCTTTTAACCCGAGCCCAGCTTACTCAGCAAGCTATGGCAAGTGACTGCTGAGCTGTTATTTTCTTATTTCAAAATACACCTCCAGTTGAGAGAGGGACATGCTCTTTTACATATGGTTTGGGATTTTGTTTGGGAACTCAGTTTTTCTGTTATGAGTTTTTTAAAGAAATGTGAAGCAACAGTGGCAAAAAAAAATCAGAAACTTTGGAAAGGAAAGAGAGAGGGTGAACTCACAGAAACTGAGATGCAGTACTTGTTTTGGCCAGGCACAGAGAAGTTGAGAAACACTCTGTAGGTGGGCCAACAAAATCCATCATGTAGGATAGGGATGAGAGAGTTCTGAACTAAAGTCCTTTCATGCAGTCTGTCATGCCACCACCATTCACAGCTAAACAAGAATTGCTTTATTCTACTCTTCCATGTGTTTACATAGCTAATGAAGTAGTGCTAGAGGTTGGTGAAGGCAGGCAGGGATTATCCTGACATTGCGTAGATGAGAGGGTATGTAAGGGGGAAGGAAGAGAAAATTGTGATAAAAGTGATGAGCGATTTCCTAAAGAGTGTTGATTACAAGTACAATAACTACAAACTCCCCACACTGTCCCAGAAACATCTATGCTATCAAACCTAATTGCTGGATTGTCAAGTAGAACATTCAAGCAATATATACTGCATCCATGTGTTCATTCCACAAATACTAATTGAGAACAGTGTTCAAGACATTGTTGTAATGCTGTGGCTATAGAGCTGAACAAGATGAAGACCTTGCCCTTTTGAAGCGTATAATCTAGTTGGGAAGCATATGGTAAACAATGAATGCATAATAGATTTCAAGCAGTAAAAATACCCTTAAGAAATATAAGAAAAGATAACAAAGAGCATAGATATTTACAATATGTGGTGATGGAGGTGAATATTATTTCTTTTTTTTAAATTGTTTTTGATTTTATTTTATATTACATTGGTATACAGTTGATTTACAATGTTGGGTTAGTTTCAGGTGTACCACAGAGTGAATCAGTGACACATATCCATTCTATTTCAGATTCTTTTCCATATAGGTTATTACAGAATATTGTGTAGAGTCCCCTATGCTATACAATAGGTCCTTGCTTATTACCTATTTTATATTAAGCATTGCTGCTGCTGCTGCTGCTAAGTCGCTTCAGTCGGGTCCGAATATGTGCGACCCCATAGATGGAAGCCGACCAAGCTCCGCCGTCCCTGGGATTCTCCAGGCAAGAACACTGGAGTGGGTTGCCATTTCCTTCTCCAATGCATGAAAGAGAAAAGTGAAAGTGAAGGCGCTCAGTTGTGTCCGACTCTTTGCGACCCCATGGACTGCAGCCTACCAGGCTCCTCCGTCCATGGGATTTTCCAGGCAAGAATACTGGAGTGGGGTGCCATTGCCTTCTCTGATATTAAGTACTATGTGTATGTTAATCCCAACCTCCTAATTTATCTCTTCCCCTCTCACTTTACCCCTTTGGTAACCATAAGTTTGTTTTGAGGTTTGTCTTTTTCTGTTTTGTTAGTAAGTTCCTTTCTCTCATCTTTTTAGATTTCACATATAAGTGATATCATATGATATTTGTTTTTCTCTGTCTGAATTACTTCACTTAGTCTGATAATCTCTAGGTCCATCCATGTTGCTGCAAGTGGCATTATTTCATTCTTTTTGTGGCTGAGTAATATTCCACTGTACATGTTTACCACATCTTCTTTATCCATTCCTCTGTCGATAGACATTTAGGCTGTTTCTATGTCTTGGCTACTGTAAATAGTGCTGCAATGAACACTGGGGTGCGTATATCTTTTCCAATTAATGATTTTCTCTGCATATTTTTTCTCTGCTCTATTTTTAGGTTTTTAAGGAACGCTGGAAGAAGCACAAGCTGGAATCAAGATTGCTGGGAGAAATATCAATAACCTCAGATATGCAGATGACACTACCCTTATGGCAGAAAGTGAAGAGGAACTCAAAAGCCTCTTGATGAAAGTGAAAGAGGAGAGTGAAAAGGTTGGCTTGAAGCTCAACATGCAGAAAACAAAGATCATGGCATCTGGTCCCATCACTTCATGGGAAATAGATGGAAAAACAGTGGAAACAGTGTCAGACTTTATTTTTTGGGGCTCCAAAATCACTGCAGATGCTGATTGCAGCCATGAAATTAAAAGACGCTTGCTCCTTGGAAGGAAAGTTATGACCAACCTTGATAGTATATTAAAAAGCAGAGACATTACTTTGCCAACCAAGGTCCGTCTAGTCAAGGCAATGGTTTTTCCTGTGGTCATGTATGGATGTGAGAGTTGGACTGTGAAGAAAGCTGATTGCCGAAGAATCAATGCTTTTGAACTGTGGTGTTGGAGAAGACTCTTGAGAGTCCCTTATACTGCAAGGAGATCCAACCAGTCCATTCTAGAGGAGATCAATCCTGGATGTTCATTGGAGAGACTGGTGCTAAAGCTGAAACTGCAATACTTTGGCCACCTCATGCGACGAGTTGACTCACTGGAAAAGACTCTGATACTGGGAAAGGTTGGGGGCGGGAGGAGAAGGGGACGACAGAGAATGAGATGTCTGGATGGCATCACCGACTCTGTGGACATGAGTTTGAGTGAACTCTGGGAGTTGGTGATGGACAGGGAGGCCTGGCCTTCTGTGATTCATGGGGTCGCGGAGAGTCGGACAGGACTGAGCAACTGAACTGAACTGAACTGAAGGAACCTCTACATTAAACTAAATACTGGTTGTACCAATTTACATTCTTACCAACAATGTAGGAGGGGTCCTTTTTCTTCACACCCTGTACCGTAGTTACAGTTTGTAAACTACACAGTAATGGCCGTTCTAACCAGTGTGATATGATACAATGTTTTAATTGTAGTTTTTATTTGCATTTTTTAAATAATTAGCAATGTTGAACATTTTTTTCTGTGCTTTTTGGGCATCTTTGTCTATATGCCTTATTTATAGAAATGTCTATTTAGATCTACCCATTTTTTGACAGGGTGTTTGTTTTTTGAGATTGAGCACTGTGAGCTGTTTACATATTTTGGAGATTAATCCCTTGTGAGTCACATTATTTGGAAATATTTTCTTCCATTATGTGGGTTGTCTTTTCATCTTGTTTAAGGTTTCCTTTGCTGTGCAAAAGCTTTTACATTTAATTGGGTCCCATTTGTTTATTTTTGCTTTTATTTAATCTTGGAGGTGGTTCCAAAAATATATTGCTGTGATTTATGTCAAAGAGTGTTCTATGTTTTCCTGTAAGAGTTTTATACTATCTGGTCTTAAATTTAGGTATTTAACCCATTTGGGGTTTATTTTTGTGTATGGTGTTAGAGATCTCTTGATTTTCCTATTCTGTTGTTTTCCTCTATTTCTTTGCATTGATCCCTGAGGAAGGCTTTCTTATCTCTCCTTGCTATTCTTTGGAACTCTGCATTCAGATGCTTATATCTTTCCTTTTCTCCTTTGCTTTTCACTTCTCTGCTTTTCACGGCTATTTGTAAAGCCTCCTCAGACAGCCATTTTGCTTTTTTGCATTTCTTTTCCATGGGGATGGTCTTGGTCCCTGTCTCCTGTACAATGTCACGAACCTCCGTCCAGAGTTCATCAGGCACTCTATCTATCAGATCTAGTCCCTTAAATCTATTTCTCACTTCCACTGTATATTATACAGTAAGGGATTTGATTTAGGTCATATCTGAATGGTCTAGTGGTTTTCCCTACTTTCTTCAATTTCAGTCTGAATTTGGCAATAAGGAGATCATGATCTGAACGACAGTCAGCTCCTGGTCTTGTTTTTGCTAACTGTATAGAGCTTCGCCATCTTTAGCTGCAAAGAATATAATCAGTCTGATTTCGGTGTTGACCATCTGGTGATGTCCATGTGTAGAGTCTCCTCTTGTGTTGTTGGAAGAGGGTGTTTGCTATGACCAGTGCATTTTCTTGACAAAACTCTATTAGCCTTTGCTCTATTCATTCCATGCTCCAAGGCCAAATTTGCCTGTTACTCCAGGTGTTTCTTGACTTCCCACTTTTGCATTCCAGTCCCCTAAATGAAAAGGACATCTTTTTTGGGTGTTCTAAAAGGTCTTGCAGGTCTTCATGGAACCATTCTACTTCGGCTTCTTCAGCGTTACTGTTTTGGGCATAGGCTTGGATTACTGTAATATTGAATGGTTTGCCTTGGAAACGAACAGAATAGGAAAAACAAGATATCTCTTCAAGAAAATTAGAGATACCAAGGGAATATATCATGCAAAGATGGGCTCGATAAAGAACAGAAATGGTGTGGACCTAAAAGAAGCAGAAGATATTAAGAAGAGGTGGCAAGAATACACAGAAGAACTGTACAAAAATGATCTTCATGACCAAGATAATCACGATGGCATGATCACTGACCTAGAGCCAGACATCTTGGAATGTGAAGTCAAGTGGGCCTTGGAAAGCATCTCTACAAACAAAGCTAGTGGAGGTGATGGAATTCCAGTTGAGCTCTTTCAAATCCTGAAAGATGATGCTGTGAAAGTGATGCACTCAATATGCCAGCAAATTTGGAAAACTCAGCAGTGGCCACAAGACTGGAAAAGGTCAGTCTTCATCATGATCTCAAAGAAAGGTAATGCCAAAGAATGCTAAAACTACCCCACAATTGCACTCATCTCACACGCTAGTAAAGTCATGCTCAAAATTCTCCAAGTCAGGCTTCAGCAATATGTGAACCGTGAACTTCCAGATGTTCAAGCAGGTTTTAGAAAAGGCAGAGGCACCAGAGATCAAATTGCCAACATCCGCTGGATCATGGAGAAAGCAAGAGAGTTCCAGAAAACCATCTATTTCTGCTTCATTGACTATGCCAAATCCTTTGACTACATGGATCACAATAAACTGTGGAAAATTCTGAAAGAGATGGGAATACCAGACCACCTGATCTGCCTCTTGAGAAACCTGTATGCAGGTCAGGAAGCTACAGTCAGAACTGGACATGGAACAACAGACTGGTTCCAAATAGGAAAAGGAGTACGTCAAGGTTGTATATTGTCACCTTGCTTATTTAACTTATTTGCAGAGTACATCATGAGGAACACTGGGCTGGAAGAAGCACAAGCTGGAATCAAGATTGCTGGGAGAAATATCAATAACCTCAGATATGCAGATGACACCACCTTTATGGCAGAAAGTGAAGAGGAACTCAAAAGCCTCTTGAAAAGTGAAAGAGGAGAGTGAAAAGGTTGGCTTGAGGCTCAACATTCAGAAAACAAAGATCATGGCATCTGGTCCCATCACTTCATGGGAAATAGATGGGCAAACAGTGGAAACAGTGTCAGACTTTATTTGGGGGGGCTCCAAAATCACTGTTGATGCTCACTGCAGCCATGAAATTAGAAGACGCTTACTCCTTGGAAGGAAAGTTATGACTAATCTAGATAGTATATTCAAAAGCAGAGACATTACTTTGCCAACCAAGATCCGTCTAGTCAAGGCTATGGTTTTTCCAGCCGTCATGTATGGATGTGAGAGTTGGACTGTGAAAAAAGCTGATCGTTGAAGAATTGATGCTTTTGAACTGTGGTGTTAGAGAAGAATCTTGAGAGTCCCTTGGACTGAAAGGAGGTCCAACCAGTCCATTCTAAAGGAGATCAGTCTTGGGTGTTCACTGGAAGGACTGATGCTGAAGCTGAAACTCCAATACTTTGGCCACCTCATGCGAAGAGTTGACTCACGGGAAAAGACTCTGATGCTGGGAAAGATTGGGGGTGGGAGGCGAAGGGGACGACAGAGAATGAGATGGCTGGATGTCATCACCGACTCGATGGACATGAGTTTGAGTGAACTCCGGGAGTTGGTGATGGACAGGGAGGCCTGGCATGCTGTGATTCATGGGGTTGCAAAGAGTCGGTCACGACTGAGCGACTGAACTGAACTGAACTGATGTTGTTAGAGAATGTTCTAATTTCTTTCTTTTACATGTGGCTGTTTAATTTTCCCAGCACACTTATTGAATAAACTGTCTTTTCCACATTGTATATTCTTGCCTTCCTTGTCTTTGATTAATAGACCATAGATGTATGGGTTTATTTCTGGACTTTCTACCTGTTTCATTGATCTATATTTCTGTTTTTGTGCCACTACCATACTGTTTAGATGACTATAGCTTTGTAGTACAGTTTGAAGTCAGAAAGTCTGGTTCCTCCAGCTTCATTTTTTTTTTTAAGATAGCTTTGACTATTCAGTGTCTTTCAGGTGTCCATTTAAATTAAAAAATTTTTGTTCTAGTTCTGTGAAAAATACCTTTGACAATTTGATAGGTACTGAGAAGGCAATGGCAAGCCACTCCGGTACTCTTGCCTGGAAAATCCCATGGACGGAGGAGCCTGGTAGGCTGCAGTCCATGGGGTCGCTAAGGGTCGGACACGACTGAGCGACTTCACTTTCACTTTTCACTTTCACACATTGGAGAAGGAAATGGCAACCCACTCCAGTGTTCTTGCCTGGAGAATCTCAGGGACAGGGGAGCCTGGTGGGCTTCCGTCTATGGGGTCACACAGAGTCGGACACGACTGAAGTGACTTAGCAGCAGCAGCAGCAGCACTTAATTTGTAGATTGTCTTGGGTAGTATAATAATTTTATCAATACTGATTCTTCCAATCCAGGAACATGGTATAATCTTTCCATTTGTTTGTGTCATATTCGACTTCCTTCATCAATGTCTTATAGTTTTCAGAGTACAGATTTTTGCCTTCTTCTGAAATGGAGTGAAATGAAAGTCAGTCAGTAATGTCTGATGCTTTGTGACCCCGTGGAATTCAGTCCTGCCAGACTGCTCCATCCATGGAACTCCCCAGGCAAGAATACTGTAGTGGAAAGCCATTCCCTTCTCCAGGGAATCTTCCCAACCTAGGGATCAAGCCTGGGTCTCCTGCATTGAAGGCAGATTCTTTACCTTCTGAGCCACCAAGTAAGCCCATGTAGGTTTATTTCTAGGTATTTTATTCCTTTTGATGCAATGGTAAATGAGTTTGTTTCCTTAATTTCTCTGGGTGATCAGTGAATACTAATATAAGGAGACAGACTATGAACAGAAATATAAGTTAGGCAGTGAACCAGATAGAGATCTTGGGAAGAATTTTCAAGAAAGAGCAAATAACGAATACAAAGACCTGAAATCAAAATAAGTCTGGTTTCTAGCATTAAAGCAAAATGTTCACTTGGCTAGAATGAGATTTAAACATTGAATGAGTGGAAATTGATAGAAAATTAGCCAAGAGCCATATTATACAGCAATTCATAAGCCATGGCCATGGGTTTGACTTTTATCTTGATTAGAAACCATTAGAGATTTTTCTAGAAAAGAGGTATTAGGCTAAATTTTTAAATGATTCCAAGGATTCTAGTCTGAGCAAAAGGATGAATAGTGGTGTTATTTGCTAAGGTGAGGAAAATTAGAGAGGAATATGTCATGGAGAGAGCTGAGGGAAGGTAAGAAGAAGTTCTAATTTAGATTAAGGTTGTGATGTGTATTAGACAACAAGGAAATGTTGAGTAGGCAATTGAATATAAAGCTCTAGAATCCAAGAGAGAATTCTGTATTGGTAGAAAAATTTAAATATCAGCAGCATATTTTTAAGGTCATGGCACTAGAAAAGATTTTGTTGAGAGTGACTGTAGATAGAAAATACCACAAGAAATGAATTGAGGTTCTCTAACATTAGTCAAGGCAATGGTTTTTCCCGTGGTCATGTATGGATGTGAGAGTTGGACTGTGAAGAAAGCTGATCGCCGAAGAATCAATGCTTTTGAACTGTGGTATTGGAGAAGACTCTTGAGAGTCCCTTATACTGCAAGGAGATCCAACCAGTCCATTCTAAAGGAGATCAATCCTGGATGTTCATTGGAGGGACTGATGCTAAAGCTGAAACTGCAATACTTTGGCCACCTCATGCGACGAGTTGAGTCACTGGAAAAGACTCTGATGCTGGGAAAGGTTGGGGGCGGGAGGAGAAGGGGACGACGGAGAATGAGATGGCTGGATGGCATCACCGACTCTGTGGACATGAGTTTGAGTGAGCTCCGGGAGTTGGTGATGGACAGGGAGGCCTGGCGTGCTGTGATTCATGGGGTCGCGGAGAGTCGGACACGACTGAGTGACTGAACTGAACTGAACTGAACTGAACATAAAGAAGGGGAGCATGCAGAAAGGCAGACAATCATTAATGAAGAAGTAAAGGAACCAGTGTAATGTCTCATAAACTGAGTAAATAAGTATGTGAATAATGCAGCAGTGGGCACCTCTGTCATATGCTGCCAAGAGATCAAGTATGAGGAGGACCGGGAGTAGCTCATTGAATTTGGTAAATTATAGTTGTCAGTAATGTCCCAGAAAAGGTTTCGGTGGCATAGAGTGGATGAAAGCCTACTGGAGAGGTTGAGAAGAGAATTAAGTGGAGAAGTGGTGAAAGCAAGGTATTTAGTTGGAGCTTCAGTTTCCCTGGTAGCTCAGATGGTAAAGCGTCTGCCTACAGTGCAGGAGACCCAGGTTCGATTCCTGAGTTGGGAAGATCCACTGGAGAAGGAAATGGCAACCCACTCCAGTATTCTTGCCTGTAGAATTCCATGGACCGAGGAGCCTGGTGGGCTACAGTCCACGGGGTCTCAAAGAGTGGGACACGACTGAGCGGCTTCACTCTCTCACTCTCTGTTTCCTCATGAGTAAAATGCAGAACCTGATCTATATAATCTGAGATTCCTTCTATCCAAACATTTTTCACATTTTTATCATGAGTTTGAGCTCTTTTTATGTCCTCCATTTCATCAAATCCTAAATTCCTGGATCATCTCATTCCTTCCCATTGCAATGAAAAACGAGAAAGGAAAAAATTGTTGGACATTAGTGATTTCCCCCCAGAACCTATTTTTCAGTTTCATAGGTCAGGTGACATTTTTCATTACCTGGTAGATGATGCTAGTATTTTAGGCTGTTATTTTGGATATGTTGCCAGTAACAGGAAAATATTTTCATTTCTTGATGTTTAATATTTTATTAATAAATTATTTTCAAAGAATGACTGCCTCTTGCCATCTCTAAAGACATAATGTAAAAATTGGCTGCTTTGCAAGAAATTTTAAAATATATCTAAAATTACCTAAAAGGAGTTAATAAAATGCTTTTCACTTTTGATTCAAAGTGGGCAATTGATTCAACAATTAGACATTCTAAATGCAATTATCTGGAAGATATTCTTAATGGGTGATATGAACTCTCAAGTCTATGAATTACTGCCTATGGACTGAAGAGAATGAAAACTTTCTGTTTAGGTTATCTCTTCCATCTTCTAAGTACTAAAAATGTAAAAACTCTGACTCGTTAGACAATATTTCTATTATTACTACTACTATTACTATTCATGAGTAGTAATGGATGTGGTCTACCTTGCAACAGAGTGGGGAGTAAATGGTCAAGCAATTCTCTGGTCAAGCATTTACCCATGGTGCATGTTGCCACAGATCTGTCATCATTAAACCACTGTTTCTATAAAGCAGATTGAATTATGCTGGGAGAGGACCTGTGATACTGTGATTTATGATCAGAAATAAATATATTTAATCTCTGTCGGTTTCTGCCACAGAGTCAAGACCCTTGCAATTTCCGAAGTGAAGAGAGCGAGAGCATTAAATGTATCTTGTTTTATGAACAAGGTGACTTTTGGAAGTGCCTAAAAATGATGGCATTCTTTGGCGTTGCCTTTCTTTGGGATTGGAATGAAGACTGATCTTTTCCAGTCCTGTGGCCACTGCTGAGTTTTCCAAATTTGCTGGCATATTGAGTGCAGCACTTTCACAGCATCATCTTTCAAGATTTGAAATAGCTCAACTGGAATTCCATCACCTCCACTAACTCTGTTTGCAGTGATGCTTTCTAAGGCCCACTTGACTTCACATTCCAGGTTGTCTGGCTCTAGGTCAGTGATCACGTTATCATGACTATCTTGGTCGTGAAGGTCTTTTTTGTACAGTTCTTCTGTGTATTCTTGCCACCTCTTCTTAATATCTTCTGCTTCTGTTAGGTCCATACCATTTCTGTCCTTTATCGAGCCCATCTTTGCATGAAATATTCCCTTGGAATCTCTAATTTTCGTGAAGAGATCTCTTGTTTTTCCTATTCTGTTGTTTTCCTCTATTTCTTTGCATTGATCCCTGAGGAAGGCTTTCTTATCTCTCCTTGCTATTCTTTGGAACTCTGCATTCACATGCTTATATCTTTCCTTTTCTCCTTTGCTTTTCGCTTCTCTTCTTTTCACAGCTATTTGTAAGGCCTCTTCAGACAGCCATTTTGCTTTTTTGCATTTCTTTTCCATGGGGATGGTCTTGGTCCCTGTCTCCTGTACAATGTCACGAACCTCCGTCCAGAGTTCATCAGGCACTCTATCTATCAGATCTAGTCCCTTAAATCTATTTCTCACTTCCACTGTATAATCGTAAGGGATTTGATTTAGGTCATACCTGAATGGTCTAGTGGTTTTCCCTACTTTCTTCAATTTCAGTCTGAATTTGGCAATAAGGAGTTCATGATCTGAGCCACAGTCAGCTCCTGGTCTTGTTTTTACTAACTGTATACAGCTTCTCCATCTTTGGCTGCAAAGAATATAATCAATCTGATTTCGGTGTTGACCATCTGGTGATGTCCATGTGTAGTCTCCTCTTGTGTTGTTGGAAGAGGGTGTTTGCTATGACCAGTGCGTTCTCTTGACAAAACTCTATTAGCCTTTGGCCTGCTTCATTCCGTGCTCCCAGGCCAAATGGGCCTGTTACTCCAGGTGTTTCTTGACTTCCTACTTTTGCATTCCAGTCCCCTAAATGAAAAGGACATCTTTTTTGGGTGTTAGTTCTAAAAGGTTTTGTAGGTCTTCATAGAACCATTCAACTTCGGCTTCTTCAGTGTTACTGGTTGGGGCATAGGCCTGGATTACTGTAATATTGAATGGTTTGACTTGGAAATGAGCAGAAATCATTCTGTCATTTTTAAGATTGCATCCAAGTACTGAATTTCGGACTCTTTTGTTGACCATGATGGCTACTCCATTTCTTCTAAGGGATTCCTGCCCACAGTAGTAGATATAATGGTCATCTGAGTTAAATTCACCCATTCCAGTCCATTTTGATTCACTGATTCCTAGAATGTCTATGTTCACTCTTGCCATCTCTTGTTTGGCCACTTCCTTGATTTGACCATTTGCCTTGATTCATGGACCTAACATTCCAGGTTCCTACGCAATATTGCTCTTTACATCACCAGACCTTGCTTCCATCACTGGTCACATCCACAACTGGGTATTGGTTTTGCTTTTGCTCCATCCCTTCATTCCTTCTAGAGTTATTTCTCCACTGATCTCCAGCAGCATACTGGGCACCTACCAACCTGGGGAATTCCTCATTCAGTATCCTATCATTTTGCCCTTTGATACTGTTCATGGGGTTCTCAAGGAAAGTATACTGAAGTGGTTTGACATTCCTTTCTCCAGTGGACCACATTCGGTTGTGGTCCATGTGATCAGATCGACTAGTTTCCATGCTCAAATTACCGCACAATTGCACTCATCTCACACTCTAGCAAAGTCATGCTCAAAATTCTCCAAGCCAGGCTTCAGCAATATGTGAATGTGAACTCCCAGATGTTCAAGCAGGTTTTAGAAAAGGCAGAGGCACCAGAGATCAAATTGCCAACATCTGCTGGATCATGGAGAAAGCAAGAGAGTTCCAGAAAAACATCTATTTCTGCTTCATTGACTTTGCCAAAGCCTTTGACTACATGGATTACAATAAGCTATGGAAAATTCTGAAAGAGATGGGAATACCAGACCACCTGACCTGCCTCTTGAGAAACCTGTATGCAGGTCAGGAAGCAACAGTTAGAACTGGACATGGAACAACAGACTGGTTCCAAATAGGAAAAGGTGTACGTCAAGGCTATATATTGTCACCTTGCTTATTTAACTTCTATGCAGAGTACATCATGAGGAACGCTGGGCTGGAAGAAGCACAAGCTGGAATCAAGATTGCTGGGAGAAATATCAATAACCTCAGATATGCAGATGATACTACCCTTATGGCAGAAAGTGAAGAGGAACTCAAAAGCCTCTTGATGAACGTGAAAGAGGAGAGTGAAAAGGTTGGCTTGAAGCTCAACATTCCGAAAACATAGATCATGGCATCTGGTCCCACCACTTCATGGGAAATGGATGGGCAAACAGTGGAAACAGTGTCAGACTGTATTTTTTTGGGCTCCAAAATCACTGCAGATGCTGATTGCAGCCATGAAATTAAAAGACGCTTACTCCTTGGAAGGAAAGTTATGACCAACCTTGATAGCATATTAAAAAGCAGAGACATTACTTTGCCAACCAAGGTCTGTCTAGTCAAGGCTATGGTTTTTCCCGTGGTCATGTATGGATGTGAGAGTTGGACTGTGAAGAAAGCTGATTGCCGAAGAATCGATTCTTTTGAACTGTGGTATTGGAGAAGACTCTTGAGAGTCCCTTATACTGCAAGGAGATCCAACCAGTCCATTCTAAAGGAGATCGATCCTGGGTTTTCATTGGAAGGACTGATGCTAAAGCTGAAACTGCAATACTTTGGTCACCTCATGCGACGAGTTGACTCACTGGAAAAGACTCTGATGCTGGGAAAGGTTGGGGGAGGGAGCAGAAGGGGACGACGGAGAATGAGATGTCTGGATGGCATCACCGACTCTGTGGACATGAGTTTGGGTGAACTCCGGGAGTTGGTGATGGAAAAGGAGGCCTGTCGTGCTGTGATTCATGGGGTTAAGGAGAGTCGGACATGACTGAGCAACTGAACTGAACTGAAAAATGATGGCTGGTCGTTAGAAGAATTAACCATGTGACTAGAGAGTTGAAACTTTCAGCCTCAACCCCCTCCTATCCCCCCAACCTCTGGAGAAGGCAAAGGGGCTACAGATTGAGACCAACCACTGATGGCCAATGATTTAGTCAAGCAGGTCCAGGTAATGAAGCCTCCATAAAAATCCAAAAGGACACTATTCAGAGAGCTTCTAGGAGGTGAACATGTGGAGGTGCTGAGAGATTGGTACCCTGGAGAGAGTATGGAAGCACCAGGCCCCTTCTTCATATCATGCCCTAGCGTGCATTTCTTTCATTTGGGTGTTCCTGAGTTGTATCCTTTTACAGAAACACTGGTGATCTAGTCATTACCATGTTTCTCCGAGTTCTGGGAGCTGCTCTAGCAAAGTAATCAAATCTGAGGAGGGGGTCCTGGGACTCTAATTTATAGCCTGTTGGTCAGAAGTACAGGTAACAATCTGGGGTTGCAGTTGGCCCCTGGAATATGAGAGAGTGATGGTGGGCAGTCTTGTGGGACTGAGCCCTTACCCTGTGGAATCTGATGCTATCTCTGAGAAGATAGTGTCAGAATTGAGTTAAAATCCCAGACACCCTGATGATGTCTGAAAATTAGTTGATGTTGTATGGGGAGTCCTCCCTTTCCCCACCTAAACACACACATACATACACACTTTGGAATTAAATCCAGGCCTGATTGAAATTCAGATTGCATGTTTAATTCAAATTATGATCTGATTTATCAGGAAGATAACCCATTAAAGTGATTTGATGGACCCATTTCCCAAAATACAATGATTCAATTCTATCTTATACACTATTATTTCTAAATGAATCAAAGTTTATTTTCAGGTCAATAACAGGTAAGATATTCTGAATTATATTTGTTTACTATAATGTTAAGCAATATTACTCTTGTATATTTTGAGATATTGTGCCTCATTAAAAATTCTAGTTGGTAGTTTATTTTGAAAATTTTCTGAAAGGATTTTTCTTGTTTGGAGGAAATGGCATTTCTTGTTATTTCAAGTCAAAGAAACATATAATTCATAAACAAAACTAGTATTATGGATAAGTCAGATGTATTCACATGAAAAAAGTAATCGCTTGTCCTTTTTGTCAGACTGTACACATTAAGGACTTCTAGAGCTTAGGTTTAGCAAACCAGTATTTTCTAATTAGCCAGTAGACTGGCAGTCACACCCCATCTGCTCTTCCCCCAATTCTTAACACACTTGTCTCTCTCTTCCAGCCCCACATCAAGCTCCTGCTGTTCTGCACTTAGCATCGACTTCCTTTCTGCCCTTCTCCTAACCCATCCTTGTTTGGAGCTGTCAGCTCTGGTTCTTCTGTGACTCAGCACTGAGTTTCATACCAGACTAAGTTGAAATCCATTTCCAAGCCATTAACTCTGTATTTGCTCAAGCCAAGAGTCACAACCCCACCTAAACCCTCTGTATTTTCCCCTAGGTCTTGACCCATTCTTTTGTGGAGCTTGTAAGTCCTCCCTCAGTCAGTCACAATAAAATCCAAATAAGGGTTAAATCCTGACCCTACTTGGATTTGAAAACTTTTCCCACTCCAGATGCACACAGAGAAAGACTTGAAGCTACAAGGGCAAAATCCGATAGAACATCTCTTTCCCTAGTCATGCGCAAGGATAGATTAAAGCTAAACATGGCTCAGATCAATCAAAAGTTCAGATTGCTGAAAACTGCTCTTTGACTCTGGGAAACTGATGCACTTTGCTATTAGGTAAAAATCTATGTACTTGAGAAACCTACCATTAAGACATTTTTTCAAAGATAGCCATCATTTCTGTTGTGACCATAGATTATGATAAACCATGCCGTGTTCCTTCAGATACAATGGATAAACTCGTATTTGGCAGTGAGAATACAGAAGAAAAGGAACATAGATAATCTATTTTGTTATTAATAGAAAATAATATGTATGTGTGGTGTTTAATCCATTCATATTCACATATGACGTGTATTATTGTACTTTTTTTTTTTTGCTTGACCATATTTTAGTGGTTAGTTAGTGACACCAAAACAAAGATTTGCACATGCTTTGAGTGGGCTATACCTCAGCTACTGAAATTTTCCTTCTCACTTTTCCATGACATCTTAAAAAACAGGAGCATGCCCTGCTGCTCATAGCTCTTACACATAGTAAGAGATTGCACAAGATTAGGCTCAAATTATTAGAAGAAAATGCTATCCTAAGTTGCAGGAAACTGTCTCTCATTTCCTGCTGATCTGATTTTTTTGGTAAATTTTACACATTGTATCGTTTCATACCTCTATTTATAATTTAAAAAAAATATTATTCCCAGAAAGTATATGAATCTTTTCAACATATTCTGTAACATTCTTTACCCAGGGATTCTTGTTTTGTTTTGTTTTTTAAGAAAAAATTCTAGACTTCTTTTTGGCTGCTCCCTCGAGGAGTATGTTTATACCAGCAGGATCTTTGAGTCCTCCTCACTTGCTGCTAGCTGTGATGTGGCAGATTGGGTCCAGATTCTGACTTAAATGTCTCGGGTAGAAAAACTCAGAAGGTGAATTTTCAGTGGGGCCTTCATACACTAAAAGCTGCTGCTTAACTGGCAGTAAATGTAGCAGCAAAATTAGTGCCTGTAAGAAATTTTTTTTTAAAATATCTTGAACATGAGCATAAATTATGAACAAAGATTAAGTGCCACATGCTTAGAAACTATCTCGCTTCAAGCCATGTGATTCATAATTTCTGATTTTAAATTAAGGAATATCTTTTATTTATTTACGGCTCAGCAGTCAACAAATAGTCAATAATGTTGCTGCTCGATTACCAACACAGCCTACTCATTTTCTGAGCTGGTTAACTCTAACCTTTTCTCAGTGCTCACTCTCTTTTACCTACCCCTCCAGAGCCCAGAAAACTTGCAAAAATAAGCACTGACTAATTAAAAACAAAGAAATACCATTTGGGGTTATATGCCAATCAGGCAATAATCTGGTAGTGACTCTCCAGATTTGACAGACAGAAACATTTAGCTGTGATTGTGTATGATGTCATGCGAGTGAGTTAGGATCATGTTGTGTTCATCAGTCTGTTTACATCAGGAGCTTATAAAGAAGAAAATCGCTTTACTTTGTGATGATGACTCTCTCTGTTTGACCTTTCCTAGCACCTGCAGAGAACAGATTACGCAGTGATCCCATCAAGCAAATTCCTTCATACTCCCCCATCACCCGACTCCACACAGTGTAAACTAAGTATTCAAAGAGAAGTGTAACTATCCAGGGCTATGTATTTAAATTATGAAGCTTTTTTGTTTTTGAAGTCTAAAATCTCATTGATTTTGCAGTAGTAGAACTGCTTCCTTCCTTCATGTGAACTTGACCTTTCTGGATTCATTCTAAGGCAGCAATCTAAATGATGGAAATTATAGATACTAATAACTGATGACATTATTTTTTAAGTCCAGGGAAAAAAGAACCTAATAAGAAATCTAGAAGACATATTTGTATTGATAGATTATTTTGTAATTATCCATCAAATAGATGGATCTTTTTGAACATATCTACTAATAATTTTCTCTTTTCTTTTATTATGTGTAGTAAATGGGCACTTGATCAAATTACTTCTGCTAGTTTTCTATACATACAGTAAATGATTTCAGAAATTAACTCAGTAGAGCTCTTTGTTAAAATTTGTCATTTATCTATTAAAATTCTTCAGCTTTTGTCAGACAATGTACTTAGCTCTGTAATAAGAGTCCCTGAAGATATGTGTGTGTGATTTGTCAAAAGAGAGACAAAAAGTGTATAAAATGCTAAAATGTCAGCAATCAAGAGATTTAACAGACTTCAGTAAATTTACATAGAATGAATAGAAATCTTTGATATTAATAAACTTAGCTCGGGGGAGTGCAATAGAGGGGGCAAAGAATGATAATTTGAATACAATTTCGACATTACTTCTTCCAAAATTAAAAATTTTATGGATAAATGTATGATATAGTTTAAATAATATAAGTGTAACTGTTTATTGCCACCCCAAAGTTTCAGAGTGAGAATATTTTTTCTGAAGTACCAGTATAGTACATAATTTTTCACTTAGTTTTCTTTTTCTAACACAGGTATTAATATTAAATGAGACATATTAACACAACATTGTAAACCAATTATACATCAGTTAAAAAAAATGAGACCAGCCATATCACATATAAGATTGCCTGGCAGTGAGTGGATAGGGAGTGGCTTTACTGAATCCCAAAATATGTTGTATTAGTGTACTAGGACTGCCATAACAAAATACCGCAGACTGGATTAAACAACAGAAATTTATTTTTCAGCAGTTCTGGAAGCCAGAAATCCAAGATCGAGGTTTGATATCTTCTGAGGCCACTCTCTTTGGCTTGCAGATGGCAATCTTCTTGACATGTCCTCACCTGGTCTTACTGTGTACATGCTTCCCTGGTGTTTCTTTGTGTGTCCAAATTTCTTCTATAAAGACACTAGTCAGATTGGATTAGGCCCATCTTAATGGGTTCATTTTAACTAAATTGCCTCTTTAGAGGCCCTGTATCCAAATATAGTTCAATTCTAAAGCACTAGGGCTTCAAGAAATTAATCTAAGAGAGACACAGTTCAGCCTGTGTTTGTCCTGGAGTTAGGACACTTAGAACCACAATCTTGGCAGTGCCCTGAAATAGTCAGAGGTGGGACTTTCCTACTACATATTGGTAGGACTTCTATCAGTGAAAGTGAAGTTCATTTGAAAGATTCTATACCTGTTAACTGGAAGGACTGATGCTAAAGCTGAAACTGCAATACTTTGGCCACCTCATGCGATGAGTTGACTCACTGGAAAAGACTCTGATGCTGGGAAAGGTTGGGGGCGGGAGGAGAAGGGGACGACAGAGAATGAGATGGCTGGATGGCATCACCGACTCTGTGGACATGAGTTTGAGTGAACTCCGGGAGTTGGTGATGGACAGGGAGGCCTGGCGTGCTGTGATTCATGGGGTCGCGGAGAGTCGGACACGACTGAGTGACTGAACTGAACTGAACTGAAACCTGTTAATGCTTTGATCAGATCCTGGCCTTTCCCTACTAGAAGAGAACATTGCAGGGCATGAGAGGAGTGGTAGTTTAGATTACCCTTTTATAGCTTCAATTCCAGTCCCATACTTCCAGTTGACTACAAAGAGTCTCTCAGCATGGAATCCTCAGTTTCCTTCACCTCTTTTTCTCCAGCACCTTCTTTCCTTAATGCTTTTCCTTTTCTTTTCCATTCAGAGTGCCAACCAGCATACTGCTGTGGAACAGAGGCCATGTTGGTGTGTGTGTGGAAGTAGGTCAGAGTCATGCAAAATTCAGTATGCAGAGAGAAGAAAGATCTTCTTTTCTTTTGGTTATTCCTTAATTGCTTTCTTGAACAGATATCACACAAAAAAATTTATTAGTTAATAAATGGGACACACTAACATATTTTCCCTTGGAACTGAATTTCTGATTGTGGAGAGTTGTGGAACAGGAAAAAATGAACAATGTTGGCAAAACTTACTCTGGCACTTGAAATTCTATACTGGACCATTATCTTAAAAGTTTTATAGAGGGCTTAACTTCTCCATACTAAAGGCTTCCTATTATAAAACTAATTAATTTATGAGTGGTTGAAGAAAAGTGACTACACCACCGTCACTACCAACAACAGCAACAAACACAGTTTCCTATGTGCCAGGCCTTGTGCTTAACATTTTACAAATACTAAGTCTTTTGTTCTCACATCTGTCCAGTTAGGTAGATTACAGTATTATGTCCATTTTACAGATGAAGAAACAGAGCCACAGAGAGGTTTAATTGATTACTCAGGGACATGGTAAGTGGCAGAGCCACGAGCTGCACCCAGGCAATCTGACTCCACGGCCCAGACTCGATGCATCTGTAATAAAAAGACTTATATCCCAGTGACTAGTATTCATGACAAATGGTAACTCTAATTCATGAAACAGGTCTGCAGTACCATTAACAGAATAGAAAGGCAATTTTTTCAGAAGGAAAAACATTTTAGCTGAAAAACTGAGACCATATGGTAAGGAAATACATGCCTTCGTACTAAAACCTCCCCCTCTGGTTCTGTTTACTGATGTCCTGTTTGGATATTTGCCGACAACTTTTGCATATCCTATTTGTCCTAATACATTATGGCTCCTTATAAAACAATCAGAACATAAATTATCCCTGCCTAGATATTTCAAGACTAGGACTTTAGAATTATAAGGCTAATTTCCATAATAAATTCAGAAGATTTTTAAATGAAATTTCTGTCTTTCTATGATTATGCAGTTCACCAAAGCACTTTTTTATATGTGTCCTTAAACCTGTTGTTACTATCTGAATGTTCAATTTGTTGCTTCACTAACCAATATATTTGATATTAAAAATATATATGGCATGACGAGTGACCTTACTCTTTGCTCAGAGAAACTATACTGTCAGAAAAGACTCTAGTTTGTAACCACAAAAAGGAGATAGACATATAAATTAAGCCTTTATTGGGTTGGACCTATGTATAAGAATATTCCAGAAGGTTCACTGGTCAGGTTAGGCAGAATCTGTTACTACTCCATGCATGCCTCTACATTTCCTGACTTCCTTTTGCAGTTAAGTGACAAATTTTGGGCTCTGGACTGTCAGCAGAAATATCGGTTCTGTTTCTAGGCATTTAAGAATAAGGGAATTCACCTGCCAGTGCAGGAGATGCAAGTTTGATCTCTAGGTTGGGAAGATCCCATGGAGAAGGAAATGGCAACCCACTCCAGGATTCTTCTCTGGAAAATTTCATGGATGGGGAGCCTGGTGGCTACAGTCCATGGGGTCGGGAAGAGACAGACATGACGGACTTAGCTGCTAATCAACAACATGCTTCCTCCATTCTTCTCACTTCAGCAGAGACCTTAGTCTATATTTTCCAATGGGGCCACACTGGAGATGTACGATTGGTGTGTAAGCCACTGAGATTTGGGAATTGATTTGTTACCACAACTTAACTTAGCCATGTCTAGTGAAAATGATGACTTTACTTGAACAAGTGTGGAAGGTATGAGTGGGGGTGAGGATTTACTATGCTTTTACATAGGCTCCGTGTTCAGTCGCTCAGTCATGTCTGACTGTTTGCAACCCCATGGACTGTAGCCCGCAAGTCTCCTCTATCCTTGGAATTTTCCAGGAAAGAATACTGAAGTGGGTTGCCATTTCCTTCTTCAGGGGATCTTCCCCATCCAGGGATTGAAGCCAAGCCTCTTGTGTTTCCGGCCCAGGCAGGTGGATTCTTTACCACAGTGCCACCTGGAAAGCCCTTTGTATAGGCACACTCAGTGAACTCTCTGTATATATTTCCCACATCTGAAAACATATCCCTTAAAAGATACAAAGATAGTATACTTTTTAACTTATTCTAAATTTCGTCTTCAACTCAAATACACAATAGTTTGAGATAGATATTATCAAATGTATAATTTTGGGTATAGACATAAAGACAAATTCAAGAGAAAAGCTACTTGGAAAAAGAAAAAACTTGCATGCCTTTAACTACCAGTGCCTAATGAAATTTCCTCCTCGCCAATTTTACATTCATCCTGTAGCCAGTCCTTGTGCTGAAGAGGTAAATCACTTGAATGGCTGCCGTGGCACACCACCCAGATCCCCTTTTAGGACCCAGGCATCCATTCCTTTAGTTGCCAGAGTCCCTCCTCAGGAACTGCATCCAGCTAAAGACCACTGCCTGCTCTAAATATTCACCCCCCCCACAAAGTACAAAATTTCTAATGACTTGTGCTACCTGGTGCATACAAAAGCCTTACCTTTATTTTGAATATCACTGAACTGTGATCCCAGTTTGGAAGCTCCCCAATCTGAATAACTATTCTTTTTTAAAAGCCTAAGATGCATGGCCTTATTTGTAATTCTGAATTCTTACAAATAACAGGGTTTTTTTTCTTAATATATATTTCATTGACATATAGTTAACTTACAACATTTCAGGTGCACAGCAAAAGATTCAGTTATACATATATACATATATTTTTATTTTTAAGATTATTTTCCATTATGGGCTTCTCTGGTGGCTCAGACAGTAAAGAATCCGCCTGCAATGTGGAAGACCTGGGTTCAGTCCCTGGGTTAGGAAGATCCCCTGAAGGAGGGCATGGCAACCCACTCCAGTAATCTTGCCTGGAGAATCCCCATGGACAGAGGAACAGTAGCATGAAGGGCTACAGTCCATGGCGTCACAAAGAGTCAGTCAATTGAGCGACTAAGCATACACAGCACACTATGGCAGTAGGTCCCTGTGCTGTACAGTAAACCTTTGTTGCTTATTGAATTCTCACAAATAACAATTTTAATATGAAAAATATATTAAATAAGCATCATAATTTTAGTTTTCTAAAGAAGTTGCAAAAACAGTATGGTGTTCATACATAATTTTCACTCAGTTTTCTCTGTTAAAAGATACACAGATACTTGAGTAAAAAATCTATTTGAATCTGGGAACATCCAGTCTAGCAGATAGAAAGGAACACCAAGAGGCTGTACAAAATATAGACATTTTACAGTCAGAGGGAGAAGGAAGTTTTGTGTGCTTAGTCATGTCTGACTCTTTGCAACCCCATAGGCTTTAGCCCGCCAGGCTCCTCTGTCCATGGAGTTCTCCAGGCAAGAATACTGGAACGGGTTGTCATTTTCTCCTCCATGGTATCTTCTCCACCCAGGGATCAAACCCACATGTCTCCTGTGTTTCCTGCATTGGCAGATGGATTCTTTACCACTGAGCCACCTGGGAAGACCCCAAGGAAATTATATTAGGCAAAAAGAAAAAAAAAAATGAGTTGGTTATTGCAAGGTTACTTTCCTTCTCTGAGCTTTGATCAGCATATCTATAAACAAGATGGGGTTAAATTTGATGGTATCTTGGGTTCTTTCCATTTCTTACATTCTATACTTTGATACTGTTAAAGATGACATGAAATTTTGCAGGGCATTGTAAAGAAACATTTCCTATTAAAACAATTGGTACATAAGTTTTCTAATTAATGTAAATGAAGTGGGCATACCTAGCTAACCTTCATGGATTTTGTTGAAATTTTATGTTAATTTGAATTTTTAAAAAATACCAGATAGTTTCCTTGAGCAACTAGCATAAACAAAGATTGAAATATAACAAGAAGAAAGAATCTATAAAATGAAGATGCTACTTGAAATAATTCTTAGGAGAGTTTAGAGCAGAAAGAGGTTCTTAAAGATCCGTAACTCATTAACTACATATATTTATGTTGGGTCAGCAAAGAAATGGCCTGGATTGGTAGAACTGCTGATTAGAAAGCTTCAGAAGATGCCACATTCTGATCAGCACTTAATTATTTTTTGTAAATATGAAGCTAGTTCAGCAGGTCAAAATGAGAATAATTATTATTCTGAAGAAGAACATTAATTTTTTGAAAATAAATTATGCTAATCTTTAGGCATGTTATTGTAAAAAAAGAAAGAATATATATAAAGAAATACAGCACATACTTTAATTAAAATCTCTCACATTATGAGTCATTTAATGAAACTGTGCTTGTAACAGATAATGGTAATGTGTTAATAAACATTAGCTTAAATATGAACACTAAATGGTATTGTAAACTTTGCTTGAAAAGAAAAACTATAATACAAAGAGTGATTATTTATTTAAATATATTCTAAAATTATCGGTAGATGTTTTAAGTGTTTTCATCTGAGTCAACTTATTTAGAAAAGTAATGTAGTATATTTAGATCATAATACAAATTAATCAAATTACAATAGAGCTCAGAGTTTAATTTTTAGCAATGAACATGTATTGTTTTCCTAGTTTGTTAACAGCATTTTAAATACTGATCATCTTGCATAATGAAAACCCTATGGAAATTCATATCTTATCCATGTATAGGTCATGTGACTCATTTGGATATAACTTTTCTAGATGGACACAATGTTCACGAATATGATGAAATTTTATTTAATTAATAGGATAATAGTATTTATGTGCTCTAGATAACCTACTCAAGCCACAAAACTTTCTAGAGTGAAATCTTTTAGGTGCTGGAAGTATGTGTATACATGTGGGTGTGTGCGTGCACGTGTTGGGGAGATGAGCTGTGAGGTGGTTCAGAACTCTGAAAGCCTTATGTATGTGTATGCATGTGTGTGTGTGCGTGCACGTGTTGGGGAGATGAGCTGTGAGGTGGTTCAGGACTCTGAAAGCCTTATGTATGTGTATGCATGTGTGTGTGTGCATGCACGTGTTGGGGAGATGAGCTGTGAGGTGGTTCAGAACTCTGAAAACCTTCATAGGTAGGCAAAAGGTCCTTTTAGCTCTAGCTGTTTTCAACTTGGAAGAGAAATGTGGTTTTAAGTTATGGCCATGGTTCTTTCCAACAGATGATGATTCTTTTTCTGGGAGAAACTACAAGCCATTGGAAAAGAGTCAGGCTTGCAGCTACTGCTCTGACACAGTTGTGTTGTTGTTCAGTCTCTAAGTCATGTCAAATACTTGCAACCCCATGAAGTTCAGCACGCCAGGCTTCTCTGTCCATCACTATCTCCCAGAGTTTGCTCAAACTCATGTCCATTGAGTCAGTGATGCCATCCATCCATCTCATCCTCTGTTGCCCCCTTCTTCTCTTGCCCTCAATCTCTCTCAGCATCAGGGTCTTTTCCAATGAGTCAGCTCTTCGCATCAGGTGGCCAAAGTACTGGATCTTCAGCTTCATCATCAGTCCTTCCAATGAATATTCAGGGTTGATTTCCTTTAGGATTGACTGGTTTGATCTTTTCGCTGTCCATAAGACTCTCAAGAGTCTTCTCCAGTAACAGTTTGAAAGCATCAATTCTTTGCTGCTCAGCCTTCTTTAGTCCAACTCTCATATCTGTACATGACTACTGGAAAAACCATAGCTTTGACTATTTGGACCTTTGTCGACAACGATGACTGTTTTTAAAAACACTGTCTAGGTTTGATATAGCTATTCTTCCAAGGAGAAAGCGTCTTAATTTCATGGCTGCAGTCATCATCCACATTGATTTTGGAGCCCAAGAAAATGAAATCAGACACTGTTTCCACTTTTTCCCGATCTATTCACCATGAAGTGATAGGACTGGATGCCATGATCTTAGTTTTTTGAATGTTAAGTTTTAAGTCAGCTTTTTCACTCTCCTCTTTCACCTTCATCAAGAAGCTCGTTAGTCAACCCTTGCAATTCAATTATTTTGATCAAACCAAATAAGGGGGACCTTTCATAGATTAAATGTCTTTTTGTAGTATGAGTAGCCTAACTCAATTACCTAAGTATTATATAGAAACAGTAGTTGGATATTTCAAAAGGGTAGGTGACATTCAAATCTTTCATATTTGGCTTTGTAATCCATGATATTATTATTTTTCTAGCACATTTGCTTGCCTAATTGTGTTTTGCTTAGATTCATATTAAAAAGAGTTTGTCTTTCCTGAGCACACACCAGCTGGGTAGTGGGAGGAAAGGGCCTCAGAGCTAACCAAACAGTGGGGCAATACAGCACTAAGATTCAAAATTAGTCATGAATAATTCACAAAGCAGATAATCCACCCATGGATAAACAAAAGGTACTGGAATCATCCCAGGATTCTTTTTTCCCAGGTTCTAATTCTTAGGCTATTAAATTTTTCTTTAATTTTTCTCCACTGGTTAACAAATATACTAAGATATTTTATTTTAAAAAAATTTAGTATAATTTGATAGCTCTTTAAAAACAAAAATATTTAGTCTTGGTTACATTTCTTTTTTACTTGAAAGAAAGATGTCACATAATGTATGTGTAAATAGATGTTAAAGCATGAGGTTAAGATATTTTCAAGATCTAGTAACTCATGGGTGTTGGGTTTTCATCTGATTTCCCCCTCGAATAGGACACAGTTGTTCTGTACCCAGTCCTTCTGTTACTTCCTCCAGATTGGAGATGAAAATGACAAAACCTTTGAAAAACACTCTGAAAATTAATAAGGTGACCGGTATATAATCGGTAAACAAAAGGTACTGCAAGTCCTTCAAACTTTTTTCTTTGCACATGTTCATTGCCCTATATCAGCCTCATTTATTACTGTGAAAGTTATGTACTCAATCTGCCAGCAAATTTGGAAAACTCAGCAGTGGACACAAGACTGGAAAAGGTCAGTTTTCATTCCAATCCCAAAGAAAGGCAATGCCAAAGAAAATTCAAAGTACCACACAAGTGCACTCATCTCACACGCTAGTAAAGTAATGCTCAAAATTCTCCAAGGCAGGCTTCAATTAATAAGTGACCCATGAACTTCCAGATGTTCAAGCTGGATTTAGAAAAGGCAGAGGAACCAGAAATCAAATTGCCAATTGCTGGATCATCGATAAAGCAAGAGTTCCAGAAGAACATCTACTTTTGCTTTATTGACCATGCCAAAGCCTTTGGCTGTGTGAATCACAACAAATTGTGGAACATTCTGAAAGAGATGGGAATACCAGACCACCTGACCTGCCTCTTGAGAAACCTGTATGCAGGTCAGGAAGCAACCGCTAGAACTGGACATGGAACAACAGACTGATTCCAAATCGGGAAAGGAGTACATCAAGGCTATATATTGTCACCCTGCTTACTTAACTTATATGCAGAGTACATCATGAGAAACACTGGGCTGGAAGAAGCACAAGCTGGAATCAAGATTGCCGGGAGAAATATCAATAACCTTAGATACACAGATGACACCACCCTTACTGCAGAAAGTGAAGAACTAAAGAGCCTCTTGATGAAAGTGAAAGAGGAGAGTGAAAAACTTGGCTTAAAGCTCAACATTCAGAAAACAAGCATCATGGCATCCGGTCCCATCATTTCATGGCAAATAAATGGGGAAACAATGGAAACAGTGAAAGACTTTATTTTGGGGGCTCCAAAATCACTGCAGATGCTGACTGCAGCCATGAAATTAAAAGACACTTACTCCTTGGAAGGAAAGTTATGACCAACCTAGGAAGCATATTAAAAAGCAGAGACATTGCTTTGCCAACAAAGGTCCGTCTAGTCAAGGCTATGGCTTTTCCCGTGGTCATGTATGGATGTGAGAGTTGGACTGTGAAGAAAGCTGATTGCCGAAGAATTGATGCTTTTGAACTGTGGTGTTGGAGAAGACTCTTGAGAGTCCCTTGGACAGCAAGGAGATCCAACCAGTCCATCCTAAAGGAGATCAGTCCTGAATGTTCACTGGAAGGACCGATGCTGAAGCTGAAACTCCAACACTTTGGCCACCTGATGTGAAGAGCTGACTCATTGGAAAAGACCGATTCTGGGAAAGATTGAAGGCAGGAGAAGGGGCCGACAGAGAATGAGATGGTTGGATGGCATCACTGACTCAATGGACATGAGTTTGGGTAAACTCCAGGAGTTGGTGATGGACGGGGGGCCTGGCGTGCTGCAGATCTTGGGGTTGCAAAGAGTTGGACACAACTGAGCAACTGAACTGAACTGAACTGATGCTGAAGCTCCAATACTTTGGCCACCTGATGTGAAGAGCTGACTCACTGGAAAATACCCTGATGCTGAGAGAGATTGAGGGCAAGAGAAGGGGGCAACAGAGGATGAGATGGATGGATGGCATCAGTGACTCAATGGACATGAGTTTGAGCAAACTGGGAGATAGTGATGGACAGAGAAGCCTAGAGTGCTGCAGTTCATAGGGTTGCAAAAAGGCTGACACACCCTAATGACTGAACAACCATAGCCCTTTGGAGATCTTACTCCTTTACCTTACATGGATATCCTTGCAGAGGGAACATAAACTAAACTATAGATAAGATAGTTTTGCTCAGCAAAGTGCCATACTTCTAAGAAAAGGAAAATCACAGAAAGATGCATGGTATCATCAAATATGATATCTTTGTGCCACAAAAGAGTGAGTATCTCCGTTTTCCATCTGCCACACAGATATTATAAGAACAGAATTCTTTTTATATATACAGCTTACCTTTGAACACTATAGGTTTAAACTGTGCTTTTCTATTGATACATGAACTTTTTCAATAGTAAATCCTACAGAGCTTTGTGATCAGAGGTTGGTTGAATCCCCAGATATGGAAAAACCACCCATATGGAGGACCATTACATCCAGATTTTCAATGCACAGAAGGTTGGCACCACTAGATCCCACCTTGTTCAAGGGTCAGCTGTAAGTGGGTCTAGTCCTTAGAACTGTGAGAAATATTTAAGACCATATTTCTTCAAACATGCCTACTGATTAATTGTGGGGTTTTTTTTCTCTTTTTGATTGTTGAAAGATTTTTAGTTTTACAATTCTGTGAAATGGTAATGTAATTAGAATTCAGTAACCATTGTGCTCTGTGGCAATGTGAATCTTATTTCTCCTGAATTAAGATTTATTCTTGCTATAAATTATATAATGGAGAGTAACTTATAATTTCCTTTTATTTTTCCTTTATTTCTTTTTTCTCAGCAGTATAATTCATATATAAAGACTGCTGCTGCTGCTGCTAAGTCGCTTCAGTCGTGTCCGACTCTATGCGACCCCATAGACGGCAGCCCACCAGGCTCCGCCGTCCCTGGGATTCTCCAGGCAAGAACACTGGAGTGGGTTGTCATTTCCTTCTCCAATGAGTGAAAGTGAAAAGTGAAAGTGAAGTCTCTCAGTCGTGTCTGACTCATAGTGACCCCATGGACTGCAGCATACCAGGTTCCTCCATCCATGGGATTTTCCAGGCAAGAGTACTGGAGTTGGGTGCCATTGCCTTCTCCGATACTCATATTTAACGTATACAATTTAAGAAGTTTGGACTTTGTTTCTTTTTCAAAATGAGCATGGTTATATATGAAATTACCACAAGTTACTTAATATATATTTTAATTAATACCAAGCATTAGTTTAGACTTCACTCATTACTGGATGATCTATATGCTGTTTGACTACATGATGTTTACAGTTCAGAGGTTCCTAGGAGATAATTTTTTCCTGTTCATTTAGATCAGATTTGGAAAAATATATTGCAATAAATAAGAGATTGTCCTATTATAATGTTTATTGTTTAATGATATTTTAGATGTTCCATTTTAATAATGTATGAAGAAAAGTTATAAATATAAAAGAAGGCAATGTGCACATGATATCATTGTGTCCCTATGAAATTTTGTGAAATAAGCAAAGGAATTGGAATTATGGAAGTTTAATAAAATTAACAGTCATATGATATAGACATAATAACAAGAACTTTCACATGAAAGCATCTTTAGTAAGTTAGAGGACATAATGGGAAAAAAACTACTTACAACAGAAAATAAAAATAAATCTAAGAGAAATCTTAAATGTCAACCAAAAAGACTCTAAAAAAATCTTCAGAAAGCTTACCAGTTGATCCTCAAATCTAACTGAAGAAAATCAGCACAATTTGAGAAACACTGATTTTAATAAAGGGAAAAGAATGGAATATTCATGGACAGAAATAGCATAACTAAAAACATGTTTAGCATTTCCAAATAAATTTATAAGTACTATTAAATGTTAAAGCTCCAATGAAATGTCTTGAAACTAAAAAACAAAGAGTAAAATATTTTTTAGATAGTAAAACAGCCACAGTAAATAAAATATTTTTGTAAAAGAAGAATAATAATGGAGACGGTGTACCTTGTATTATTATGTATGACACAGCAATATGAAAGAATACACTATTCAAAAAAAGAATAGCCACACCAGGAAAACAACGAGGGTTCTAGAAACAGATCCTTTTAGATATGAAAAGTGTTTGTGATGAAAGAAATATAAAAATTAGCAAGGAAGTTGACATTTGCTTCATAAATAGTGATGAGATTTTATTCTCACTAGAATATAAAATCCACAAAAGGCATTTAGTTCACCACTATTTCATTTAATGCTTGGAAGATTGTCTTCACTGAGTAGATGGTCATGATGTACTGGTTGAATCAAAAATGGTATGGAAAAGTTCATTTTGATCCTCATATCACACAATACTTAAACATTGAGTTTAGATAAATTGGGGCTTCTTTGATGGCTCAGGCGGTAAAGAATTTGCCTGAAATGCAGAAGACATGGGTTCAATCTCTTTGTCAAGAAGGTCCCCTGGAGAAGGGAATGACTATCCAACTCCATCATTCTTGCCTGGAGAATTCCATGGACTGAAGAGCCTGGTGGGCTACACCCCATAGGGTTGCAAAGAGTTGGACATGACTGAGTGACTAACACCTTCGCTTTTATTTCTCTTTAGATAAATTGTATAGTTAAAAAAACTCAAGGAAAATATAAACAAATATAAAATCTTTTAATGGAGGGAAACTTTCTAAACATAACATCATTAGTTATTATTATAAAGGAATATTATGAATAGGATTACCCTCAAATATAAATTGAAATATGGTGTCTGAAAGTTACAAGACTATAAACAAAATTAACAAGGCAACAATAATTCAAAATATGCCTAATAAACTTGCAAATTAGTAAATAAAACATTAAGTCCCTACAACCTTATGAAAAAAGAACAAGAATAAATAATTCAGAAAAGAGAAAATATAAGTGGCTAAGAAATAGAAAATGTTCAAATTCTCAAGTAATGCAGAAATACAAATTAAAACAACAGTAATATACATATGAGATACTTCAGTTCAGTTCAGTCGCTCAGTCATGTCCGACTCTCTGGACCCCATGAATCACAGCACGCCAGGCCTCCCTGTCCATCACCAACTCCCGGAGTTCACTCAAACTCATGTCCACAGAGTCGGTGACGCCATCCAGCCATCTCATTCTCGGTCGTCCCCTTCTCCTCCCGCCCCCAACCTTTCCAGCATCAGACTCTTTTCTAGTGAGTCAACTCGTCGCATGAGGTGGCCAAAGTATTGGAGTTTCAGCTTTAGCATCAGTCCTTCCCATGAACACCCAGGATTGATCTCCTTTAGAATGGATTGGTTGGATCTCCTTGCAGTCCAAGGGACTCTCAAGAGTCTTCTCCAACATCACAGTTCAAAAGCATCAATTCTTCAGCGATCAGCTTTAAACACTATTTAATTATAAATATTTAAAATTGTTATAATATTTAAGAGTTGCAGTAAGGTGATATAATAGACATGCTCAAATGTAACAGAGTCTAAAAACTCCTGTGCTGTTTGACTTAGTATTTCCATTTCTAGGAACCAAACCAAACAACCTAAGTGTACAAAAAATATTCCTAATGTGTACTGAAATTTTGAAGGTAATCAGATATCTGAGGTTTGTGTTCCATGTAGAAATTGAATACTAGGCTTGGGAATTAGGAAAAGGAGAAGATTCATGTTTAGAGCAACTTTGAGTGGCGTAAAGCAAGAGGAACTTATAATGAATGTATGGCAAAACCAACCAATGTAATATTGTAAAATAATTAACCTCCAATAAAAAAGAAAAATAAAATAAAATAAAAAAATAAATATTTTTTAAAAAAGGGGGGAAAACCTAAGGAAACTAAAGTGAGAATTAGCCTGAGTAGAACTGTATAATAGATTTTTTTCTTTTATTCAGTCTCTATATGAGAAGAAAAAAGGCTCAAAATTTTCATTGTAATTTAGGTACAAACCCCTGGCTTTAAGTTATAAGAAAACTGCTTATGGCTATCATGAGGTGGAATTTGTGCTGAATATCTGCAAAGTACTTTGCAATTCCATCCTTATTTACCAAGAGTTGTGCCACAGGGAATATTGTCCTTCAAGATATCAAAATTACCTATTACTAGAAAGTATGTTATGGCAACCCACTCCAGTATTCTTACCTGGAAAATCCCATGGGCGGAGGAGCCTGATGGGCTGCGGTCCATGGGGTCGCGAAGAGTCGGACACGACTGAGCAACTTCACTTTCACTTTTCACTTTCATGCATTGAGGAAGGAAATGGCAACCCACTCCAGTGTTCTTGCCTGGAGAATCCCAGGGACGGGGGAGCCTGGTGGGCTGCCGTCTATGGAGTCGCACAGAGTCGGACACGACTGAAGCGACTTAGCAGCAGTAGCAGCAGCAGAAAGTATGTTAACATCCAAAACATTTTGAGTAAGCAGTAAGGTAATAATTTGTCCAAATTCTCTCAATGTCCCCCCCTCCAATCCTCACTGTTTATTTGGTTATCTCTGAAGTACAGTTCCTAAAATGTTCCTTTTAGTTATGAAAGCTAAAAATCACCAGTACTTTTGCATTATATATCCTCATATGCTGAAGCTTCAATGTTCTAAAAATAAACTGTTTACAAAATCCTGCAATGCATGGAAGTGAATAGTCAGTTCAGTCAGTCATGTCTGACTCTTTGCGACCCCATGAACTGCAGCACACCAGGTTTTCCTGTCCATTACCAACTGCCAGAGCTTACTCAACTCATGCCCATTGAGTCGGTGATGCCATCCAACCATCTCATCCTTTGTCATCCCCTTCTCCTCCGGCCTTCAATCTTTCCCAGCATGAGGACCTTTCCAAATGAGTCAGTTCTTCCCATCAGGTGGTCAGAGTATTGGAGTTTTAGCTTCAGCATAAGATGAAATATTCCAATGAATATCAGGAATGATTTCCTTTAGGATTGACTGGTTGGATCTCCTTTCTGTCCAAGGGACTCTCAAGAGTCTTCTCCAACACCATATTTAAAAGCATCATTTTCCAAAAGCATCAATTCTTCGGCACTCAGTTTTCTTTATAGTCCAACTCTCACATCCATACATGACTACTGGAAAAATCAAAACTTTGACTAGACAGACTTTTGTTGGCAAAGTAATGTCTCTGTTTTTTAATATGCTGTCTAGGTTGGTCATAACTTTTCTTCCAAGGAGCAAGCGTCTTTTAATTTCATGGCTGCAGTCACCATCTGCAGTGATTTTGGAGCCCCCCAAAATAAAGTCTTTCACTGTTTCCATTGTTTCCCCATCTGTTTGCCATGAAGTGATGGGACCAGATGCCATGATCTTTATTTTGTGAATGTTGAGTTTTAAGCTAACTTTTTTACTCTCCTCTTTCATTTTCTTCAAGAGGCTGTTTAGTTCTTTGCTTTCTGCTATCTGCATATCCCGGCAATCTTGATTCCAGCTTGTGCTTCATCTAGTCCAGTATGTCTCTGCATAGAAGTTAAATAAGCAGGGTGACAAGATACAGCTTTGATGTACTCCTTTGCCAATTTGGAACCAGTCTGTTGTTCCATGTACAGTTCTAACTGTTGCTTTTTGACCTGCATACAGATTTCTCAGGAGGCAGGTCAGGTGGTCTGGTATTCCCATCTCTTGAAGTATTTTCCACAGTTTGTTGTGATCCACACAGTCAAAGGCTTTGGCATAGTCAGTAAAGCAGAGGTAGATGTTTTTCTGGAACTCTCTTGCAAGGAGGCTATTATGATGTTCACTCAACTGCTTGATCTTTGTTTGCTTTCTAAAATATCTCTAATGACTTCTCTAAAATTTTTTCCCCTGTAACTTACAATAGGTTCTGTAAATGAAAAGAATGGGGAATGGGCATGGTTGAAGGAACCTGATTTATGTTGGTTTTAGGAAAACCACTAAATTTATTCATTATTCTACCCAGATATAAATATGCAAATGAACTTGCTTTGATCTTCTATAATATAATAATTTATTAGACATCAAAAACTTCTTTTTAAAAACTTATATTTTTTTTTATTTTTTTTAATTTTTTTTTTTTTACAAAACAATTCACTTTATTTTATTGTAGTACTTGTCCATCTCCACGAGTCACAAGACTGTAACAAGAAAAATACTAACAATTCCAGGTTATACAAATGGTTTGGCAAAAGAGGAACTAAGTAAGATGCTTCTTAATATTAAAGCAAACCCTCCAAATGCACTGGTTGTAACAAATGATGGGAAAGAGTGAAGATATTTTTTCTAATTCTGTTTCATCACCCTGAAGAAAACCATTTACTTTTCTAAGATTCAGTGTTCTATTTCAGGAAATTAGGATGATTAATCCATTTAGGCATATTTCACAGGGTTAAAATAAAGAATTGATGATATAAAGAATTAATATATTAATGATTTTACTTGTTGAAATAATAACAATAGTAAGCATTTATATGTTTTTCCAAGTACTTTACATATATTAAAATGCTCTAAGTACTTTATATATATTAATCCACTTAATATGGATAATAACTTTTTCCCCCAATGAGAGGCTAAGTAACTTGCAAGATCACACCATTAAGTGGCAGAAATGCTATTCAGATCAAAGTTGCTATCTCCCGAGTCCTTGCTTGTAGAGGATACAGATAAATGGAGTTCATCTTAAAAGCAGTGTTAAAGGTACTTGAATCTGAGGCTTGAATCTGAGCTATAACAAATTTCCCAAATCTGTGACTATTCATATATTAAAGAAACTGTTATTGGATTCACACACTTAGGTTTTAGTTTTGTTGTTGCTGAGTCGAACAAATAGTTAGAGATTTCTCTGTACTCTAAAAACTAAGGCCAGCTTTAGGACTGCAGCACCACATCCATCACTGGAAATGAATCACATGAACAGAAGCCTCAGATTAAAAACTTTTTATTTTGCATTGGGGTATAGCTGATTAACAAATAATGTTGTGGCAGTTTCAAGTGAACAGCAAAGGGATTCAGCCATGCATACACATGTATCCATCCTCCCCCAAACTCCTCTCCCATCCAGGCTGCTACATCAGTTCAGTTCAGTTCAGTTGCTCAGTCGTGTCCGACTCTTTGTGACCCCATGAATCACAGCACGCCAGGCCTCCCTGTCCATCACCAACTCCCAGAGTTCACTCAAACTCATGTCCATCGAGTCGGTGATGCCATCCAGCCATCTCATTCTCTATCATCCCCTTCTCCTCCTGCCCCCAATCCCTCCCAGCATCAGAGTCTTTTCCAGTGAGTCAGCTCTTCACATGAGGTGGCAAAAGTATTGCAGTTTCAGCTTTAGCATCAGTCCTTCCAATGAACACCCGGGACTGATCTCCTTTGGAATGGACTGATTGGATCTCCTTGCAGTCCAAGGGACTCTCAAGAGTCTTCTCCAACATCACAGTTCAAAAGCATCAATTCTTTGGCACTCAGCTTTCTTCACAGTCCAACTCTCACATCCATACATGACCACGGGAAAAACCATAGCCTTGACTAGATGGACCTTTGTTGGCAAAGTAATGTCTCTGCTTTTTAATATGCTATCTAGGTTGGTCATAACTTCCCTTCCAAGGTGTAAGTGTCTTTTAATTTCATGGCTGCAATCAGCATCCGCAGTGATTTTGGAGCCCAAACACTGAGCAAATTTCCATGTGCTATACCTTAGGTCCTCGTAGGTTATTCATTTTAAATATAGCAGTGTGTACATGTCCATCCCAAACTCCCTAACTATCCCTTCCTTGCATCTCTCTCCCCAGCATGGTAAGTTCATTCTCTGTGAGTCTGTTTCTGTTTTGTAAGTAAGTTCATTTGTATCGTTTCTTTTTAGATTCCTCATATAAGGGATGCCATATGGTATTTCTTCCCTCTGTCTTACTTCACTCAGTGTAACTATCTCTAGGTCCATCCATGTTGCTGCAAATGGCATCATTTCATTGTTTTTAATGCCTGAGTAATTTTCCATTGTATATATGTACCACATCTTCTTTATCTATTCCTCTATTGTAGGTATCAAAAACTTCTGATAATTAAAATTTCTTCTGCAAATTTTTTTGAAGATTATCTTTCAGCCAAAAATTAATGCATGAAAAAATTTGGTAAAATAAAGACAATAATATCTATACACCAAACATATTAGATATAACCATCCTTCCTGTCATTATAGCATCTCTCTGTTTCTGCTTCTTGATTTTTTTAATAATTTTTATAAAATTTATAAATAATTCACAGACTTCATTGCCTTCAAAATGTTACCTGCTATAAATTCTTGCTTTCCTTATTTTAGAATCTATAGGGTAGTTTCAAATAAAATATTAATGTAAGTTTGCAAGACACGGAAATACTCTTTGCAAGTTAGTAATACAGTAATCAATCTTATTCACAGTTAAGATCATGGAAACACAAAGCAAGGCACGACTCAGTAGTATTAAGAATATATGCAGTTTTCGTTAACAAGCCAGGGGTTTAACCCATAAATCAGTGAAGTATAAGTGTAATACTTAAATAGGATTATTAACACTGTACTGATGGGTTAATAAACTAAAGCTTGTGAGTATTATAATGGTATATTTTTTCTCTTCTAAAAAACATAAGAAAGAAACTCTGGAAACAGTAAGCTGCAGTGGGTCTCCAAGATCCATCTTAGTTCTTCCCATTTCTTCTCCCACTCCTAACTTCCTATCAGACTTGGAGTTGGGATCTTATCATTGCTAGTTTAAGAGAGATCACCTCTTCATAGTCAACTCAGGAAACTCATTCAACATTAATTTGAAAGACATTTTAAGCACCTTTGCTGGCTTGGGGACTGCAGTGAGCAGAATAAGTATTTTCCCTGTTTTATGAGACTAACATGCTGCCTACTGTGTTAAGGAGGGAGATTGGCCCTGTTTTAATTTGCTTACATTTTGATTAGAGAATCAGAAAATGAAAGTTACCAAATAAAACTAAAGAGAAAATTATAATAAATGCTACTGAAGAAACAGAGGGATCAGGTAGGGAATAACAGGTGAAGTTTGCAGGGTTACTTAAGGTCAAGGCACAAAAGCAGGGTGTTAGTTATTAATGTATTGCATTTTTTAGCTCTGAATGAACCCTTCAGTAGGTCCTTTTTGCTAAACAGAATTTCTTTAAGGATTTTCCCTTAAAGTAAGCAGGATGTTAAGCTTTCTCAGTGGTGGATACCAGGGAGATACTGCAGAAAGAAGAGGCTTACTCTCATTTCTGGCAACAGGTTGGGCGCGGGGGGTGGGGGGGTGGGGTGGGGGGATGGTGGGCAGGAGAGAGATGGCTGGTGGTAAGAGTGTACACTCGATAGACTTGAGTTTGAGCAAGCTCCAGGAGTTGGTGATGGACAGGGAAGCCTGTTTGCTTCAGTCACGGGGTCGCAGAGTTAGGCACGACTGAGTGACTGAACTGAAGAGTGTATGAGTGTAGGGCATCTCATAAAGCTTGCCCCAGTTAAGGGTCCAGAAATCCGTGGACCCTTTCTGTACCAGAACCCCCAGGAAGCTAAATATCATCATGGCTTCTCTCCCTGCTAAATAGTTTTCAGGTACCCAAGTGTCACACACCCTCGGGAAACCTTCCCCCCAACTCTGCATGGCCCTCAGGCTCTCAAGGCCTTCTGTCACTGCTGACTGCCATACTCCTACTCCATGTTCAGCCACCCATTGCTAACCACCTTTCCACCTTCTGTAGTCCTGAGGGTTTCCTTTTATTCACCTAGCAAGTCCACACCAACTCTCGTCTAAATAGAGCAGCAAACTTCTCTGCTTTCTGGTGACCAAGCCATACTTCTTCTAATGAGACCTAAATCATTTCCAAGTGTTTCCTGTTTTGAGTTCTCTTCTTCAGCCTCAGGACACCATATAGAACTACCTTATATATTATTAATGGTTAGTCTTTTATCATAGTTAATAGGTCTTTCAGTTAAACATCCTCTATTTAACCTATCGCATGCTTTATTTTTTTTATTGTGATTGGACCAAGAGGCCAGCCAGATCTGTAAGATGGCCTCTCTGGAACTGAAGGATAAGGTAAGAAGCAACTCACCATGTGGAGAATGGCAGAGAATGTTTTGGGCAGATACTAACATGTAGGAAGACATGTGGGCAGAGAAGAATCTGGTATGTGGAAGATGACAGGGGGTCAATGTGTCTGAAAGATGTTGAATTATTAGGAAATCAAACTGAGGTTGGAGAGAAGATACACCACAGAAAGAAGTTTAAGTTCAATGGAATTTTTTTTTAAATGTGGTTTCCAGTGGGGAGAGGAAGGAGGGAGGGACAAGATAGGTGTATGGAATTAAGAGGTACAAACTACTATGTATAAAACAGATAAGCAACAAAAATACATTGTACAGCACAGAGAAATACAGGCATAACTTTGCAATCACTTTAAATGGAGTATAAAAATTTATAAATATATCGAATCACTGCATTGTACACCTGACAATAGCATATTGTGGATCAACTCTACTTCAATTTTTAAAAAGATGGAGGCACGAGGTAAGATTTTTACTGTAATAAGATCCTGCTTGCCTTTATAAGGAAGTGAACTGCAGAGTACCAAGAATAAGAGTGAAGACTGGTTTGGAGGTTATTGTAGTCATCCAGGTAAGAGATGATGGCAGTCTGATCCTTCATCATTGGTAGCTCTATAAACAGAGAAATATGGTAAATTTGGGAGTAGAAGATTATCTAACTGAGTAGATATGGTTAATGAATGTATCAATGATGTTGCTTCAACTCATGACTCATCAAATTTTTGGTCTAGTCCTTCTAGAAGCTTTCTTTTTTTAAGATTTAATTAGAGCAACACTATCCAGTCACCAACTTAATGGACATGAATTTGGGCAAAGCCCAGGAGATAGTGAAGGATAGAGGAGCCTGGCGTGCTATAGTCCATGGGGTCACAAAGCGTCAGACACAACTCAGTGACTGAACTACAACAAACCGTTTCTAGTGTTTCCAATCCCAAATAAGAACATAAGATCATAAAAGAATTTGGGTTTAGTTAAACCTGAGACTTGATAGTCTAGTGTGCTTGCTCATCTTTCAGAAAAATCATATATCCTGGTTTATCCCATACTACTCAACCCAACACCCTGGCATCTTCTTTTAAATGTGCACAGATTGCACCAGGAAAACCATGATTTAGAGATTGTCTAAGTTCTGCGCCATTATATCCCCTCCAAAAAATTCCCATTCTTCTTCTGTTTGACTCAAAGCATGTAGATTTCTTCTCCATTCTGTACCCAGACCAAAAAAAAAAAAAAAAAAGAAAAGAAAACTCATTTAATTTATTCATATATATTTTTAAAGATTGAATTTTTCTTAATCTTCAAAAACAGAATTTCAGGATTTGGTCTTCTGTCTCTTTCATGGAACATTCTGATGCTATACTAAATAGTCCTCTTCATTATTACCTTACTTCTTTCACAGGTTATGAATAACTTCATATGTATTACCTCATTTACAGTGGAATAGCAGAGATTGGAATCTGGTCAGAGATAATGAATTCAGTCAAACTTTTCAATATATACACAGGAAACTGCATTAAAGCTAAAATATTTTTCAAGATCACATAGCTATAAACTGTTGCACTCACATCAAGAACCTTCATCTCCCAATAGACAGTGCAATCCACCTTATATAGCATGCTGCCTTTTCCTTGATGGCCTACATTAAAGTGAAGTCTATGCTGACTTCTCTTGTTTTGTAAAGCTTCTAACATAATGCTACTCTTTATTAGGCCTCAGTATTCTTTTCAAATAGAAGCAGAAAAAGCCAAATAGCATAAGACTCACTTCCAACCTAAAACAAGTTAGATGACCACTCACAATGCAAATTAAAAGTGCAGAAAAGGTGGATCTGAAAATTGGGGGGTGTGGAACATAAAGACTTCTTCGCCCCAAATTCTCTGGGAAGAGCATTGCACCTACATAATGTGTATAGGAATTCCCTGATGATCTTGTGGTCATGCAGATTCTAATTCAGGATTCATGATGGGGTCTGAGATTCTGCACCTTTAACAAGCTGCTAGGTCCTACAGATCCTGGAGGTCTGCAGACCTCTCTAAAGAGATCAGGCATGAATCTGAGACCCTCAAAACTGGTGCCTGAGGGCGCCCTCTGCTGGCAGCATCTATGAAGGAACCATATAAGCAGTTAAATCACCCAATTGGCAATCCATGAAAGAGAAGTGAGATTTAAGGATTAGGGTTTTTAAAGAGATCTTTTATGTTAATTTTATGTCTCAACTTGGCTAGTCTACAACTGGCTAATGCCCAATTTTTGCTCAAACACCAATCTCTATTTTGCTGTAAAGGTGTTTTTTCAGATCTGATTAACATTTTAAATCTGTGGATGTGAGTAAAGCAGATTACTCTCTATAATGTGGGTGGGCCTCATCCAATCAGTTGAGAGTCTGAAGAGAAAAAACTGAAATTTCTTAGAAAGGACAGAATTACACCTCCAGATTGCCTTCCAACTCAAGACTGCAACATTAACTTTTGCTGGTCTGCGCTGCAGATTTCAGACTTTCCAACCTCCGCAATTACATAAGTCAATTTCTTAAAATAAACCTCCCTCTCTATTGGTTTTGTTTCTCTGGAGAGCCCTGACTAATATATCCCAACATTTAGAGAATAACAGTTCCCCAGCATAATACTATTATCAAGTCCTGACAAATATAAAGAGAAAACACTAAAAATATTGATCATTCACTTATGAAAAATATTTGGTCATTTACTTATTCAGGACTTCCCTGGTGGCTCAGAGGGTACAGCATCTGCCTGCAATGCGGGAGACCCTTGTTTGATCCCTGGGCTGGGAAGATCCCCTGGAGAAGGAAATGACAGCCCACTCCAGTTTTCTTGCCTGGAAAATCCCATGGACGGATGAGCCTGGTAGGCTACAGCCCATGGGGTCGCAAAGAGTCAGACACAACTCAGTGACTTCACTTTCACATGTACTTATTCAGTGTCAAGGTCTCTTACAGGCCTTGGGGATATAGAAGAAAGGGAGACAAAGTCCCCACCCTCATTGTGGTTGTTTACTAAGTCATGTCTAACTCTTTGCTACGCTATGGCCATAGCCCACCAGGCTCCTTTGTCCATGGGGTTTCACGGGCGAGAATACTGGAGTGAGTTGCTATTTCCTTCTGCAGGGGATCTTCTAGACCTAGCAATCGAACTTGCATCTCCTGCCTTGGCAGGTGGATTCTTTTCCACTGAGCCATCTGGTGAGCCCCTCACCCTCACTCAGCCTATATTCAGGTGAGGGAAACAGACTCCAAATTCTGTAAATGAGAACCGCAGTAAGTGTCATGAAGAAACAGAAAGTAAGGAAAGATGAAAGTGGATAGTAAGGGACTCTCTGAGGAGATAGGATTTGAGCAGAGGACCTTCACAGTAGTTCACAGGTTCACCCGACCAACAATATCTTTAAGTATTTGCCATATTTCATGTGATTTTCCAGATGCTAGGGATAAAAACCTAAATAATATCTGTCTTTAAGAAACATGACCATTGAAGATGACAATCACCCACACACTCAATAAAAAAGAGGGTATTTATTAAAATTACACCAGAAAGGGCAGCCTGAACTGTAAAATAGCCAGAGGATAAATAAAAGTTGGATTGGATAAATCTTTTAAGCCAGATGAGCGGTGACAGAAATATATAGTGTATGTTGGGATTCAAACCTTAAGTTGTTTTTTGAACATACTAAATTACCTAATTTATTTTGCTCTCAGCAGTATTTCTTTGAAGATCTAATTTCAGCTCTCATATAACAAATGCTATCTAGCTATTGATCCTTCCAACTTTCAAGTCTCAACATTTGTTCTTCTGTTGTTTCTTTATGACTGGTAGCTATTAGGGCTGTCATTACACAGTTCTCCTCTGATACCCATATGAAGTGTAGTACATAAAAGAAGGCATTGTTCAAGGGGGTAGAGTTGATGCTGCTTGGCCCAAATTATAATCTTCTCTACTTACCTCAACCTACTTATTAAGTCTGTGTAACAAGTTTTGCATTTTTTTGTTTTTATTCCTAAGACTGGAGTTTACTGTTCATATTAAATAAATAACAAGAAGTAAAAAGTATAAAGTTAAGTACTAATAATATAGCTATTCAGAAAAATATAAGAATATTTCTTAAATATAAGCTCAGGTACATTTTAAAATTTGAAAGTGAATGTGCTTTTATGCATAACACATTGTTTGTTTTACAAATGTTTAATGAGAAACTACCTGGTTTGGGAGAGGTTGAAGAGAGCTGATATTTGTCAAGATTTTTATAAGATTCAATTCTTACAATGTCATAAAAATGCTGGAATCTGGGTCTATCTCTTCTCTTGCCTAAAGTGAAAGTCACTCAGTTGTGTCCCAACTCTTAACAACCCCATGGACTGTATGTAGCCCACCAGGCTCCTCTGACCATGAAATTCCCCAGGCAAGAAGACCACAGTGGGTAGCTATTCCTTTTTCCAGGGGATCTTCTCAACCCAGGGATTGAACCTGGGTCTCCTGCATTGCAGGCAGATTCTTTATGTTCTGAGCCACCAGGGATGCCCTGTTCAACTAAAAATTCCATGTTCTCTCTCTCTCCATCTTATTGATCTTCCTAATTTGTGCCAGAAGCATAACTGTTCTGTGCCTACTTCAGTCTCCCTCCACTCAAGACAGAACAAAGTTTAGAAAATGCATATCTCATGATATGAACTGCTCAGGGATTTAAAAACCTCCCTTGACTTTCCATTACCCCAAAATTAAAGGAAAAACTCAATACACGAACCACTATCCATGACACTGAATTCTCAGGCCCCAGTATTAATCTTCAGCTCATCATATGCCCACCCACACCACACCTTTCTGCTTCTGCCAGGTGCTGGTCATTTTTTGTGATCTCACATGCCAGATTGTTTGCCTGAAATATTCTTCTCTTCACTCTGAATCTAATTAAACATCTTTCAGCTCCTGGTTCAGGCATCCCCTCATCAGGACAGGTAGCTCAAGAATGGGGAGGAGGTAACTGTAGAAGTTTGGGAGGGAAGCCCATCCATGATCCAGGGGAAAAGGAGCTTCAATATCACCACCAGTCAGTGCTGTAGATCTCTACTTGTATTTCTCAGTATCCTTTGCAAGAATGTCTCTTTCTGTATGTTGCTGCTGCTGCTGTTGCATCACTTCAGTCGTGTCCGACTCTGTGCGACCCCATAGACGGCAGCCCACCAGGCTCCTCCGTCCATGGGACTTTCCAGCCAAGAGCACTGGAGTGGGGTGCCGTTGCCTTCTCCCTCTTTCTGTATACCACTTAAATATTGATGTTCTTAGGAACTGTGTCTTCAGCCTTCTTTTCTTCCATGTGGTTTCATGAGCAACTGAATCATTCAACAATATTTTGACTACCATTTGTTCACTGATATATCCCACTCAACAGTGACTTAATAAGTAATTACTAAAACTCTTCCAGGTTCAAGGTCCTATGTTTGATGCCAAGGATGCAAAAATTACTTAACATAGACTCTGTCCTCAAAAAGAAAACAGCTAGGTGTGGAATCAGATTTGGTAAAATTTATGGTTTATGAGGTAAGCACAATGAAGGATGTGCATAGGTTACTGTGGGGCATCTAAGCCTGCTCAGAGAGCTTAAGTGTCTAACAGATTCTGAATCTCAAAGAGAAATGTTTACTGTGTATGTGAAAGAAAGCTTTCAGGAAAAGGGAACACAAAAGGAAAGATCTTAAGGAAAGAACTAGGCACATTGGTGTTGCTGGAAATTCAAGCAAGACTGGAAGGGATGAGTTAGAAGACTGATGAGGCAAGTCACAGATTAGAGCATGAACAGCCTTGACTCCCATGTAAATAGCATCGTGCTTTACTTCATAGGTGATGAGGGGTAACAAAGTTTATGGTAACAATTCCATAATTAGATTGCATTGCAAATGCAAGACTCTCGTCATGTGGAAGAATAATGGTTAGACAAAAGATAGAAAGACTTGTATTACAGGAGTGGCAGTGAAGTAGGTATCAACTCTGAATATTCATTGGAAGGACTGATGCTGAAGCTCCAATACTTTGGCCATCTTATTCAAAGAGTTGATTCACTGGAAAAAATGCTGATCCTAGAAAAGATTTAAGGGCAAAGGAGAAGGGGGTGACAGAGGATAAGATGGTTGGATGGCACCATTGGCTCAATGGACATGAGTTTGCGCAAACTCAGGGAAATAGTGAAGGACAGGAAAGCCTAGTGTGCTGCAGTCCATGGGGTCTCAGAGAGTCGGACTGAACAAGTGAAGTGGAAATACTGAGATAGATTTGTGAAGTACTGTATTTCTTCTACTGTAAGACCCCATGGATCGGACCACAGAACATTTCATTTCTTTTTGTACCACTAAGAGGAAATAAAATCTCTGCTAATCAAACTGTGACATTACATTGATTGTCGCTTGTTGAAATGTATCCTGATTTCAAAGATGTTAAAATGTAAAGTCTCCATCTGTAATTGATGAAATACAGTATTTAGAGGTGCTTTCCTTGGTGGCTCAAATGGTAAAGAATCCACCTGTAATGCAGGAGACCTGGGTTTGATCCCTGGGTTGGGAAGATTCCCTGGAAGAGGGCATTGCAACCCACTCTAGTATTCCTGCCTGGAGAATCCCCATGGACAGAATGCCTGGTGGAATACAGTCCTTGGGATCTCAAAGAGTCGGCCACGACCGAGTGACTAAACACAGCACAGTACACAGTCGCTCAGTTCAATCGCTCAGTCGTGTCTGACTCTTTGCAACCCCATGGACTGCAGCACGCCAGACCTCCCTGTCCATCACTAACTCCCAGAGTTTACTCAAACTCATGTCCATCTAGTCAGTGATGCCATCCAACCACATCATCCTCCGTCAACCCCTTCTCCTCCCACCTTCAATCTTTCACAGAATCAGGGTCTTTTCAAATAAGTCAGTTCTTTGCATCAGGTGGCCAAAGTATTGGAGTTTCAGCTTCAGCATCAGTACTTCCAATGAATATTCAGGACTGATTTCCTTTAGAATGGACTGGTTGGATCTCCTTAAAATCCAAGGGACTCTCAAGGATCTTCACCAACACCACAGTTCAAAAACATCAATTCTTTGGTGCTCAGTTTTCTTTATGGTCCAACTCTCACGGTACTTAGAGAGTTCAATTTTCGAAAGTAAAGAGAGTGAAAAAAGGTCTTCTATTTTAAGTTACGGATTAGAAATTGATATAGGCAGGTTAGGCAGAAAATATAGGAGATGAGCTGCTTCAGGATAAAAATGATGTTTCACTTCTGACTTATTGAGTTTGCTCTTGTGGGATATTTGCAGTTGAGAGTGTATACTCTAAAGTGCAGATACAAGTCTGGGCTGGAGAGATAGAGACTTGGCAATCACCCACATATTGGTTAGGTATGCTTGAAATCATGATCCTGGATGAAATCTCACCAGAGTGATCTAACGCTTAATAGCAGTTATATAAGGGCCAAACTAAGCAAGAAACAGAGAATGAGAGAGAGGAACAGGAAGAAGTAAATGAGTTTAGTGTCACAGAAGATAAGGGAATTTTAAAAAAATTGAGAAAAGCTCATTAATATTCACTGAAAAGAGTTATCTGGCAAGATAAAAACTGAACTGTTCACGGGTTTGATCACTCTTGAGCTCACCAAGAACAGTCTCTCTGTAGAATGGTGGGGACAAAAGCTAGGTTGCAGGGTGTTAGAGGATTAATGTGGAATGAGGTATTAGACGTCTGAGATGAAACCAATTGGCCATTAAGTGTACATGAGAGGGAAAGGGACAGAGTTTGCCAAAAGATATATAATGAAGGAAACAGTTTTAGAGCAAGGGAACTGGAAAAAGTTTTAGACTATGGAAAGAGACCACTAGAGAGAAAGAGGCCAGGAGAACAGGTGAAAGAAAGCAGATGTTCAGAGGACGAATGGGGAGATGAGATAAATTATTCATCTTCAGTTTTCTCCCTAAAACAGGGCAGAGTCTTTTGCTATATAATTTTGGTATTGGGAAAATTTCTGATTATGACAAATTAAAAGCATTTTCTAACTTAATAAGCAACTTTTCCAATGATTTTAAATGTAGAGTAAATTAGCCAAACTCCAGATAGCAAAGCTAGAGGGACTGCTCTGATAGAGATATGTCAGGCAGATGGGCTTTGTTGCCCTCTAAATGCTGCATTTCATTATGTCTGCACAAGGCATAAGCCATGAACTGCCTAGCCATGAACAACCTATAATAATAACCCAGGGTTATGTCTGAAATGGTAGTAAGACAAAAATGACAGAATGGTGAAGAGGGCATTGAAAATGACTCTTTTTATCGTTTTCATGTCACCTTTGCTAAGCAGAGTTTCATATAAGACAATGCAATGAAGACAATTATTTTACTTCCAGAGACAGCACTGAGAAATATTCAACTGACTACCATAGCATTAATAGAGACTTCTAAAATTACAAAAAAGAAGCTTGATCTCTTGACTTTCTATCGTGAAAAATGAGTAATCAGAGTTATTCACCAATTCTGGAATGAAATAATAAAGAGAATTTCTTTCAAATATACTAAGATTTAGATACTACATTATCTATGAAAATTTTGGTGGAAATGCATTCTCTAGAGTTCCTGAAATAGTAATTACACTGATATCCTCTGCTCTGTTGAAAGGTAAATTCTTATTTTATACCTGCTGGTAGGTAGTGGGAAAATTTCATAGCATCAGCAAAAACAATTTCATTTTAAATAAATCCCCACTAAATATTAATGAAGACATTAAAGTGATGGTTTACCTGAACCCTTCAAAGTTGATTTTATGATCAATTTAATTATTAAATTAAATATTTATACGCAAAAAAAGAATATTTTAAACAACAGATTTCAAAGTAAAAACTGTTTTGTACACAATAGCTGAGGATCATAAAGATTTCTGCATAAGTAAGGTAAAGAGTTTTTTCTAGATACATTCAAGATAAGGTTTAAAAAATATTTAGGCTGTTGTAGATATTGGTTAAAGGACCGTGGTTGAGTAGTTGCATTATATAATCTATTGAAGGTGACAGCTGTGTATTACATGAATGTGTAGTTTTGGACTTTTGAACATTTATTACTTGCTTACTAGTCTACAATGGCTTTGAATGGTCTGCTACATAAGTATATATTTAATCATTTCAAAAATGCATGTTATTATTTGGTAGACTTTACACCAAAGCGTGATAAAGAGGTATTGTTTTCTCAGTACTATTCTGGGGCCATGCCAGGTATTTACAAGTAAGCCTCAAACGTGTTATTTACTGGTACGAAGTTTGAAGTTTTGTGAGTTTACAAAAGAGGCAGTGCTGCCCCAGTATAAACTCTACATTTTTTTTTCAGATATATTTATCTAAGAAATGAAAAACCTGATGTCTCTTTGGTTCAACCCTACATTTACCTTTGACCTTGCCCTAGACTGTCTTCTTGAAAAAAAATATAATCTTGACAGCAGTCGATTACTTAATTGCCACCTCATTTCCTGCCTTCCCTTTAACTGATCTCAGGAAAATGTCTACACCTGTGCCACTGGCATCCTGTTTCCAGTTCACAGCTAGTTTCCATCTCCTGAAGTTCAGCCTTTCAAGATCTCATGCTGCTGCTGCTGCTGCTAAGTCGCTTCAGTTGCGTCACTTTTTTACTTTCAAGATCTCATAGCACTGAACTAATTATCAGTAGAGAGCCTAGCAACATATTTTCTTGTTTGTTTCCTTAAGATTCAGTATGCATTCCTCACAACCTGCCCTTCCTGTCTCCTTCCTTCTCCCGTTGATTTTAACATAGCCTGCATTCTATAATTCACACTGTAAAAATTATCCAAATTTTCTATTAACTTATGTTCATCAGTAACTTGGAATCACTGAATAAATGACAAAAATAGCAATTTATAAGCACACCTAGAATCATAGAATTTTGGAGTTTTCTATAACCTCGCAGGTCATATAATGAGGTCCTTTCATTTAACTGATGTGGAAAGCTAGGGCAAAAAGAAAAAATGACCTTGACCCTATTATTGATGAATGACAATGCCAGGACTAAAATGTAGCTTTTGCACAAACTTCATTGTTGTACCTACTGTAGTTTCTCATCACAAAATTTAGAAATACATTATTTTCATATGTTGTATTTTATATGGCCGAAGGTAAATTTGATTACTGATGTAACTTCCACCAAGCTTTCTTGAATCTGGAATTCCCCACTTCCTTAAATTTTCCTTGTCTTTTATGGAATGGAGAAGAGACTATGTGATCAAAGATGCATTTTAATATATATTTAGAGGGCATTCAGTTTAGTTCAATCGCTCAGTCGTGTGCAGCTTTTTGCGACCCCATGGACTGCAGCGTGCCAGTATTCCCTGTCCATCACCAACTCCCAGAGCTTGCTCAAACTCATGTCTGTGGATTCGGTGATGCCATCCAAACATCTCATCCTCTGTTGTCCCCTTCTTTTCCTGCCTTCACTCTTTCCCTTCATTAGAATCTTTTCCAGTGAGTCAGTTATTTGCATCAGGTGGCCAAAGTATTGGAGTTTCAGCTTCAGCATCAGTCCCTCCAGTGAATATTCAGGACTGATTTCCTTTAGGTTTGACTGATTTGATCAGCCCAAAGGACTTTCAAGAGTCTTCTCCAACATCACAGTTCAAAAGCATCAATTCTTTGGCGCTCAGCTTTCCTTATAGTCCAACTCTCACATCCATACATGACTACTGGAAAAGACAGACCTTTGTCAGCAAAAGTAATGTCTCTGCTTTTTAATATGCTGTCTAGGTTTGTCATAGCTTTTCTTCCAAGGAGCAAGTGTCTTTTAATTTCATGGCTGCAGTCACCATCTGCAGTGATTTTGGAGCCAAAAAACTGAAGTCTCTCACTGTTTCCATTGTTTCCCCATCTGTTTGCCATGAAGTGATGGGACCAGATGCCATGATCTTAGATTTTTGAATGTTCAACTTTTAAAAATTTATTTATTTTTTATTGAAGGATAATTGCTTTACAGAATTTTGCTGTTTCCTGTCAAACCTCAACATGAATGAGCCATAGGTATACATAATCCCCTCCCTTTTGAACCTCCCTCCCATCTCCCTCCCATCCCGCCCCTCTCGGTTGAGCCCCTGTTTGAGTTTCCTGAGCCAGACAGCAAATTCCCATTGGCTATCTATTTTACTTATGGTAATGTAAATTTCCACGTTGCTCTTTCTCACCCTCTCCTCTGCCCATGTCCATAAGTCTACTCTCTGTTTCTCCATTGTTGCCCTCTAAATAAACTCTTCAGTACCATTTTCTAGATTCTGTAGATGTGTGTTAGAATATAGTATTTATCTTCCCCTTTCTGACCCACTTCACTCTGTGCAATAGGTTCTAGGTTCATCCACCTCATTAGAGCTGACTCAAATGCATTCCTTTTTATGGCTGAGTGATATTCCATTGTGCATATGTACCACAACTTCTTTATCCATTGAGTTTTAAGCCAATTTTTTTGCTCTCTTCTTTTACTTTCATCAAGAGGTTCTTTAGTTCTTCACTTTCTGCCATAAGTGTGGAGTCATCTGCGTATCTGAGGTTATTGAAGAAAAATAGGAATGAGTGCAAATAGAACATTTGATGAAAATGGGAAAACTTAAGTTCTTGTTAAATCAAAAATAAATATTTTATTTGTCCTTCAGCCTCACATTCTTCCATCAGTGGCTGTGGGGGAATTCTCTAGCACATTTCCTAACGCTTCTTCATTGGCGATTATAAATCTCATAGCATGAATTGTTCATGTCTGAATGTATTAGGTTGGCTTTTCTTTCTTTTCATTCTATATTCTATTCTCTACATTGAACCACAGAAATCTTTTTGCACATATATGGATGTAATAGTACAAATTAATATAGAACTTTAAACAGTTAAAATAAAATTGCATTGGCATTAATTGTATTACCAAGTTTATGTTTCACTAATTTTTCTATTAATTTTAATATTTAACCATATGTCATTAAGTTAGGCTCAATTTTATGTTTACATCTTGACAAAATTAAGATGCTAAATAAGGTTGCTAAATTAAAAAATATAAACACTGTAATTTAAATTTGTGTTGCTTCCTCATACAAAATTGTCAAAAAAAAAAAAAAAAAGCAGCATTTACCAAAGGCAATGGGAATTCATGATTGCTGTGTTCAAGTAAAAGTTTTGGAATTTAAGAAGCACTTAGTTGCTGCATTAGGCCATTTAGGATGTTTCAACGTCTCAGTTGACTGTAATTCCAATCTGTTCAAGTGCCCTGTTAATGACCTTCCCTCTCCAAGTAAGCAGAGGAATTCAATGTTTATACTTTAAAAAAAAAAATGTCTCTACCACAAACAGATTGAAGGACAGGTTCTTTTCATTGTATCTTTACTGTGGCAGGAGAGAGTAAATTGTTACAACGACATCAATTGAGAGAGACTAACCTTCAGTGGCTCTTAATGAAAGCCCTCATTGACAAAACAAAATCAACAGATCCAGGTATAAGAAAGGCACTTAAGTGTTTTCATTTCTTATTGTCTAACACTGAGTAATTATATTCATGAAGTCTAAACAAGCAGTGAAATTTACCCACACTTGCACTTTAACTTGGTGACATGTAGTAAACAGGTCTCTAGGCTTCCTGTAGAAGTGTCACTCCAATATATAAATATATTCACATTTCTATGCAGAGCGAAAAAGTCGTAACATCTGGGGATGCTCTTAGAAAGAAGTACCCTGTTCAACTCCCATGCCCAAAATAATCTAGAGGCCAAAAATATACCAATATTTATTGAAGCAGTACCAAATTAAGAAGATAGCAAAACTTGTTTCAATTTCTCTTAAAGGAAAGAAAAGAGGCTATGGCTAACTGTTGGAATCTCATGTAAAGAGCCATTGTGCTTCAAAGACAAGTTGAGGTATTGTGTTTAATATAAAAGTCTTTAATGTCAAGCTCTAGGCATCTGATGTCATCTCTCTTTATGAGCATAAGAAAGGCATTTTGTATCTTCTAATATACTTATTCTCAGATGACTTATTTCCAGCAGTGTACAATATGCTCCTTCTAACCTAACCAGGAAAAATATTTCTTCTCATTGTGTACAACATGATTTTGTATTCAAAGAGGCAAAAACCCTGGAGACAAAATATCAGTAATAATGACATAAAGTCCTGTAATGTTTCAAAAAAATGTCAAACATATGTATAAAATTTTATACTTTTTCTGTTATATTTATTCATAAATTTAAACAATGATATTTCTTTGTAGTAAAATGTGCCATGAGTGTGGACTCAGCTTTATCATATTAACAGTCATTCTCCCCATATATTTTCCACACAGTAAATGAATGGTTTTAAAAAAAAGGAAGGATAGTGTAGAGCAATAAATTTTCTAGGCCCTTCAACACAGAAGAGGTGATCTAACTCACTCTTTTCACTGCCTGAATAGTGTGTTTGCCTCTACACCACAGATAAAAGTGAATCTTAAAAAGTGCAAGACAATGAAAAATTGTCACAAGGAATTTTACAACAAATGAAAGCTACCTGCCTGAACACAATAAAGTTTGTTCAGGAATTTTGTGTAGACCACTGTCAGCTTTCCACTTGACCAGGAGAGGAGGAACTGGTCAGTGTGGCTGGAGAAAAAAACGGAAAGGATGGGGAAGGAAGGATCTGCTGTGGAGAAGGAGAAAGGGAGTGAGTAATGCAGGATGTAAGTAGGGAAACAGACTTGAACCAGACTGAAAAATGCATGTTTTTGAAGTTTAGATTTTATCTGTAAGTCATAGGGAAACAATGGTGGTTTTTCAAGATAGTTATTCTTGGCTTTGATCTTTCTGTCTCAGATTCCACCAGTAAATAACAAAGTGTCCTGAAAAGAGTATCTCTATGATTTAAAGAGTTTAATGAATATTTTAGAGGAAGTGACTATTGTGATCGTCAATGGTAAAATTTCAGTAGAATTGGGAGAACATGGAAAGCAAAGGAAAAGCATCTTAGAAAGGGAAGTGGCTTGTGCAAAATCTGATCACAGTGAGCAAGTACGCATTTAAGCAATGAGAACCAGAAGTGGGCTTGACTTTGCAGTCACACTCTAAAATATTATGGTTCAGAACACAAACTTTGGAGTCATCTAGCCTGGAAAATCCCATGGATGGAGGAGCCTGGTGGGTTACAGTCCATGGGGTCGCGAAGAGTCGGACATGACTGAGCGACTTCACTTTCACTTTTCACTTTCATGCATTGGAGAAAGAAATGGCAACCCACTCCAGTGTTCTTGCCTGGAGCATCCCAGGGACAGCGGAACCTGGTGGGCTGCCGTCTATGGGGTCGCACAGAGTTGGACACGACTGAAGTGACTTAGCAGCAGCAGCAGCAGCAGATTTGAGTTCAAATTTCAGCACTTACACGTGCTCTTGCTGAACAATCCACAGCAATAGAAATGTAATTACACTGATCTGTGCAAAAAAAAATAAAGGAAGGAAGGGAAAGGAGGAAAGAAAGAAGGGAGGGAGGGAGGGAAGGAAGGAAAAGAGAGAAAGGAAAAGGGGGAAGGGAGAGAGGTGAGGAGGGAGCGAGCTAGGAGAGCAAGAGAGTGAGGAAGGGAAGGGGAGAAGTGAACTTATCCACGGCAGTGGGATAGTAACTAAAGTATTGAAATAGAGTCTACTCCACTGGCAGGAACCAGGAATCTCTGGTGAGTTTGCAGCAGAAATTAATCACTAATAAATATTCTTTTCATATGCTGCCATCATCCATGTCTTTATTATTACACTCAGAATTTTTATTCAGGAAGAGTATCTGAAAAGTCTTGCTCCATCCTTGGCTGAAGAGTTTGAATCACCTTGAATGACATTTCTTCTAGGATATGAAGTTGAGGAGCTATTACCAGAAGAAAGGGAGTAAGTTGCAGGCACTGAATGCCTGCTCAGTTGCTCGGTCATGTCCGACTCTTTGAGACCCTATGGACTGTAGCTTGTCAGGCTCCACTGTCCATGGAACTCTCCCAGCAAGAATACTAAAATGAGTTGCCATTTTCTTCTCCAGGGGAACTTTCCCACCCAGGGATCAAACCTGCATCTCCTGCATTGTCAGGTGGGTTCTTTGCCAGTGTGCCATGACTTTTAGGGAATGAGTAGTGGGTGATAAGACTAGTAAATTTCCAAAACTACAAGTATAGCTTATCCTTACTAAGTCTCTGTTTAATGGGAATAACATTAGTTATTTACTAATACTTCAGAGGGTTGGGACAATGAAAGAAGACAAAAGATGTAAAGTGTTGAGCAATTTCTTATAGAAACTATATAACCAATGCTATTGTTTAGTCACCAAGTCATGTCCAACTTTTGGTGATCCCATGGACTGCAGTATGCCAGGCTTCCCTGTCCTTCACTGTCTCTCAGGGTTTGTTCAGACTAATGTCCGTTGAGTTGGTGATGCCATCCAACCATCTCCCTTCTCTTCCTGCCCTCAATCTTTCCCAGCATCAGGGTCTTTTCCAATGAGTCAGCTCTTTTCATCAGGTTGCCAAAGTATTGGAGCTTCAACTTCAGCATCAGTCCTTCCAATGAATATTCAGAGTTGATTTCCTTTAGGATTCGTTGTATTGATCTCTGCTGTCCAAGGGACTCTCAAGAGTTTTCACCACCACAATTGGAAAGCATCAATTCTTTGGTGCTCAGCTTTTTTTACGGTCCAACTCTCACATCTGTACATGACCACTGAAAAGAAACCATAGCTTTGACAATACAGGCCAATGCTATTAGCAATTTTCATTATGAGAAGTATTGGAGATGATCCTGATTAAAAAGGATTGGGAACAGATTATAAAAGGATATAATGTTAGGTGAGTTTGAGTGAACTCCGGGAGTTGGTGATGGACAGTCTTTATTCCAATCCCAAAGAAAGGCAATGCCAAAGAATGCTCAAACTACTGCACAATTGCACTCATCTCACACGCTAGTAAAGTCATGCTCAAAACTCTCCAAGCCAGGCTTCAGCAATATGTGAACCATGAACTTCCAGATGTTCAAGCAGGTTTTACAAAAGGCAGAGGCACCAGAGATCAAATTGCCAACATCCGCTGGATCATGGAGAAAGCAAGAGAGTTCCAGAAAACTATCTATTTCTGCTTCATTGACTATGCCAAAGCTTTTGACTCTGTGGATCACAATAAACTGTGGAACATTCTGAAAGAGATGGGAATCCCAGACCACCTGACCTGCCTCTTGAGAAACCTGTATGCAGGTCAGGAAGCAACAGTTAGAACTGGACATGGAATGACAGACTGGTTCTGAATAGGAAAAGTAGTACGTCAAGTTTGTATATTGTCACCCTGCTTATTTAACTTATATGCAGAGTACATCATGAGGAACGCTGGACTGGAAGAAGCACAAGCTGGAATCAAGATTGCCGGGAGAAATATCAATAACCTCAGATATGCAGATGACACCACCTTTATGGCAGAAAGTGAAGAGGAACTCAAAAGCCTCTTGATGAAAGTGAAAGAGGAGAGTGAAAAGGTTGGCTTGAAGCTCAACATTCAGAAAACAAAGATCATGGCATCTGGTCCCATCACTTCATGGGAAATAGATGGGGAAACAGTGGAAACAGTGTCAGACTTTACTTTTTTGGGCTCCAAAATCACTGCAGATGCTGATTGCAGCCATGAAATTAAAAGACGCTTGCTCCTTGGAAGGAAAGTTATGACCAACCTAGATAGCATATTAAAAAGCAGAGACATTACTTTGCCCACGAAGGTCCATCTAGTCAAGGCTATGGTTTTTCCCGTGGATGTGAGAGTTGGACTGTGAAGGAAACTGATTGCCGAAGAATTGATGCTTTTGAACTGTGGTGCTGGAGAAGACTCTTGAGAGTCCCTTGGACTGCAAGGAGATCCAACCAGTCCACTCTAGAGGAGATCAATCCTGGGTGTTCATTGGAAGGACTGATGCTAAAACTGAAACTCCAATACTTTGGCCACCTCATGCGATGAGTTGACTCACTTGAAAAGACTCTGATGCTGGGAGGGGTTGAGGGTGGGAGGAGATGGGGACGACAGAGAATGAGATGGATGGATGGCATCACCAAGTCGATGGACATGAGTTTGAGTGAACTCCGGGAGTTGGTGATGGACAGGGAGGCCTGGCGTGCTGTGATTTATGGGGTCGCAAATAGTCGGACACAACTAAGCGACTGAACTGAACTGAACTGAAGGGCTTTGAACTTTAGGCTCAGTAATAAGAATCTGCCCAGAATGCAGGAGACCTGGTTTTGATCCCTGAGTTGGGAAGATCTCCTGGAGAAGGTAATGGCAACCCACTCCAATATTTTTGCCTAGAGACTCCCATGGACAGAGGAGCCTGGTGGGCTACAGTCCATGTGGTTACAAAAAGTCGGATACGACTGAGTGACTAACAGTTTTACTTTCAAGGACTTTCAACTTCATCTTGTAGCTAAGGGGCAGATTTTTGTTTTGTTTACTTTTGATTAATGTATAAATACCCTCAGTATAGCACAGATCATAAATATACCACTTGATAAATTTTTACAAAAGAACATACTTCCACCATCTAAACAGAAAGCAAATCAGAACCCAAAATCTCTCCTTATGCATGGGTCGGGTTTTAAACATGGAGATTCGTTTACAAAAGTAATATTTAATAAAAGGAAATCTGTCAGTGGGGTGCAGATTAGAAACAAATTGATAAAACTTAATATTTGGATAAAGTTATATAAATATCAGGGAAGCCCAAATATTAGGCAGAGACACATAAAATAGCTTTGAGTATGGACCGGCTAAAAGTGAGGATACCATTGACACAATTAGAAATTCAGGAAAAAAGCCAAATTTTGGAAAAAAGATAAGTTTATTTGTTTTTTAAAATATTTTCTTACTATAAAATGAAACACGTACACTAATTATGGAAATAAATGGAAAATACAATAAAAAGAAAGTAGAAAAATGAACAAGAACTACTCTCTACCCTATGGTGTGCACTCTCACTTTCTCTCACCCAACACATAATTGTGTGTGTGTGTTTAAAATATTGTGTTACATTCTATATACTGTATCATTGCCTACATTTTTTATTTAACATAATACAAACTTAACACAAACCTACCTTGACCATAAATCTATCAAGAGCATCTTTTCACATCAGTTATAAACCTGCATTTATTTGGCTATATAATATTTTATTGTATGGATATGCCATAATTTTTAAACAATCATCTTCTGTTACACAATTAAATTATTTTTGTATATATTTATATAAACAATGCTGTGAGATATGTATATATGTATACATATCTGATACAAATCATACATTTCTTACCCTAAAATATATGCCTAGAAATGAAATTACTGGACTATGTTCACTACAGTATATTAAGGCTTTTTGATACATATTGCAAAATTTCATTTAAGAAAAGTTTTGTCAAGTTACTCTTCTGTCAACAGTATATAAGAGTGACCATTTCCTTACACTCTTGCCAATAGTCTCTACTGTAATTTTTAAAATAATCTTTGATAACTTGATGGATTATAAATGGTATGTCTTTTTTGTTTTGATTTTAATTTCTCTGGTAGCTAGTGATTTTGAATATTTTATGCTTGTTAGTTGTGCATTTCTTGTCTGCATCTTGACATTTTTTATTAGAGTGTATATTAATTTTTGTTTTAAACATGTGGACTTGGAAGTAAAAGTAAGATGATAGGGAGGAAATGACTAAACATGTGAAGATATTCTAATGGTCTTGTGAGAAAGGTCAGAAAAGGAAATGTGAATTTAGTTTTAGCACAAGACAGGAGTACTTAAAGCCATGCTGCTGCTGCTGCTAAGTCACTTCAGTCGTGTCCAACTCTGTGTGACCCCATAGACGGCAGCCCACCAGGCCTCCCTGTCCCTGGGATTCTCCAGGCGAGAACACTGGAGTGGGTTGCCATTTCCTTCTCCAATGTGTGAAAGTAAAAAGTGAAAGATGAAGTCGCTCAGTCGTGTCTGACTCGAAGCGGCCCTATGAACTGCAGCCTACCAGGCTCCTCCATCCATGGGACTTTCCAGGCAAGAGTACTGGAGTGGGTTGCCATTGCCTTCTCCAACTTAAAACCATAAGTGTAAATATTTTATTAAGTGCATAGAAAGAAGAGAGCAAAGAGCCAAAGGCTTATTCTTAAAAAAACATCCACAGCCTGAATACAAAAATGAAGCAGAAAGACTCAAAGAATAGAAGGGAAATGAAGATAATAACATCGTTTATGGAAACATGGAAAACTTTTTCAATGGAGAATATCAAATGTTTCAGACAAGAAGGATATGAAATAAGATCTGATGATAGGTAGTGAGAAGATCCTAGATGACCTTAGAGTGAGGTAGCCAGCAGTTAAGCCTAGTATTGAATGTTTTCTTACATTTAGAGTTTCTTTCTTGCTTCATTGAGTTTGACACTGTCCTCTGTGGCCCTGTGCAGTTGTCACAACTGGGCAATGAGTTCGATAGATAGATGCCAACAGACTTTTGCAGAGTGAGAGACACAGTGTCACTCCCAGCCAGGGAAAATATTTCCTGGTATCCAGAGACCCTTAGAATGAGAACCATGTCAAGGCTTCAAGAAGCTCACATGGGGCTTTGTGACCCTCCTGTCTCCCCCAACTCACTAGTTACAGCTTCTGTTTACCCATCAGGTGGAGGAAACTATTCACAATTGCTGCTTTTCTGTAATTATTTGGCATAACAGAAGGAAAGTTCAGTTTCTAAGTTCTATGACAACCAGATATAGACTTAGAACCTGCAGATTTTCAGATTATTTATATTCCATTCCACCATAATTCTTGACTTTTAATTAATCATACTTAAAAAGTAAGAATATTTCCCCTGTGTGTCATTTTTCTATTTCCTTGCCTTCTTTCTCTTTTATTTTCATCTTTCTCTTTTTAAAAAATACAGTGCCTATACTAAGAATTATCAGATATTTCAGATAGACACAAGCACAAAAAATTCAAGTTTCTGAAAAATTTCAGAAATAGCTTAAGGAATTTTGAATGATAGCATTAGTAATTGCTTCTACCTTATTTTAGATATCCTCACTCCACTCCATTTCTGAAACTCAGAATTTGCACTATATAGCAGGAAAGCCCATGGTCAATCTGAATTCAAGTCCAGCCTTGCCATTTAATAACAGCTCCAAGACTGTGGAGAAGTTAATTAAACTCTCTTGGCCTCGGTTTCTTTATCTATACCCCTGCTTAGTCGCTAGTCGTGGCTGACTCTCTGCGGCACCATGGACTGTAGCCCGCCAGGCTCCTCTGTCCGTCGAATTATCCAGGCAAGAATACTGGCTTGGATTGTCATTTCCTCCTCCAGGGGATCTTCCCCACCTAAGGATCGAACCTGAGTACCCTGTGTCTCCTTCTTTGGCAGCTGGATTCTTTACCACTAGTATGACTTTATCTATAGTGTGAACATAAAAAAAAAAAAAATTATCTCATAGAATTATTAGGAGAAAATATGTAAATTCGTTAGCACAAGGATTGTTCTGGATAAACATCAGTTCCCCACCTCATGTGAATGTAGCTGAAAATTCAAATAACAGAAGCCTAAATGTTGAATTATGTCAATATAGTATCATCATGCATAAACAACTTTAAACAGTCTGTTTAAAATTGTATGATATGTTCCTTCATTCTCTCAATTTATAATATATATTCCTCTTAAATTCATGACAGTTTTAAAATAGCTCAGTGTTTTTCATCCTCATACTCTATGGTATTTATATATGTGAGGTTCTTGAAGAGTCTTTTCCTCTTCTAACAGAAACCTCTAGTAAGTTTGAGCTCCAAAAAGTTACCTAAATTGGTCAACTCTAGTGTCAGGCACAGCAACAACAATTACATCTACTTCCCATGCGATACTCCCATGCCAGCAAAAGGAAAATTTCATCTTTTGACCTGCAGCACTATGTCAGCTAAAAATTGTATTGATATTGAATATGGATAAATTCATTCATTTATAATTTACTTGGGTCATAAATCTATCTACAGATAATCAGTAGCTACAGGTAAATTAATCATAAAACACTTTAGCCAAAGGTGAGTGGGCATGTATAATACAGGGATCTCGGCTTAGTGCTCTGTGATGACCTAGAGGGATGGGATGGGGTGAGGGAGGAAGTGTATGTACATATAATGGGTGATTCACTTTGTTGTGCAGCAGAAACTAATACAACATTGTAAAGCACTTATACTCCAATAATAAAAGAAAAATATCAATGAAAAAAGTTAAAGGAGTAGTCTACAGAAAATCATCTTGCAGCCCAAATGCGGATTTTGTCCTAGAAGTATGAAGCTAAACAGTAGCAATGTGGCAGCAACTTGATTCATTGTATGTAGAGGCAGCCAGCAACTGTTCTCTTGGTCTGTTTGTGCTCCTTCCCACCATTTACAGGGTAGATGGAGTAGTTAGAGGGGGCCTCTTGGTCTCACCCAAGCAAAAGCAACAAAGGAAGTGTAATGACAAAACAGTCTTAATACTGTGCACTGCACTTCCCTGAGATTTGAGAGAACGTCAAGAGACTTTCTTTTTGTCCTTCATGAAATCAGCTTGAAAGCAAGGTTGAATCCAAACAGTTCATAATCAGCCATCTCCTTCCCCCGAATAAATGTTCTTTTGTAAAGGGAAATTGACTATTCTTTTTACACATTAATAGCATCTTAAAAGTTGGCAGAAGCTAGATCTATTTTATTTCTGATTTTACCTTTTCAAAGGTTGAGTCTTAAATGTTTGGGAATTTTAGTTCACAAAAACATCTTATTTCCTTTACATCTTACAATGAGTTCTTTTTATAATGAAATCTATGATAAAGTTTAATAACATCAATATTTCTCAGCAATTAATGAATTCATAATAATGATCTGGGAAAAAACTATAGAGGGTGTGTGTCTGGAACTAATTAACTATTAAAGAAGAATAGGTTTTATGAGTAAAAAGAATAAAATTATTGCGAGTTGGGAAATAGTAGAAGGGAAACAAAAAGAGGGAGAAAGGGACAGATGAAATAAAATATAGGGCACTTATTTAAATTTGAATGTAAGATAAATATTATTTCATTTTTTATTTTATTGAAGTATAGCTTATTTATAATGTATTAATTTCTGCTGTACAGCAGTGATTCAATTATACATATGTGGTGGTTTAGTCACTAAGTCATGTCCAACTCTTTGCAACCCCATGGACTGTAGCCCGCTAGGTTCTTCTGTTCTTGGGATTTCCCAGGTAAGAATACAGGAGTAGGTTCCCATTTCCTTCCCCAGGGGCCCTTCCCAACACAGGGATCAAACCCGGCTCCTGCATTGCAGGCAGATTCTTTACCGACTAAGCTATGAAAGAAGCCCCAATTATACATATATGTATATTCTTTTTCATTATGGTTTATTATAAGATATTGAATACAGTTCCCTGTGCTATATAGTAGAACCTTGTTGTTTATTCATCCTATATATAATAGCTTGCATCTGCTAATCACGAACTCCCAATCCATTCTGCTCCTACTACCCCTTCCCAGGCAACCAAAAATCTGTTCTCTGTGTCTGTGAGTCTGTTTAATATTCTATGGATGAGCTCATTTATGTCACATTTTTGATTCTGCATATAACTGATATCATAGGGTATTTGTCTTTCTGATTTACTTCACTTAGTATGATAATCTCTAGGTTCATCCATTTTGTGTAAATGGCATTATTTCATTCTTTTTATGGCTGAGTAGTATTCCATTGTATGTATATGTGTGTGTGTATACATCTTCTTTATCTGTTGATGGACATTTAAGTTGTTTCCATATCTTGGCTATTTTAAAAAGTGCTGCTGTGAACATAGGGGTGCATGTATTCTTTCAAATTATAGTTTTTGCCCAGGAGTGGGATTGCTGGGTCATATGGCAACTCTACCCTTAGTTTTTTGAGGAACTTTGATGTTGTTTTCCATAGTGACTAAACCACTGAATGCAAGATGAATTTTAAATGTATTAGTATAACCAAAACAATATAGGCCGTACTTTGGCTATGCCGTACACTTTGGCTAAAAGAAACTGTTTTTAATCTGAGATTCTAATTCAACTGGGCCTTTAACCTGAAAATGCTAAATAAAACTACAAAAAATCTGTTAGTCTTTTAAAGTTAGTTGAGTAATATTGTACAAATACATACATTTATAGTGGAATTACATTAACAAATGTAATTTTGGTCTAATTTCAAGTCTTGTGTAAACATCATAGAATTTTGCTTTGATACAGGAATAACTCATTTTATTTCTTTATTTGGAAAAAGACTCAATTTCAGAAAACTTTTGTTTTTAGATTATGTATATATTATATTGGGTTATGTGCATACATGCTAAGTCACTTGAGTTGTGTCTGACTCTCTTTGCAAACTTATGGACTGCAGCCTACGAGTCTCCTCTATCCATGGGATTCTGTAGGCAAGATCACTGCAGTGGGTTACCACACTTTTCTCCAGGGGATCTTCCTAACCCAGGGATCGTGTCTCTTATGTCTCCTGCATTGGCAGGCAGGTTCTTTACCACTAGCTCCACCTGGGAAGCCCGTATTGGGTCATATCATTTACTGACGCTTTGTTTTTTAATAATGGAAACTGCAAGTCCAAGCCAAAAATATCACACCATGCACCAGTGACATGAAGCTGGAATTCTGCTTTTTTGTTAAAGCATTTTGTTGAAAATGAAACAAGATAGTACATGAATAGTCCTTTGTTGCAGAAGTGAATTTCAATAGAGCAGGTATATAATACTGTTAATCACTTCAGTAGTGTTATAACACAATCTTTCCAAGTCAACTTCCTTGATTTAAGTAATATTGAAAAGGCTACTTGACTATCAACTAGCTCTTATCAAACAATGTTTTGATTAGAGAAACTGAAGAAATAATTCACAGGACATTCACAGGTGCCTGTTTATAATATAAGTGGTATCAGTGCTTCCTATTTTCATTTGGTCTCTGACCTGGAAAAGATTGAAAAGAATTTCTCATAAGTCCAAGCAAGAAGTCTGGTGTTTGCTTTCTTCGAGATCCTGTAATAGAAACATCACCTATGTTTCATTCTTTAAAATAAGAAGCTTCTCAATGATGTGATTGTGCCGTATGAATGAAGTCTCCATCAGAAGCAAAATACAGTAGCTGTTCCATCCTCTCAAGAATCTGCCACCCTAATGTGAAATTATTTTCAAAGACAGAGTATACGCATATATATTATCCCTCGTTGTTGTTGTTGTCTTGTCTCTAAGTTTTGTTCAACTCTTTTGCCACCCCATGGACTGTAGCCCACCAGGCTACCCTGTCCATGGGATTTCCCAGGCAAGAATACTGGAATTCTGAGAATACTGGGTTGCCATTTCCTTCTCCGGGTGATCTTCCCAACCCAGGGATCAAATCCTGTATTGGTGAGCAGATTCTTTACCACTGAGCCATCAAGGAAGTCCTAAATATTGTCTCTAAATGTCCACCATTAAGATAGGCCCATAACAACAGTTGGGAGGAATAGCCTATGGCTTTTTCATCATTAACGCAGTGGCTTAACATATTACATAACTTTTAAGGGTGAGCCAGAATGTCTACGGACTGTGTAGACATTCAGTCTATACAATAGGAAGAAGAGAGAGCATGTCAGCAAAGACCAGCGAGCTCATGTGTGGACAGTGGAGGAAAGGAAAGGCCTGAACTGACGACTGGAATGAGGATTCACGAGCATATGGAGTCACATAAATAAAGCACTGCAGAAGATGAACCAGCTGGGTCCCTGCAAACATCAGAACTTAGTTAACCTAGGATCAAGTCTTACTACTCTCTCCAACTCCATTTAATCTGTCTTTCCCTGGCTTTTTGTCCTTGATCCTCATCTCATCTCTACCTCTGTCTTATTTACAACAGAGAGAAAGGAAGCAAGTAACCAGGCTGAAATAACTCCTTAATGATATCATTAAGATCACAGAGCTACTAAATGCTGAAATTTAAATCTAGGTCTACGTGACGCTAAACAAACATGTTTTCTATTGCACACTGCTATTGTCACTTTGCTTATTTAACTTATATGCAGAGTACATCATGAGGAACGTTGGGCTGGAAGAAGCACAAGCTGGAATCAAGATTGCTGGGAGAAATATCACTAACCTCAGATATGCAGATGACACCACCCTTATGGCAGAAAGTGAAGAAGAACTCAAAAGCGTCTTGATGAAAGTGAAAGAGGAGAGTGAAAAGGTTGGCTTGAAGCTCAACATTCAGAAAACAAAGATCATGGCATCTGGTCCCATCACTTCATGGGAAATAGATGGAAAAACAGTGGAAACAGTGTCAGACTTTATTTTTTGGGCTCCAAAATCACTGCAGATGCTGATTGCATCCAGGAAATTGAAAGATGCTTACTCCTTGGAAGGAAAGTTATGACCAACCTTGATAGTATATTTAAAAGCAGAGACATTACTTTGCCAACCAAGGTCCGTCTAGTCAAGGCTATGGTTTTTCCCGTGGTCATGTATGGATGTGAGAGTTGGACTGTGAAGAAAGCTGATCGCCGAAGAATTGATGCTTTTGAACTGTGGTGTTGGAGAAGACTCTTGAAAGTCCCTTGTACTGCAAGGAGATCCAACCAGTCCATTCTAAGGGAGATCGATCCTGGGTGTTCATTGGAAGGACTGATGCTAAAGCTGAAACTGCAATACTTTGGCCACCTCATGTGATGAGTTGATTCACTGGAAAAGACTCTGATGCTGGGAAAAGTTGGGGGCGGGAGGAGAAGGGGATGACAGAGAATGAGATGGCTGGATGGCATCACCGACTCTGTGGACATGAGTTTGAGTGAACTCCGGGAGTTGGTGATGGACAGGGAGGCCTGGCGTGCTGTGATTCATGGGGTCGCGGAGAGTCAGACACAACTGAGCGACTGAACTGAACTGGTGAGAGGGAAGATAAGGAATGAGAAAGGTCGTGGAAGGAAGGAATTTTGATAAAGAGTATATCTCTAGTATATTAAGTGAAATTCACTCATTCAATTTATATACGCTGAACCCTTAGCCAGCTTCCATTAAATGTAGGATTAGGTTAAATTCTCAAGAAAATATGTAAATTATAGTGGTGCAATATTTCTAAAGTCATGTATTGGCTTTTCCTTTCTGCATCGGTCTTTCTCTTCATACCACCTGATAGTACATTTTATAGTCTTTTTACCTCTAGTCACTCTACTAAATATAATCTTTAACAATTCTGTTTGATTATATATACATTTTGATATTGGTTTTATAATGAAAACTGAATTGTTTTTTTCTGCTTTCATTTTTCTTTGTATCACTCTAGATAAGGATATAAATTTGAATTATTACCCAAAACATATTAATATTTCGGGTTTCTTTGTTTTATCCATACAGAGCTTTAAAATCTACTTCTGTTCTTCTCTAAAAGGACATTCTTTTAAAGACAGACCCCCCTGTATCCTAGTAATAAAGTCCTATCCGCTGAATAGGACCTGAAATTTCCCTAAAATATCCAGTGCTTCATCTGGAAGTAACTCAGTCATTCCTCTGGGTGATGTCAACCAAATAACTTAAAATTTTAGGCAACAAGTAAATTTTACTGCTTTGAACTTGAGAGTATTTACTGTATCTCTGTATTTTCAGGCTTAAATATTGATTTGGAAAGCTTTAAATTTAAATTTTTTTCCTCAGTTACAGTACATATGCTTGATCTTCTGGTCTACTTTGTTAGAACGATCAACCGTAATTACTTGAAAGAGACATCTCAGTGGTTACATAGCACATATGTCTGAGGGACTTTCTCTTTTCTGTCTTGACTCTACCCTCTGGTCTCTCTGTTTCTCTTTCTTTTCCTTCTCTAGAGAATCTTTTGTGAAAGAAATGTTTCAAAGTCCATCTTGAATTTCAGCCTAAGTAAATAAGGACTCATGATAGCCTCCAGTTTATAATTACTTTTTTCAATAGAAATGTAATCCTTGGCTGTTAGTATTCCTACCACAGTTATTTAACATTGATGAATAATTTGCTTCAATGTAAAAGAAGCTGAATATTTTGTATCCTTCTTCATTTATAAGAGCTGAATATTCAGTTCTGTACGATTTGACACATCACCATATGTCTTTTTTTTCCAGAATTCATATTATTCATCTGTTGTGTAGTTGCTATGTAGCTTTAGAGTTAGATGTATAAACGGGTTAGCAAACCTACTAAACTTCCCTTGTTTTCAAAAAACAGCTTTATTGAGATATAACTTACTTATTATAGTTCTCCCATTCAAAGAGTAAAATTCAATGGATTTTAGTATTTTTGTAGTTATATGTAACCATCACCCCAATCAATTTTATAACATCTTCATCATCTCAAAAAGAAACCCTAAACCTTTTAGCTATTGCCCTCACTGCTTCCCCTACTCATTTACCTCTACCCCCAGCCCTGAGAAACCACCGATCTGCTTTCATTCTCTATATTTTCTTATTCTGGACTTTCATATTAATGGAATCATACAATATGTGGACTTTTGTGATGGGCATCTTTCACTTAGGGTAACATGTTCAAAGTTTGACCAAACAGGCAAGTGTATCAGTACTTCATTTCTTTCTATCACTAAAAAGTATTTCATTGAATGTGTATATCACATTTCTTCTGAGCATGGATATTTATGTTGTTTCCACCTTTTGATTTTTTTGTGTGTGTGTTTTAATGGAATTAGTTTTTATTTTATTTTTAAGGTGATTTTTCCTTTATTTTTTAATTTTTTTTAAATTTATTTATTTTAAATGGAGGCTAATTACTTTACATTATTGTATTGGTTTTGCCATACACTGACATGAATCTGCCCCGGGTGTACATGTGTTCTCCATCCTCACCCCCCTCTCTCCTCCCTCCCCATCCCATCCCTCTGGTTCATCCCAGTGCACCAGCCCCGAGCCTCCTGTATCATGCATCGAACCTGGACTGGCGATTCATTTCACATATGATAATATACATATTTCAATGCAATTCTCCCAAATCATCCCACTCTCACCCTCTCCCACAGAGTTCAAAAGACGGTTCTATACATCTGTGTCTTTTTTGCTGTCTTGGAGAAGGAAATGGCAACCTACTCCAGTATGCTTGTCTGGAAAATCTCATGGACAGTGGAGCCTGGTGGGCTGCAGTCCATGGGGTCGCAAAGAGTCAGCCATGACTGAGCGACTAACACTAACACATACAGCGTTATCGTTATCATCTTTCTAAATTCCATATATATGCATTAGTATACTGTATTGGTGTTTTTCTTTCTGGCTTACTTCACTCTGTATAATAGGTTCCAGTTTCATCCACCTCATTAGAACTGGTTCAAATGCATTCTTTTTAATGGCTGAGTAATACTCCATTGTGTATATGTACCAAAGCTTTCTTATCCATTTGTCTGCAGATGGACATCTAGGTTGCTTCCATGTCCTGGCTATAATAAACAGTGCTGCGATGATTATTGGAGTACATGTGTCTCTTTCAATTCTGGTTTCCTTGGTGTGTATGCCCAGGAGTGCGATTGCTGGATCATATGGCAGTTCTATTTCCAGTTTTTTGAGGAATCTCCACACTGTTCTCCATAGTGGTTGTACTAGTTTGCATTCCCACCAACAGTGTAAGAGGGTTCCCTTTTCTCCACACCCTCTCCACCATTTATTGCTTGTAGACTTTTGGATAGCAGCCATTCTGACTGGCATGAAATGCTACCTCATTGTGGTTTTGATTTGCATTTCTCTGATTATGAGTGATGTTGAGCATCTTTTCATGTGTTTGTTAGCCATCTGTATGTCTTCTTTGGAGAAATGTCTGCTTAGTTCTTTGGCCCATTTTTTGATTGGGTCGTTTATTTTTCTGGAATTGAGCTGCAGGAGTTGCTTGTATATTTTTGAGATTAATCCTTTGTCAGTTGCTTCATTTGCTATTATTTTCTCCCATTCTGAAGGCTGTCTTTTCACCTTGCTTATAGTTTCCTTTGCTGTGCAGAAGCCTTTTAATTGTAATTAGGTCCCATTTGTTTATTTTTGCTTTTATTTCCAATATTCTGGGAGGTGGGTCATGGAGGATCCTGCTGTGATTTATGTCGGAGAGTGTTTTGCCTATGTTCTCCTCTAGGAGTTTTATAGTTTCTGGTCTTACATTTAGATCTTTAATCCATTTTGAGTTTATTTTTGTGCATGGTGTTAGGGAGTGTTCTAGTTTCATTCTTTTACAAATGGTTGACCAGTTTTCCCAGCACCACTTGTTAAAGAGATTGTCTTTTCTCCGTTGAATATTCTTGCCTCCTTTATCAAAGATAAGGTGTCCATAGGTGCATGGATTTGTCTCTGGGCTTTCTATTTTGTTCCATTGATCTATATTTCTGCTGTTAACATGCATATACATAACGTTTAGAGTAGATATGATTATATTTCTCTGTATGTATATCTAGGAGAGGAATTGCTGGGTCATATGGTAATTATGTGTTTGTTGGAGGAAACACTAGACTGTTATCCAAAGCTATGGCACCCTTTTACATTCCTACCAAGAGAGCTTGAGGACTCTGCTTCCTCTGTATTCTCACAAGAGCTAGTTAATATGAAACTTTTTGGTTCTAGCTATCCTGGTAGCTATGAAATAGTTTCTCATTGTGGTTTTGATTTGCTTCCCTTGCTTATCTTTCATGTGCTGTTTGGCCATTTTTATATATTCCCTGGAGAAATATCTATTGAGATCATTTATCCATGTCTTTTTAGGTTTTTTGTCTTTTTATTATTGGATTGTAGGAGCTCTATCTAATCTAGATACAATCCCTTATAAAATATTTGTTTTGCACATGTTTCCCCTATTTGATGTCTTTTCACTTTCCTGATGGTGTCCTTTGAAAGCATGCTGCTGCTGCTAAGTAGCTTCAGTCGTGTCCGACTCTCTGCAACCCCATGGACTGCAGCCTACCAGGCTCCGTCCATGGGATTTTCCAGGCAAGAGTACTGGAGTGGAGTGCCATTGCCTTCTCAGAATAGATGTTTTTAATTTTGATAAAGTTCAATTTGTCTTTTTTTCTTTTGTTGTTCATGTTGCTGTATCTGAGAATCTTTTGCCAAATCAAGGTATTGACTATTTACCCCTGTATTTTCTCCTAAAATTTTTATCATATTAACTCTTACACTTAGGATTTTGATTCATTTTGAGTTAATTTTTATATGGTATGAGGTAAGGGTCCAACTTCATTCTTGTCCATGTAGATATACAGTTGTCTCAATTCTGTTCTGTTGATTTATATATTTGTCCTTGTGCCAGTGTTACACTGTCATGATTACAATTGCTCTGTCATAAGCTTCAAAATTAAGAGTTGTATATGTGAAATAGGTCTCCAGTCCAGGTTTGATGCATGAGACAGGGTGCTCAGGGCTGGTGCACTGGGATGACCCTGAGGGATGGGATGGGGAGGGAGGTGGGAGGGGGGTTCAGGATGAGGAACACATGTACACGCATGGCTGATTCATGTCAATGTATGGCAAAAACCACTACAATATTTAAAGTAATTAGCCTCCAATTAAAATTAATAAATTAAAAAAATAAAGAGAGTAAAAAATAAATTAGGAATTGTGAGACCATATAGTTCATTCCTTTTTTGGATTGTTATGGCTAATCCACATCTCTTACAATTCCATGTGAAATTTAGAATCAGCTTATCAATTTCTACAAAAATGTCAGCTGGGATTTTGATAGGGATTACACTGTACTGCAAGGAGATCCAACCAGTCCATTCTAAGGGAGATCGATCCTGGGTGTTCATTGGAAGGACTGATGCTAAAGCTGAAACTCCAATACTTTGGCCACCTCATGTGAAGAGTTGACTCACTGGAAAAGACTCTGATGCTGGGAAAGGTTGGGGGCAGGAGGAGAAGGGGACGACAGAGAATGAGATGGATGGATGGCATCACCAACTCGATGGACATGAGTCTGAGTGAACTCCGGGAGTTGGTGATGGACAGGGAAGCCTGGAATGCTGTGATTCATGGGGTTGTGAAGAGTCGGACACGACTGAGCGACTGAACTGAACTGAACACTGAATCTGTAAATCAGTTTAGGAAATACAGTCATCTTAATATTTAGTCTTCTGATCTATGATCTATGCTTTAAAGTTTTTGTCAACTATATTCTGTAGCAAACTTTTTTTCAATTTTCTCTTACTAATATACTTGCTATACCATCCTATAAACATTCAGAAATATTTCATTCCAATGATATACTTTCTCTCTTCACTGCTGTCATACATGGAAATTGATTTATATACTTTACTAATTTGAGATGTGAAGAAAACTTCTGGGCAGAGTATTAGTTATAAAAATCCACAACCACCCCTTTTACTCAGAAAAATCTCATATGCTAATGATATTCTTGTGTTGGATTATTAGCTATTCATATGCAGAAGCTACCAAAGGTAATGGGTCCACCTGCTCCCTCACATTGTTTCTGCATTTCAGTGTTTTCTTGTACATTGTGCAAGGGTTACACATATGTAGTTTAACATAGAAATTGGGTGGGGTTGTATATAAAAACTTGTTCAGCTTATAATTCATAAAATTTACTATTATGAAAGTATTCTACAGTTTTTGCATATTCCCAAACTCCACAATGCTCTCTTATTGCTATGTAAATCTCTCCTGTTCACTTTTGTATTGTTCTGGATTTAATAATTTGGTGTCATATGCCAATAACTACAGAAATAAAACTTGAAATTACAACTTTCAGGTTTCCATTGTTCATCCATGAATTTAATATGCAGTTGGGGGTCTCACTTGAATTGTAGCTCTGAAAGCTTTGTAGCATGCCCACTTTTTCCATCAACCTGACACATAAGTGTGAAATTACATGTACTTCTTTTGAGCCTTCCATAGATGGTCTGAAACATACCAGAGAGATCAGAAGGAAAAATTCATGATAGTTTTGCACATTGTCCAAGATTGTATTGCAGCTAATGGCACTGGCAAAGTTGGTGGTCTGATAATTAAGTAAGAATCAATCCACAGCTTGTGTGTTTGCATACAGTAGTTCTCAATGAGAAATCCTAAGTGGTCACTTGAACTTTGGTGGCAGGGAGCCAGATCCTTCTCTAAAATATGCACAGGCAATTCTTGCTGCCTTCAGCAAGCATAGATCTTATACTGAGTGGAATATTCTACCCTTTTCTTCTCTAAAGAAATACTGCAAACAATAATTTTTCAACACCCTAGAAAGCATTTGTAGAATAGAAAAGATAGATGTAAATAATGATGAAGGCCAATTCTCGTGTCACATAAAATGAGTGTGAAAAAGGAACCAGATGAAATGACTGATTTATCTCTCTTTTATGCAAGCTTATGTTTAAATAATTACATCTCAGTTGCTTAAAATGTTTTCTTCTACTGACTTGAAAAGCAGCTCCAAATTCATTTAATTTTAGCCTTAAACAACTGTGTTGTTGCTGATAAAACATCAACTTAAACTGTGGGTTTCCTACTTCATTATCTGAGTAAATACAACTTACAGGGAGGGAATAAACTCAAGTTTTGATCTAATCTTTGCTCTTTTTAAATGTCTGTGACAAAGATCATTTTAACTTCTTGGGTTACTTCTTTCTGCTCTTCCTGTTACTCCTGAGTAACTACTTCAATGTGATAAACAATTTAAGCATAACCCTTTGATACACTGTTCCTATACTTTTCATGGTATGTATTGGTCTTTCTTTTGAAAGTAGTTCAGATTTCAAGTCCAAATGATAAATCAAAACAGAGAAATTTAATTTTATTATTGATAAAGGAGAAAGAAAAAGTAAATAAAGATTTAAATATATTCAGCATTCAGTAGAAATCATATATACTTCAAATGTTAGAATTTATATTATAGTAAATTTATGTATTATTGGGTGAAATAAGTGTACAAAATAATGAATTATTCCATGAGAATATTAACATTAATTTGCAGCATTAAAATCCACTCAATTTTCTGATCCGTGAAATGGGGATAAAGATAACCCATTAATTATTAGATTCCTTGGGAAGTCATTTCAGTCACATGTATGAAAACAAAGCAACGGCAGAGCAAGAAGACAGAAAGAAGAAGAATCCTTGATACCATAAACTGTCATCCTTTTCCTGGCTAGTTACCTGGAAGGAGAGAAATAAAATTCTCTTCTGTTTAGGCCATATTCTCTTCTTTTTGAGGAGTGGGGTGGGTTGATCAGTAGGCAGTTGTGTGCTGCAGTGGGGTTGATGCAAAGGTCATAGATTTCCTTTTCAAATGTTTCTTTTAAGTGATTATACTGGGGATTGGATGTGGACAGGGGTGACATCGATTCTCCTTTAAAACACTTCTGTATTTGTGACAATGTTCTTTTTAAGCCAGTTTCTTTTGGAATCACTTTCTACAGCAAACAAGCCTGTATCCTAATATAGACTCTTCTAGGTAATATCAGTTATCTCTCTCTTTGTGATATCTTTATAGTTATGAAGAGCTTTGCAATGAACATACAATTATAAGTTTAAAGCTGCAAATGCAAAAAATAACCCTGCTTTGAGGTTGATTACTCTTCCAATATCAAGTTGTGAATATATAGGTTAAGCAGTACATTTCATTTCAAAGGTACTGCAGAGAATTTTAAATTCCTATGCTGTAGGATTGGATGCATATAGTACAATGAAATAGGTTTAAAGGGATAACTTTCATACTTCAGTAGAACTGTGAGTGGTCCTGTTGGAAAGCATATCTGCTTATCAATGTAAGATGACTCTATTACATAATAGAAAACAGAAAAATCATATTATATTGTTGGGTAACAAAAAGGAAAGGGTGAGCAGTAACTGAAGAAAATAAAAAAGGAAATAAAACCACCTTCTCAGGAACTTGTAGTGAATTTTGCAGGCTACAAGTCACATATTTCAGATTTTGTTCACTTCATGGGTGGACAAAATCAACTGTCCAAATAGTGGAAGAACAATAAGTATAGAAATGTCAGGAAACCAAGTTGGAAATGAGTAGCCAAAAACACAGAGATGTCCCATGTATTAATATTTCTTCTCTTTCAAATGAATGGGTATCTCTTCATATTAATAAAATATTAACTGGATATTTAATATCTGTGGCTCATCTGGTAAAGAATCCGCCTGCAATGGAGGAGATTTGGGTTCAAACCCTGGGTTGGGAAGATCCCCTGGAGAAGGGAAAGGCTACCCACTCCAGTATTCTGGCCTGGAGAATTCCACGGACTGTATAGTCCATGGGGTCATATAGAGTCAGAAACGACTGAGTGACTTTCACTTCACTTCACTTCACTTCACTTCAATATCCCATGAGATTAATTATCTAGAGAATTTTGAGAGACTATGTGTTGACACAAGTACTATGAATTCTATAGCAGTAGTAAGTAAAACAGTCATATTATAACAGTAAAAGTTTTTAAGGATTAAGTGAGCCATTCCACATAAATTGTTTAACATGATGGTTAGTATGTAGTAAGTACTCAGTGAATTTTAAAAGACAATCCAGATTATGTACCAGGTTTAGCCTTTGGAACATCAAAGAAAAGAGATACAGAATTGGATTTTTTTTTCAGCAAGTTAGGCACAAATTGGGTTTATAATACTCTTATCACATATCTGTAAATCAATTTCTCATCTCAATGCATTTTTTTTTATCATTTTTCCACTGGGAAATGATACTAAATATTAATGTATTCTTTTTTTACTGATGACTGTTTTAAGCCCTCATTTTTAATTAGCTGCAGATAGAAAACTTTCATGGTTTCCAAAATAAATAATTAAATAATACATCAAATCTGAATTTCAGTTTTTTCATGCTACTTCATACTCTTATAAAGTAAAAACAAACAAACAAACTGAGACGCTGTCTGTATAAAGGAGCATGTTGTGCAATGTGTCATGCTAAGAGAGGTAGGTTTTATGTACATTACATTAAGCACAATATTAGGTCAATTTTTTAAAAGAATGGCAATGTTATAAATATATTATGCCATTTCTACATTTAGTGTTCTAGTCTATAAAATAGGAATAATAAATAATCCTATGATTTCAATCCATTCCTATCACCTACTTGTCACCACTACCACCTACCTACCAACTTGTTAGGTGGTTAATTTGGAAATAAAATACACTAAGCTGGAGAAGACTCTTGAGAGTCCCTTGGACTGCAAGGAGATCCAACCAGTCCATTCTAGAGGAGATCAATCCTGGGTGTTCATTGGAAGGACTGATGCTAAAGCTGAAACTCCAATACTTTGGCCACCTCATGCGACGAGTTGACTCATTGGAAAAGACTCTGATGCTGGGAGCAATTGGGGGTAGGAGGAGACGGGGAAGACAGAGAATGAGGTGGCTGGATGGCATCACCGACTCGATGGACATGAGTTTGAGCGAACTCCGGGAGTTGGTGATGGACAGGGAGGCCTGGTGTGCTGTGGTTCATGGGGTTGCTAAGAGTCAGACATGACTGAGCGACTGAACTGAACTGAACTGAACTGAAGGGACGTTTGCCAGTACATAGGTGAGCAATAGACTAAAAGCACATTAACTCTGAATAAGGAAAAAATGGCCTTCCCAGATGGCTCAGTGGTAAAGAATCTGCCTGCCAATGCAGGAGATACAGGAGATGTGGGTTTGATCCCTGGGTCAGGAAGATCCTCTGGAGAAGGAAATGGCAAGCCACTCCAGTATGCTTGCCTGGGAAATCCCACGGACAGTGGAGCCTGGTGGGCTACAGACCAGGAGATTAAGAAGAGGTAGCAAGAATACACAGAAGAACACAGAAGAAAGGTCTTAGTGACTCAGATAACCACAATGGTGTGGTCACTCACCTAGAGCTGGACATCATAGAGTGTGAGGTCAAGTGGGCCTTAAGAAATATTACTATGAACAAAGCTCATAGAAGTGACAGAATTCCAGTTGAGCTATTTCAAATTGTAAAAGATGATGCTGTTAAAGTGTTACACTCAATATGTCAGTAAATTTGGAAAACTCAGCAGTGGCCACAGGACTGGAAAAGGTCACTTTTCACTCCAATCTCAAAGAAGGGCGATGCCAAAGAATGTTTAAACTGCCATACAATTGTGCTCGTTTCGCATGCTAACAAGGTTATGTTCAAAACCCTTCAAGTTAGGCTTCAGCAGTATGTGAACTGAGAAATTCCAGATGTACAAGCTGGTTTTAGCAAAGGCAAAGAAACCAGAGATCAAGTTGCCAACATTTGTTGAATCATGAAGGAAGCAAAGGAATTCCTGAAAAACATCTACTTTTGCTTCATTGACTATGCTAAAGCCTTTGACTGTGTGGATCACAACAAACTGTGGAAAATTCTTCAAGAGATGGGAGTGACTGACCACCTTACCTGTCTTCTGAGAAACTTATGTGTGAGTCAAGAAGCAACAGTTGGAACTGGACGTGGAACAATGGACTTGTTCAGAATTGGGAAAGGAGTAGGACAAGGCTCTATATTATAACCCTCCTAATTTAACTTCTATGCAAAATGCATCATGCAAAATTCTGGGATGGATGAATCACAAGCTGGAATCAAGATTGCCAGGAGAAATACCAACAAACTCAGACAGGCAGATGATACCACTCTAATGGCAGAAAGTGACTGCAGCCATGAAATTCAAAATGCTTGCTCCTTGGAAGGAAAGCTGTGATGAATTTAGATAGTGTATTAAAAAGCAGAGACATCATTTTGCAGACAAAGGTCCATACAGTGAAAGCTATGGTTTTTCCAGTAGTTGTGTAGTGATGTGAGAGTTGAATCATAAAAAAGCTGAGTGCCAAAGAATTGATTCTTTCAAATTTGTGGTGCTGGAGAAGACTCTTTAAAGTCCCTAGGACTGCAAGGAGATCAAACCAGTCAATCCTAAAGGAAATCATCCTTAATATTCATTGGAAGGACTGATGATGAAGCTCCAATACTTTGGCCACTTGATATGAAGAGGTGACTCATTGGAAAAGACACTGATGCTGGGAAAGATGAAAGGCAAAAGGAGAAGGAAGTCTCAGAGGATGAGGTGGTTAAATAACATCACTGACTCAGTGAACGTGAAGTTGAGCTAACTCCAGGAGATAGTGAAGGTCAGAGGAAACTGGTGTGCTGCAGGTGGGCTCACAAAGAGTCAGACATGACTTAGTGACTGAACAACAACAAAGTAACATTCAGAGATGAGGAAATGAGTATCTTTGGGGGAGATAATTATTTATCCTGTCACACTCCTTAATAATATTAATTCCTATGAGAAGTGCCAAAGTGAAAAAAATATCAATGATAATCCTACCTAGGCTCTAAATCTTCCATTTGCTTGCCATCGTACACAGCATGAAATATGAAGAGTTTACTATAGTATAAAGGCCCTGCATGATCTAACCGTCTATAAGCTCATCGACAATATCTAACACGACAAATCCTTTATTAACCGTGTTCCAGACACATCTACCTCTGCTGTTCCTTAAATATGCGAAACAGACTTTCATCCCAGGGCTTTCATATTTGCTCTTCCATCTGCCTGGAAAGTTCTATCTTCAGATAGTCACATGTTTGACTTCCCAATTGCATTCAGGTTTGTAATCAAATATCATCTAATTGCAGGTCTTCTGTGAGTACCGCATGGAAAATACCCCCCTCTACTCTCAAACATCCAACCTTCATCCCACTTTGTTATTTTTCATAGCCCTTTATGTCCATCTGAAATCATATGTATTTAATTGCTTATTGTCTTTCCTTCAACTTCAAGTACAGTATTTGTTGTTGTTCACTGTTATGCTCCCAGTACCTAGAATAACGTCTGACACAGAGACATACTCAAATATTTTTCTTAAAATATAATAAAAGAGTAAATGTTGAGTGAATGATTTCTGAACCACTGTCACCAATCACCCTCTTAAAAATCTTCGTGTTCTGTTTGCTATTGTCTTATTCTTTTCTTATTAAACATGAAATGTAAAGATAATTTATCATCTCCACAATAAAAGAAAAACTATTTTCTACCATTTTATTGCAAATGCATATTACGAGGCCAATATAACATTATAGGTTTGCCTAGATGACTGTTGACATTGTTTCTGTAGGAAAACATTTCCCAAATTAAAAATAAGTGGCCTTTCAATACATTTTTAAAATATGATCTGTTTATAAGTTTGTAAGACTATTGGAACATAACTATTTGCATAAAAAGTGTACAATGTGTATTTATAATCAACTAGCACATTTGAATTCATGGGAGGTTGCTTATGTGAACAAACTGTGTTGAGGTAATGATACTAATATTTAGAATTACTGTAACACTTTACTAACACATTAATTACTGCTCACACTACCACTGCATTGTCATCTCTCCTTTACAGATTTAGAACCTAAGGGATAAGGAAGTGACTTGCCTAAGTCACTGAGGAACCTGGTGTTGAGATTAGAACTTAGTGATTCATCGCTCTTAGAATGTGTGCTACCACTAAGCCACACTCTTCCCTCTCGAGAGAAGACGTGTCAGCATGGAATTGTACTGTGGCAGAGATGTGAAATGGAATTATTACATATCTATCTAGTCAGAAGGTCTGGGAAAGAATCTACCAGTGCTAACAGAGAGGCAAACCATATGACACCACCATATGTAGAAATCCCATTGACTATCCCTGCAAAGTAAAACTGGAAGAAATGAAAAATAATCTGCATCATATAGAAAACACAGCCACCCCACACCCTTGGAAAAAGGAAATTCAACCTTCTTTGTTTGATTTGATCTCTAACAATATGGATAATTATCTAATAACTCACTTTCTTACTTCATGATTGTTTTGCAGATCCAGAATGTATAAGCAAACCCTGATCAAGTTCACTCATTAAATTGCTCATTAGATTTTGCTTACAGAGAAGTAGTAGTTTCACATTCTTTCCCATTAATAGCATGCAAAAGACTTAAGGCTATAGTCTGACTTCAACTATTAAAATTATACACAGACATGTGATTTTATTAAGCATTGATTCTTTATACTTTTCCTCTTAGAAGACACCCACACTTCTTTAAAAATAAGTTGGGCAAACACTAACTGTGAATGTGTTTTTGTTTTCTTAATGGAATATCAATGGGAGTTGTACACACAGATCACGAGCTGTACACATATTATTATCTCCAAATAATTAATATTTGTGTATTATTTCCCCTGGGCTGGTTATGCATGAATACGGAGGCACTGGTACTACTCATCACAAAATACAATGTTAGCTAGTTCCAGGGTGCCTTTGTGAATACTCCCTGCCAGTGGTTGAAGGGCCCCTGAGGAAGCACCCTGCTGAGTCTCCTCCCGTCCTCCTCAGGGAGTATGTGCTAATTCTATCTTTTATTGGGAAAGCAGCCAAAGACAGAAACAAGAAGGACAGCCCTGTATTCCTAGAGAGAGTAAGGTGCCAATAGTCGGGAATGGAGAAGAAAAATGTGAATTTTATAGAATAAGGATAAGGGAAACAGGGATTAGCGCCTCTACCTTTCCATTACAGTCAAAGAGGGAAATCTCTCTCCTGTAATGGGCAGATAAGGCAACAGCATCCAGTTGCAGCCTTATGCTTGCACTATACACATTGAATAGATTAGAGAAAGGACATCACTTAAAGGATATAAACTATGGGACATGGATGCAATGGACTCATTATCTGGCTGTGTCTGTGTCCCACCTCTGCAAGATCTCACTAGCTATCTGGGCTATCTGTTTGCCTTTGACCTTGGAAGCTTGGCCAGTAATTTAGTATCTATCTTTGAGGGGGGCTACCCTGATGGCTCAGATGGTAAGAAAGATCCCCTGGAGAAGGGAATGGCTACCCACTCCAGTATACTTGCCTAGAGAATTTTATGGACAGAGGAGCTTGGCAGGCTACAGTCCGTGGGGTCACAAAGAGTCGGACACAAATGAGTAACACACACACACACACACACACACACACACAAGTTCTTTAAAAGAACTAGATGTAGAAGACATTTGGTTCTTATGAAGTGGGAAAAGGAGATGGTGGGTGGGGGAGATGCCTACTTTTAAAGTTTTAAAAATGAGAGTAAGAAATATGTTCAATGGTAAATCACTCTTCATAAAATGCTATCTTGTTGGGAAATACAACTAATTGGAGAAGGAAACGGTAACCCACTCCAGTACTCTTGCCTGGAGAATCCCATGGACGGAGAAGCCTGGTAGGCTACAGTCCACAGGGTCGCATAGAGTCGGACATGACTGAGCGACGGAACGGAACGGATGTGTCATATATAAGTTCACCTGAGCTGACTGCCTTTCTGAACATGATGCCTTCTCATTATAGTGTTGAAATACATCTGCACAGTCATTTCTCAGTGCTTACATTAAAAGAAAGAGTGAATGTTTAGTTGTGTCTAACTCTTTGTGTCCCCATGGACTGTAGCCCACCAGGCTGGAATTTTCCAGGCAAGAATAATGGAATAGATTGCCAATTCCTACTCTAGGACATCTTCCCAACTTACGGATCAAACATACATCTCTTGTGTCTCCTGCACTGGCAGGCAGATTCTTTTCCACTATGCTGTCTGGAAGCCCACCTTTAAGAAAAGGAGCATATTAAACAGTTTTGAAAATACAACAATTCTTTAAACAGCTGAAAACTTACTTCACTATTCTGAGAACATTAAATAGAATCTAAAGGATCATTATGTATACAAATATATCAATGCCACAATAAAAGTGGCTTTCTCCTTTAAACATGTTACTTAAAGAATCCATAAAGTGAAGGAAAATTAATATTTAAAAATTCTTTTAAAATTAAAATCTCTCAGTCCCATGGTAAGAATCTATTATAATGTTAAGCAGTAATCACATTTATAAGTAAAGCAGTAATTATGTGTATATTTAGATCAATATACAGTCCTCAATTTACTTAATAGAAAACATTTCAAAAATCAGAAATTCATGATGTTTTCTTTCATTCAAATCTGAACTTTAATTCCCCCCTCCCCTATTATAATTTATATACTCTATAATTTAATCCCAACCCAAAATCCAGGAAATAAATATTTGGGATGCAGAGAATTCATTCAAAGGAGGTAAAAATATTAGCTGTGTAATATTTCCAAGGCAATCAAAAAATGAAGGCACTGGTATTTGAAAGTGGAAATTATCCATAATTTTAGGCTTTTACATGAAAAACTGTAAAAGAGAGAATGTAAACTTGAAGAACTAGCCACAAGGACTGAAATGTACTTTCTTTATTTTGACATTTTCTGCAAGATAGAGCACCAAAATCATATTCTGAATCTGCTAATTTGAAACTTTGTCTCTTCTGAAATCTGAAAGGAGCTTCTATTCTGTGGTCTGGCCTGTTTGGATTCATGATTAAAGAGTACTTCAATATCGTGAAGCTAGACAAAGATTGCTAGAAGAGATCCTTTTTATGGTAAAGTGGGTTTTACCAGCTTTCATAATGATAGCAGCCTGGTTGGTTTATCTCAAAACAGTGGTCTCCAGGAATAAACTGTCTCAAACTATACTTTGTGGTCCAAGAAGCAGACAAGGTAAAAAGACTTTGAAGTCTGAGAGCAGAATTCAAATTACAGCTCCTCATTATTTAAAGTAGGGAAAGTCATGTAACTTTCAGTGCCTCAGTTTCTTTATCTATAATACAGCAAGTAATAGCAGAATATATTTAATAACTATTTTTGAGAGGATCAGATCATATGATTATGGAAAGATCTTGGCAATGTGGCTTATTTAAATATTGTTAAATTCATGTTTGCTATTGATGCTCTTACATAAAATTCCAAAATCTGCTTAAGTATAATAGTTTACAGTTTAGGACAACCCTTATTAGTAATATTTCCTGAAAAAGGAGACTGTCAATATAATATCATACAATATAACAAATAATTTTAGACCCAGAAGAAACCTTAAAGATTTTATAGCACAACATAATTACAGTACACAGGGAGTTGAGGCCCACAGATGTGAAGTATCTCATCCAAATTTAAAGTTTTGGAGTTTTTTAAAAATGTAACAGATAAATTTCCAAAGCTAAAATTTGTATCACTGTTTTCCTCAGAATCATTAAGTGATTTGAAAGTTTGCTACTTTGCAAACTCCTCAGTCAGTTCAGTTCAGTTCAGTCGCTCAGTCGTGTCCGACTCTCCGCGACCCCATGAATCACAGCACGCCAGGCCTCCCTGTCCATCACCAACTCCCGGAGTACACTCAAACTCATGTCCACAGAGTCGGTGATGCCATCCAGCCATCTCATTCTCCATCGTCCCCTTCTCCTCCCGCCCCCAACCTTTCCCAGCATCAGAGTCTTTTCCAGTGAGTCAACTCGTCGCATGAGGTGGCCAAAGTATTGTAGTTTCAGCTTTAGCATCAGTCCCTCCAATGAACATCTAGGATTGATCTCCTTTAGAATGGACTGGTTGGATCTCCTTGCAGTATAAGGGACTCTCAAGAGTCTTCTCCAACACTCCTAGTCATCATTTTTTTTTTCATCTAGTAAGCAACCTCTGTATAAACTGGTTGATATAACAAATTATTTACTATTTCTTGTAAAAGAAGGAATTTACTATTTCTTGTGTTAATGACATCAGATGATAAGGTCAAAAACCAGCAGAGATGCCCACTGGCACCTGAGATATTCTCGTATTATTAAACACATTTATAAAATTATCTTAATAAGGTAGAATTGGTATTCCCACATGCATTGGAAAAGCTAAATTGTTACTAGCTTCCCCAGGGCTTTGATTCTTTTATGATACCTTCAATGATGTTGTCGCTGTTTAAATATTATAAACTAGAATCCGCCTGCAATGCAGGAGACCCCAGTTTGATTCCTGGGTTGGAAAGATCTGCTGGAGAAGGGATAGGCTACCCACTCCAGTATTCTTGGGCTTCCCTTGTGGCTCAGCTGGTAAAGAATCCGCCTACGATGTGGAAGACCTAGGTTCAGTCTCTAGGTTGGGAAGATCCTCTGGAGAAGGGAAATGTTACCCATTCCAGTATTCTGGCCTAGAGAATTTCATTGACTGTATATATAGTCCACGGGGTTGCAAAGAGTCAAACACGACTAAGCGACTTTCAGTTTCACTTTCATCACAATTTACCCACATAAAAATGAAACCCAGTACTTTGAAGACCTCTGTTGCTTTAAGATAAAGGATGATTTATCTGCTTAACAATTAGCAAATGATTGAACAATGTAAATCAAGTTCACAAAGATAAAACTGTGGAAATTGAATTGTACGGACCAAACTAATCAAATAATCTGGATTACTGCAAATATCCTCTTTTATTTCTGTACTATTATTACATTCTGTACTATGTATGTAGTACAGCTGCATTCTGTACTATTATTACATATTAAGTAGAAACAGATTATAACACATTCTAGTTTGCAGAAAGGTAAATTCATGAATGATATACTTGATTAGTAAAAAGATAAATAGAATGTAGATTTTACAATAAAAGTGAAGTTTTAGTAGGAAAATTTGCACAGGCATTAAAAGGATTGTGTGTATTGAATGTAGTACACTTCAAAAATGTGCATTACAATATTAGTGTTCAGGCTTAAGATGAATAACACTTTCATTGGATTTCATTAATAAATCGGGATGTAACTGGATTGGGAAGGCAACCTAATGAGCCTAACAGAGAAAAGTGTGATTTCAAAGCTCTAACAGACTCCAAGGTTGGAACAAAATAAGGGCTCTTGAACAGTGGAGAATACATTAAGCATTCCATTTATTACCAATAGGTGGATGGTTAGATAGATGGAAGAACAAGGATTCATGTTGCTGGTGACTGTACCAATAATTAATGCTCAATCATTATAGATGCTATTTAATAAATCATTTATGATTAGATCAAAATATTTTCAGTTCAGTTCAGTTCAGTTCAGTTGCTCAGTCATGTCCGACTCTGCGACCCCATGAATCACAGCACGCCAGGCCTCCCTGTCAAAATATTTTACTCCTATCCAAATAGAGAGAATAAACTTTAAAATGTAAATTTCCAGTATAGATACTTAAGGCATCATTTTATTCAAGCCAAATGTAGTGAGCTATTTTTTACTTTTCAAATTTGTTGTAAATTTTTAATGAAACAGGCTTTATTTAGATTTACCTAGTATCTTTCAATGTTGGCATTACCCACCATAATATAAGGATTATCATAGAACAAAAAAAGAAAGTTTTTTTCAGCTCTACTAATCCTTAATCAGTAAGGAACAGACCTTTTGAAACATACGCTCTTCTAAGATTAATTAATTGTTGTGGCTACAGAGACAAACCACATAAAAATATGTGCCAAAGCCCTGCAAACAGATAAGACAAACTCAAATCCTAATATATTTCTTTCCTTCTTTCTTTCCCTCCTTCCTCTTTCCCTTCATCTCTTTCTGCTTCTGTGCCTTCTCCTTCCCACTCTTCTCATCCTTGCTTTCACATACCTCTCCTATATAAATCTGAATAACATGATTCTTTCAATAGAATGTTCACAGTTAAACAGAGATAACAGATATATAAATAATATGTATGCAAAGAATTATAATTGCATAGAGGAGACAGTGGTTATTAACTGAGTCTGAAGAAGGGCCAGGAGAGGTTGCGAAAGTAGCCAATACGAGTTGGACACTGTAAGATGTCACCAGGTAGACATTTCAGGCAAAAGGAACAATTTTTACAGTCTTCTCAGGGAAGAGAGTTAATTGCCTCTTTCTTATGCTACATCAGTCTATATGTGCATTTCAGGATATATATGCCATCCTTTCGCAATCGCCATCTGTATCATTTTTTTAGATTCTACATATAAGTGATGTTGTATGACATTTGCTTTTCTCTTTCTGACTCGTTTCACTCTGTAGGACAGTCTCCAGGGCCATCCACAACTGCCATGCAACCAATGTGGTAGCAGTTGGGTTCAGCTTTGTTCATTTCAAGATAGCAAATACTTTGGGGATTCATTTTCTTCTAATGCTAGGGCTTATTGGCTTTCTAGACTGCTCTTCTCAGGAAATGAAGCTTGAGAAGTAAACAAAAACGAGAAATTGATTATTGCCTGTAGCTAAGTGAGAATCAATCTAAGTGATGCCATAGGCTAAGAAGAAACTTGCGGGAAAAGTCCAGAAAAGTCAGGGAGAGTTACCTTTCCAGGACTTAATATTCAACTAGTCATTGCTCTTCCTTTCTGAGAAAAGATAAAAGAAGGAGGAAACTATTAAGTGCCAAAAATTTAGGATATAACTTTGCACATGCTTTATAATGTATTGAGTCCCTTTGGTGGCTCAGGAGATAAAGAATCTGCCTTCAATGCACGAGACCCAGGTTTGATCCCTGGACCAGGAAGCTCCCATGGAATAGGAAACAGCAATCCACTCCAGTATTCTTGCTTTGAGAATCCCAAGGACAGAGAAGCTTGGCGGGCTACAGTCATTGGGGTCACAAAGAGTCAGATACAACTGAATGACTAACACTTTGACTTTTCACTTACGTGAATCTAAAATCAGTTCAAATCAGTCAAATCAAGCCCAACTCAGACAGAGATTTTTTAAAAATTTTATAAGACATACTGCCTGCTTTCCTCCCAATTCCACACTGCTCTCAATAAATGACAGGGATGGAGGATGTTGATGGTGAGAAGATTTTAGATAACTCTATAAGTAATAGTATAATAAAACAATGTAGAGCTGACACTAGTAACAGGGCCTGGAATATAGTAAGTGCTAAATAAATATTTATAAATGAATATGTTTATGTTTATCCCAATAAGGAACAGAAAAACAAATTTCTGGTGCTATCTTACCTCTCTTGATATTGATTTTCTATCAGTTCCATGGAAGTGAATGGAGAAAGGCATAATAAGCTAGAAAACTTTCTGACTGCTTAAAAAATAAGGTTTCTTGTATTCTATGTTAGGATAAGATTTTCAACCTGGTACTCAGGGGATAATTAAATTACAGGAATTGGGTAATGGAAAATGTGAAAGGGTAAATATATACATATATATATAAATTAATATAAATGTTATAAATAAAATGTATGTAAAATATACATACATATGGGCTCCCGGGTGGCTCAGCAATAGAGAATCTACCTGCAATGCAGGAGACGCAGGTTTGACTTTTGGTCAGGAACATCCTCTAGAGGAGGGCACGACAACCCATTCCAGTATTCTTTTCTAGAGAATCCCATGGACAGAGGAGCCTGGTGATCTACATTCCATAAGGTCACACAGAGTCAGATTCAAGTGAAGCAACTGAACACACACACACACTTAAATATATAAAAAATTTCCTCCCCAAATTTCTCATTATGAAATGTATGTATATAAAATACACATATGTAATTCTAACATATATATGTTATATATATATCAAGAATTTTATATATGTACATTTATATATGCAAATATATATTCATAGAATATTTATAGTTTTATATATATTAATATATTTGGGCTTTCCCCATGGCTCAGAGGTAAAGAATCAGTCTGTAATGCAGGAGACACAGGAGATGCGGGTTTGATCACTGGGTCAGGAAGATCCCCTAGAGGAGAAAATGGTAATTCACTCCATTATTCTTGCCTGAAAAACCCCATGGACAGAGGAGCCTGGTGGACTACACTCTGAAGTGAAAGTTGCTCAGTAGTGTCCAACTGTTTGCAACCCCATGGACTATAGTCCATGGATACCCCAGGCCAGAACACTGGAGTGGTTAGCCTTTCCCTTCTCAAGGGGATCTTCCCAACCTAAGGATCAAACCCAGGTCTCCTGCATTGCGAGCATATTCTTTACCAGCTGAGCCACAAGGGAAGCCCAAGAATACTGGCTGGAGTGGGTAGCCTATCCCTTCTCCAGCAGATCTTCATGACCCAGGAATTGAACCTGGGTCTCCTGCATTGCCGGTGGATTCTTTACCAACTGAGCTATCAGGGAAGCCCTGATACTACAGTCTAAAGAGTCAAAAAGAATAAGACATGACTGAGCACACACAAAATAATTATATATTATATATAATTATATAAAATATATGCATAAATTTCTATATATTATAAATAGATATGTTTATTTACTTATAAAGAGAGAGATTCCAAAAGATTTGTTTTCAAGTGTATCAAATCTATAAAAAACAGTCTTCTTTTTCTTTTATTATGTGTATAAAAAGATTTTGGTGATCTTTAACTGGTTCTAAAAATGATCTCAAACTATTTACCTTCTTTTTAAACTAATAATTTCAGGAATTATTTTAAATAATTCCTTTCATGGGCCAAAGTTTGGTAGATGCACAGTAGGTAGGTAGATAGATAGCCAGAGATTTTTATAGACCTATTGATACAAGGCCTTGTAAAAGAAATTCTGATATTGATTATAGCTGTTGAGATGATAAATAATATTAGGCAAATTAGGCAATCTTCTTAAAAGTTGTTACCTTCTTGTAGAGGATGGTTGTCTTAACATATGAAAAAGCACCATTTTTCTATTTTTATATTTTTCCTCAGTGATGCTCCCACTGTGTCTGGAGAAAATTTTCACAAAGGAAACAGCCTTTATTCCTAGCAAAGAGATATTTTTATTTATTAAAATCATATTACTCCATTTTTCTTTCAGCAAACAGTTTTCAAGTTTACCATGAGTTTTTTCACTGTCCTGAGCTCTATAGATAAAGTTAACTTTTTAATTTTTAAAAATAACATTAAAAACTTCAGATTTTACTTTTTTATTCAGCCACCTCTCCAATAGAAGTCATGCAGTTAAGAAGACTGTCTAGGACTAGAGTGAAAGATCATTTTTTGAGGATACTAAAATTTGGAGGATACAAAGAGGTCTTTGAAGAGAAAACAGCATATGACAAGTATCATGGCTAACCACTGAGCCACTCTCTTTGGGTTGATTTTAATAAAAATAATAGCAGTAACAATACTAACACAGTAGGTTAATCATAATAATGATAAAAGTTTCTTAAGTGGTAAAAGTTTTCAAAGAGGACAAAGAAATACCATCAATTAAGGCTGCAGCTAATGTAAAGGAAAGGACTTTCCTGGTGGCTCAGACAGTAAAGAATCTGCCTGTAATGCGGGAGACCCAGATTCAGTCCCTAGGCTGGGAAAATCCCCTGGAAGAGGGCATGACAACCCACTTCATATTCTTGCTAGTCCACAGGGTCACAAAGGGTCAGACTCAACTGAGTGACCAAGCGCACACACACACACACACAAGGTAAAGGAAAAGAGACTTGGTTTTCTAATACTGATTTTGCCACTTACTACCTTTGTGTTTTCTGATCAAGTGTTTTAAATTCTCTGGGCCTTGATTTCTTTATTTCTAAAATGAAAGAAATGGAATAAATTATATCTGAAATTAAAAAAAAAAAAAGGCTGGGGCTAAAATCTGCAGCCATGAATGTAACTTCTGGTTCCTTGAAGTTCCCTGCTTAGGAGGCTTTCTTGGAGGACACGTTGAATGGGTTTCTGTCAAGCAACAAAACTTCATGAAAGGGGCTGATCCGAATAATCCAGATTGATAGCTCTAGGTAGCATTTTTTGCTTTCTCCTGTATATTTTATACTGAGAAAGAGGAGATGTAAACAATCAATTATTTAAAATTCAAACATTTTGATGTCTCTCTCTAGCACACACATAAAAGAAAAAGATAACAAGAAACAGAACAGCCTTACTTGAAATATGTGGATTTAGGAGGCTAAGTCATCAAGGTAGAAATCCTTTCTTTTCCATTTATTATGCGATAATTTTCTCTGGTCCCCAGTTTCCTCATTTGTCTAAATGAGGCTAATGATATTTTAAGCATTGTTTGCATGAATTAAAAGCAGTGTATGTTGAGAAATATATACAGTCCCTGTACCTACTAGGAATTGTTACTAGACCAGAGGTCTTATAAAACAAAAGCTATCCATCCAAGTAATAACATTTTCTCAGAGAAATAGGATACTTCCTACAGAGCTAAGAGATTATTTTTCCTATATTCCTACACAGACATAAATTTATCAGTTAAAATCAATGGTGTAATAAGTTAACATTGTCTGGACATAAAAATTAATATGTGAAAACTCTTCATTTATATGATTTCAAAGTTCACTCATGTGTTATTTTAAATTCATACTAATCTACAGCTGTATTAATCACCTGGGCTTTTGAAAAATTTTGTAGAAAATAATTTTACAGATTTGCATTTCACCCTGTAGATCCTTTTGTTAATTTCAGTTCATTTCAGAAAATGTCTAAAGTCTTTAATGAAGTACTATCTTCATTTATTAGTGCACTGTAATTTGGTGAACTTCAGAAGCTTAAAGTACAAGGATGACTTAATCAATTATAATTGTTTTAGAAATGTTTTTGTCTTAATTTTTTTAAAAAAAGCTCCAAGATAATAATAGCACTTTTCATCACCAAAATACCTTATAAAGGTTAACTAACAGAAAAGGACTATTCTTTGGTGGTTCAACAAGAAATTGAGAGTTCAGAGAACTGAGTTCTATTTCTGGTCCTGTTATTGCCTTTAATTTTTTTAGAAAAGTCATCTAACACAGGCTGTGCTTTTCATATATAGGATGCTTTTGAACTGTGGTGCTGGAGAAGACTCTTGAGAGTCCCTTGGACTGCAAGGAGATCCAACCAGTCCATTCTAAAGGAGATCAATCCTGGAAGGACTGATGCTGAAGCTGAAACTCCAATACTTTGGCCACCTCATGTGATGAGTTGACTCACTGGTAAAGAGTCTGATGCTAGGAGGGATTGGGGGTGGGAGGAGACGGGGAGGACAGAGAATGAGATGGTTGGATGGCATCACCGACTCGATGGACATGAGTTTGAGTGAACTCCGGGAGTTGGTGGTGGACAGGAGGCCTGGCATGCTGTGATTCATGGGGTCGCAAAGAGTCGGACACGACTGAGTGACTGAACTGAACTGAATTGGACTACAGCACGCCAGGCTTCTCCATACTTCACGGTCTCCTGGAAAGTGAAAGTCCTAGTCTGTGTACAACTCTTTGCAACCCCATGGACTATACAGTCCATGGAATTCTCCAGGCCAGAATACTGGAATGTGTAGCCTATCCCTTCTCCAGGGGATCTTCCCAACCCAGGGATCCAACCCAGGTCTCCTGAATTGCAGGCAGATTCTTTACCAACTGAGCTATCAGGGAAATCTGAGTATGAATTTGTTCAAACTCATGTCCATTGAGTCAGTGATGCCATCCACCCATCTCATCCTCTGTCACCCCCTTCTCCTGCCCTCAATATTTCCCAGCATCTGGGTCTTGTCTAATGAGTCAGCTCTTTGCATCCGATGGCCAAAGTATTGGAGCTTAATTTTCAATATCAGTCCTTCCAATGAATATTCAGGGTTGATTTCCTTTAGGATTGACTGGATTGATCTCCTTGCAGTCCAAGGGACTCTCAAGAGTCTTCTCCAACACCACAACTCAAAAGTATCAATGCTTCGGTGTTCAGCTTTCTTTATGGTACAACTCTCACATACATACCTGACTACTGGAAATACCATAGCTTTGACTAGATGGACCTTTGTCAGCAAAGTGATGTCTCTGCTTTTTAATACGCTGTTTGCCATAGCTTTCCTTCCAATGAGCAAGCGTCCTTTAATTTCATGGCTGCAATCACCATCCACAGTGATTTTGGAGTCCAAGAAAATAAAATCTGCCACTGTTTCTATTGTTTCCCCATCTATTTGCCATGACTGGTAGCTCAGCTGGTAAAGAATCCACCTGTAATGCAGGAGACCCCAGTTTGATTCCTGGGTTGGGAAGATCCCCTGGAGAAGGGACAGGCTATCCACTCCAGTTCTTGGACTTCACTTGTGGCTCATCTGGTAAAGATTCTGCCTGCAATATGGGATACCTTGGTTCGATCCCTGGATTGGGACAATCCCCTGAAGAAGGGAATGGCTACCCACTCCAGTATTCTTGCCTGGAGGATGCCATGAACAGAGGAGACCAGTGGGCCACAGTCCATGAGGTTGCAAGAGTCGAACACAACTGAGTGATTTTCACTTGGACTTGGACTTGGATGGGACCAGATGCTATGATCTTAGTTTTGTTGAGTTTTAAGCCAGCTTTTTCACTCCCTTCTTTCACCTTCATCAAGAGGCTGTTTAGATCCTCTTCACTTTCTGCCATTGGGTGGTACCATCTGCCTGTCTGAGGTTGTTGATATTTCTCCTGGCAGTCTATGCTTCGTCCAGCCCAGCATTTCACATGATATACTCTGCATATAATTTAAATAAGCAGGATGACAATATATAGCCTTGATGTACTCCATTCCCAATTTTGAACCAGTCCATTGTTTCATGTCTGGTTCTGACTGTTGCCTCTTGACATGCATACAGGTTTCTCAGGAGGCAGGTAAGGTGGTCTGGTATTCCCATCTCTTTAAGAGTTTTCCACAGTTTATTGTGATCCACACAGTCAAAGGCTTTAGTGTAGTCAATGAAACAGATGTTTTTTTTTCTGGAATTCTCTTGCTTTTTTCATGACCCAACAGATGTTGGCAATTTGATCTCTGGTTCCTCTGCCTTTTCTAAATCAAGCTTGTACATCTGGAAGTTCTTGACTGACACACTGTTGAAGCTTAACTTGAAGGATTTTGAACATTACCGTGCTAGCATGCGAAATGAATGCAACTGTGCAGTAGTTTGAACGTTCTTTGGCATTGCCCTTCTTTGGGATTGGAATGAAAACTGACCTTTTCCAGTCCCCTTATCCATATCACCCTAGTTTTTACTTGTATTCTCTCCTTTATATTTTCCAGTTTGTATATCTTTCAGTATTATACATATGGGGGTGAGGCAGTTAATGCCAGATATTTCCCTAAAATAAAAACTCCAACTTGGAGACAAAAGCACATGGGTTCAAATTCTGATTCTCCTTTTAATTATCTGCATAGCCCTGGGCATGTCACTTCATTATTCTCAATTGTGTCCTTGTAATGAAAGTATAGTTAGTGATACCTGCTTCTCAGGATAGTTCTAAGGAGTCAGTTAAATTATATTGGATATACATTGTACCTCTTTTCCTAACTAGGGTCCTGATTGGCAATTGGTATACTTTTCATAAAAATCCAGAGTCTTTACAAGGAACCAACAGTCCTTGAAAAATCACCTATCTCGTCACCAAAAAAAAAAAAAAGAACAACAGCAGCAACACACACACACACAAACACACACACCAGCCAGCCAAGTACTGAGGCCCTCAGCTCTACAGCCCACAAGGAACCGAGTCCTGCTAAGAATCATACAAATGAACTTGGAAATGTATTCTTCCTTGAGCAAGCCTTTAGATAATTCTGATCTAATTTCTTAATCACTTCTTTTTCTTTCTCTCTCACATCTTCCTTTTTAGCCACACTGACAGCCTTATAGTCTCTAATATAACAGAAGTACTTCTGTCTCAGAGCATTTGAACCTGGTCTGCATTTTTCCTGCAAACTTCTTCCTTCAGTTATAAGACTGTTTCCCCTCTCACTTAACTTCAGGTTTTTGCTTAAAAGTTATGATCTGAGTGAGTCCTTTTGTGACCTTGCTGTTTCGATTTGCCATGTGTGCCTCACTTAACCCTTCCAGTACTCTCTATCTTCTTTACCTATTTTCTCTTCTCTATTCTTTAATTATGCATTATTGTATATGGATAGCAAATTATCCCGAAAGATCAGTTCAGTTCAGTTGCTCAGTTGTGTCCAGCTCTTGGCGACTCCATGAATCGCATCACACCAGGCCTCCTTGTCCATTACCAACTCCCGGAGTTCACTCAAACGCATGTCCATCGAGTCGGTGATGCCATCCAGCCATCTCATTCTCTGTCTTCCCCTTCTCCTCCTGCCCCCAATCCCTCCCAGCATCAGAGTCTTTTCCAATGAGTCAACTCTTCGCATGAGGTGGCCAAAGTATTGGAGTTTCAGCTTCAACATCAGTCCTTCCAATGAACATCCAGGACTGACCTCCTTTAGGATGGACTGGTTGGATCTCCTTGCAGTACAAGGGACTCTCAAGAGTCTTCTCCAGCACCACAGTTCAAAAGCATCAATTCTTCGGTGCTCAGCTTTCTTCACAGTCCAACTCTCACATCCATACATGACCACTGGAAAAACCATAGACTTGACTAGACGGATCTCTGTTGGCAAAGTAATGTCTCTGCTTTTTAATATGCTATCTAGGTTGGCCTTAACTTTCCTTCCAAAGAGTAAGCGTCTTTTAATTTCATGGCTGCAATCACCATCTGCAGTGATTTTGGAGCCCAAAAAAGTAAAGTCTGACACTGTTTCCCCATCTATTTGCCATGAAGTGATGGGACCAGATGTCATGATCTTAGTTTTCTGAATGTTGAGCTTCAAGCCAACTTTTTCACTCTCCTCTTTCACTTTCATCAAGAAGCTTTTTAGTTCCTGTTCACTTTCTGCCATAAGGGTGGTGTCATCTGCATATCTGAGGTTATTGATATTTCTCCCGGCAATCTTGATTCCAGCTTGTGCTTCTTCCAGCCCAGTGTTACTCATGATGTACTCTGCATATAAGTTAAATAAGCAGGGTGACAATATACAGCCTTGACATACTCCTTTTCCTATTTAGAACCAGCCTGTTGTTCCATGTCCAGTTCTGACTGTTGCTTCCTTACCTGCATATAAGTTTCTCAAGAGACAGGTCAGGTGATCTGGTATTCCCATCTCTTTCAGAATTTTCCACAGTTTATTGTGATCAAACAGTCAAAGGCTTTGGCATAGTCAATCCCAAAAAATAATGGCTTAAAACAACTAACATTTACCTTGTCACCTTTTCTGTGGGTTAGGATTCCTGACATAGCTTAACGAGGTGCCTATGTTTTGAAGTCTGTCATGAGAATTCAGTCAAGCTTGTGGCTGGAGAAATCAAGAGAGTTCCAGAAAAACATCTATTTCCGCTTCATTGACTATGCCAAAGCCTTTGACTGTGTGGATCTCAATAAACTGTGGAAAATTCTGAAAGAGATGGGAATACCAGACCACCTGACCTGCCTCTTGAGAAACCTGTGTGCAGGTCAGGAAGCAACAGTTAGAACTGGACATGGAACAACAGACTGGTTCCAAATAGAAAGGAGTACATCAAGGTTGTATATTGTCACCTTGCTTATTTAACTTATATGCAGAGTACATCATGAGGAACACTGGGCTGGAAGAAGCACAAGCTGGAATCAAGATTGCTGGGAGAAATATCAATAACCTCAGATATGCAGATGACACTACCCTTATGGCAGAAAGTGAAGAGGAACTCAAAAGCCTCTTGATGAAAGTGAAAGAGGAGAGTGAAAAGGTTGGCTTGAAGCTCAACATTCCGAAAACAAAGATCATGGCATCTGGTCCCATCACTTCATGGGAAACAGATGGGAAAACAGTGGAAAAGTATCAGACTTTGTTTTTTTGGGCTCCAAAATCACTGTGGATGCTGATTGCAGCCATGAAATTAAAAGACGCTTACTCCTTGGAAGGAAAGTTATGACCAACCTTGATAGTATATTAAAAAGCAGAGACATTACTTTGCCAACAAAGGTCCATCTAGTCAAGGCTATGCTTTTTCCAGTGGTCGTGTATGGATGTGAGAGTTGGACTGTGAAGAAAGCTGATCGCAGAAGAATTGATGCTTTTGAACTGTGGTGCTGGAGAAGACTCTTGAGAGTCCCTTGGACTGCAAGGAGATCCAACCAGTCCATTCTAAAGGAGATCAATCCTGGGTGTTCATTGGAAGGACTGATGCTGAAGCTGAAACTCCAATACTTGGCCACCTCATGCGATGAATTGACTCACTGGAAAAGACTCTGATGCTGGGAGGGATTTGGGCTTGGGTGGAGAAGGGGACGACAGAGAATGAGATGGCTGGATGGCATCACCAACTCGATGGACATGAGTTTGAGTGAACTCCGGGAGTTTGTGATGGACAGGGAGGCCTGGCATGCTGTGATTCATGGGGTCACAAAGAGCTGGACATGACTGAGCGACTGAACTGAACTGAACTGTACCGCCTTATTCAAAGGTTTGCTCAAGGAAGGATACATTTCCAAGTTCACTTATGTTGTTCTTATCAGGACTCGGCTCCTCATGGGCTATAGGGCTGAAGGCTCCAGTTCTTGGCTGACTGTTGGCCATGGGCCTCCCTCAGTTCCCTGCCATGTACACCTTCCCATAAAGAACTCACAACGTGGCAGCTGGCTTTCCTCAAAGGAGTGCAAGCAAAAGAATGAAAGAGAATTCCAAGACGGAAGTCCAGTATGTATGTAACCCAATTTCTGAAGTGACACTTTTGCCATAATCTCTTAAAAAGAAGTCACTACATCCAGCCAGCATACAAGGGAAGGGTTTTGCACAAGCAGGTGAACACAAGGAAGTGGAGATCATCGCAGGCCATTTCAGAGGCTTCCTACCACACCACACAAGAAGGGAACTTTGTTTTATTCATAGTTATATTCCAAGAGTTTATAGAAAACCGTATGTTTTCCATATATGTATTTATTGAATTAGTGAGTCTAATCCAGAATCTGCAAGTAGTGTTTAATAAATAATTGCTACTATTATCAGTTCTTGAATAATCTTTTTGGTAGTCATTCCTATTCTTTTGTATTTTAAATTTGAATTCCTAGGAGGTCACTGAATTAGACAATAAGAAAAAGCACTCTAGGATGCTTCCTCTAAAGTTTTCATGATTTAGAAACAATACATCTCCTCTGGTTATCAGACATGCACAGAACAGAAAAACCAGATGACTACATGAAAAACTGTGAGACCAGTAAGAAAGAAAACTAAAGATTGATAGTATCCATCAAATGGCACTATATAGTAGTTGTTGAAAAATGAGGTTCGTGGAAAAAAGTTGTGGGAAATTATTGATTCTTTCCTGCTGTACAATTCTATGTGCTTCTTTTTTTTCTGGAGAAGTCAAAATTGCTGCTATAAAATAAGTGTTTATTCCTAAAGGCTATTCTCCTTCATGAAAAAAAGGTCATGCCCTTACAATAGACATTGTTTACTGGGGATTTTATGCCTTTAAATACCATTGAGCTTAGACCTGAGAAAATCTTCAGAATTCAAAATCTGCAGTAGAAGAACATCCATAGCGGAAAGAACATCTTGTTCCCATTTGAAGCTGGGTGAGATTCAACTGAAGAAAAGTGCACAGTTTGATGAGTTCAACAACATCTGTTTCTCTTGTTTTCAACTGTTCTTGTGAGTAAATGAATAAATGGCAGGTGCCGAAGAGAGGAGGACGCCAATAAAGCTTGTCTAGAGATGGATGCTGTCCTGTCCTTAATGGCAACTGTGAAATGACAGAAAACCTGGCTGTTTGCAAGACTGGCTTAGGAGAAGCTGAATTCTCCTAAATCAACCTTATGATACCAACCCCCGTCCTGTGAGAGAGATCCTGTGTGAGCCAAAATAATGGGCCCTGTGATGCAGAAGACTCAAGAGACACGAGTTCAATCCCTTAGTTGGGAAGATACCCTGGAAAAGAAAATGACAACCCACTCCAGTGTTCTTGCCAGGAAAACCCCACGGACAGAGGAGCCTGCAGGCCACAGTCCATGGGGTCACATGGAGTCGGACACAACTGAACACACACACACACACACACACGGGGGAAGCTGAGAAATCAGACCCCTCATATTGTTCCTGTGTGACATGTTTCTGAAGAAATAAGGAAGCAGTCCCCTTTGCACTTTCACTTTGGTTCACCATTGCTCTTTGAACCTACTACTCTAGGTTAATAATCTGGTTGCTTCTCATGAATGTTACTCTAGGAAGTGACATTCCTGTTACACTGGAACTGAGGCTGCTTAAAGACATTGTTATCAACAGAGCAGATGAAAGTGTTTATGTTTTCCACTCTTAATGACCATTGGCCCCAAAAGTTGTTGTTGTTGTTGTTTAGTCACTAGGTCCTGTCCTACTCTTTTGCGACTACATGGAATATAGCCCACCAGGCTCCTCTGTCCATGGGATTTTCCAGGCAAGAATCCTGGAGTGGGTTGCCATTTCCTTCTCCAGGGGATCTTCCCAACCCAGGGATCAAATCTGTGTCTTCTGCATTGCAGGCGAATTTTTTACTGCTGAGGCACCCTTAAAGTATGGGCACCAAATTGTATGCCCAAAATAGCTGGATGTTCATGGTTATACACTTACTTTTTTGAGATCACTGAGTGAGTTGAATCAACTTCACGAACACCTCCACTCCAGTATTGATGTGGCCTGAGTGAAAGCTTTAACTGGAAAGGACTGGGGACTTTCACTGCTTGTAACCCAGATGGAAAGAGTTGGTATGACAGAAGCCCCTTTCACTTCCTTTGTGGACTCTGTACTAATACAAGGGAGGTAGGGAGTGCTACTCTAATATGTCTTCCTTTAGAGAAACAAAAGCCTTGAAAAGATTAAGGGATTTTTCTTAAATGATCCAGCTATCAACACCTAAATTGACATTTTAAACAAGCAATCAGGAAGTGCTAGAGAAAAAAATATTTAAATGATCATATCAAGAATAAAAATAAACTACTCTTTATCAGCCATGAGATTATAAAGATGACATTTCTTCTTTGATATTATCTAGAAGTTAAACTGATGAATGTCGAAAGAGAATACACTTAGTTTGTCAGCAAATAATTGCAATATTAGATCATTTTAATTATATTAGAATTACTCCTGTGTGAGCTGTAACAGCATTTGTGCAGCAGTGACAGAATCGGGATTCATAGAAGTATAAGTGCAGAGGAGTTGAAGGCTTTAATTAGAATTGAAAAACAGGAACACTGCTGTATCATTTCTTTTAGAATAGATCCCAACTTCATTTAATTTAGAATTAGAAGATTTGCAAAAGAATGAAACAAATATGGTTAGGCTAGAGGTAGCAAAAAAGTGTAAAAACAGTCAGCAAAAATATGCTAAATAAAAGCTGTTATTTACATTAGCACTTAACAGAGTAAACAAGAAAAAAGATTGTTTTACTAATAAAGACAAAGGTAACAATGCAGTTGTAACAATTCAGGTTTTTAAAACTATATTTCAATCATTTAAGAGGCATTAATGAAAACTGCTGTTAAACCAAATATAAACAACTGTGAAAGCAAAGAGGCACTGCATTCTAATGGGTGGAGCATTGAGCAGGAAACGTCTGCCTGGAACATTATATTCAGTTGGGCTTCTGATTCTTCATGAGACTCAGGGAAAGGCACTTTATTTCTCAGTGCTGCCACCTTCTCCCCTGCAAAACAGAACCCGTGAACATCTTAACTATATTTAACTCCAAAATATACTATGTGATATATTGATTCCATTTCAGAAAATTTGCAAAAATTTATCTAAATATCTTGTACGGATTCATTCAGTCCTGCTACTCTTTCTTCAAAATAAGGCCAGGGAAACTCCAGTATATGAAACAAATCAAAGTCGAGTTGCTCTTGTGGAACTGAGAAATGTACAGACTACCACCCTCTCACCCTCTATATCTTTATTTGTTCCTCTCTGGCTACTACTGCAGGCAGTCAAACAGTCCCACAGCTCTGTGGATGATGGCTGAAAAATACTCATCTTCATGATGCTAGCTGCTAGATATTGGGGCTGTTTCAAATAAAGAGTTGTTTTTTTCTTCTATTTTTCATTCAGTTTTTCAAGTACATGGTTTTAATGGAATATCATTTTAAATAACATTAAACTATAAAAGGCATTGTAGAGATTCAAGCTTCAGTATCTCCCCTTTTATTCTTCTCAATCAAAAAATAAGTACAAAACAAAATTCATTATATTTCAGTTTTTCAGGTAAGACCAAACAATAAACACCTCCAGGCAAGCATTTATAATTTTAAGAAACTCAATTCAAAGGAAGGTTGAGTGACAGCAGAAAACTTTCTACACTAATAATTGAAAGACCTGAATCCCTAGGTTTAGCTCTAGTTCCTTCATTAATTGTTTATATAGTTTGAATCTATTTTCTCTTGGGTAAAATGAGAATCATACCCAAAAGATGGCCTTAATAGAGATAGTGTTAAAATGATTACCGAAGTCAAGGTCCTTTTTGGTTATTTCGGTAAATGCACAGCATTTTGATCAAATTTGTATTGATGGGAGGAAGGAAAGGGGAGAAAACATACATATTCTTTACCAGTATATTTCTAATACGGAGAGTCCCCTTGCGTCTGAACGAAGACTGATTCTTGCATTCATTATTATTGACTGAAGGAAACACGACCATTAAATGAGGCCAAAACAAGAATAGTTGTGCCTGAGAACAACAGTGTGCTCAGAATCCCTGTACATCTGAGGGGAAGACATTTTAAGTTGTAAGATTTTATTCTGTATTCAGATTTTTGATGCCATTTTCACTAGCTCCTCCATGCCATCTTCTGCCCCTCCACTGAGTCACTCCCCATACTCCTCTGGCCACCTTCACTATCTTTATTGAAATTTCTAGCTCATGGATCAAAGCTTTAATTGGTTTCTGGATTTTCTGCAAACCTACAGTTGACTTTTTCTTAACTTTGCCCACATAGTTACAGGAAAAATTATGGCCATATAATTATACTAAAATGTGGATAATGTTTAAGTCAGTTAAAAGAATTAATGCATATCCCATTAGATAAGAAGCTATTAGATGAGCAGCAGCAAAGTGGGTGTTGGCATTTTTACACTGCTCTACTTAAATCCCGGAAAATTAAAATTATCAAAAGAGAGAACGCTTTGACTGTCAATACTACATTATTACTAATGTCCTGACCAACTCTTCTTTGTATAAATTTTACTTTGTTATAATTATGACTAGAGAAAAGACATTACATTAGCACTCTATCAGATTTTATTAAGGGTATTTTGAATTAAATGCATTAAAATTGTTTCAATGTAAAAATAAACTATTTTGATTGTGTAGATGACATTTTTGTCATTTGGAAAACATGAAAACAAAAATTCCAAAACTTTAAACTTAATTATGTTTGTTTCTTCAGTAGCAATGAAAAGGCAACACATTATTATTTTTTAATGTACACAAAATTTTTCACCCTGTTTTCTACAAACACGCTTCACAGTTTGATACATTGGCTATTTTACTTATAAATAACTCAGCTAAAGATAATAGTTCTCAGATTTAAGAAATACATTTAAGATCATAGTGATCTTATTCATACATTGGAATACTTTATTGTTCCTAACAATGACATGCTAGGCTTAATACTGGCTATAAATAGCACTGCATAAGACTGCAGTTAATTTCTTCAGCCTCCACCCTATGCATTAGTTCTTGATTTCAATTATTTAAAAATCCTATTGTTACTAAGAGGGTCCTTTGGTGTCAAATACTTTAAGAAATATGCTAGAAATATGACACAGTTCACCGAAACTCAAAAAATAAGTATTGTCACCCGAGTCTACTGGTTTCCATTACTACTTTATTTAATGCCATTATTAACAAAAATGCTATGGTTAAATGTGAAGAAACTATATCAAAATTCATGTAAACAGTGGCCAAAAGTACTGTTGCTCAATTTGACCCAAACCTTACTATGACCAAAGCTTGGAAAGATTACTGGATTTTTTTCTCTCCGTTTTCTTTAAGCACAAATGCACTGACCCAAAGTTGTTTTTACATCTTTTTCTACCCTACTGATATTACATTTTCACATCATTCTTTGATGTTCACATCTAGTAGATCACTATAGTAGTTTCAGTCAAACATGACTTTCTAATCTGAACATTTTCAAATGAAGACGAAAGACATTACCTACTTTACATATTACTGAGGAACAACATCTGATAAATGATGATGCTTTTTCTAATTGCATAGCTTTACTCAACTTGTGCAAAAAATAAAAAGCATATGCATTCCACTAGTCACATTGGAATAGAATTTTGGGGGGACAATAGCAGTCTTACACTTGCATTGTTCAATGCAGCACCTAGCACTTCCTGGGTGCTTAATAAATATTGAACAACCCAGCAATCAAGCCCTCCAGGCAGTTGTTGCAGTTGTTAGTTGACACATACGCAGACTGTACATAGTAAGAATTATCAATCAGCCAGATCTGAACACGCAGAAAATAGCAGAGACCATAATGGCAGCATCACCTTGAAATAAAGGACAATCTATATGTATGTATTATGCTACATATGAATTTAAAAGTATTCATGGCTTTCTTTGCATTCCATTGTGCATTTAAAGCTTGCTGCATGTGAAATTAGCTAAATGCACCCTCTTCTGTGAATACGCTTAAGAAAACATCAACAGTCTCAAATTACATTTGAAATAAATAATTCCTTTGCCTGACCTAAACTTAAAATTGTCCTGGGTACAGGTAGTCTAACCCTTTTATGCCATCAAAAGTGGAATTTCCTCCAAATCTACATAAATACTTAGAGTTACTTATGAACTGCACAGGTGTCAGTGTCCTGTGTGTGAAATAAGTCTTCTCTCCTAGCTAACAGGTCCACTTAAGAATTAGATGCATAAACTTACCTTTAGCACAATGTGGTCACTTTGAGATTTAAACCTTTATCTTTAAAAACCATTATTTGGATTTCAGACAATTAAGATACCAGCTAGTAAACTGTATTATTGCTCTTTTTGCAACATTATCTTCCTGGTGGCCTTGGAGAATTAATGAATCTCAGTGTCCCTAAGTCTAGCTTTTCCTAAGGGATCTGACCCAGTTTTTTAAAAATAAACATTAAACCCCATGTAAAAAGCAAGATAAATGAGGATTTGACTGTAGTGAGGTGATGGGAAAAGTCTTGGCATGCCTATCGTTTCCCTTCTCACCTACTGTTTCCTGTGATCCTTGTTCTTGTGTCAACCGTTTAGTGAATACTGCTTGAGCTGCTTAAAATTATACATTTAATGTCAGCTTTATGCTCTAAGGAATATTTAATGTGAGACATCATTCACCTTTGCATAGAAATTAGCTCTGCAGTGTGAAAACTGGCTTCAGGTGAATTCTACTTTAAAAAAAAATGCAAGTGAGAACAGGAAGAACCAGAAAGCAAGCAAGACAGTCAGAAGAGAATCACCACCAGCAGCTGGAGGGTTCAGTTATTCAGAAAATTGTCTTATATTCCAGATGAGAGGCATCTATTTACTGTACAAAAAATTACATTCAAACTAGGGAAAATAAGAGTCCTGGCATCTCTAAGTATGCGCAGAATTTTTTTTCTACCTTAGATTCTCAAGTACACTGTGAACTTGATTCACCCTTTGACATTTAAGAAGGCACTAAAAACACAGTACAGTGAAGAGCTTGTTTTTTATTTGCTCTTTAATGCACCTTGATACACTATTATTCCTCCTGACCAGTGGGTTATATTGAATCACCTCATCCAAACACAACCCTTGACAGACTTGGATCGTTTTTTCAATATTTACTGAGTGCTTATACTGTGGCAGGGATGATAACAATTGCAGTGTGAATGAAGAATATATGCCTACCCCCCTGCCTCTAGGAAATGTACACTCCAGAGGAAAATTTAGATATATATATATATATATATATACACAATGCAACATGTAAAAACTAAAATAGAGGCATGAACAAAATATCATGGAAGTACAGGGAGAAAGTGTAGTTATCCATGACCTCTGTTAACCTTCTCCACTAGTTCTTTCAGAGCATCTCGTTATAGGGCCACACAGGTTTCCCTCTCAAGTGGATGGTGATGCAGTTATTCTTCACTTTAAAAGGTCAAAGTACCTGGGATATCTTCAAATGACTTGCTATTTATCATTAAATAAGAAATGAATTTCTACCAATTTTCCTAATGTCAACAAAAGTGGTAGAGGTTACTTTACTTGGCATGAGGGATAGAAAGATGAATAAACTTTGGCATGGAACATTAATTCCAACATTAACTGTTACGTGCAATTATCGAAAGATGCATTGGGTACAATATGAACATGGTAATACACGGAAGCATCAAACAGCACAGTGAGTACCAGGCTCTTCAAAAAGTTAAGTATCATAGAACATAAGGAAGAAGGCAGAAAACAGAGGTGAACCTGAGGAGGTGAATATTCATCAAATGCTTAAGAGATAGTATGTGCTTTTGGAAAAAGTTTGATGTTAAATTATAGTCAGTGGACAGGCATTTCATAAATAAAGTTGATATCTTTTTTTAGCTTTTCCTTTTTTTAACTTTTTATTTTATATTGAAGTACAGCACTGGAAAAGACTCTGATGCTGGGAAAGGTTGGGGGCGGGAGGAGAAGGGGACGACCGAGAGTGAGATAGCTGGATGGCATCACCGACTCTGTGGACATGAGTTTGAATGAACTCCAGGATTTGGTGATGGACAGGGAGGCCTGGCGTGCTGTGATTCATGGGGTTGCGGAGAGTCGGACACGACTGAGCAACTGAACTGAAATGAACTGAACTAAACAGCCAATTAACAATGTTTTGATAGTTTCAGGTGAACAGCCATACATATACATGTATCCATTCTCTCCCAAAAGGTTGGCTTGAAGCTCAACATTCAGAAAACAAAGATCATGGCATCTGGTCCCATCACTTCATGGGAAATAGATGGAAAAACAGTGGAAACAGTGTCAGACTTTATTTTTTGGGGTTCCACAATCACTGCAGATGCTGATTGCAGCCATGAAATTAAAAGACGCTTACTCCTTGGAAGGAAAGTTATGACCAACCTTGATATTATGTTAAAAAGCAGAGACATTACTTTGCCAACAAAGGTCCGTCTAGTCAAGGCTATGGTTTTTCCCATGGTCATCTATGGATGTGAGAGTTGGACTGTGAAGAAAGCTGATCGCCGAAGAATTGATGCTTTTGAACTGTGGTGCTGGAGAAGACTCTTGAGAGTCCCTTGTACCTCAAGGAGATCCAACCAGTCCATTCTAGAGGAGATCAATCCTGGGTGTTCATTGGAAGGACTGATGCTAAAGCTGAAACTGCAATACTTTGGCCACCTCATGCGACGAGCTGACTCACTGGAAAAGTCTCTGATGCTGGGAAGGACTGGGGGCGGGAGGAGAAGGGGACGACAGAGAATGAGATGGCTGGATGGCATCACCGACTCTGTGGGCATGAGTTTGAGTGAACTCCGGGAGTTGGTGATGGACAGGGAGCCCTGGCGTGCTGTGATTCATGGGGTCGCAGAGAGTCGGACACGACTGAGTGACTGAACTGAACTGAACTGATTCTCTCCCAAACTCCCCTCCCATCCAGGCTGCTTCATAACACTGAGCTGCATTCCATGTGCTATACAGTAGGTTGTCCATTTTTAATATAGCAGTGTGTACATATCAATCCCAAAATTTAGTCACTTATCAAGGTTGCAGAAGAAATAAATAGCAGAGCCGGAGGTCTGGTTCAGGTCTGTTACATTCTAGGGCCCATCCCCTTGATGACTACTCCATAAATGATTATCCTAGAGTTGAGGGGATATTTTCAGATCTTTCATCAGCTCAACTTTCTTTTTCATTCCTCTTGATATACATAAATGATAGGGTGGAAAGAACAGGGTTTGGGTAAAAATCATGCTGAACCAGGAATGCACTGGGATTTACAAAGATGGCAGATGTGAAATGGTTGGGAAGAAGCATGCCACACAAGTACTTATGTGATATCAGAAGCCAGTGGTTTTATTTTTCTGCTAAAGCAGCAGAGTATTACAAAATTAAAGTCATAGTTGGGCCCAGAATGCTAATAGGTACAGCTGTATAACCCAATCAATAAATAAAGGAGACAACAGAGAGAAAGGAAATAGAATGGAAAAATGGGTTGGTACTGAATGTGTAGCCTAGATAATTGGAAGAGGAAGGGGGATAGATGAAATGTTATCATAAAATACATAAAATAATGCTTCTCAGAGGGAGGGAAATTATTTTTTATTATCTGGCAGTGATATAATCAGAAATATTGAATTTAAATTGATAAAGAACACTAGTTTGTGTAGTTGAAAACAATTTAGCAGTAGGGCCAACTGCAGAATACAAGAACTTTGATATATGTGGAAGGAAGAAAACACTTAACATTTTCAAACTGTAATTTTTCAGACTAACTGGATCCATTCCACACTCACTAGAATACGTCATCATTCAGCAAGAGCTAGATGACTTCAACAGGGGCCCTTTCTGTCCTAAGTTTCAATGATGCTCTGTCATTGAAGTAAGTTTCACAGAAATACTGTTCAAGAAAATGGTTTGCTACACTGTTTGCAAAAGCAACATTGTGACAATAATAGCTGACAATTGAAGGAAACCATGATTACTCTCAAACACAAACTATCCATCCCTTTTCCTCCTGCTCTGAATGAAACATGGGAGGGCAAAAAAGGTGTTGAAGTTAAAACAGGAATAATGAATCTATAACAGGTATCCATCTCTTTGAACTTCTGTACATTTGTATTTCTTCTGTCCAGAAATTGGTCAGATTATAAATCTGAAAGGATTGAAGTGTCTATTTGAGGAATAGTTTTAAAGCTTCCGGTTTGAACACAAAACCTTATTTGAACACAAAATGTTATTAAGCTGGGGTTTGTCAAAGAGGAGCATCTTCCCACCAATTTGCTATGGATTTATTTGAAAATGTACTGACAAATACAGCATTCCGATCTGTGCATACATCTATTTCTTTAGGAAAATATTGCAGGTAACACAGAGAGAAATTTGTATTTGGCATTAATCTTATTTCTTAGATGCAATGCTTTATATACAGAGTATAGGTCAGTTGGACTATAAATCCTTCCCCCAAATAGTTATTGAATGTCTGCCATTTAAAAGCATTGTTAGAGATGGCAGAGCATATGATGAAGTACAAGACATCATCTGTATCCTCAGGGAACTTATAAAATTTGGGGAGAAATACTTAAATACATTTAAAGATTTCAATGAAATTAGTACAAATGACTGATATAGAAAATAAGAGTCAGCAAAGGGATAGAGACTGATTTATAGTACAATTCACAGTCTGCTTGAAATGACAGTGATTTGATGCTGTTATATACATCTCAGTTGTCTCAGCATGTTCACTTCTCAGTTTCCAAAGCAGCCATTTTTCATCCCTCTCCTCAACCCATCTGCTTTCCTCCGTAACTAAGCCCATACTTTATTAACAAAATAGAAGCCCTTATAAATCAGTTTGCCTCATTCTCCTGCTTAAGATTACATAATTGCTTCCACTGCTTTGAACTAGAATTCAAACATTTACCATGGCCTACAAAATTGCAGATGTCTGTCACCTGTCTTTCTCTCATCCCTTTTTATACTTCTTTCCCTTTAGCCCTCATGGCTCCAGCCTCATCGACCTGTTTTGCTTCCTTGCATAGACCCTCCTCTTTGCTGTCTTATGCCTCTGCACCTGCAGTTCTCCCTGCCCAGAACATCCTTCCCTGTGATCAGCCATTTCTCATTGTTCAGTCCTCAGCTCAAATGTCACATCTTAAGAAAAGCTTTCCCTTAACATTTTATCTGACGAAACTCCCACTGTACCCTTTCCCCTAAACAAAGCATTTTCTACCACATAAGCTTATCTTTAAAAAAAATATCAGTACCAAACTAAAGTTTTATTGAAGCAATTTTGATATATTCACTTCATTCTATTTTTTTTTCACTTCCTTCTAAAACATAGGAATAAATATAGCAAAAGATATTCTCTCATCATATAATGAGTCCATTATTACAAGATTTATAGATGTCATATTCACTAGTCTCCAATATTTCATCAGTCTTCTCAAAAAATTTTATACCAATCATTTATGCATGCATGCTAAGTCACTTCAGTAATGTCCGACTCTGTGCAACCCTGTTGACTGTAGCCTGCCAGACTCCTCTGTCCATGGGACTCTCCAGGCCACTGGAGTAGGTTGTCATGCCCTCCTCCAGGGGATCATCCTGACCCAGGGATTGAACCTGAATTTCTTACATCTCCTGCATTAGCAGATGGGTTCGTTATCAGTAGTAACACCTAGGAAGCTCATACAGTAAGCTTATATCTTACTATTTTTTATATTAAAATTACATATATTTAAGGTGTATAGGATTTCCCTGTAGCTCAAATGGTAAAGAATCTTCCTTCAATACAGGAGACCAGGGCTCGATCCATGGGTCGGGAAGATCCTCTGGAGAAATGAATGGCAAGCCACTCCAGCATTCTTGTCTGGAGAATCCCATGGACAGAGGAGCCTGGTGGACGACAGTCTGTGGGGTTGCAAAGAGTCAGACATGCCTGAGAGACTAACACACAAAGTGTACAATAGTGTTTTGATATACACAGTGAAATGATTGTTTTCCTTAGTATCTCAGATAGTAAAGAATCTGCCTGCAGTGCAGGAAACTGGGGTTCAATCCCTGGGTCAGGAAGATCCCCTGCAGTAGGAAATGGCAACCCAATCCAGTATTCTTGCCTGGAGAATCCCATGGACAGAAGAGCCTGGTGAGCTACAGTCCATGGGTCTCAAAGAGTCAGACATGAATGAGTGACTCCCTTCACTGCACTTCAGTGAATTGATTACTGCAGACAAGCTAATTAACTTAGTCATCTCCTCCCATGGTTGCTATTTGTGTGTGTCCCTGTGTGATGAGAGAACTTGAAATCTACTCTCTTAGTAAATTTCCAGTACAATACAGTGTTATTAACTATAATCAGCATGTTGGACCTTATATCTCTAGAACTTATTCTTCCTACATAATTGCAACTTTGTACCGCTTGACCAATATCTCCCCATTTACCTCATCTCTCCTCCCCTTGTTTTACCACTGTACAACTCTACTTTTTTGAATTTGACTTTTTAAGATTCTACATATAAGTGAAATCATGCAGTATTTTTTCTTTCTGTGTCTGGCTTCTATCTTGTTTCTCCTTAGCACTATGGCTCTCTGAAACTATCTTTAGCTGCTTACTGTTTTTTGCCTGCCTGTCCTACTGAATGGAAGCTATATTAGGAAAAGGATCTATATGATACCCTTAGAACCTCAACCTATGCCTGGCACATGGAGTTCAAAAAATACCTGCTGATTGAATGAATTAATACATAGCTAAAAGAATAAGAAGGCTTCAAGACATGTGAAAAAGGGAAGTAGAAAGTATGTTCTTGTAGGTTAATCCTTACACAGGAGTTAGAGTTGTATAGACTTCCAACTCTAGTACTCAGATGTGTAGAAAATATTACACTTTTGTTGTTAGTTGTGTGCATGGTTATTCTAAAGCATGAGATAAATCCAACTTATCTGTGATTTGATTTGATAGAGAAGCAGGACTATAGGATATTTATAATATGATACTGACTTTGACTTACATAATTACCACCCACTAATTTTACATCCACATATTTTTGTAACATTTCATGCTGTCCAGCTGAATTGAATAGATCGTCCACCAATAACAAATTTCTAAGTATGGTACAGCACAAATACATGTTCACAAGTATATTAAGGAATGTTAACACTGTTGAGTAACTAGCAGTCTATTATCTAGCAACCACAGTGTGACACTCTCCTCTAAGACCCTAAAAAAAAAAAAAAGTAGGTTCTAATTTACCCAAGCTATGATACCAAAAATCTATAAGAAAATGCTTATTGTTATAGCATATGGCAGGATTCAATGCTTTTTAAAATAGGAGTAAAGGTTAAATTCAGTGAAATAAGTGTTCCTTTTAATGTTTCTTAATTTAAGTTTTAACATTTCTTTAAAGTGGACTCAAGGAGAGCAAAAAGAAATTGAAGAACCCAAATCAGAGCAAGTAGGCAAGGCTATTAAAATAATTCTCTACACATTTTTCTTTGCACACATTAAATTTAACATGAATCTCACCATAGCTTCAAAAAGTGAGTACCTCTTAAAAGACTTTTAGTTACTTTTAAAACCACTCTCTGGATTCTCGTAGCTTCTTTAAAATTAAGGTGGCTTAGGGAAAAACTCCTACCATTCCTGAAAAGAAGCTTTTTAAGTAAAAATCTTTTTTTTCCCTTTTCTTAATTTTGTTCTTCCAGCTATTTCCTTTAATGTACTTCCTGATATAATGCAGGATAATGTCAATCCTAAGTTCTGAACATGTAGTTATGGACGGATAATTTCATAGGTTAGAACATTCGGTCAGAACACTCATTTGATTATCATATCCTCTATCCTGTTCTATAATTTTTCATATATCCATATGTCTATCCAAACACAAAAGACAGTGGTTGCTGTCTGCTGAGAGATGAAACAGAAATCTCCATTACGATACATTGTCTCCTGTAAGAATGCTCTGCATTTTCAGCTGTCTTCCTGTATTAACTGATATCATCGTGTGGATTTTCAGCCTTGTCTAAACTGCTCTTGCATTGACACTAATAATGAAAAGATACATCATGAGCAGCAGTTTTAATATATAGCACTAATTATATAAAGCATTGTTTTGTCTAGTACTACTGTATTACATTAAAAACTGCCCTCTTATGCTCATTTAATGTCAACATAGTCTATACATGGAGAAATATATTTTGAAAGGGAAGTTGGTTAACTCTTTTTAAAGTTTTGTGAAAAGTGGTTTTGAAATGACTATATATCACCAACCAAGCCATTATATAAATTTGCTTTTGTGAATGAAGATCAATCTGAGAAGCAAACGTTTAATAATATGAAATGAATATGAATTATTCAAAAAAGAGCAGACATTTAATGTTTTCCTTTAATGAAAATGCCGATAATAAAAGTGGAAATGTCTTACCAATTTGGAACTTTTTGCAGTTTTGTAATTTCCACTCATGTAACTATAACAAAATGCTCTGTAATATGAAAAGAACATGGAAACCACCATATTTAAAATGTACAGCTAGACTTTTTCTTACTAATTCCAAATTCAAGCTATTTTCACACAAGAGATAAGATTAGAAAGGGAGACAATGTAACCACATTTTATTTATAATTTTTAATATAAATTTATTTATATTAATTGGAGGCTAATTACTTTACAATATTGTAGTGATTTTGCCATGCATTGACATGAATCCACCATGGGTGTACATGTGTTCCCCATCCTGAACCACCCTCCCAACTCCCTCCCCATCCCATCCCTCAGGGTCATCCCAGAGCACCAGCCACAAGCACCCTGTCTCATGCATCAAACATGGACTGGAAATCCATTTCACATATGATAATATACATGTTTCAATGCCATTCTCCCAAATCATCCCACCTTCGCCCTCTCCCACAGAGTCCAAAAGACTGTTCTATACATCTGTGTCTCTTTTGCTGTCTTGCACACAGGGTTATCATTACCATCTTTCTAAATTCCATATATGTGTGTTAGTGTACTGTATTGGTGTTTTTCTTTCTGGCTGACTTCACTCTGTAGACTCCAGTTTCATCCACCTCATTAGAACTGATTCAAATGGATTCTTTTTAATGGCTGGATAATATTCCATTGTGTATATGTACTACAGCTTTCTTACCCATTCGTCTGCAGATGGACATCTAGGTTGCTTCCATGTCCTGGCTATAATAAACAGTGCTGCGATGAACATTGGGGTACACGTGTCTCTTTCAATTCTGGTTTCCTTGGTGTGTATTCCCAACAGTGGGATTGCTGGGTCATATGGAAGTTCTATTTTCAGTTTTTTAAGGAATTTCCACTCTGTTCTCCATAGTGGCTGTACTAGTTTGCATTCCCACCAACAATGTAAGAGGGTTCCCTTTTCTCCACACCCTCTCCAGCATTTGTTGCTTATAGACATTTGGATAGCAGCCATTCTGACTGGCGTGAAATGTTACCTCATTGTGGTTTTGATTTGCATTTCTCTGATAATGAGTGATGTTGAGCATCTTTTCATGTGTTTGTTAGCCATCTGTATGTCTTCTTTGGAGAGATGTCTGTTTAGTTCTTTGGCCCATTTTTTGATTGGGTCATTTATTTTTCTGGAATTGAGCTGCCGGAGTTGCTTGTATATTTTTGAGATTAATTATTTGTCAGTTGCTTCGTTTGCTAATGTTTTCTCCCATTCTGAAGGCTGTCTTTTCACCTTGCTTATAGTTTCCTTTGTTGTGCAAAAGCTTTTAATTTTAATTAGGTCCCATTTGTTTATTTTTGCTTTTATTTCCAATACTCTGGGAGGTGAGTCATAGAGGATCCTGCTGTGATTTATATTGGAGAGTGTTTTTCCTATGTTTTCCTCTAGGAGTTTAATAGTTTCTGGCTTACATTTAGATCATTAATCCATTTTGAGTTTATTTTTGTGTATGGTGTTAGGGAGTGTTCTAATTTCATTCTTTTACAAATGGTTGACCAGTTTTCCCAGCACCACTGGTTAAAGAGATTGTCTTTTCTCCATTGTATATTCTTGCCTCCTTTGTCAAAGATAAGGTGTCCATAGGTGCATGGATTTGTCTCTGGGCTTTCTCTTTTGTTACATTGATCTATATTTCTATCTTTGTGCCAGTACCATACTGTCTTGATGACTGTAGCTTTGTGGTAGAGCCTGAAGTCAGGCAGGTTGATTCCTCCAGTTCCATTCTTCTTTCTTTAGATTGCTTTGCTCTTCAATGTTTTTTGTATTTCCATACAAATTGTGAAATTATTTGTTCTACTTCTATGAAAAATACCATTGGTAGCTTGATAGGAATTGCATTGAATCTATAGATTGCTTTGGGTAGTATATTCATTTTCACTATATTGATTCTTCTAATCCATGAACATGGTATATTTCTCCATCTATTTGTGTCCCCCTTAATTTTTTTCATCCAGTGTTTTAGAGTTTTCTATAGGAGTACATCAAGGCTGTATATTGTCACCTTGCTTATTTAACTTCTATGCAGAGTACATCATGAGGAACGCTGGGTTGGAGGAAGCACAAGCTGGAATCAAGATTGCCGGGAGAAATATCAATAACCTCAGATATGCAGATGACACTACCCTTATGGCAGAAAGTGAAGAGGAACTCAAAAGCCTCTTGTTGAGAGTGAAAGAGAAGAGTGAAAAGGTTGGCTTGAAGCTCAACATTCAGAAAACAAAGATCATGGCATCTGGTCCCATCACTTCATGGGAAATAGATGGAAAAACAGTGGAAACAATGTCAGACTTAATTTTTGGGGGCTCCAAAATCACTGCAGATGCTGACTGCAGCCATGAAATTAAAAGACGCTTACTCCTTGGAAGGAAAGTTATGACCAACCTTGATAGTATATTAAAAAGCAGAGACATTACTTTGCCAACAAAGGTCCGTCTAGCCCAGGCTATGGTTTTTCCCGTGGTCATGTATGGATGTGAGAGTTGGACTGTGAAGAAAGCTGGTCACCGAAGAATTGATGCTTTTGAACTGTGGTGCTGGAGAAGACTCTTGAGAGTCCCTTGGACTGCAAGGAGATCCAACCAGTCCATTCTAAAGGAGATCAATCCTGGGTGTTCATTGGGAGGACTGATGTTAAAGCTGAAACTGCAATACTTTGGCCACCTCATGCGAAGAGCTGACTCACTGGAAAAAGAGTCTGATGCTGGGAGGAACTGGGGGTGGGAGGAGATGGGGACGATCGAGAATGAGATACTGGATGGCATCACCGACTCAATGGACATGAGTTTGAGTGTACTCCGGGAGTTTGTGATGGACAGGGAGGCCTGGCGTGCTGTGATTCATGGGGTCGCGGAGAGTCGGACACGACTGAGCGACTGAACTGAACTGATATATCGGTCTTTTTTTTCTTTCAGTTCAGTTCAGTTCAGTCGCTCAGTCGTGTCCGACTCTCCGCGACCCCATGAATCACAGCACGCCAGGCCTCCCTGTCCATCACAAACTCCCGGAGTACACTCAAACTCATGTCCACAGAGTCAGTGATGCCATCCAGCCATCTCATTCTCCGTCGTCCCCTTCTCCTCCCGCCCCCAACCTTTCCCAGCATCAGAGTCTTTTCCAGTGAGTCAACTCGTCGCATGAGGTGGCCAAAGTATTGCAGCTTCAGCTTTAGCATCAGTTCCTCCAATGAACATCCAGGATTGATCTCCTTTAGAATGGACTGGTTGGATCTCCTTGCAGTATAAGGGACTCTCAAGAGTCTTCTCCGGCACCACAGTTCAAAAGCATTGATTCTTCGGCGATCAGCTTTCTTCACAGTCCAACTCTCACATCCATACATGACCATGGGAAAAACTATAGCCTTGACTAGACAGACCTTTGTTGGCAAAGTAATGTCTCTGCTTTTTAATATACTATCAAGGTTGGTCATAACTTTCCTTCCAAGGTAGATATATTCCTAAGTATTTTTTTCTTTTCATTGCAATGGTGAATGGAATTGTTTCCTTAATTTCCCTTTCTGTTTTCTCATTGTTAGTGTATAGGAATGCAAGGAATTTCTGTGTGTTAACTTTATATCCTGAAACTTTACTATATTCATTGGTTAGCTCTAGTAATTTTCTGGTGGAGTCTTTAGGGTTTTCTATGTAGAGGATCATGTCATCTGCAAACAGTGAGAGTTTTACGTCTTCTTTTCCAATCTGGATTCCTTTTATTTCTTTTTCTGCTCTGATTGCTATGGCAAAAGCTTCCAAAACTATTAAATAGTAGTGGGGAAAGTGGACACCTTGTCTTGTTCCTGACTTTAGGGGAAATGTTTTCAATTTTTCACCACTGAGGATAATGTTTGCTGTGGGTTTGTCATATATAGCTTTTATTATGTTGAGGTATGTTCCTTCTATTCCTGCTTTCTGGAGGGTTTTTTTCATAAATGAATGTTGAATTTTGTCAAGGGCTTTCTCTGCATCTATTGAGATAATCATATGGTTTTTATCTTTCAATTTGTTAATGTGGTGTATTATGTTGATTGATTTGTAGATATTGAAGAATCCTTGCATCCCTGGGATAAAGCCCACTTGGTCATGATGTATGATCTTTTTAATATGTTGTTCAATTCCGTTTGCTAGAATTTTGTTAAGGATTTTTGCATCTATGTTCATCAGTGATATTGGCCTGTAGTTTTCTTTTTTTGTGGCATCTTTGATTTTTGTATTAGGGTGATGGTGGCCTCATAAAATGAGTTTGGAAGTTTACCTTCCTCTGCAATTTTCTGGAAGAGTTTGAGTAGGATAGGTGTTAGCTCTTCTCTAAATTATTGATAGAATTTAGCTGTGAAGCTATCTGGTCCTGGGCTTTTGTTTGCTGGAAGATTTCTGATAACAGTTTCAATTTCCATGCTTGTGATGGGTCTGTTAAGATTTTCCATTTCTTCCTGGTTCAGTTTTGGAGAACTGTACTTTTCTAAGAATTTGTCCATTTCTTCCAAGTTGTCCATTTTATTTGCATATAATTGCTGATACTAGTCGGAGAAGGCAATGGCATCCCACTCCAGTACTCTTGCTTGGAAAATCCCATGGATGAAGGAACCTGGTAGGCTGCAGTCTATGGGGTCGCTAAGAGTCGGACACGACAGAGCGACTTCACTTTTGCTTTTAACTTTTATGCATTGGAGAAGGAAATGGCAACCCACTCCAGTGTTCTTGCCTGGAGAATTCCAGGGACGGGGGAGCCTGGTGGGCTTTAATCTGTGCGGTTGCACAGAGTCGGACAAGACTGAAGTGACTTAGCAGCAGCAGCAGCAACTGATAATAGTCTCTTATGATCCTTTGTTTTCTGTGTTGTCTGTTGTGATTTCTCCATTTGCATTTCTAATTTTGTTGATTTGGTTCTTCTCCCTTTGTTTCTTGATGAGTCTGGCTAATGGTTTGTCCATTTTATTTATCTTCTCAAAGAACCAGCTTTTGGCTTTGTTGATTTTTGCTATGGTCTCTTTTGTTTCTTTTTTCATTTATTTCTGCCCTAATTTTTAAGATTTCTTTCCTTCTACTGACCCTGGGGTTCTTCATTTCTTCCTTTTCTAGTTGCATTAGGTGTAGAGTTAGGTTATTTATTTGAATTTTTTCTTGTTTCTTGAGGTAAGCCTGTGTTGCTATGAACCTTCCCCTTAGTACTGCTTTTACAGTGTCCCAGAGGTTTTGGGTTGTTGTGTTTTCATTTTCATTCATTTATATGCATATTTTGATTTCTTTTTTGATTTCTTCTGTGATTTGTAGGTTATTCAGCAGCGTGTTGTTCAACCTCCATATGTTGGAATTTTTAATAGTTTTTCTCCTGTAGTTTACATCTAATCTTATTACATTGTAGTCAGAAAAGATGCTTGGAATGATTTCAGTTTTTTTTACTTTACAAAGGCTAGATTTATGACCCAGGATGTGATCTATCCTGGAGAAGGTTCCATGTGCACTTGAGAAAAAGGTGAAATTCATTGTTTTGGGGTGAAATGTCCTATAGATATCAATTAGGTGTAACTAGTCTATTGTATCATTTAAAGTTTGTTTCCTTGTTAATTTTCTGTTTAGTGGATCTATCCATAGGTGTGAGTGGGATATAAAGGCTCCCACTATTATTGTGTTGTTGTTAATTTCCCCTTTCATACTTGTTAGCATTTGTCTTACATATTGCGGTGCTTCTATGTTGGGTGCATATATATTTATAATTGTTATATCTTCTTCTTGGATTGATCCTTTGATCATTATGTAGTGTCCTTCTTTGTCTCTTTTCACAGCCTTTATTTTAAAATATATTTTATCTGATATGAGTATTGCTACTCCTGCTTTCTTTTGGTCTCCATTTCCGTGGAATATCTTTTTACAGCCCTTCAGTTTCAGTCTGTTTGTGTCCTTTGTTTCGAGGTGGGTCTCTTGTAAACAACATATATGGGGGTCTTGTTTTTGTATCCATTCAGCCAGTCTTCGTCTTTTGCTTGGGGCATTCAACCCGTTTACATTTAAGGTAATTATTGATAAGTATGATCCCATTGCCATTTACTTTGTTGTTATGGGTTCAAGTTTATACCCCCTTTCTGTGTTTCCTGTCTAGAGAAGATCCTTCAGCATTTGTTGGAGAGCTGTGTAACCACGTTTTATGAATCAGTAACTAATAGTAGAATGTGAAGTGTTGAAAGCTGTATTAGGGATCCCAGTGAAATGTGTTAAATGGTCATGGCCTTTAAGAAACTAGTCTTTTATTGAGGTGAGCCTACCCTAGAAAGGTTGCAGATGGGACTACAAGAAGACACTACAGTTTTTGGCACCACAATTCCTTTGCACTGTCTCCTACTTCTCTGCCTAGTATGTCTCACATTTTACTTTCCTGCTTTCTCCACCCTTTTACGGTTACACCTTAGATCTTAGTCCCTACACACCCCCACCCTGTGGTTTGGCCAAGTACGTTCAATTACTTATCTTAGCAGATCTCAGTACCTTGAAGGGCATGATTTCCAGTGTCTACCTGGTGACTTTATGAACCTAATCATAGGCACCCTTCCTTCTCCTTTCACTTCCTCTTCATAGGCCCTCTCCAACCCAAGCTGGTTCAATAGCTCCTCAACTTGGTCCCAGATGGTCCTTCGTATGATAGAGAGGAGCAGACAAATGCATGTAACTCTCAGCATGGTAGAGCCCTCTGTAGGGAAAATGAAAATGTTAGTCACTGAGTAGTGTCTGACTCTATGCGACCCCATGGACTATAGCCCACCAGGCTCCTCTGTCCACGGAATTCTTAAGGCAAGAATACTAGAGTGGGTAGCCATTCCCTGCTCCAGGGGATCTTCCCAAACCAGGGACTGAACCCAGGGTCTCCTGCACTGCAGTCAAATTCTTTATCATCTGAGCCATCAAGGAAGCCACTGTCTGTAGGGGATTGCAGATAAAACAAAGGACTCTCTCAGGGGTATTGCCAGAATATGTGGCAGGTACTGGTTAGAGCCTGAGGAATTTTCAATGATTCAAACACAAACTTTGCTGATAGAAAATGTACTGTAACTGCAAATGCATATGAAGCAACTGGGCAAAAGTCGTGCAGAAAAAAAGGGAGACAACCAATAGGACTTCTATTTCCATAAAAATGCTACTTACTACATGTTTTAGATTAACTGCTATATTTTTGAGTCAATAGCAAAGGATCAGCATCTATCTTAGGGTGAATCCAGGTAAAAAGAATGTTGCTTGCAGAATTATGAGCATAAACAATTTTGAATCTCTTGTTCTCAGCAGTGACCTGGCTTCTGTAGGGTATCTACAAAGTTTATAAATGCTATATGAAAAATAAGTGAATGAAGACATGGCAGAAATCTAAGAAGAAATCATTTCAACAGATAGGGTGTTTGAAGAAAATGTTCTTCAAAAAAAAAAGAAAATACAAAAGAGATAAATTGGATAAGAAGAAAATAATATGATCTGTATATGTAGAAATAAAGGCAAGCATAGTTTTAAAATCAAGGAGGCAAAATATAGAACTGGCTATGAAAATGAATGTGACATAATGTTCTTTTTCATCCTGTGAGTAGATTAACAATAACTTTTATTTAACCTGTGTATTCTGAAACAATGAGCCCTGGGAGATAGATTCAGTAAGGCAAAGAATCTGTGAGTAACTAAAAAAAATAGAGAGTAAGATAGATATTGATTGGCCTAAGAATGTGTGTCTCAGAAATACACCACAAAATTTAGGCTCTTCAAAAGAAACAGCTATTAAACTATTCATCTTACCTCAAAGATTATTGCTTACAGTAAAAATTTTAAAATTCAGAGAACACCTCAAAGTAACTAAAGAAAATTATAACTTTATCAGTCTGATAAGTTCTCTGTCAGAACTGATTTATTTGCTATTTATTGAATTTGCTCATTTTTATTCATTGTTATTTGTACTTTTATCATCATAACTTAGCATTAATTACCACAGCATTAAAATAAAATGCCATTGTAATTTTATATTCAGGGCCTAAGTCTCAAAGTGACATCCATGCTTAGCAATTTGTCTACCAAACAGAAGTTCATTTACACTTGAAAGACTTTTCATATAAGTTAATATATTAATTAGGGTTTCCCTGGTGGCTCAGAGGTTAACGCGTCTGCCTCCAATGTGGGATACCCGGGTTCGATCCCTGGGTCAGGAAGATCCCCTGGAGAAGCAAATGGTAACCCACTCCAGTATTCTTGCCTGGAGAATCCCATGGACGGAGAAGGCTGGTAGGCTACAGTCCACGGGGTCACAAAGAGTTGGACACGACTGAGCGACTGAACAGAACATAATATATTAATTATTTTGTTATCCAATTAATATATACATTAAAGTGTCTTCACATTTAAAAAAAATTAGCTAGAGATGTGCCATTCTATCATCAAATTAGAACCAGGATTCCATCATTAATTGAATTTTGATCTTATAAGCAGAGAGAAGATAGTATGTGTTTGGGGCGGAGAATTATCTTTTTTTTTCACTGAAATACATTTAGTTAATCCTATTCTGTATCTAACCAAATATAAATTATCTTCTCCATTTTTCAATATGAGATGTTCCTAAAATTAAGTACTACTATAATTCATCTCTGTGTGTGGCCACCTATTAAAATATAAAATATAACACATCCACCATTCCTCCTAACACATTCTTTATATAGCCCCTATTCTTTTGCAAACATGACCCTTCAGCAGATTGTTTATCTTTTGTATGAGTCTGATCTTACTGTGGGCTTCCCAGGTGATGCAGTGGTAAAGAATCCCATCTACATATTCAGGAGATGCAAGGAGATGTGGGTCGATCCCTGGGTCCAGAAGATCCCCTGGCATAGGAAGTGGCAACCCAGACCAGTATTCTTGCCTGGAAAATTCCATGGACAGAGGAGCCTGGTGGTCTACAAAGTCCATGGGATTTCAAAGAGTTGGACATGACTAAGCAACTGAGAAAAGAAAAGAAAAAAATCTTAATTCAGTAATATAACTTGACTACCAGATATTGGGGTATCACAATCAGTTCAGTTCAGTTCAGTTCAGTCGCTCAGTTGTGTCCGACTCTTTGTGACCCCATGAATCACAGCACACCAGGCCTCCCTGTCCATCACCAACTCCCGGAGTTCACTCAAACTCACGTCCATCGAGTCGGTGATGCCATCCAGCCATCTCATTCTCTGTCGTCCCCATCTCCTCCCACCCCCAATCCCTTCTAGCTTCAGACTCTTTTCCAGTGAGTCAACTCGTCGCATGAGGTGGCCAAAGTATTGGAGTTTCAGCTTTAGCATCAGTCCTTCCAATGATAGGACTTGCTTATTGAAGTTTTCATTTGTGAGTGATCCCTGGGATGCTCCATAGCCCTAGGTTGGGGAAACCCAAGAGCACTGTGTCACAGATACACATATGTTGGGTCAAGAGTCCGGATCCAAAGGAATATGAATAGCAAACTCAGCAACTTCAACTTGATATCAACCCACTGTCTAAAAGCATTCTATTATGTAAACTTTAACCACCTCTCACTTTTCTGTTAGTAATTATCAAACTGTAAAGCATGAAAGAATCACCAAGTTCCACTGCCAGGTGTTCTAATACGTAAGTCTGTGGGTAAGATACAGGAGCTGCATGTTTACCAATAAGTCGTGTAATGCCAATGCAAATGATTAATGCTCAGCACATCGAGAAATATCCTGATACTCTTGAAGATAAAGGATTTTTACTGGAATAAATCCATTTTATGAGGCTGTACAAATGAATCATAATTTGTTCAGCATCTTGTGAGACTAAACTAAGCTTCGATCACATTGCTCAAGGATCAGAATAGGCTATTAGGAAATGCCATAGAAAGGTATGTGGTCCAGAGCCTCTACCCCTGAAGAGAAGAGCAGAATTCAGAATTTACATAAAGACCTGCCCCTTCTCCATCTACCAAGTTACCTGGGCCTTTCTGAAATCCAGGGATGGATAAGACTTTCAAGAAGTGACACTTGTTTGTGACTCTAAACTTTTCCAAGTAATTTTGAGGAACCAAAATATGTTTAAAGTTTTATAGTATCAATAATAGTAATTGACAAATATTACAGCACTCTATAGAATGTAATGTGAAGACTTACACTCAGTGTGTGTGAATACACGTGTCACTCCTGTCACCTCAGTTTTAAGATGTGTTACCTGCTATGATTACAGGTACAAGGACTTAAAAACGATGACATCACCACTTCACATGATGAAATGGTCCAATTATACCTTGCTACCTGTATCAAAAATTGATAATTGCAGAGACATAAAGGTATAGGTTTACAGTACTCTGTTGCTAATTGATTTATGTGTGAATATGCTGATACAATCCTGATTTTGTTTTAGAATTTCTAATGAGACTGAGCTTGAATACTTATTGTTTATGACCTAAAATATTTTAAAGTTTGAAAATATCGAGCTATTATTCTACTTGCCCTAAAACATAAATAATACCTAGCCATAGGCTACATAAGTATCCTTGAAGAATTTAAATTTTCTTATAGTCTAAATAAGTTATATGAATAAATATGACTGAGAAGTAAGAACAGTTTAGTACATAATTATTCATTTAATATCTGGGAGAAGAGAAGTTACTATTGATTTCTCGTTTTAAGAACTGAATAGATGTGGGCAGCAAGTAAAGAATCAACTAGCACATTCCAAAGCATTTCCCCCCAATAAACGGCACATTATAATGCATATGGGTGTAACTATATATATATATCTCTGTATGTGTATAGCTATGTGTGTACGTGCTCAGTTGATTCAGCCATGTCTGACCCTGTGACCCCATGGACTGTAGCCTGCCAGACTCCTCTGTGCCTGGGATTCTCCAGGTAAGAATACTGGAGCAGTTTGTCATGCTCTCCTCCAGGGGATCTTCCCAACCCAGGAATTGAACCTGGGTCCTGCATTGCAGGTGGATTCTTTAAGGCTGAGCCACCAGGGAAGCTCCATGTATGGCAATATAGAATATATAGTATTATTTACATTATTTATAGTCATATTGATCATTTTATAGACTATATAATCTTATATGAACCACTAACTGTTTCTTTCTTAAAATCTTGAGTCCAGAGTTGGTGATAGACAGGGAGGCCTGGTGTGCTGTGATTCATGGGGTCACAAAGAGTCGGACACGACTGAGTGACTGAACTAAACTGAGCTGAACTGAGTCAAATTAGCTCCAAACATCAACCAAGACATAAAGAAAATAGTTATGTGCAGAAAGAATTTTCACTCAAATTATTTGGAATAAATATTACTAGATATTTTAGAAACAGTATTAGGAAAGAAGTAATATAATGATTTGTTTCTCTCTCCCTTTTATGAAGGGGTTTGACTTCCTGAAACCCACTAAGCAGGAAAAAAAAAATAAAGGGATCAATTACTGCCTAAATATTCTTTTAAAAAGTCTTTAAAAAAGCTAATTTTTCCTTTGTGGAATATTCTTTGAATTATAAAGAACTCAACAATGAAACCGGCAACATAAAGTATAATAATGTTAGTAGATGAAATGTTTTTTAAAATAATTTCTTATTTGGTATTTGTTTTCATTTACACGTTTGCAACTTGAATGGCAAAGTTAAAAATATTTGATCCCATATTCACTTTACTTCTTTAAATTGAGGTTTACTCTGTAGTGTGGTATATAGTACATAAATGTGTAAGTTAGGCTTATATGTTTTGGCCAACATTCAACGGCACTTTTTTTGTAACATAAAAAAATTATAATCACTGTGAAATTTTATGTATCAAATACTGCTCTATGTTTGTCAGGCTACACATTTTTCTGTTCCCATAGATCCAATTAATTGACTATGCATGTGATGGTGGTGGTGGTGGTGGTTTAGTCGCTAAGTCATGTCCAACTCTTACAACCCCACGGACTGTAGCCTGCCAGGCTTCTCTGTCCGTGGGATTCTCCAGGCAAGAATACTGGAGTGGATTGCCATTTCCTTCTCCAGGGGACCTTCCCGACCCAGGAATCGAACCCCGGTCTCCTGCATTGCATAGCACTGATTGTTGAATGAAAACAATAGAGGGAAGTTATTGTACTTACTTACATAAAGGAAATAATAACATAAATGAAATATTCAAGAGTTAAAATGTCAGGAATATTTAATAATATAGACCAACTAGATATGTGAAATTAGATACGTGAACCAATATAGGTACCTGAACCGTGAACTTGCAGATGTTCAAGATGGATTTAGAAAAGGCAGAGGAGCCAGAGGTTGAATTGAAAACATCCATTGGATCATAGACAAAGCAAGAGAATTCCAGAGAAACGTCTACTTCTGCTTTATTGATTATGCCAAAACCTTTGACTGTGTAGATCACATCTGTGGAAAGTTATTCAAGAGATGGGAATACCAGATCACCTTACCTGCTTCCGAAGAAATCTGTATGCAGGTCAAGAAGAAGCAGTTAGAACTGGACATGGAACAACAAACTGGTTCCAAATCGGGAAAGGAGTACATCAAGGTTGTATATTGTCACCCTGCTTATTTAACTTATATGCAGAGTACATCATGAGAAATGCTGGGCTGGAAGAAGCACAAGCTGGAATCAAGATTGCCAGGAGAAATATCAATAACCTCAGATATGCAGATGACACCACACTTATGGCAGAAAGTGAAGAGGAACTAAAGAGCCTCCTGAGGAAAGTGAAAGAGGAGAGTGAAAAAGCTGGCTTAAAACTCAACATTCAGAAAACTAAGATCATGGCATCTGGGCCCTTTACTTCATGGCAAATAGATGGGGAAACAATGGAAACAGTGAGAAACTTAATTTTGGGGGCTCCAAAATCACTGCAGATGGTGACTGTATCCATGAAATTAAAAGACGCTTGCTCCTTGGAAGAAAAGTTATGACCAACCTAGAGGGCATATTAAAAGCAGAGACATTACTTTGCCAACAAAGATCCGTTGAGTCAAAGCTATGATTTTTCCAGTAGTCATGTATGGATGTGAGAGTCGGACTATATAGAAAGCTGAGTGCTGAAAAATTGGTGTTTTTGAAGTGTGGTGTTGGAGAAGACTCTTGAGAGTCCCTTGGACTGCAAGGAGATCCAACCAGTCCATCCCAAAGGACATCAGTCCTGAATATTCATTGGAAGGACTGTTGCTGACACTGAAGCTGCAATACTGGGCCACCTGATGCAAAGAACTAACTTATTGGAAAAGACCTTGATGCTGGGAAAGATGGAAAGCAGGAGGAGAAGGGGACAACAGAGGATGAGATGGTTGGGTGGCATCACCAACTCAATGGACATAAATGTGAGCAGCTCTGGGAGTTGGTGATGGACAGGGAAGCCTGGCATGCTGTAGTCTATGGGGTCGCAAAGAGTCTGACATGACTGAGTGACTGAACTGATGAAACCAATTGGAACCAAATATATATGCAACACTTGGCTAAAGATAATTATCAATACAAAACATTGCTCCTTGAATTGGGTAGTCAGACTCTCAGAGACAGTAGACATAGGAAAGTTTCATTTGGAAAGTTATTGAAAACAAACACAGCTTTTATGGAGAACAATGAGGAGCTACAATTATGCCCCATGCCTCATATCATGCCCCATGCCCCATATCATGCCCCATGGGGGCATGATAACTTGAGGGGACCTACTACAGAAATAATGCTATTAAAATCTTTGGTTGTCAAATGTAGAAATTCAAATCTGACAGAGTCTTGTCTGGCAGAATCCAAGTTAAGATTTAGAGTAAAGCAAGAAATAAAGACAGTTTGATAAATGGGACAAGTTAGATAAATGGGACAAGTTAGATAAATGGGGAAAGAAGAGAGGGATATTTTATGCCATTTTGAAATAAGCAGAAAAACAATTAATCATTTTTGGCTTTTGGAATTTGATAAGCCGTGGCCCGTGACCTGATTTTAAAAGAATGTTACAGTGGTAAGATTAGATGGCTTGGTGGATAGAAGAAATTGGAACATCCATTTCACATTCTTCTTAATGTGTTATATTTTCCAGACCCTCTTACAGTAAGGTCAGATATGATCTGGGTTCAAATAATCAGAGATAGTCTCATGAGATTTGGAGGCAGAAGCAAGATGGAGTGATGCTTCCACTGTGTTTTAGGGTTTTTTTATTTGTTGGTTGGCTGGTTGGTTTGTTGTTTTGGCAAGCATAGTCATGATGACGTTGGACTTCTCTGTGACAATATTAGCAAACATCCCAGTGTTATCAACTTCACAGGTCTTAAGAGGCAAGGTGCAGGGCATTCATTTTGGCATACTTTCTCCTATGATGAGAATATATGATCTGGAATTTAAGGGTAAGTTCTCATATAAAATTTCCTTATTCTTTTCACAAATTTGACCTACCCTGAATTAGAGGACTTAATATCCCCCCCCACCAAAAATGCTTCTATCATATGGCACACTGGTTCCTAGGACTAGAAGTTTGACTGTCACGGGGTCATCTGGGGGCTCCTAATAACCTAGAAGTAATGAGAGAAAAAAGTTTTCTCTGTTGGATAGGAATATTAACCTTGACTTTAAGGGGAATAAGGTTACTCCTTAAAAGTGTGTCAGGGAGGATTATGTATGTGTCTGGAATGGAGGGATATTTTGAGATGTGTCCTTGTATCCCCATATCCTGAAGCAACACTTCATGGACAATTCCAGGTACTCCAAGACAGTCAAGACCACCAGTGGCTCACAGAAATGAAGGTTTGCTTTAACCCACTCCATTATTCTTGCCTGGAGAATTCCATGGACAGCAGAGCCTGGTGGGCTACAGTCCGTAGGGTCACAAGAGTCAGACACAACTGAGTGACTAACACATACTTTTCACACACCCACCATTTAAGCACCAAAACTGAGACCAATGAAAATATGGAATTCAAAGTAGGAAAAAAAAAAAGATGCTAGGCATACAAACAGGGCCTTAGACCATTTGGACTATTTGGCGAAAAAACAGGCTGCAGTAGCCTTTTTATGTATTTATTTCTCTTTAACATATATCCTCTTTATACTCCCCATCTATTTCTCATGAAGTGATGGGACCAGATGCCATGATCTTCGTTTTCTGAATGTTGAGCTTCAAGCCAACTTTTTCACTCTCCTCTTTCACTTCCTCAAGAGGCTTTTTAGTTCCTCTTCACTTTCTGCCATAAGGGTGGTATCATCTGCATATCTGAGGTTATTGATATTTCTCCCAGCAATCTCGATTCCAGCTTGTGCTTCTTCCAGCCCAGCGTTCCTCATGATGTACTCTGCATATAAGTTAAATAACCAGGGTGACAATATACAAGCTTGATGTACTCCTTTTCCTATTTGGAACCAGTCTGTTGCTCCATGTCCAGTTCTAACTGTTGCTTCATGACCTGCATACAGGTTTCTCAAGAGGCAGGTCAGGTGGTCTGGGATTCCCATCTCTTTCAGAATGTTCCACAGTTTATTGTGATCCACACAGTCAAAGGTTTTGGCATGGTCAATGAAGCAGAAATAGATGTTTTTCTGTAACTCTCTTGCAATCTCCATGATCCAGCGGATGTTGGCAATTTGATCTCTTCTGCCTCTGCCTTTTCTAAAACCTGCTAGGGTATGTAAATAGGAAGCCTAGTGAATCTGGGCAAGAAATACCACGTCAGGAAACATTCTATGACTAATAGAAGTTTGGGTTTCTTCTCTTGTGGACAGTGTAAATGTTTTTATTTCGATGTGAGAAGAGATGCATTTTATTGAAATCTGTTGTAGAAATCAGTTGTTGCTGTTGGAAAATTTATGTATGGGAGAGTGGGAGTTATTGTGCATTGCTGCTCAATATCCATTCACCCTCTTTTTAGTATGTTTTCTTAAACTTCTGAGGTTGAGAAGCCAAAATCTATATTTCTAAGTCTCTTTTGCAGACAGGACTCAGAATGTGGTTTAGATTTGGACAGTTAATCAAATTCCTGTGGTATTCAGAAAAGGTAGTATAGTGGACATCACAGGCCCACAATTTCTGTTGGTCATCATAGTCATAAAAGCCCTGGATTCTTCTCTAACAACATTTGCAGGTATCCCAATGTCTCATAATTAATTTGTGAATGTTGAGAAGGCTCAGGACATCCATTTTTGCTTATGCCAATATATAAGTATAATGTGGTTCTGGTGTCAACAGTATATAGTTTTCCAACCTAAAAATTGCAGCTGCTATGATAATACATGCCTGGACTCCATGGTTGCAATGACAATGCTATACATTCTTGATTATAACAAAAGTAGAGATTTGCCTGGTGATTTACTTCTATGACAAAGTCTGCCCTCTAAGCTTTCTATAAGTTGTATGAACTTAATTCCTGTATTAAATAATTTTCTGCTTAAAATAGGTAAAGTAGTTTCAGTTATCTACAATTCACCCCTGATTCAAACAGATGGTATAGAGAAAGTAACACAATTGACCAAATTAAACTATTCTATGTGATGAAAATCCATTCTTCCTGATCATATGAAACTGGAGACAATCATGTGTAGGAAGAAGAGATAATTTCAATACAAAGGATATGGGCTGATCTATCAAATAACAAATGTAATTTATAATTTTCAGTGAATTTTTGCTTTTTTATTGCCTTATAGGCATAGCTAGGTAAAATGACTTCACCAACAGAACTAGTTCAATTCTAATTTGAACCCGAACCATTAGGTCTTTATATAATAGACCACACATATACTTTTACTTAAATTTCATGTTAGTTTAATAATCACAGTTATTTACTTGCCACTTATATGATTCTTTTAAACTATATGTTTATCAACAAATTTTGACACCTGAAAAGCAATGATGAATATCCATATGGATGTTTTCATAGTATAGAAATGAAAAGATGTATGTCATACAGATTATAAAATCTAACAGTTTAATAGAAAATGTCCATATCTGTAAACAGAAAGAAAACTCATAATTAGGTTTAGCTCAGATCAAGCATTAAATATTTATATATTGATTTAATTTTTGTTGCAATCTCTAATTATTTTTCAAGTCAGATTGAGACAGAGAGATAAATACAGAGATGCAGTCATAGGTCATGCATATTTCTGAAATAGTAGCTAATTACAAAGGTCCAATCTAGGAATGGGTAGGATAAGTCATCTACAGTTCACTCAAAAAAGCAAATGAGTTTATACTGATGTCTCAACTCTAATTCATTATAAGGCAGATCATTCTAGACTTCTTCCCTTACTTATCTATAATTTTCCCCCAAAGCTGTTAAAACTAATAAATGAAAGCAGAAAAGTTGCAGGGTACAAAGTGCTTATTCAAAAATCTGGAGCATTTCTATACACTAACAGTGAACTATCAGAGAGAAAAATTAAGAAAACAATCCCATTTAAAATTGTGTCAAAAAGAATTTAAAAACCTAGGAATAAATTTCATCAAGAAGAATAAAGACTTACATACTAAAAGCTATGACATTGATGAAAGAAACTGAAAACACACCAAAAAATGGAATGATATTCCACGTTTATAGATTGGAAGTATTAACATAACAATGTCCATGTTACCCAAAGCATCTATAGATTCAATACAATCTCTATCAAAATTCCAGGACATTTTCCTCAGAAGCAGAACAAACAATCCTAAAATGTGTGTGGAACCACATATGACCCCAAAAGCCAAAGCAATTCTAAGAAAAACAATCTGGAGACATTACACTGCATGATTTCAAACTATATTACAAAGCTAGAGTAATCAAAACAGATGGTATCAGAATAAAAACAGACACAGATCAATGGAACAGAATAGACAGCCCAGAAATAAACCCAAGTGTATATAGTCAATTAATTTATGACAAAGTAGGCAACGATATACACCGGGCAAAAGACAGTTCCTTCAATAGATAGTGTTGAGAAAACTGGACTACTTCATACAAAAGAATAAAACTAGATCACTATCTTAAACCAACATAAAAATTAACTCAAAATACATTAAAGACTTGACTGTAAGGTCTGAAACCAGAAAACTCCCAGTAAACTGCATGACATTGCTTGTGGTGACATTTTTTTTTTTTTTAAATCCAACTCCAAAAAGAGTGGGACTACATCAAACTAAAATCTTCTGGATAATGAAGGAAACCATTAACAAATAAAAAGACAGTCTACTGAGTGAGAAAAAGATATTTACAAATCATATCCAATCAAAGGGTAATATTTACAATGTATAAAGAACTCACCCAACTCAATATCAAGAAATAAATAACCCAATTTTAAAAGTAGTCAGAATATCTGAATAAACATCTTTTAAAAGAAGGCACACAGATGGCCAAAATACACACTGAAAGATTCTCAGAATCACCAATCATCAGGGAAATGCATATCAAAACCACAATTAGATGTCTCTTCACACCTGCTCAAAATGGCTATGAACAGGAAATAAGTGTTGGCTAGGGTGTAGAGATATGTTAACCTTAGTGCACTGTTGTTTACGTAAATTGGGGCCATCACTATGGTAAACAGTATGCAGGTTTCTCAAAAAGACTGAAAACTGAAAGTAGAGTTATGGTATGATCCAGCAGTTCTACTTCTGAGTATTTATCAGAAGTAAATAAAAGCACTGAGTTGGAAAGCCATATGCATTTTATGTTGATTCCAGCATTATTTACAATAGCCAAAATATGGAAGCAACCTAAGCACCCATCAAGAGCTGAATGGATAAAGAGGCTGTGTGTGTGTATATATATATATATATGACAAATACCATATGATTTCACTAATATGTGGAATCTAATAAACAAAACTGACTAAACCAGACTAAGCTCATTGATACAGAGAAGAGAGTGGTGGTTGCTGAAGAGGTGGGAGATTGGTGGGGGTGGGGGGGTGGTGCAGGGGTGAAATAAGTGAAGGGAATTAAGAGGAAAAACCTTACAGTTATAAAATAAATAAAGCATTAGGATGTAACATAAGGTATAGTGATCATAGTCAATATATATTGTATTGCAAATTTGAAAGTTTCTAAGAAAAAAATCTTAAAAGTCCTCATCCACAAGAAAAAATTTATAACTCCGTGTGGTGACAGATGGTAAACTAGACTTATTGTAGTGATCATTTTGCAACATATATAAATGTTGAATTATGTTTTACATCAGAAACTACTATAATGTTGTATGCCAATCATACTTCAATAAAGAAAGAAAACAAATGTTTTCTAAACAGCTGACTTTTGAGAAACTCCATCTTCCAAGAGAAAAAAGTCATTTCTAGTATGTTATTCACTTAATATTTTGATCTTTGCACATTCTCTGCAAACCTCAAAATCCATTGACTCTTAATTAAATAATAGTAACAATAGCCATATAAAAGGCCAGCATAATGGTAACAGAAAAAAAAGCTCACTAACATCACAAATGCAAAATATTTATATTTTCCCTCTTTCCCATATAAAATTTAATGTTCAGTATCCTCTATATTTATTTAGAGTTGCAAATAATGATTTATGTTTTCACTCTTGTTTTAACTTATGTAGCACTGACTTTCTCTATCTTTGGGGAGGACAGGCTCATATATATGTTTGTGAAAAAGCAACTACTTTAATGTTTAATTATGTGTATAAATCTGTCCTCTGAGCTAGGCAAAACATTTGTGAAAGATTAAATATTAAAATTATTTATCAAGTTGATTTCCTCTTTTGTTATGTATCGCTAGAAATATAGAAAATAAAAAATGCCATAATTTCAAAACAGGGTGAAAATCAGAGTATTTCTTAAAAATGGAAGAGTAAAATATTTATATAAGCAAGTCAAAAAGTTTCCCCCAAAAAAGCTAGCCCACAGACAGAAATAATTAGATATTGAATTAATGAAAAGTGAATCATTAGAAGACAGATTTATACACAGCGTATTCAGGGACTGTCCCTTTGCCCAAAGCTTTGTTTCCTTTTCAGTGTTTTTGGCAGCTTATAGAAGAGAAATAAATTTTATGATAAAATTACTTCTAAATATCTCAGAGCAAACAGTACTCACTGTGACTTCATGTTTTCTCATCCCTCTGTGTCCACAGACAGCAGGAAACCCTCTTGTTGACTAAGGCAGTGTTTGATAATAACCTTTCTCTCCTTGTTATATTACTTGGAGTGCTCATCATTTGAGAGAAGTAATGTGTTGGGAATCTCCTACAGTCCACTTCAATTGCCAGGCACCATACCTTCCATATTCTCTCTGCACGCCATTTTTTAAAATCCAACTTTCCAGCTGAGTAGATTGAGGCATACACTATTTTCTGAGTATCCCACGAATTTCACATATGGAATTGGCAACAAAATGTGTGCTGACCTGTCCACCTTACCCCCCTCCCCTGCATACAGTCATACAGAATGAGTAAAAGCTTCTTACATAAAGGGGGATGTTTTCCCCTTTATCCACAGTGCCTCCAAACACTTAGAAAATTGAATAACATATTCAAAAGAGAAAACCAGATTGAAACTAGAAGACAAAACTAAGTCACATAAACTTCCAGGGAGTAACAGATTTTTTTTTCTTCTTTTTCTAACTTTAGTTTCAGGATAATTACTTTACAATATTGTGATGGGTTTTGCCATACATCAACATGAATTGGCCTTAGGCATACATATGTCCTCTCCCTCCTGAATCTCCTCTCACCTCACTCCCCACCCCATCCCTCCAGGCCATCACAGAGCCCTGCCTTTGGGTGGTCTGCATCATTTATCAAGCTCCCACTGACTATCTAATTTACATATGGTAATACATATGTTTCAGTCCTATTCTCTCGAATCATCCTACCCTCTCCTTCTCCCACTGACTCCAAAAGTCTGTTCTTTATGTCTGTGTCTGCTTTGCTGCCCTGCACTTAGGATCATCCGTACCACCTTTCTAGTTCCATACACAAGCGTTGTAATACTATACTTGTCTTTCTCTTTCTGACTTACTTCAATCTGTATAATAGGCTCTATGTTCATCCACCTCATTGGAACTGACTCAAATATGTTCCCTTTTCTAGATGAGTAATATTCCTTTGTATATATGTACCACAACTTCCTTATTCACTCATCTCCAGTGGACATCTAGGTGGCTTCCATGTCCTAGTTATTGTAAATAGTGCTGCAATGAACACTGAGGTACATGTCTTTTTCAATTCTGGTTTCCTCAGAGTATATGCCCAGTTATGGAATTTCTGGGTTTTATGGTACTTTGGGTGATTCCCTGATAGCCCAGAATATGCTTGCAATGTAGGAGACCTGGGTTTGATCCCTGGGTTGGGAAGATCCTCTGGAGGAGGACATGGCAACCCACTCCAGTACTATTGCCTGGAGAATTCCATGGACAGACAAGCCTGGTGGCCTACAGTCCATAGGGTTGCACAGTCAGACATGACTGAAGCGACTAAGCAGCAGCAACAGCAGCATGGTAGTTTTATTTCTAGTTTTTTTAAGGAATCTCTGTACCATTCTCCATAGTGGTTGTATCAGTTTGCATTCCCACCAACTGTGTAAGAGGGCTCCCTTTTCTCCATAGCCTCTCCAAAATTTAGCATTTGTTTTTTGATTATGGCCATTCTGACAAGTGTGGGATGATACTTCATTGTGGTTTTGATTTGCATTTCTTTAATAGTGAGTGATGTTGAGCATCTTTTCATGTGTTTGTTAGCTATCTGTATGTCTTCTTTGGAGAAATGTTTGTTTAAGTCTTCTGCCCACCTTTTGATTCGATTGCTTGTATTTCTGGTATTGAGCTGCATGAGCTGCTTGAATATATTGGAGCTTAATTCTTTTTTAACTGTTTTTTTGTTATTATTTTCTTTCATTCTGAGGGTTGTCTTTTCACCTTGCTTATAGTTTCCTTTATTGTGCAAAAGTTTTTAAGTTTAATTAGGTCCCATTTGTTAATTTTTGTTTTAATTTCCATTACTCTAGCAGGTGCGGAGAAGGCAATGGCAAGCCACTCCAGTACTCTTGCCTAGAAAATCCCATGGATGGAGGAGCCTGGTAGGCTGCAGTCCGTTGGGTCGCTAAGGGTTGGACACTACTGAGCGACTTCACTTTCACTTTTCACTTTCACTCATTGGAGAGGGAAATGGCAACCCACTCCAGTGTTCTTGCCTGGAGAATCCCAGGGATGGGGGAGCCTGGTGGGCTTCCGTCTATGGGGTCACACAGAGTCGGACACGACTGAAGTGACTTAGCAGCAGCAGCAGGTGGGTCATAGAGGATCTTGCTGTGATTTATGTCAGAGAATGTTCTGCCTATGTTTTCCTCTAAGAGTTTAATAGTTTCTCAGAGGATAAGATGTTTGGATGGCATCACTGACTCAATGGACATGGGTTTGGGTGAACTCCGAGAGTTGGCGATAGACAGGGAGACCTGGCATGCTGTGGTTCATGGGGTTGCAAAGAGTCGGACACGACTGAGTGACTGAACTGAACTGAACTGAACATCTTACATTTAGGTCTTTAATTCATTTTCAAGGCCACCGTCACCCTGATACCAAAACTGGACTAAGGTGCCACAAAAAAGAAAATTGCAGGCCACTATCACTGATGAACATGGATGCAAAAATCCTCAACAAAATTCTAGCAAACAGAATCCAACAACACATTAAACAGACTATATACCATGATAAATGGGCTTTATTGCAAGGATGCAAGAAATCTTCAATAAATGCAAATTAATCAATGTGATACACCATATTAACAAATTGAAAGATAAAAACCATATGATCATTTCAATAGATTCAGATAAAGCCTTTGACCCAAAATTCAACACCCATTTATGATAAAAACTCTCCAGAAAGTAAGCCTAGAAGGAAATACCTCAACATAATAAAGGCCATATATGACAAACCCACTTCAAATATTATCGTCAATGGTGAAAAACTGAAAGCATTTCCTCTAAAATCAGGAAGAAGACAAGCATGCCCACTCTTAACCACTATTATTCAACATAGTTTTGGAAGTCCTAGCCACAGCAATCAGAGAAGAAAAAGAAATAGAAAGAATCCAGATTGGAAAAGAAATAAAACTCTCACTGCAGATGACATGATTCTCTACATAGAAAACTCTAAAGATGCCACCAGAAAATAACTAGAGCTAATCAATGAATATAGTAAATTTGTAGTATATGAAATTAATATACAAAAATCCCTTGCATTCCTATATGCTAGCAGTGAAAAATCAGAAAGAGAAAATAAGGAAACAATTTCATTCACACCATTACAACAAATATTTAGGAATAAATTTACCTAAAGAGGCAAAAAACCTGTATGTATAAAACTGTAAGACACTGATGAAATAAAGATAACATAAACAGATGGAGAGATATACCATATTCTTGAGTTAGACGAATCAATATAGTGAAAATGACTGCTGCTGCTAAGTCACTTCAGTCGTGTCTGACTCTGTGCGACCCCATAGACGGCAGCCCACCAGGCTCCCCCGTCCCTGGGATTCTCCAGGCAAGAACACTGGAGTGGGTTGCCATTTCCTTCTCCAATGCATGAAAGTGAAAAGTGAAAGTGAAGTTGCTCAGTCATGTCCGACCCTCAACAACCCCATGGACTGCAGCCTTCCAGGCTCCTCCGTCCATGGGATTTTCCAGGCAAGAGTATTGGAGTGGGGTGCCATTGCCTTCTCCTGTATTTCTGTTTTTGTGACAGTACCATACTGTCCTGATGACTGTAACTTTGTAGTATAGTATGAAGTCAGGAAGGATGATTCCTCCAGTTCCATTCTTCTTTCTCAGGATTGCTTTGGCTATTCAGGATCTTTTGTGTTTCCATACAAATTGTGACATTATTTGTTCTAGTTCTGTGAAAAATACCATTAGTAGTTTGATAGGAATTACATTCAGTCTATAAATTGCAAACAGAAATATAGATCAATGGAACAAAATAGAAAGTCTGGAGATAAACCCATGCACCTATGGACACCTTATCTTTGACAAAGGAGGCAAAAATTAACAGATGATAAGAAATAGTCTCTTCAACAAGTGGTGCTGGAGAAACTGGTCAACTACATGTAAAAGTTTTAAATTAGAACATTTTCTGACATTGCACACAAAAATCAATAGCTTTTAATAAAAGATTTTAAAGATTGAGGCTTCCCTGGTATCTCAGCTGATAAAGATCTGCCTGCAATGTGGGAGACCTGGGTTCAGTCCCTGGGTTGGGAAGATCTCCTGGAGAAGGGAATGGCTACTCACTCTAGTATTCTGGCACATGCAAAAGTATGAAATTAGAACACTTTCTGACACTATACACAGAAAGAAATAGCTTTTAATAAAATATTTTAAATATTAGGGGTAAGTAAATAGAGATATGCCTTGGAGGCATTTAAATATTGGCACTAAATGTGACAAAATTGTCTGAATAGACAGTACAGTTTCCGGCCAACTGGCCAAAAGAATAATGCTATTAAAAGAGACATTATCTAGACTCTGTTAGAATAACAAAGTATAATTTTGAACAGATTCTGAAGTCAAGATATGGCTAATATAAGGTATTCCCAAATTTTCAACAAACATTTGTTCATACATCTTGTGGGAAAAAGGCAATATTTGTTCCTGAGTTTTTACTCAATGCAAACAAATACACAAACGTGCATAAAAGACACATATACACACTCACACATATATACATATTAACACACACACCTAGATATACACATAAACACATATGTATACATTTGACCACACTTAAATATGTACACAGTACACTCACCTATCTATACACACACACACACGTACACACATAAGTATACGCAGACTTGCCCTCTCTCAGAAGAATGTATGGCAGGTTATTAGCCTCGCACTATCTTTTCGTGAAACATTTATTTCTTCCCTCCATTCTTTCTAGATTTTACATAACACAAAGATCAGGAAATGACAAACCTCAGCCTATGGGTAGAATCTGATCAGCCACCTGTTATAATATGGTCTGTGAACTGAGTGCTGTGTACATTTTTAAATTGTTTGAAAAAAATTAACATGATATGTTAAAACAGTGTGAAATCCATATTTTAGTGTCCATAAATAGTTTTCTTGGAATACTGCCATACTCATTTATCTTGGATTATCTAAGACTGTTTGGGCTACAACAGGAGATCTGAGTAGTTGCTAGAGACTACATGTGGCTCTCTCACTGCTTCAGACTGCTATTCAAGACAATACCAATCACAGTGATACAGCTATAAATCCACAGTATTTCAAGTGCCACACATATCTCCACCCTAGGACTTTTAATGTTTTTTAAATTATCAGTATATATGCATTATGTTAAAACAGAAGAGAAGTGGACTTATGTTGTACTGTCAAGACATAATAGAGTGTAGGTTATTTTGTTATTGAGTTAGATCAGTAAATAAGAAATTAATAAACAAGGCATCAATATACTGGAAGTCCTAACAAGAATAAAATGCAGGAAAAGAAATAAAAGGCAAGCAAACTGGAAAGGAAGGAATAAAATGGTCCTTATTCATAAACCATATGATTGTTTACAAAGAAAATCTCATAGAAGCTACACAAATTTTCTGAAGCTAATAAATGAATCTAGCTAGTTCACAGAATAAAAATCAACATGAAAGGTCAATTTTACTCATATACTAGCAGGGAACAATTAGAATCTAAAATTTAAAAACCAAAAATCACTTAAAGTAGCACCCCCAAGATACTTAGGTATACACCTACTATACTGAAAACTACAAACCACTGATAAAAGAAACCATAGAATACCATAACAAATGGCGAGAGATAGCATGTGCACAGATTAGAAGGTTTAAGATGTCAGTTCTCCCAAACTTTATCTACTGATTCAAAGTAATCCCAGTCAAAATCCTAACAAGCTTTTTTGTTGATATCAATAAGCTGATTCTAAAGGTAGTACAAAAAGACAAAGATTTAAAACAACCAAGACAATTGTGAAAAAGAACAAAATTGGAATATTCACATTAACCTGATTTCAAGACTTATTCCAAGGCTTCTGCTGCTGCTGTTTAATCACTAAGTCGTGTCCAACTCTTTGTGAGGCTAGCTACTGCAGCCTGTCAGGCTTCTCTGTCCATGGGATTTTCCAGGCCAGAATACTGGAGGGGGTTGCCATTTCCTTCTCCTAGGGATCTTCCCACTTCCCAATATTAAAGTAAGCAGTGTGGTACTGGCACAAGGATAGACACAAAAATCAACAGAACAGAATAAAGAGCCCACAAAAATATAGTCAACTGAATCTTGGCAAAGGGTAAAATGTAATTCAGTGAATACAGGATAGTTTTTCAACAAATGTTGCTGGGAAAATTGGATGTGAATATGCAGAAACAATAAACATAGACACAAACTTAAAAGTTCAAAATAGATTATGTTGCTGCTGCTGCTAAGTCGCTTCAATCGTGTCCAAATCTGTGCGACCCCTTAGACGGCAGCCCACCAGGCTCCCCCGTCCCTGGGATTCTCCAGGCAAGAACACTGGAGTGGGTTGCCATTGCCTCCTCCGAAAATAGATCGTAGACCTATATTAAAATGAAAACTATAAAATTTCTAGAAGTAGACATAGGAGTAAATTTCTATGACCTCGAGTTTGGCAATAGAGTATTAGACACAATACCCAAAGTAAAATTTGTGAAAGAGAAATAATAGATTGAATTTTAAAAAGTCTTGGACTTTATCCGTCAAAGACTGATAAGATAATGAAAAGACAAATCACAGACTGAGAGAAACTATTTGCAAACGATATACTTGATAAATGACTTACATCAAGAGTATATAAAGCTCTTAAATTTCAGTAATAAAACATTTTAAAATTGAACAATAAAAACTAATTTTAAAATGGCAAGTTATATGAACAGATACTTTACTGAAAAAATATATGGATGGCAAATAATCACATGAAAAGATGCTCAACATCATCTGTCAGTTCAGTTCAGTTGCTCAGTCGTGTCTGAATCTTTGCGACCCCATGAACTGCAGAACGCCAGGCCTCCCTGTGCATCAACAACTCCCGGAGTCCACCCAAACCGATGTCCAGTGATGCCATCCAACCATCTCATCCTCTGTCATCCCCTTCTCCTCCTGCCCTCAATCTTTCCCAGCATCAGGGTCTTTTCCAGTGAGTCAGCTCTTTGCCTCCTCCTCAGCCCCCTACCAAGTGCAGTGCTCTCACCTCCTCCGCCAAATCGGGTAGAGTTGCCAGTGCCTCGCGAGCACCTGTCCAGCACCAACTGTGACAGTGTTCCATCTCAGAGCAGCAGTTAAGAACTCTGCCTTGAAATCCAAACTCCTGGCGTGCCATGAGGCTATATCTTCTGTGGCCTCTGCAGAATTCTCAGGCATTCCTTAGGTGTCCAGCCCTAGTCTTCACCCACAGGTCTGGATGAAGTCAGGTCTGATTATTTGTCTGTCTCCACAACTCGTTGGCACACACCTGGCTCTGTTCCCTCCTCTAGTTGTATAAAGAAAAGTAAACCAATTTTGGTGACTGACTCGGCAGTGTCCACATCAAGCAGACAAACAAACAAAAAAATTAGATGGTGATACAGGCCTGACAATGACAGTAATGATTACAACACATCATTGTCATAGACAGTAATGATTACAACACATCATTGTCATAGACAGTAACTGAGTTTCTATTTAGGTGGTGTGGAGAAGCTATCTTTGAGGACTGACTTCTAAACTGACAGCTTAAGAAAGTCTGCCTGCAGGAGCTTTCCAGGCAGAGTGGGCACTAGTACAAAACCCTCTAGTCAAAATAGGGGGTTTGTTCAAAGAACACAAGAAGGCCAGTGAATATGGAGGACAGTACAAGGGCCCTAAGATATGTAGTTGGACAGAGGGCCAGGAATATAGCATATCAGACTTTGTAGGTCAGAGTATGGAGTTCTAAATGTGATGGAAAATCAATACGGCTTTAGATAAATACAAATCAAAATCACAGTGAGATACCACTACACACCTATTCCGTTCCGTTCACTCCGTTCAGTCACTCAGTCGTGTTCGACTCTTTGCGACCCCGTGGACTGTAGCCTACCAGGCTTCTCCGTCCATGGGATTCTCCAGGCAAGAATACTGGAGTGGGCTACCATCTCCTTCTCCAGGGGATCTTCCCGACCCAGGGATCAAACCCGGGTCTCCCGCATTGGAGGCAGACGCTTTAACCTCTGAGCCACCAGGGAAGCCCAACTATTAGAATCACTAAAACCCGAAAAATTGACAGTAACAAATGCTGACTAGGATGTGGAACAATAGAAACGCTCATACATTTCTAATAAAGAAGGAAAGCAGTACAGTCACTTTAGAAAGCAATTTGGCAGTTTCTTGTAAATTAAACATAGACTTCCCACACAGCCCAGAAATTGCACTCCTAAATATTCACCAGTGTTTTGTACATTTCGTTCTGCACAAACACATCTGTGTGAATGTAATAGCTTCCATGTCTTAGCAGTGGTAAAGTTTTATTGTGATGTATATATACATATACATATATATATATATATTTATAAAATCATTTTTTGGATCAGCATCGAAATTGTAATTTTTCTGAGTGAGAAGAACCAATCTCAACTACTATTAATGAATACTGAATTACTTTGGAATTGGTGATGGACAGGGAGGCCTGGCATGCTGTGATTCATGGGGTCACAAAGAGTCGGACATGACTGAGTGACTGAACTAACTGAACTGAACTGAAGAGTTGGTAATGTTTATTACTGAATTCAACTTAGAATTACAAAGCCAACAGTGCTTTGACATGAGCAATATATAGTATGGTAAAATTAATGTGAGGACACTAATGCTTTTGGATTGCAGGTAAATCAAACTGCTTTATACACTATTTACAATATCAAATGTTAAAACAAGGTGTGAGATATGCATTTCCAAAAATTATTTTAGTGTTTCTATTTGACAAATGCAACTGTAGTTTCAGTAGCATTTTTGAGACCTCAGTGCAAGTGCCAAAAAAATTTCTATATTTCAAAATCCATTTAACTGTACAATTGAGGAACTTCCACCTGTCTTTCTATTGAAGTGGTTAATCTGCACAGCAATGACATGGTAAATGGCAAACATCAAGAGAACAATCTATATTCTAGATTTCTATAGATGAATTCTAAGTGAAAAATGTGTTTAAGATCATAACTCATAGATTGCTATCAATGTTTAGCAAAACCTAGAGTCCCTTGGACTGCAAGGAGATCCAACCAGTCCATTCTAAAGGAGATCAATCCTGGGTGTTCATTGGAAGGACTGATGCTAAAGCTGAAACTCCAATACTTTGGCCACCTCACGTGATGAGTTGACTCACTGGAAAAGACTCTGATGCTGGGAGGGATTAGGGTGGCAGGAGACGGGGACAACAGAGAATGAGATGGCTGGATGGCATCTCCAATTCAATGGACATGAGTTTGAGTGAACTCCGGGATTTGGTGATGGACAGGGAGGCCTGGCGTGCTGTGATTCATGGGGTTGCAAAGAGTCGGACATGACTGAGCGACTGAACTGAAGTGAACTGAACTGAAAGGGATTGATTCCCTTGTGGCTCAGTGGTAAAGTATCTGCCTGCCAACATAGGAGACGTGGGTTTGATCCCTGGGTTGGGAAGATCCCCTGGAGAAGGAAATGGCAACCCACTCCAGTATTCTTCCCTAGGAAATCCCATGGACAGAAGAGCCTGGTGGGCTACCGTCCATGGGGTCTCAAGAGTTGGACATGACTTAGCGACTAAACAACAACAAAAGCAAATCTGTGTGAAAGATATTTTTTAAGATGAAATATGTAAAATCTCCTCAAAGATCAGCTTTAACAGATGAATATTTGCAATTGATTTTGTTTGTGTTCAGTCACTCAGTCATGTCTGACTCTGCAACCCCACAGACTGTAGCCTGCCAGGCTCCTCTGTCCATGGGATTTTCCCAGCAAGACTGTTGGAGTGGGTTGCCATTTCCTCCTCCAGGGAATCTTCCCAACCTAGGGATTGAACCCAAGTCTCCTGAATCTCCTGCATTGCAGGTGAATTATTTACAGCTGAATCCCTGGGGCTTCTCATACTAACTGAACTGAAAATTAAGCAAAATAATATCCTAAAATTGAATTCCATTCTTTTCATTAGTAGATGTGAATTACTTTAGTGAAAAAAATACACAATAATTATTACTATATTTTTATTTACACTTTAATATTTGCTGATAAAAATGTGGAAGTTTATTTATGAGTACCTACATAGTAACCTCAATTTTGCCTCTTGGTTCACAAAGCCAAGATATTTATTATCTGACCTTTTACATAGTTTGCCAACCTGTGCCCTAGTGTATTTGACATCATAACTAGAGCTGTTATTGCTCTCCAGGGACCAGAAGAGACTCTACTCCTGCTCTCTGAATGGGAGTTAAGGTGTATGGAGTAGTTTTCTTTTCTCAGTGCCATATATTCTAACATCAAGATTGAAATTTGGAAAATATTTTTCCATAAAATAGTTGAAATTAGTTGTGTGAAATAGGTGTATTACTAGTGGAACCTGTTCTTCCACCCTTTTAAACAGTAAGTGTGCTTTGGTGAGCCTGAGCACCTAAACAGCATTTTAAGTAGATTTCCCAGGAAAATGAATACTGGGTTCCTTAAAAATAACTAGAAATCACACTTTCAGAACAGAGCTTTATTACAATTCAAAAATTACCTATAATTTTTTTATGCTTCCCTTAAATAACATAGCATCAAGGATAGTTTACACTAGTCCTCACCCAGTTTCTAGTTCCAGGGCAGTCTTCTACTTCCCAGCTTATTGTAAAAAAGCGCCTTTTAAAAAATCATCTTAGTGACTGGGTACTCAATCAGCAAACAACTCTGTTAAATATAAATCAGTTAATGTTGATAAATACATTAAGAATTATGAACATGATATTAGGTCGTTTATATTATTATCTCCAAGTAGAATTGAACTGCTGGGTGAAATAATGCCACTCTTCTTTCTGGTAGCCAGATTGACTTCCAGGCAGGAAACCACCTCACTCCCTTAAGGTAGATAATTACACACTGAAACCCACATGAGTCTCATTAATGAGCAGGCCAAGGTAATAAACAGAGCCCATAACTTCTTATTAGGCTAATATGCCTGCACTTGGGATAAAAAATAATTCCACATTGAATAAACCTGATAATCAACAGTTGAGTTAGGCAAAAGTGTTAGGCTGGGTATATTGAAGTAAAATATAAAACAAAGGCAGTAAAATAAGCATACATATAATAAAAATACCTATTTATTCATCTATTCATCCACAAATCTACTTATTTTGTAGAAGTTTATATTTCCTGCAAATACAAGTCAACATCCACTTTTAAAATTTATTTTCCATTTTATAATCATGTGTTCAATTTACAAATATTGTTTTTACTAGATTCTAGGCAAGTTGTTAAGACATATGTCATCAATTTGCAATGGGAAAATGGGCAATAAATGTCTAATTATCAAAATGTATAAATGGATGGTAATTTCTTACACTGAAGAGCTTTTACAATTTAAGATTATTTTACCTACATTATATCATTTGTGACCCATAACAACCCTATTAGATAAGAATTATTTATTTTATACTTAAGAAAATTGATACTCTCAAGTGAAAAGATTTGTGAATGATTCTACAATAAACTGAAATCTTATGATTCAAAGTTTAGAAGTTTTTTCACTACACCAAATCTATCTTATTCTTTTTGATAATATTGATTTTGAATTGACTGTTGTTTCTTCAACCTCAACACTTGAATAACAACTTTATCAATTTTTTTCCTTACTATTTGAAGAACCATACTTTCCTTGTTTTTAGTACCTCCACAGCATCTTTTAAATTCCTCTTCATTTGTCTTCTCCTCAAATCAAATGTAGCAAATGCTACTGCTTTTATTATGATCGTACATTCAATACCTTTTTCTCTATCCCTTTGGAGAATTGCTCTTCTACATTTTCGCTTATTGAATTTACTACCATGTTAGAACTTTCTTTCTCTATAACTCAGCCTAAAAGACTGTGGACTAAACACATTTTCCCCTGAAAATTGTGACATGTCATAGTGGAGAAAGCATTTGTCTAGGCATAAAATACTTGATCCACCGTTAAGTTGAGTTTCTCATTTTGATTGGTCTCTAACTCCTTAAGATTTGAAGTAGCGATGACTGTAGATTACCTTGGAATTGTCACTTAAATTTCTAATAATGACATTTTGTGGGAGAAAATTATTAATAAAATAATAATTTCTAATATTCAATAAAGGTGTACTATGTGCTAGACATTATGTTCACCATTTTATGTATATTATCACTTATAATCCTCAATAAACCTCTTTAAGGCAGATATTCTCACTCTTAAATTGCATTGGTGACCCAAAAATAGTGTGGTTAATAACATGAGCTCCATAGCCAGACTATCAGGGAAAGAACCCTACTTTCATCACCCTCTATTTTCTTTTATGAAAATACTGATTTTAATCCTTTTGAACTTTTGCCAGATATTCTTCTGAAAGAAGACAGGTGTATGTGTTTGTGCATGTGTGTGTATGTATCTTTTTATGTGTATGAAAGTGAAAGTGAACATCGCTCAGTTGTGTCCGACTCTTTGTGACCCCATGGACTGTAGTCCTCTGTCCATGCGGACTCTTCAGGCAAGAATACTGGAGTGGGTGCCGTTCCTTTCTCCACAGGGGCTTCTCAACCCAGGGATCAAACCTGAGTCTCCCTCACTGCAGGTGGATCCTTTACCGTCTGAGCCACCAGGGAAGCCCATGTGTATGTGCAAACATATTTGAGTGTATATGTGTATTGTGTGTATGAATGTTTGTGAGTGCTTACATGTGTATTTGTGAGTGGGTGTGTATGTTTTATGTGTACACATGCATGTGTGTTTCTGTGTGATTGAGTGAGCGCTCAAGAGCTGATGTCACCCCTCTCCCACAAAGCATATGTACAGATAGTGAGTTGTGTGCTATTAATTTGGAGATACCCATGCATGAGCTATATCTTGGCTTCAGAATCTAGTTCAAAGTACATCATACAAATGCACCATGAATTTCAAATGTGTGAGGAAAAAACCCACTAGCTTCCAGTATTTCTGCATCTAAACTGCTAGTTTCAATGTATATTATGATAGTTAACTGTTTATAAAGATTATTTTTATTTTATAATTTTATTACTTTGGTTAATTTTTTTATTTTCTTGTATTTAGGTATGTGCTAATTTTATTTGCAGAAAACTTTTTCTAAATGTATATATTTTACTTTCCTATGTTTATATCTTATTTTCCTCTTTTAAAAGCTATGGCTCAGTATTTTCTGGTGTGTTATTAAATAAGAGTTGGTACAGAATACATTCTTATTCTTATTTTTGAAAGGAATAACAATAAACATAAAGTTTTTCCACTAAGCATAATGTTAGTTCCAGATTTTAAATGTGTATTCTTGGTCATGCTTAGAAAGAAACACTCAAACATAATTTTTAGTGTTTTAATTAAAAATAGATGCAGAATTTTAGCATTTCTTCTTATCATCTATCGGGATAATTATATGATATTTTTATCATCTTTCCTACTAATGTGATGAGTTATATTAATAATCTATCCTGTACTATACAAGAATTTTTGGCTTCACTAAATCCTACTTAATAATAATGGAAACATTTGGTTTAATTTAATTATTTTTAATCTTTGAATTGAGTTAAATGTTATTTTTAATTTTAATATCTCTATTTACAGATGAAGCTACCTGTCACTTTCTTTGGACTGGTCTTTTTATGTGATTTAATATTTTTATTTCTAAATGTGACTAAGATAAGATTCAGTGTTCTTAATAAGCTGATTTTCCCCTGGAAAATAAAATAATAATTCTTCAGTAAATCTATTTGAGACAGGACTGATGCAAAAGATTCTAGTGCAGTTTCTCAAATGTGGTCCTGAGGGGCACTTTGTTCAAATTCATTTCAGAAGGTCTTAAGTGTGTCCAACTCAGACTTACTGACAGGGCCACTTTATGACTTTTGTGGACTATAGGCACTTTTCCCATCATGGGCTTCTTTCTCCATAGGAAAATATTAAAAATTACACTTCACTTATGTGTTAGTATAGGTAAAAAGCATATGAATAGTATGTATTTTAAACTTTTTGTTTGATTTGAAAGTTCATATATTTTTCTTCTGATTAAAAAAAATTTTTTCATAGGCCCCTAAGACTGACAGGGCCCTAGAACCTGTGCCTCTTAAGACTAATTGGAACATGGGCCTACATACTAGACCAGACTCTTCAGGTGCAGAAGGCAGAAATCTGCTTTTGAACAGGCAGCTTCTGGGGGTCAAGTGCACAGTGAAGTAGTCACTAAGAGAACCAGGTTCATTGAGGACCAATCTAATCTTTGTCACTAACTGACAGCTAGTAATAAGCTATTTCTATTAGTTAATAGTAGACAAGTAAAAGGGCTAGTCTCTTAGCCTCTTCAGTGTTAATGGTTTTGTCTTTAATGACTCTATATTCCTCTTGCTACAAATTTTTATGAAGTTCTCTAGCGAGAACTGATGACTTTCTCATCTCCTTTCATTCAACATCTAGACAAACGGATACATCAGAAACTGTGCCAAGCAGCATATGAGGGACTAGGAATACTAGTCACTGAATAACATACATTTGGACCCTGACACCTTTGGGCTTACAGTATAGTGGAGGGAAAAGAGGTTCAATAAATGAAAACATTGGGGGATGTTAAAATAAGAAAGTATGGGATGATAAGACGTAATCTAGGCTAGAAAGCCTGAGAATGCCATACTTGAGAATGAATGGTACTTAGCGGGTCAGAAATGATGTTAAGGTTACAGATGGAGAAAGCACTGTACCTGAATCCATGAAGGCAATGCAATATGACGCATCTGAAGATCTTAAAGAAAAGTAACCTAGATAGCATATTAAAAAGCAGAGACATCACTTTGCCAACCAAGGTCCATCTAGTCAAGGCTATGGTTTTTCCTGTGGTCATGTATGGATGTGAGAGTTGGACTGTGAAGAAAGCTGATCAACGAAGAATTGATGCTTTTGAACTGTGGTGCTGGAGAAGACTCTTGAGAGTCCCTTGGACTGCAAGGAGATCCAACCAGTCCATTCTAAAGGAGATCGATCGATCTTGGGTGTTCATTGGAAGGACTGATGCTAAAGCTGAAACTGCAATACTTTGGCCACCTCATGCGACGAGTTGACTCACTGGAAAAGACTCTGATGCTGGGAAGGATTGGGGGCAGGAGGAGAAGGGGACGACAGAGAATGAGAAGGCTGGATGGCATCACCGACTTGATGGACATGAGTTTGAGTTGACTCTGGGAGTTGGTGATGGACAGGGAGGCCTGGCATACTGTGATTCATGGGGTCGCAAAGAGTCGGACACGACTGAGCGACTCAACTGAACTGAACTGAAGGATGGCTGGAACATAAATGAAAAGGGAAAGAAGAGCATTTTATGTGGATTGAGAAGTTCATTTTCCGTTGTTTGTTTTATTTCATTCCAAACAGAATCCAAGATGACTTGTTTATTTATTCATATTGTGCCCAATCCGTTTATTTAGGCAATATTTACTCAAAGCTTCTCAGGTTACACACACTGCTACAATAAATGTTCTAACGGGCCTTACAACCTTTGGGTGAGACAGACATTGAGCAGCTAATTGAACAACTCATTATGTAATTAAGCTTATACTAATGCTACAGAAGAAAAACACAGCATGTTATAAGAACATAAGGAAAAAACTGAGTCCACTTGAATGCTGAAAACTGGAGGGTAAATAGAAATCTGAATTTCTAGAGAAATGTGAAAATAAAAAACCTTCTAAGAAACAGAATAACATGTGGTAAGAACCTAAAATAGAAAGAGCTTAGCAAACTCTGGTTGTATTTTGTAAATTTTTAACAATTTAATCTTGTCATATTAATATATAGCTAAGTCATGTACATTGTGGAAATAATATTTGATCAAAAATCACAGGAATAGTCTTAACAATGCAAACAGCTAGCTATTCAATTAGTTAAAATCTCTTCATCTATAAAGTGTATATTGGATTAGTTATTTCAAAGACTAATATAAATTTAGTTGTTATAAAGCATTTCATATGTGCCAAAAGTTAAAAGTGAAAGTGAAGTCACTCAGTCGTGTCCGACTCTTTGCGACCCCATGGACTGTAGCCCACCAGGCTCCTCCCTCCATGGGATTCTCCAAGCAAGAGTACTGGAGTGGGTTGCCATTTCCTTCTCCAGGGGATCTTCCCAACCCAGGGATTGAACCCAGGTCTCCTGCATTCCAGGCAAAGGCTTTAACCTCTGAGCCACCAGGGAAGCCCCAAACACTATATTAAATTATTTCATTTATCTCTTCAGTTATCTAATGAAATAGACATTCTTTTCTGTATATTTTTGTGGGTATATGCTTTAATTCTTTTGAATACATGTACCCAGGGTGGAGTTGAGAGATCATGTGATAATTATATCTTTTTATATTTTGAGAAATTATCAGTTTTCCATTTAAGCTGTACTATGTTTTTACATTCCCACCAGCATTGCATAAGCATTCCATTTTTCTCACATCCTTGTTCACATTGGATATTTTCTTTGTTTTAGTAATATCTATTTGTTGGGTATAAAGTGGTTCCTTATTGTGGCTTTGATTTGCATTTCTCTTATGAGTGATTAGTGGTGTCCTTTAGCAATAGAAACCTTCCTCGGAAATTATCTAGTTTCTTTACATAATGTTTTGGTTTATTTTCCATTATTGATTTTTGTTTGTTTGTTTGCTGCCCTCTATAATGTTTTTACTTACATTTATACCTACATAAACTGACATACTGATTTTGGGTTAAAAAATCTCAAAACTTGTATTTCTTTTTCCCTCTAGTAGTTTTTTTCATTTTTCCTTTTATTACTGTTACTGTTATTTAGAATATATAACTCAATATTGCTAGGTGTTTTATTATTTGTAACTCTATTATATGGTCAACCTGTTGATTTCTTCTAATGTTCAAAACAATGAAATATACCATACCATATAGCATTATAGTAACTCCTTCTCACCTTTATTTTTATGGGCAAAATGCTCTTAAAATATTTTTCCCATTTGATTTTAATAGTACCCCTTACAGGCAAAAAAGGCTGGAGGTTGTTTGTTATTCAGTCAATTGCTTTTCTCTTCCAACAGAACTGTCTCTTTATATATTGTTATTCCTCTTTATTTCATTTTAAAATAACCTACCATTTTTTACATTCTTCTGCTATTTATATATTTGACAGCAGTTCCAAATAATTTAGTGTTTATTTTTATTAGCTTAAAAAATTGAACTCTATCGCCATAAAGATAAGGAATCTAGCATCTTGACTCTATCACAGTCACCTGAAAAACCATTTTGAGCTTTATATATTTATACACTATTTAAAACCTAAAAAACTTAGTCTAAATTAATATTGATTTTATTTTATTGAAACGTGGGCTTCCAGATGGCACTACTGGTAAAGAACCCATCTGCCAATGCAGGAGACATAAGAGATGCAGGTTCGGCAGACGCGAGAGACGCCTGACTCCGACGGCGCAGACGCGAGAGATTCCCGGCTCCGGCGCAACCGACCACGTGCAGAATCGTGGCTGAGAGGAGCTGCCCCGCGCCCAGGGTTAGGGCAGTGGCCGAGAGGAGCTGTACCATGTCCAGGAGGCGGTGGCTGCTTGGGCACTGGAGGGCCGAGAGGAGCTGATCCACATTCAAAGCAGGAGGGGCGGCCTTGAGGAGATACCCCTCGTCCAAGGTAAGGTACAGCGGCTGCACCTTGCTGGAGCAGCTGGGAAGAGATACTCCACGACCAAGTGGAATATAAGAATCCAGTGTTCTGGGGAGGAAGGAACAAGATGGCGGAGGGATAAGACGGCGAGACCACTTTCTCTGCCACAAATTCATCAAAAGAACATTTGAATGCGGAGTAAAGTCCACAAAACAACTTCTGAATACTGGCAGAGGTCATCAGGCTCCCAGAAAAGCAGCCCATTGTCTTCTAAAGGAGAGAGAAGAAATCCAGCTCCACCCACCAGAACACCGACACATGCTTCCCTAACCAGGGAACCCGGACAAGTCACCCGTCCAACCCCACACACAGCGAAGAAACTACATAATAAAGAGAACTCCACAAACTGCAAGAAGAGGGAAAGGCCACCCCAAGCAAAGCAATATAAGCAAGATGAAGAGGCAGAGAAATACCCAGCAAGTAAAGGAACAAGATAATTGCCCACCAACACAAACAAAAGAAGAAGATATAGGGAATTTACCTGATAAAGAATTTCAAATTTTGATGGTGAAAATGATTCAAAATCTTGAAAGCAAAATGGAGTTACAGATAAATAACCTGGAGAAAAGGATTGAGAAGATGGAAGAAAGATTTAATAAGGACTTAGAAGAAATAAAAAAGAGTCAATATACAATGAATAATGCAATAGATGAGATCAGAAACTCTCTGGAGGGAACAAACAATAGAATAACAGAGGCAGAAGACAGGATTAGCGAACTAGAAGATAGAATTGTAGAAATAAATGAAACAGAGAGGAAAAAAGAAAAATGAATTAAAAGAAATGAGGACAATATTAGAGACCTCTGGGACAATGTTAAACGCTCCAACATTCGAATCATAGGAGTCCCAGAAGAAGAAGACAAAAAGAAAGACCATGAGAGAATACTTGAGGAGATAATAGTTGAAAACTTCCCTAAAATAGGGAAAGAAATAATCACCCAAGTCCAAGAAACCCAGAGAGTCCCCAACAGGATAAACCCAAGGCGAAATACTCCAAGACACATATTAATCAAATTAACAAAGATCAAACACAAAGAACAAATATTAAAAGCAGCAAGGGAAAAGCAGCAAATAACACATAAGGGGATTCCCATAAGGATAACAGCTGATCTTTCAACAGAAACTCTTCAGGCCAGAAGGGAGTGGCAAGACATACTTAAAGTGATGAAAGAAAATACCCTACAGCCCAGATTACTATACCCAGCAAGGATCTCATTCAAATATGAAGGAGAAATCAAAAGCTTTACAGACAAGCAAAAGCTGAGGGAATTCAGCATCACCAAACCAGCTCTCCAACAAATGCTAAAGGATCTTCTATAGACAGGAAACACAGAAAGAGTGTATAAACTTGAACCCAAAGCAATAAAGAAAATGGCTACGGGATCATACTTATCAATAATTACCTTAAACGTAAATGGGTTGAAATTTTCAAAAAGGCTAGGAAACAATTCTCATAGCCATCAATAGTTCAGTGTTGAGTTCATGAATAGTTTTTAAAGTTTGGGACAAACTGTAGTATTTGCTATTTGAAGTACTATTTGTAATTGGCATATTACGATGTAACATTGGTCTTCATTTCCAACTTAAAACGCCTAAAAATGCCTAACTGGTTTTTAGATTTGTGAATTTAAGTTGAAATGTATTTTATGATGTTACTAAGCCTGCAGAAATATTGAAATATTTCAGAGAACTTATTCACTGTACATTTAATTTATTTTATTTATAAAAGTTATGAACTGTAGAAAGTTTTACTTGTTGGGTCAAATGCTTGTTGCTTCAAATGCTTGTTGCATTTGAAGTGCTAGTTACAAGAAAATCAAATACCTTCAATGTATAAATGCTATTAAGTTTTTAAAGGACTCTGGAATACAAGTTCAGTTCAGTTAAGTTCAGTTCAGTTCAGTCGCTCAGTCGTGTCCGACTCTCCGCGACCCCATGAATCACAGCACGCCAGGCCTCCCTGTCCATCACCAACTCCCGGAGTTCACTCAAACTCATGTCCACAGAGTCGGTGATGCCATCCAGCCATCTCATTCTCGGTCGTCCCCTTCTCCTCCCGCCCCCAACCTTTCCCAGCATCAGAGTCTTTTCCAGTGAGTTAACTCGTCGCATGAGGTGGCCAAAGTATTGGAGTTTCAGCTTTAGCATCAGTCCCTCCAATGAACATCCAGGATTGATCTCCTCTAGAATGGACTGGTTGGATCTCCTTGCAGTATAAGGGACTCTCAAGAGTCTTCTCCAACACCACAGTTCAAAAGCATCGATTCTTCGGTGGTCAGCCTTCTTCACAGTATACAAGTAAGTTTGTTTAAAGAAATTTAGTCTATTCAACCTGAATCAGCTCTGTCAAACATTAATTAAAAGCCTCATTTAAAAAAAAATAATAATAAATAAATAAATAATGGTGGTGGGAGGGAGGGTTGGGAAGCTGGCTGGAGGTGGAGGTGGTGAAGTTTATAAATCTAATTAAAAATGAAGTTGCATTTCCATTTTTCAAAACCACCCATCCACCAGCGTACTGTGTCACCAGACATTATGTACGATTTTACTTTGTGGCAGAAACCATTACATTTAAAAATTCATTACAGCAAGGTTAGTTAGACACATGATGGATGCAGCTTTAATCCTGCCATATATTATTACAGTTAAAATGTAAATGATGAAAAATATTTTGTGCTTATCAGCATTTATGTGGAAATGTGTTTTACAGTGATATATGGTGTTATATTTCTATTATTGTGATGAAAAAGAAAGCAATACAAAAAGACGAAGTGTTTATTAAAACATGAAAAAAAAAAAGAAATAAATGGTTTTGCAGCACTGAAGAGATTATAGAAAGTAAATAAGCTAGATCAGACCTGTTTTATGTAGTAATTTTATAGTTTATTTTAATTATTTCAGTTTTAAAATATTGTTATACTGTTAATTAGTTCTGATTGTTCATATTAAACTATTGTAATGCAAAAAAATAAATAAATAAATCCTAAAAAAAAAAAAAAAAAGAGAGATGCAGGTTCGATCCCTGGGTCAGGAAGATCCCCTGGAGAAGGGAATGGCAACCCACTCCAGTATTCTTGCCTGGAAAATTCCATGGATAGATGAGCCTGGCAGGATACAGTTCATAGGGTCGCAAAGAGTCGGACAAAACTGAACTGACTTAGTGCAGTACAGCTCGACATAACTCTTTATCTTGGCTATTTTTTTTCCTTGCACACTATGAACTTCTTGAGGGAAGGGACAGTGCCTAGAAGAGTATCTGGTACTAAGAAGAATCATAATAAATATTTCTTTCCTCTTGATTGTAACAAGCACAGTTAACAAATACCAAGTGGCTAGAATGTATCAAACACATTGAGTAATACATCAACAAAAATACTATGAGGTTGGTACTACTACTACAAATGTACAAATAAGAAAAGTGAGTGCAGATAACAAAATGCTTAACAGCATGTGGCAAAACTCAATAATGATGCTACACAGCCTTACCCTACTTAATCACTGCCCTGGGCTTATACATTAGCACAGTTTCTCTCATAGGTCTTATCTACACAGACAAAGTGAAAGAAAATGGTGGTTACTCTGAATTACTTCATTAAAACCCTTTCATCCTGGAGAAAGGGAAGCATTCAAACCCTCTTGGTATATTACTATATTTAAATGTACCATACTTGAACCCTACTTGTATCTACAAAATAGCAATAATCAGAGTGCCCTTCAGTGTTGCAAGAGTGATGGTCAGAGAGGAAAATGGGCCTTTAGATATACTTAAGTATTAGGAAATATAATACCTGAAATCAAATCTCCTAAAAATAGCTATGTCATCAATTTGCCAAACTTAGCACAATATCCCAAAGAATACTATTAGTTTTTATAATCTCATCTTTAAGGGTCATCAGAAAAATAAAAGGTATCTGTTATTATATCAATGTAAAAAATAATCAAAAGTTCCTAGAAATTCAATTCAATTCAGTTGCTCAGTCATGTCTGACTCTTTGTGACCCCATGGACTGCAGCACACCAGGCTTCCCTGTCCATCACCAACTCCTGGAGTTTGCTCAAACTCATGGCTATCAAGTCGGTGATGCCATCCAACCATCTCATCCTCTGTCGTCCCCTTCTCCTCCTGCCTTCCATCTTTCCCAGCATTAGGGTCTTTTCCAATGAGTCAGTTGCATCAGGTGGCCAAAGTATTGGAGTTTCAGCTTCAGCATCAGTCTTCCAAAGATCAGTCCTAGATCTGACTGATGGGAAGTACTAGAAATTATCCAAATAGAAAAATAAAGACTGATATATTTTTTTGTCATAGCAACAGTACACTGAATTTTTATTTTAATTTATAATAAGTGCAATGTTCAAACTTACTGGTAAATACAAAATTAAATTTATAGAAATCTCTTCTTTGTGACTTATCTAAAATTAAAATTATTTTCATCATTGATATCTAATTTACATACAACATGTTATTAGGCATTTTCTCTCATGTAACCTTCAGAGATTTGTAAGGCTATCTTCTGCAGAACATGTCACAATTATGAAAGCACCTCCACATACTTTCTTTGGAAACATGCATTTCTATCAGTATAAGGCTTTAATATTCCTGCTCCAAAGTTTTATTACTATATCCATTTCAACCAGAAATGCTGTATCTTTTCATTTCTTCGTGTCCTTCTTATCTCATTATTTTCTTTCAAGTCTATAACAAACTATGTGATTACTGTTCTCTATAGGAATTTTCCCATCACTTCATTGATCCTGTCACCTATGATGACAACTCCAAGTTTTTTAAGCATTTACTGATTTAAAGGCATAGACTTTCATCTATTATTGTACAGAACAGAGTGCAGATATAGCCCATATCTTCCCAGAACTCAGTAGGTGATAAGCAAATAGTTAAGAATATATTGGAGGATTGGGTAACACAATCAATTAACTGCATATTTATACCCAGGATTTTGTAATGGAAAGGGCAATAGGTGTTGATGTATTTTTGACAGTATTTTCATTGCTAAGAGGGAAAAGAACAAAGAATAGCAAATTTGGAGGAATATGTAGAAAGAACATTGAGTGGGAATGAGAGAGAAAACAAGTTCAATTTTTCTAATCTAAATGCTAAAATATTAGTGTGTGGAAAACTGAGTATTTATGTATCCCGCCTATTTATATTAAATGTCTCTATAGGAAATGAAAAAGCACTGTGCCAGATGCTTTAGAGGGATATAAACTTGGGTAAGAAAATTCCTGTTCTAGACTCTAGGAATCACTTGTTCAGAGGCTGATCACAAATAGTTAAAATATCAATAGAATTCAGTAAGTGAAACTGATAACCTCTCTTTACTTTGAGATGTGGCCATTGAAAATAGATCACAAACATGGAAAAGCTAAGAAAATACTGAAAGTTTAGAAGAAAGGAGTGTTGCATCCTGCACAGGAAGAATTCAAGGTAGGAGGCACATGCACTCACCCATGAAGAGCCAGAAGAGCTTTAAAGTGTTTCAAAAGGAGAAGATGGTGTATGAGCAAACAGAAAGTAAATGACTCATTTAGAGAAAGGTGAAATTGTTATATTTGACTAAGTGTCAAATGCATAAAGGGGCTACTTACTGTGAAATGAAATATCTTTCAAGTTATAGGCAAATAGGGGAAGACCTTAAAGGTTTTAATGAATTAGGGGTTTTGAGTAAATATGTCATATTGATATATTCAGCAAATAACAAAAAAAGCACATCTAGCATTTAGACCAGGAGATAGTGATTTGGAGATTATATTCATAGGCATGATAACTATACACAGCGAAAATGCAGATAGGAGGAAGCAAGCATTAAAAGAAAAGAGAGGGACTTCCCTGGTGGCTCAGTGATAAAAGAACCCACCTGCCAAAGCAGGAGGCAAAGGTTCGATACCTGGTCGGGGAAGATTGCAGCCAGGCAACTAAACCCTTATGTCACAACTACTGAGCCCTCACTCTAGAGTCTGCAAGGCACAACTATGGAGTCTGTGCTCTGCAACAAGAGAAGCCAACTCAGTGAGAAACCTGTGCACACAGCTGGAGAGTAGCCCCTGCTCGCCACATCTATAGAAAAGCCCATGCACAGCAATGAAGACCCAGCACAGCCAAAAATAAATAAATGTTTAAGTACATACTTCTTCTTTAAAAGAAAAGAGAGGATGTCTGAGGAAAAGATTTCATGATAAATATCTGTTTAAAAAGGAAAAATGAGGGAGGACCTTCAAGATGGTGAGGGAGTAAGATTTGGAGATCACCATCCTCCCCACATCTACTTCTGCTTTATTGACTACGCCAAAGCCTTAGACTGTGTGGATCACAGCAAACTGTGGAAAATTCTTCAAGAGATGGGAATACCAGACCACCTGACCTGCCTCTTGAGAAATCTGTATGCAGGTCAAGAAGCAGCAGTTAGAACTGGACATGGAACAACAGACTGGTTCCAAATAGGAAAAGGAGTACATCAAGGCTGTATATTGTCACCCTGCTTATTTAACCTATATGCAAAGTATATCACGTGAAATCCTGGGCTGAATGAAGCACAAGCTGGAATCAAAATTGGCAGGAGAAATATCAATAACCTCAGATATTCAGATGACACCACCCTAATGGCAGAAAGCAAAGAGGAACTGAAGAGCCTCTTGATGAAGGTGAAAGAAGAGAGTGAAAAAGCTGGCTTAAAACTCAACATTCTAAAAACAAAGATCAAGGCACCCAGTCCCATCACTTCATAGCAAATAATTGGGGAAACAATGGAAACAGTGAGAGACTTTCTCTCCTTGGGTTCCAAAATCACTGCAGATGGTGACTGCAATCATGAAATTAAAAGACCCTTGCTTCTTGGAAGAAAAGTTATGACCAACCTAGACAACATATTAAAAAGCAGAGACATTACTTTGCTGACAAAAGTCCATCAGCAAGCAAAGCTACAGTTTTTTCCATAGTCATGTATGGATGTGAGAGCTGGACCATAAAGAAAGCTGAGCGCCAAAGAATTGATGCTTTTGAACTGTGGTGTTGGAGAAGACTCTTGAGAGTTCCTTGGACTGCAAGGAGATTGAACCAGTCAATCCTAAAGGAAATCAGTCCTGAATATTCATTGGAAGTACTGATGCTGAAACTGAAGCTCCAATACTTTGGCCACCTGATGGGAAGAACTGACTTATCAGAAAAGATCCTAATACTGGGTAAGATTGAAGGCAGTTGGAATAGGGAACAACAGAGGATGAGATGGTTGGATGTCATCACCGACTTGATGGACATGAGTTTGAGCAAACTCCGGAAGTTGGTGATGGACAGGGAAGCTTGGTGTGCTGCAGTCCATGGGGTCACAAAGAGTCGGACATGACTAAACTACTGAACTGAACTTCCTCCCCACAAATACATCAAAAATACATCTGCATGTGGAACAACTCCTACAGAACACCTACTGGACACTAGCAGCAGATCTCATCCTTCCCAAAAGACAAGTTAATCTCCACATAACAAGGTAGGGCAAAAGGCAAGAATAGAAAAGGATACAAACAGGATATGTAAAAATAATTATTACTTAATGAATGGAGGGTAGTATAGAGCAAAATATACTTCAAGTGCCTTTTATCTTAAAAATAGGAAATGAAATACTTTGCAATCTGTATGATGAGCACCTGGAGGAGAGCATAGCAACCCACTCCAGTACTCTTGCCTGGAGAATCCCATGGACAGAGGAGCCTGGCAGGCTACAGTTCATGGAGTTACAAAGACTTAGACATGACTGAGAGACTAAGCACATATATGATGAGAATACATAAGCTTGGATTTTAAAGGTTATACAAATTTTTCATTTCACTGTGGTGAAAATTCAGTGGGAAATAAAAAGCTTTCCGAAAAATAAAAATGTAATTGTTCTGATATGGCTCAAGAAGAAATTAACTAATATGCATTGTAGTGGACTTTATATATATGGTGAATAATATCCTTAAATATAGCTGTCCACCTCAGACATGGAGTATAACACATGTAAAGTGAAAGCATTAGACATTCAGTTGTGTTCGACTCTTGGTGACCCTATGGACTGTAACCCACCAGGCTCTTCTGTCCATGGAATTATCCAGCCAAGAATACTGGAGTGGGTAGCCAATCCCTTTGCCACAGGATCTTCCTGACCCAGGAATTGAACCTGGGTCTTCTGCATTGCAGGAAGATTCTTCACCATCTGAGCCACCGTGGAAGCTATAACACATGGAAGATAGATATTATTTAAGGTAATGTTGGTAATAAAAATAGGTGTGAAGATATTAAGTAGGTGGAAAAGATAATTGATTCTATAATGCCAAAAATTTTGCTGAATAGTTAGTAATAATAAAGATTCCAGTTCAACAAAAGTAGAGCAATAGATTGTGCAAATGGGGAGGCTAAAGTTCATAATAAGGATGAAAAATTGTACAAAAGCAAAAGAAATGAAAAATCTAGAATAGCAGGTAATAAGTTAGGAAATGTAAAGGCATTTGCCCTTCTATGCATTGTATAGGAGAGTTAATGATAAAGATTCAAATTGGTGGTAAAATAATCAGTCACATTAAACTGAAAAATATAAAATCACTTAATGACTTCCAATATCCCTGGTGATAAAACTGGCTGAGGTGTAATTATTTAGAGGCTACTAGAAATCTGGAGTAACTCACCTCCTGGAAGGCACTAAGTGTACTTAGAAAATGGTTCAGTTATGGCTGATTTGATTTTTGATTGAATAAGTGGAAGTTTGACTGCCAAATAGATATGCTCTGGTATCAAAAATGGAGACTAGGTAAAAATGAGATTGTTCAACTTAAAATTTATTTCCAAATCAAAGCCATTTGAAAGAGTAAAAAATTGCCATTAATGATTTCTCCCTATATCCAAAAATAGCCTAACTATGATTTCTAGTTTAGATAGTTGCAATGCCTGGGGGAGAAGAAGGAAGCAAAACTGTCCTGCAATTAAAGTGAAAAAAGTTGTTGCTTTATACATTTGAAATAATAGATATAGTCTGGGGATTGTGTGATACTGTATTGCATGGAAACATTTTGTTTTAGAGTGTTTTGATTTCAGTTATTTTGAAAACAGTATGCATTTTTAAAGTGTGTCAAAGCATTGAAAGCTTCTTAATAACAGAAACTGGAAATTGCCTGACAAAGTGAAATATTTTAATGATGTCAACTCTTCTGAAACAGAATCCAGTCATTGTTAAAAAGAGACAATTTATCTTTTAATTCAATAATAATTCTAGTCAATTTTAAGCTATATTCTTTCATAATTCTAACAATAAAAGGTAGTTTGCTAAATTAATGTTACTTAAAAGAATATTTCTTTATCTTTTTTCTACTGCATTTTACAGCAAAGAACACTTAACACAGTTATCTTTGGTGAATTATACAAAATTAGTATTTTACCATTCCAGAAGTCACACACATTTTGGTCTCCATTCAAGATACTTGAGAGCAGCATGAAATTAAATTCTTAGTAATAGAAGACTACTTCAAAATGGTGGGGAATCCAGAAAAAAAAAATAGGCTTGAGCAAATTACATGAAATAACAACTTAGAACAAATTACATAAAATAATTTAATAAACAACCAGCATGATATTTTGGTGATGTAATCTTGGAAAAAGTAACTTTGGTAGGAATAAGATGCACACAGCAAAGCTTGGTCTAATAAACTCACTGAGAGCTTAGATTCAAAATTACATTTATGAAAACTGAATTCTGTCTTTAACACTGAGCAAGTGAATATATAGATATACAAACAAGATATTAAATATAAGAACTTAAAAGTTTGAAATAGCTGGCTCTAAAATTTCAGGATCTATATTCATTTAACCAGGAAAGTATTTGTTTAGGTCTATTGTAGATCAGATACTATGGTTAGCCTGAAAACTACAAAATTTAGTAATCCATGAATTCTACTTTCAACATCCTCATATTTTAGTAAAGGAGAAATACAAAGAAAATATAATTTAAATTTTTGTTTAGATTCCTGATTATTTTTGTTATATTTATGCTTGTATGTATATACAAAATACAGTGCACTATGAAAGTGAAATGCTAACTATATATGAAATGATACAGTGTAGAAATTACACCTATAGGCTGTAAGTGCTAACAGTCTGGGATCAACTCCCAGTTCCATTGGTAATCAGTTGTAAGTTACTTTAGGTTTCTCAGCTGTAAAATAGTATAATATCTACCTCAAAGCTGTTATAATGTGGGTTAATGGAACAATGCATTCAATACACATATTAAAGTGCATTTGGTATTTAATAATCACTTGGTAAATGTTGGTTAAATAATGATCATTATTAAATGAGAGGTAGCATTATGTTAAAGATGATGAATAGAAGCTTGTCAGACCAATTGAGGAGTTACTATGCAAGAAATAGTTGTAAAAAAATAATATGGCAAATGTGGTAACACCCTTAATAGCCCCTTTCTTTCTGTCAGGCTTTAAAAACTGGAGTTCCTTTTTTATTCTCCATCCTTTTTTTCTAAACCATCTCAATTATTCTCTTGGTCATAAGGGCCATCAAAATGTTGATTATTTTCAAATTTATATCTCTAATGCAAAGGTCCCGTTTAAACTCCAAGGTCAAATCTGTAACCTTCCACCATCCAGTTCATAAACTAGCATCAATATCCACCCAGTAGTTCAAGCTAGAGACCCGACACTCATTCTACTTGCTTCCTTTCCCCATTCTAAATGGCCATACATCAATAGGTCATCTTGATACCTGATTTTATCTCTGCAATGTATGTCCACTGTACCTATCCTCTCTGCTCCCCTCTTCTCCAGCAGCAACCTTGTTTGCACAATTTCCTTCCAGTCCTTCCACACAGAAGCCTGTCCTTATCTTTGCAAACATAAATTGGGTTGTGTAATACCCCTGTTTAAAACTGTCCAGTCGTTTTATTATAGCTAATAAAAAATCACCACCCACTACCAGACAACAGTCCTAGTAAGATCTGTTCCCTGCTTAGTATCCCAACTACCTTTAAAGATCCAGACACGTTGGACATCTGAGTTTTGTGAAAGAGGCAAGACCTTTAAAAAAAAATTACTTACTTGTTTATATATTTCTGACTGTGCTAGGTCTTTGTTGCTGTGCAGGCTTTTTCTCTAGTTGTAGTAATCAGGGCTACTCTCTACTTGCAGTGCAGGGGCTTTTCATTGCCCTGGCTTCTCTTATTGCAGAGCATGGCCTCTAGGCTTCGTAGTTGCAGTACATGGGCTCAGTAGTTGCTGTTCACAAGCTTTAGAGCACAGGTTCAGCAGTTGGGGCACAAGGGCTTAGTTGCTCCAAGGTACATGGAATTTTCCTGGACCAGGGATCAAACCCATATCTCCTGCATTGGCAGGTGAATTCTTTACCACTGAGCCACCAAGGAAGCCCAAGACAGGATCTTTTTCTTCCAGAGATCCTCTGCCTGGAATTCTTTGCATACAACTATCACCATAGGGGGCATTCCCCGTAGCTCAGCTTGTAAAGAATCTGCCTGCAATGCAGGAGACCCCTGTTTGATACCTGGGTCGGGAAGTTCCCCTGGAGAAGGGATAGGCTGCCCACTCCAGTATTCTTGGGCTTCCCTAGTGGCTCAGGTGGTAAAGAATCCACCTGCAATGCATGAGACCTGGGTTCGATCCCTGGAGGTGGGCATGGCAACCCGCTCCAGTACCCCCATGGACAGAGGAACCTGACAGTCCATGGGGTCACAAAGAGTTGGACATAACTGAGCAACTAAGCACACAGCACATCGCCATACCTTCTCAGTCTACAAGTGTCAATTTAAAATACCCCTACTCAGTGTCAACTTCGTTAGCCACCTGGTTTTACATATGTCTACGACTTCCTAGTTATTCTCTCTCATAGTATCCTGTTCTATTAATTCACAGTAAGCTCTTAAGACAATTACCTGTTTTTCTTAAACTGTTGAGGTTCTATGCCACCTAATTAGCATCATATCAATTCATTCATTCAACAAATATTTATTGAAATATTCATGTGCTCAGCATGAAGTTATATAATATAATTTATGTTTCAGAGGGATTATTTAGGCAGATAGTTAAAGATTAATTGCAAGAGAGGAATGTGAGGACTTGCTAGTCCATAAAACACATAAGAAGTGATGATCTCTTTGACTAGGCTGATTGCAATGGAGATTCAGAAAAAGGGATGGATTTAAACTATTTACTAAGATAGAACAAATAAGAATTGAATGTGAAAGAGAAAGTAAGGAATGAAGACTTATTCCAAAGCTTTTTACTTGAGCAATTGAATTGATGATGATATGGTCAAAATGGGGAGTGAAATTGGTTTGAAAGAAAGATGTCAAGATTTCCATTTTTTACATGTAAGTTTTGATGTGCCTTTTAGACATACAAGTGGAAATATCAAATTGGCAATTAAAATATTTGTTGGAGATCCACATGCAGTGTTTAGAATAAATATAAATTTGGTTGTTATCAACATGGAGGTAGTATTAAGTGCCAGGCACTTAATTGTGAGTTGTAAGGAACATTGTAAGCATTTTGTTTCTATTATCTCATTTAATACAATAACTCTATGAAGTAGGTACTATTTATTGCTTCCATTTTAGAGATGATAAAACTGAAACACAAAAAGAATAAAAGATATGTCCAAAGTCACACAGCTAGTAAGTGCTAAGTCTGGGATTCAAACAAAGGGTATCTGTCTCCAAAGTCCATGAAACGATGGGAGAAGTCCCAAGAAGGAGCTGTTAGATGACTGAGTAGCAGATGTCACCCTAAACTGACGAAAGAAGTAGAGGCGCTAGTGAAATAGAATGAGAAGGAATGGACAAAAGGAAAATTGTGACAAAGTGCTGTGATGGCGGGGATGAAATTTTTTAAGGGGAGAAGAGCTATTCCCATTGAATTCTGCTGAGGGATCAAATAAGGTATAGAATGAGAAGGATCCCCCTGAATCTGAGAATACTGGGCTGTAATCTCAGTGGAGTTGTGGGAATGGAGAGTGCCTGAAAGGTGAGTGATTGAAGATAAGGTTATTGCATAGAAAGTTCCTTTGTAATGTTAAGGCACATGATGATGTAGAAAGAATAAATAAATGTAAGAATGTAGTTGGTAATTTAAGGGCATCCAGAGAAGGCATGAAAAATAAGAGAGATCCTAAGTACCACATAGCAAAGGTCCTTATATCCCTGAACCTCTCCATGAAAATAATTGCAGTAATTGCTATTTTGCAAGCAAATGTCTCATTTTATTATTTCAGAATGACAAATGCTGCAAGGAAAGCAAACCATCATATTCAAAGTATTTAATGGGAATATATAATAAATAATAAAATTTGTAAATTTGTATCTCTCATTTTTGAATATCCAAGTTTTGTTTAGAATTGTTAATTGGTAAATCATCTTGGGTAGATTTTTTTTTAAATTATAGTTGACCTTACAAATAGTAAAATGCATGGATGTTAAATGCATCATCTGTAGCTTTTGATTTATTATATATCTTATTGTGTTAGAAATTGTAAGTAATTCAGCCTGTGGTCAATTGCATGTCTATTCAAAATCATTTCTCATCTATGAATGTTACTCTTAGATCTCTCAATAAAAAGTAAAAGAACAGAAAAATTGAGAATAGGGTGATGAGCACTTTGAAATCTGTAAGTGCTACACAAATGTAAGAAACATGGACCAGAATCACTTTTATAGTAAAACTTCTTCCTATGGAATTATGTAAAAATTGTTTTAATAAATTGGATACACATATGTAGAACTTTTATAAAAACATCTAAAAGTGATAAGTCTCTTGGTAGAAAAAAAATAGCTAAAAATCCTAAGAAAGAAAGAAAGACAAATATATACCTGTGGCTGATGCATGTTGATGTATGGCAAAAACCATCACAATATTGTAAAGTAATTATCCTCTAATTAAAATAAATAGATTAATTTTTAAAAGAAAACTGTTAATCACTGATACATTGTAAAGAAAATGTTAGAGTTTCTTACTATTGAACCATTTTTATAGGTCTTCTTGCTAGACTATTACTACTTCACTCCTTTCTTTGAACTTAAGTGGTGGACTTTGAGAATGACATGTTTCCAGTGACCTCACTGCTATTGTGCAATGATTAATCATCATGAATACAAGTTAAGATCAAGCCATGGGAAGCTTGTCTTCTCCCATCTAATTTGATTAATGAGTTTTATGGCTGAGATGAATTGTGAAGAAAAAGTTAAAAGTACCTGAAGCAAAGTACAATTGTAGTCCATCTCAAGTGAGTTTTTAGGCAAATAGAAACAATTCTAAATATGAAAATTTTATAGTTAGAACAAGACAGGATTACCCAATATGGCTACATATCATCATAAAAATTTGGAATATTCTGTGCACTCTGAAAATAAATAATAAATTCCCTTTCTAGTTACTTTCTTGTTGATAGCTACTAACACACTCTAGTAACCAGTAAGAGAGTGTTGCTTCTTTAAATTGGTGTCTTTACAAACCCAACAACATCAATCTTTCAAAAGTAATGAGGGTCATTCAAATATTGACATTGTCAGTCATAAGACAGTGTAGTTATTTACTTCAGGAACAGTAGAATCGCATTTATGACATGTAATTAAAGAATGGCCCATGGCAGCTTTTTAGACCTTAATGATTCAGTGAAAAAATATAATAATCTTTTAAAACAGTCAACTGAAAGTAAAGCTCAGCTTCAGTGATTTTTAAAATGTCAATACAAAGCTACAAATAACAGACGAACTCTCTTTGTCACGTTGTATACAAAATCCTTATTAGCATTAGAGCTTACAATACTCACTTTTAAAATTTATGACAATTAACCTTTATTTCTGAGGATCACATATATCCCTGACCTAAATTTACAGATATTTTCTAATATATTTTTATAGTTTGAATGTTGAAATTCTTTTGACATTTACTTGTGAAGTAAATGTTTTCTTTGAAACTTCCTTATCTCCAAATTTCTGTTCTAATTGACATTTATGTGTCATTTAGTCTCATTATTCACAAACACACATCTTTTATGGTCTCGCTTACATAGAAACAAAATGGAAAACACAATCTATTACTAGTACCTAAGATGTTCTCTTTTGGGCATTGGACTACAATACAATTCTATCCAGAAATAATGACCATTGTATCAGTTTACTAGGATAATTTGTTACTGCCATAACAAATTACTACCAATTTAAGTGATTCAAAGCAACGGATATTTATCGTCTCACAATTCTAGAAGCTAGTAGTCCAAAATCAAGATGTTGTTAGGGCCAGGCTCTCTCCAGAGGCTCTTGAGGATGATTCTTCCTTGCCTCTCCCTGACTTCTAGTGGTTCCAATCCTTGGGATTCCTTGTCTTGTAAGATATATCACTCCAGTCTCTACCTCTGGAGTCACATGGCACTCTTCCTGTGTCTCAGTCCAAATTCCTCTCTTCTTAGAGGGACTCTAGTCACTGCATTAGGACCCACATAAGGTAAATTTGGCAGAATCTGTAAGAACCAGTAACTTTCTTTTAATCTATCCTAAATAAAAAGCCACACATGTACACAAGAGGACCTGTATGAAGATGTGCATCATAATCGTTGTTTAGAGCACAAAACTGTAAATAACTTAAATGTCTATCAGGTGTGGTAAGCAAATTGTCACCTATCCACACTATGAAACACTGTGCAACAGTCAAAATAAATGATACAGAAATCTGCGCACTGATACAAGATCTTCAAGGTATGTTTTTAAGTAAAAATAGCAGGTTGGTGGCATTATATTACTTATTTTTCCTGAAAATAAATACAGAGCAGAGGCAGTTTGTAAGAGTTCTGCAAATCTATGATAATTGAGACCTCAAGAACAACATACAGAAGAGTATTTATCTTTCTGTCTTTCATAGCAGAGTCATTTATCCAATTCACACAAAAGTGGTATTAAGTCATATGACATATATTAAAGACAAGAAATCGCAGAACACAAAACTGGTTTTATCCCACTAGGTTATCTGCCACTAAGCATCTTTCCAATACTTACCCACATGGCAGTAAAGTTGTACATAAGCATTAGCAGTTAAGAGTTTATGTTGCATTCTTATTGATGTTCAGTCACTACGTTATTGTCCGACTATTTGCAACCCCAGGGACCATGCTAGACTTCCCTGTCCCTCACCATCTCCTGGAGTTTGCTCAGACTCATGTCCAGTGAGTCGGTGATTCAATCTATGTATTCTTATAGGTTATCCCAAAGGCATTTCCAGTTTATGGACTCCAAGGTAGAGAAAAGGTGTGGACAAACTTAGGTTTCTCTAGTAGATTTATCCACAAGATCACAGAGCTTTTAGAAGTATCAGTAACTGGACAACTGTGCCAAAAGTCTGCCTATGGTTTGTTACAAGGAATAAATGCCTGAGGAAGCCAGGCTGTAAGTGACAGTATCATAAACACCAAGTGGCACAGGTCTAAAACTATGTATAAAAACACAGAATTCCCATCAAGAGTTAAAGCCATAACAAATTAAAACAAGAAATTGTATGGATGAAATAGAAGACACATTTTTATACCTGAAATAGTATAGCTATTTTAATAAGCTACATGTTTCAAAAAATCCATAAAATTAAAAATCTTCAAAATTTGTCTATAAGATTTTCAAATAAAAGACCAATCTTTTTTTCTGTTCTTATTTAGGGATCTTTCCAATGAAGCATTTCCATCAGAGATCTCCTCAAATGTGGAAATAACTCAGATGCAAACACTTTTGGTCTAAAAGCATTCCTCTGGCATATCTTTGTAGCAAAATCTTCCAGGTAAGTAGTGAATATATTTTTTGAAAAGGTAGAGAATTTCACTAAGTTGCAGGTTTATTAATCAATGAGTTCATGTTGTATAATGTCTTCTACTGACCAAAAAGGTCTAGAGGTTCCAATATCTAATTTCTGACAAAAACATTCAAAGTACAAATTGAGAGTTTTGCCTTACGTTCATCTAAAATACTACCCAAACCAGTAGGTTTTATTCATTGCTACATTTCCTTTGAATGTATTGAATGAAATATATATCAGAGGAAAAAGAATTGCCTCAGTAAAATAAAAGTAAAATCTTGTTAAAGACAGAGGATATGGTTTCCTCTCTAACTGTACAGAACCATCATTAATGAATGGAATTAATGTTAAGTGATTTTCATGGAAATTGTCCTAATCAAAAGAGGAAACTAAGGACATTTTAAGGAACTGAGAGAAGTCTGTATTGACACAGCAAACAAAATAATAACGTGGAGAATGATGGCGATGTGACAATAATAAAAGCCATAATGTATGGGGGGCTAAGTGTCTGACACTGCACAACACACTTTATACAGATTTGTTCCTCATAACAGCTCTAAGAAGTCGATGTTATTTTCTTCGTCCTGTATAGTAGGAAACTGAAGCTTAGCAAAGTTAAAAAGCAGGCCTAAGTTCACAAAGCTGTTAATGTTAACAGGACTCAAACCCAACCAACTTGGCTCCAAAGCTTGAGTTCTTTAAGAGTTGCTGAATGATTTTAATTCAAGTGTCTCTGAAAGACAATTCACTCAAACTTGGTCTTATATTTATTGGTTACTTACTCTCTGCTAACCTGTTCTAGGTACTCAGGATGCACCGGTAACTTTATAAATGTTTAAACATCCAATATGGTCAAGAATGATTTGAACTTGACAAAAACTAGTCCCATGTGTACACTTGTCATACAGGAAAGTATATTGTTGTCTCTTGTTTTTTTGAAAGCTAAGAGATGTTAACCATACTAAACCATCCTAAATGGATATAATATATCCATTTAAAATGATACAGCGTTCCAATCAAGTAGCAAAATTAAAAGAGGGAAGGCATAATCAATATTATCATTTCCTGAAGTTTAGTAGAACTTACCTATTTTTTTTTCAGTTTCACTTTTTAATCCTGAAAGCATTACTTCAGTGTGTATACATTTATGCTAATCATATACCACAGCCATGGGTTCTTCTATCAATATGAAATGTTTTGTACTTGCTGTTTTTGTGCATCTTGTATTGTTATGTGCAATATACAAAATAATGTGTCTAACTATGCCATTTATGCTTTTGAAAGAAAAAGCAAATTACTTACTGAAGAGAATGGCATTTGCATGCATGTGTGTCAGCTTTCAAGCCATTTCCTTCTACAAAATATTGCTTTCTACACTTAGAAAATGCATCCATCCATCAGTTACAAACCATTTCAAAGCACTTTATGAATCTACAGAGCAAAATGTACTTATCTTACATTGGCAGTGTCCCAGCTGTTACAAAATTGCTATTGTCCTAATACTTACAAGGCAATTTTAGCATCAGTTAATAATTTTACAGGATAGATAACTTCTAAAGCATTATAAAATGACAGACATTAAACAATAGCAACTTAGCATTTTTTGAAACAGTTCATGACAGCTTAAAAACTAAAGTGATTTTAATGTATAGTCTATGCAGTTTTCGTTTCTCATTGACAATTCCTTTAGAAGATAAAAATGTGAAAATCCTTTTAAATAGTGGGTGAAAGAATAAAACAAATTTATCCTTAAAAGATATTCAGTAAAAATCTCAATTAGGAATAATGTCTCAAATCTTCCTGTACAGATAGTAGGTGACAAGAATTTGAATTTATTTAGGTAGAAAAAAATGATGGTATCATTTAATGGTAGGGTACCACAAAATAAAAAGGCGTATCTATTCATTAAAGTTAATACAAAAAGAAAAATACCACAAATAGCATTTTATATAAATCAGTATGCATTATTTCTTCCTAAACACTGTTTTCTATCAATCTTAGTTTAAAAGCTTCAGTTAAAGGAAAAATCTGGGTAATTGTAACACATGTGTTCTCTCTTACTCCCTTTGTTTAAGTTGTTAGGATAGCCATACAATCCTTTTTTGGCTAGATATACTACCATTCACCTTTGATAGCTAATGCCTTGATGGTACAGAAGGAAAAACAGCTCTAAACAAATTACATTAATTGGTAGTTTGATGCTATATGTGCACAGTCTGTTCAAGGGAAAAAAATGCTTTTGATAAGCACCAATGTGCAACAGTGGTTATTTTCATAAATGGACTTATTAAATAAAACCAATTATTCCATGAATGTTCACAAAGGCCAAGTAATTGACCACATCATCAAAATACAACCTAAATTCCCCTGGTACACAATTACAATCTTCTTTATCACTGAGCACATTGATATTGCCTGGGCTCGTTATATACCAGCCACTCCAGAAAATCAAGTACAATCTGAATTTTCAAATGATGTAATTTATGTTCACACATTTAATTTTCTTAGGATGTTACATGAATGTTTTAATACTGCCATTGTCTCAAAATTATAAAATGAGAAGACTGCACAATTTCAGCCTTTTTCATGGCACCAATATATCTAAAGAAAACTGTAATTCAAAAAGCCCTTCATACTTTTTCAGTGTGCATTGCAAGTTACTATTAACAGTTGTGTATTGTAAGAAATACAAATCCTTATTTTACTCCTACTAGAAGGAATGCATACAGTAAAAATACATCAAATTGCCAGTCTATATTACTAGCTGCATGGAGGTAGAGATTATGTCTCTTAAAGACTGCTTCATTCCTGTCATCACACACCCTGCCTGGAATGTAGTGGGTACATCATAGGTGTTTGTTGATTGGGTGATTGACTGAACTGGTCTGATTCAATTGAGATTAACTTTTTCAATTCTACATTAACTATTTTTAACTATTTTTTAATTCACATTTTAAATTTCAAACTTTTCTCAGTGTACATATGGAGAATAGTTCTTGAAAAGAATACACTTGACTTGGACTTAGAAATCAAATAGCCACTTCTTGTCAATATTAATTGAGAAATATAAATATTTTTATTACAATTATTCTATTGTATAATTATATGTCACTTACAAACTTTGTCTTTAATAAAATTATTCCTGTTAATAATATGAATAGGATAGTCACATCTACAATGAAAACATAGAATATGAAGGTAATATTGTAGATGCTTCTTTCCATTTTTATATGTCATTAAATTAATAACAGACCTATTTAAATTATCAAATATTTGCTTACTGTGGCCTTTGCTAATATGTTTATTATGAACAGTTATTAAATATAGCATGCTATATGCAACATAAGTGAATAAAAATATAAATAATATTTGGTACTGAAAGAATAATATTTTAATTAAAGTTCTACTTTCATAGTACCATTAAACTCAATCATTTTTGAAACTCAACCTCAAAATACACACCCATCTCCCCAAATTTTTGCAAGAATGTATTTAATGACAGTGGTACTGAATTACCTTTGAATGAATGAACATAGGGACAAAGAAAAACTTATTTATTTGGGGAGAATGCCACAGGGGTGGAGGTGTGAAATTTGGCAAGCACTAGTGTTGGTTAAAGGAGATCCAACCAGTCCGTTCTAAAGGAGATCAATCTTGGTTGTTCATTGGAAGGACTGATGCTAAAGCTGAAACTCCAATACTTTGGCCACCTCATGTGACGAGTTGACTCACTGGAAAAGACTCTGATGCTGGGAGGGATTGGGGGTGGGAGGAGACGGGGACGACAGAGAATGAGATGGCTGGATGGCATCACCGACTTGATGGACATGAGTTTGAGTGAACTCTGGGAGTTGGTGATGGACAGGGAGGCCTGGCGTGCTGTGATTCATGGGGTCGCAGAGAGTCGGACACGACTGAGTGACTGAACTGAACTGAACTGAGTGTTCGTAAATAAGGAAACAGCCTAAGACTTTCCATCATCTTTTTTTACTGGGCTCTGAGATATTTCAGACATGCAATCTTTGAAGTGTGTTTATAAAATCTCTTGAATAGATCTCGAGTAGGTTTCCACTTTCCTTGCCTCACCATTACATGGCCATGCTCCATTAGTACCATCTATGTTTAACCAAATGTGAAGATTTTCTAATGCTCCTATCAAAATGGATCAGACATTTGACCAGCGGAGCAATGAACCTGAGTTCATGAACCTAAACTAAACCGGGACACAGTAATTAGAGATGAGACTACACTTTGGGAGGATTCTACAGTAGATTTTTAAGCATATGACTAAGAATTACAATAGATATTTATCGTGTTGTTGAATTCCTAAACCTAAAAACTTGTTGCTAACTTAGTTTTCTTTGCCAACTTCTCATACACACCTGCATTGCATGAATTATTAATGTAAACAAATTACTTTTTAAAGTTGTTTGCATTATTCAGACACACATCAACCACTTCCAGCAAGAAACGTGAAACGCAAAACATGACTATTTAAACAGGAAAATTACTTAAAGGAAATAATAGCATGATGTTCTACATTTTGAGTATGACTCTAGATACCATGCTATTTCCAAGAAATTGGCCCAGAATGATCATACCTGAAATAACCTCCTAAGACTTCCCATTGTTTTGATTGGTCTTATCTAAAGTAGGCAGACCCAAATCTGAGGAACAATACAGACTATTCTGATTTCTGGCGTATCCTATACACTAAAGTCAACATGACCCTGTACCTCTGGAGTTTGCTGAGTGTCACTCTACCCAGCACATCTCAGACCCATTTCACTGAAATTGCCTCTTTGAACAGCTACACTATAGCTATTGGCCACTGGTGGGAAACTGTCTCTCTTTGATGTGAATGCAACTTGTTAGAAATAAATGATCAACACTGTTTGAATCTACCCACAGATTTAAGTTGGCCCTCACACCACAGTAGCACAAGCTGAGACTTCCCTTAAATAATGAGCCCTGCTGCTGCTGCTAAGTCACTTCAGTCGTGTCCGACTCTGTGTGACCCCATAGACGGAAGCCCACCAGGCTCCCCCTTCCCTGGGATTCTCCAGGCAAGAACACTGGAGTGGGTTGCCATTTCCTTCTCCAATGTGTGAAAGTGGAAAGTGGAAAGTGAAAAGTGAAAGTGAAGTCACTCAGTCGTGTCTGACCCTTAGCGACCCCATGGACTGCAGCCCACCAGGCTCCTCCATCCATGGGATTTTCTAGGCAAGAGTACTGGAGTGGCTTGCCATTGCCTTCTCCGATAATGAGCCCTAGAATGTCTTTATCTACATATGTTCAATAAGTTAATGTTTGAGCGTGCACTCTAGAGCTGGAATGCTTGGATTCAAACCCTAGTCTAGCATATTTACTATGTGTAACCTTTGGAAGACAGCTTGGCCTGTCCAAACATCTTTCCTTGTCTTAGTTTAATCATATCTCTGCCTTATACTTTTCATTCTTCATGGTAAGGAACAAACCATCTCTTCCTAAGTTTAAGTCTATAAACATAATAATGGCAGTTTTTTTTCTTCTTTATTATAAGTAGTGATGTTTATAATGGTTAAATATTTCTATGGCTCAGTGGTAAAGAATCCATCTACCAAGCAGGAGATGCAGGTTCGATCCCTGGGTCAAGAAGACCCCCTGGAGAAGGAAATGGCAACCCACTTCAGTGTTCTTACCTGGAAAATTCCATGGACAGAGGAGCCTGGCAGTCTACAGTCTATGGGGTCACAAAAAAATCAGACATGACTGAGCACACACATGCACACACACATTAAATCCTCACACATATTACTCCATTTGTCCACACTCATCTTTTCATTTCATCTTAGATTTAAATAAAGCTTCCCTTAATTTGCTCATATTTCAAAGGATGGAGCTAGGATTCTTATGATAGAAATAGTGTTTTCTCCAAGAATTTCTTGAAACATGAAGATTCAGATCATGAATAGCTTTTTTAATCATATTCTCAAATATTATTCCATTTTATTAATCATCTTCCCATAAACATTTTGAAGTTATTTATGATATGTATGGTCTTTAAGTAGAGGGTTCATATGATGACTTTCCATAGCTGAAAACATTTATAGTACAGAAAGGCAAAGTGGCAAACTTAAAGTTGATTATGGGCAAACTTTTAGTAGGATTGACTACAGTTTCAAAAACAAGTGGGAAGAATCATCTTATCGTGGATCATTACCCCATACTTCTTTAGTACTTTGTATTCAGAGTGATCTGTGATTAACCTACCTCAAACAATAAGCAAAATATACATTGACTAGTCGGTGTTCATTACATGCAATGGGAATGATGTATAAGAGATCAACCCAACCTGACTCTCAGGTACATAACAGTGTAAACAGGAAGATAAAATTAAACTTCGGGAAACTAACTTGGGAAGATCACTAGGTATTAAAATGTATAGAGCAGTCTATAAGTGTGCCAGAGGTCTTATTTTTAAAATACTTCTCAGTGAATCTTGAGAGGTACTCCTTTATGAGTTTCTTTCCCTGCAACACTTTTGCTACTTCATCCAAGTAAAGGAGAAAGTGAATGCCATGTAAGGTAGAAGAAGGGAATGAACCAAGGCAGTTTCTGTCAGATGGAGAAATATAAGGGCCCTCCATCTCTAGGGAAGAAGACAAGAAAGACAAAAAATGAAGGAAAAGGCATGATGTCAATCATGAGCATATCAATCAATCATTCTTATCGTTCCTCCATCCTCCAGAAAACGAGGGAGCCAGGAGTAATACATAACAGACAGTGTATGCATATGTGAGTGTGTGTGTGTATGCTGAGTTACAGGTATTTATTTCAGTTTCAGTTCAGTTCAGTTCAGTTCAGTCGCTCAGTCGTGTCCGACTCTCCGCGACCCCATGAATCACAGCACGCCAGGCCTCCCTGTCCATCACCAACTCCCGGAGTACACTCAAACTCATGTCCACAGAGTCGGTGATGCCATCCAGCCATCTCATTCTCCGTCGTCCCCTTCTCCTCCCGCCCCCAACCTTTCCCAGCATCAGAGTCTGAACATTAGTTTTACTTGTGGTAGTCAGAGATCATTGTTAACCTTAACTGAAACCATTTTTCACACTACTGGAACTGGCTAACTTTGACGCATATTGAAATACTCTTTTAAAATACATGGATTGTCTTAGATGATCACTACAGTAAAGTGCAAAAATTTTACTTTAGACATCCAGAAAAGTTGCACAGATCATACAAAGAATTCTCATTTACCCTCTGCCCAGTTTCCCACAATTTTACATCTTATATAACTATTGTTCAATTATTAAAACCAAGAAATTTTATATGTTTAAACTAAAAAATAAAACAAATGAATAAATATGACAAAACATAAGCAGACAGATGCAGATAACAAGTTAGTGGTTACCAGAAGGGAGAGGGGTGGGGGAGGGCCAAAATATGTGAAGGGAATTAAGAGGTACAAACTACTAAGTACAAAATAAATAAGTTACAAGGATATATTTGTACAGCACAGGCAGTAAGCCAATACTTTTCAATTACTTTATTTGTAGCTACTTTATAAAAACATCAAATCTCTATATTGTATACCTAAAATGAAATAATAGCATAAGTCAACTATACTTCTATTTAAAAAAGTAAGAAATCAACAATGATGTCATATTATTAACCACTATGAAAGCCTTATTTAGAATTTTACCAGTTATTCCACTAATATCCTTTTCTCTGACCTAAGATTCAACCCAAGGTCCCATATTGGATTTAGTTGCTTTTGGGGGTTCTTCAATGTGTGATAGTTCCTCAGTATTTCATGTTCTTGACACATTTGAAGAACTCATGCCAGTTCTATTTTTAGAACATCCTTCAATTTGTGTTTCTCTAGTGCTTTCTCATAATTAGATTGTTGTTAACGTTTTGGCAAAAATATAGCAGAAGTGACGTTATGTCCCTCTTTGCTGCTGCTGCTAAGTCACTTCAGTCGTGTCTGACTCTGTGTGATCCCATAGATGGCAGCCCACCAGGCTCCCTCTTCCTTGGGATTCTCCAGGCAAAAACACTGGAGTGTGTTGCCATTTCCTTCTCCAGTGCATGAAAGAGAAAACGGAAAGGTGAAGTCGCTCAGTTGTGTCTGACTCTTAGTGACCCCACGGACTGCAGCCTATCAGACTCCTCTATCCGTGGGATTTTCCAGGCAAGAGTACTGAAGTGGGTCGCCAGTGCCTTCTCCATATGTCCTTCTCAGTGCATCATATACTGGAATAAATTATGGCATTATATCTTATTATTGGTAATGTTAACTCTAATCACATGGCTAAATGGTGTCTGCGAGTCTTCTCTGTTCAATGTTAATATTTCCCCCTTCATAATTAATAAGTATTTTGTGAGGAAATACTTTAAATTATACAAATATCCTATTTCTCATCAATCATTAATTTTAGCATCAACTGATGGTTTGAACATGTAAGTAGGGAGACAGATTTCACAAATATTACTGACATGTTTGTTTAATGGTGACTTTAATTTCACTTATTCCTTGTAGATTTATCCCTTTATATTCTCTCGTAAAGGAGAGTTATTGCTGTTGTTGTTCAGTCACTAAGTTGATTCTTTGCTATCCAATGGACTGCAGAGCACCATGCTCCTCTCACTATCTCCCCCCATTTGATCAACTTCATGTCCACCAAATCAGTGAAGAATTCTATCTAACCGTCTCATCCTCTGCCACCCCTTCTCCTTTGCCTTCAATCTTTCCCAGCATCAGGGTCTTTTCCAAGAAGTCAGCTCTTAACATAAAGTGGCCAAAGTTTTGGAACTTCAGCTTCAACATCAGTCCTTCCAGTGAAAATTCAGGGTTGATTTCTTTTAGGATTGACTGGATTGATCTCCTTGCTATCCAAGGAACTCTCAAGAGTCTTCTCCAGCACCATTCAAAAGCATCAGTTCTCTGGTGTTCAGCCTTCTTTATGGTCCAGCTCTCACATTCATACATGACTACTGGAAAAACCATAGTTTTGACTATACAGACATTTGTCAGTAAAGTGATATCTGTTTTTTAATATGCTGTCTAGGTTGGTCATAACTTTTCTTCCAAGGAGCGAGCATCTTGTACTTTTGTGGCTGCAGTCACTGTCCACCGTGATTTTGGAGTCCAAGAAAGGAAAATCTGTTACTGCTTCCACTTTTTCCCCATCTATTTGCCATGAAGTGGTGGGACTGAATGCCATGATCTTAGTTTTTTGAAAGTTGAGTTTCAAGTCAGCTTTTCCACTCTCCTCTTTCACCCTCAACAAAAGGCTCTTTAGTTCCTCTTCACTTTCTGGCATTAGTGTGGTATCATCTGCATATCTGAGGTTGCTGATATTTCTGTAAGTCTTATTTCTAGCTTGAGATTCATCCAGCCCAGCATTTCACATGATGTATTCTGCGTAGAAGTTAAATAAGCAGAGTGACAATAGGCAGCCTTGTCATACTCCTTCCCCAATTTGGAAACAGTCCAATCTTCCATGTCCAGTTTTAACTCTTGCTTCTTGACCTGCATACACGTTTCTCAGGAGACAAGTAACGTGGTCTGGTATTCACATCTCTTTAAGAATTTTCCACAGTTTTTTGTGAACCACACTGTCAAAGGCTTTTACATAGTCAAGGAAGCAGATTTTTTTTGGAATTCCCTTACTTTCACCATGATCCAGTGAATATCAGCAAGTTGATCTCTGGTTCCTCTGCCTTTTCTAAACCCAGCTTATACATCTGGAAGTTCTCAGTTGATGTCCTATTGAAGTCTAACTTGGAGAATTTTGAACATCACTTTAATAGCATGTGAAATGAGTATAATTGTGTGGTAATTTGAATATTCTTTGGCATTGCCCTTCTTTGGGATTGAAATGAAAACTGACCATTTTCAGTCCTGTGGCCACTGCTGAGTTTTCCAAATTTGCTGATACATTGAGTGCAGCACTTCAATAGCATCATCTTTTAGGATTTTAAAGAGCCCACATAGAATTCTGTCCACCTCTACCAGCTTTGTTTGTAGTAATGCTTTAGGTCCACTTGACTTCATACTCCAGGATATCTGGCTCTAGGTGAGTGACCACATGATTGTGGTTATCCTGGTCATTAAGACCTTTTTTGTACAGTTCTGTGTATTCTTGCCACCTCGTCTTGATCTCTTCTGCTTCTGTTAGGTCCTTATACTTTCTGTCCTTTATCGTGCTCATCTTTGCATGAAACATTCCCTTGATATCTTCAGTTTTCTTGAGGAGATCTCTAGTCTTTCCCATTCTTTTGTTTTCCTCTTTTTTTTCCCATTGTTCATTTTAAAAGGACCTCTTATCTGTCCTTGCTATTCTCTGGAACTCTGCATTCAGTTGAGTATATCATTCCCTTTCTCCCTTGCCTCTTACTTCCTTCTTTCCTCAGCTATTTGTGAAGCCTCCTCAGACAATCACTTTGTCTTCTTGATTTCTTTCTGTTTGGGATGGTTTTGGTCACTGCCTCCTGTTACAAACCTCCATTCACAGTTCTTCAGGTACTCTGTTTACCATATCTAATCCCTTGAATCTACTCATTGCCTCCACTGTATAATCTGAATGGATTTGATTTAGGTCATACCTGAATGTCTCAGTAGTTTTCCCTACTTTCTTCAATTTAATTCTATATTTGCAATAGGGAGCTCATGATCTGAGCCACAGTCAGCTCCAAGTCTTATTTTTGCTAACTATGGAGAGCTTCTCCATCTTTGGCTGCAAAGAAACAATCAGTCTGATTTCAGTTTTGACTGTCTGGTAACGTCCATGTGTAGAATTGTCTCTTGTGTTGGAAAAGGGTGTTTGCTATGACCAGCACTTTCTGGTGGTCAAAAACCCTGGAAAAACTCTGTTAGCCTTTACCCTGCTTCATTTTGTTCTGCAAGGCCAAACATGCCTGTTACTCCAGGTATAGCTTGACTTCCTACTTTTTCATTCCAACCTTCTATTATAAAACGGTATCTTTTTTGGTGTTAGTTCTAGAAGATTTTGTAGATCTTCAGAGAACCGGTCAACTTCAGTTTCTCTGGCATCAGTGATTGGGGCATACCCTTGGATTCCTGTGATATCAAATGGTTTGACTTAGAAATGAATGGAGATCTTTCTGTCATTTTTGAAATTATACCCATGTATTGCATTTCAGACTCTTTTGTTGACTATGAGGGCTACTCCATATTTTCTAAGGGATTCTTGCCCACAGTAGTAGATATCACGGTCATCTGAATTAAATTTATCCATCCCCAGCCACTTTAGCTCACTGACTCCTAAGATGATGATGTTTACTCTTTCCATCTCCTCTTGACCATGTCCAATTTACCTTGATTCATGGATCTAACATTCCAGGTTCCTATGCAATATTGTTCTTTACAACATCAAACTTAACTTTCACTACCAGACACATTCACAACACATCCTCATCTTCCAGTGTCATTATCTTTTTGCCTTATCATACTATTCATGGGGTTCTCGCAGCAAGAAAACTGGAGTGGTTTGCCATTATCTCCTCCAGTGGACCACATATTTTCAGAACTCTTCACTATGACCCATCTGTCTTTTTTGGCCCTGTATGGCATGGTTCATAGCTTCATTGAGTTATAGAAGCCCCTTCACCATAAAAAAGCTGTGAACCATGAAAGGCTAAAGAAGAGTACTCTCTTCTATTTATTTACTTTTACATTTATATTTTTATATCTGTGTAGTCATTCATAATCATTTTTAATCTAGAGGTTGTAGTTCAAGCAAGGCCTTTCCTGGCGGCTCCATGCTAAAGAATCCACGTGTAAATGCAGGAGATGGAAGTTCCATCCCCAGGTTGAGAAGATCCCCTGGAGAAGGAAATGGCAGTCCTTTCCAGTATTTTTGCCTGGGAAATCCCACAGACAGAAGAACTTGGTGGCTTATAGTCCGTTGGACTGCCAAAGTGTCAGACACGACTTAGGAACTAAACAATAATTCAAACTAGCATTTTTCAGGTTGTTCTCTAATTGATCCAGTTGGGGGCGGGAGGAGAAGGGGATGACAGAGAATGAGATGGCTGGATGGCATCACTGAGTTGATGGACATGAGTTTGAGTGAACATCAGGAGCTGGTGATGGACAGGGAGGCCTGGCGTGCTGTGATTCATGGGGTCGCAAAGAGTCGGACACGACTGACCGACTGAACTGAACTGAACTGAAACTTAGTTTGGTGGATGCTTCTATACTTTATCTTAAGATGTTCCAGTCTTATCTTGTTTTCTCCTACCCTGGTCCTTTCCAGCACCAGCTATTTCTCCAAGGAGTCCTGGTTCCTTTTACTGGAATGATATTTAAATTCCAAGATCTAAGAGTTAAATGTGGTTATTGCTACTGGGAAATAATTGTTTCTAGCCACCCACCCACCCCCCCAAGAACAAAGCTGGGAAATAGATGTATGTGTAATAATATATGAATACACACAACTGTTTATTTCTGTAACTATCCATCTATGCGTATATATATATATATATATTTAAGAAAACTGAGTTCATTCTGATATGTTTTATTTTAATTTAATGTGACAACTCATTTTATTTTTTCTCATTTTCATTAGTAACCTTTTCCTCTGCCAATGAGAAACATAGTTCTTATGAATGAAAGACAGTATATTTGCTTATTTGTTCTGACCTAGTATGAACATAAAATACTTTTAGAATTCCTAACTTACACCCATGTTAGAAGGACATCCCAGGTGGCACTAGTAGTAAGGAACCAACCTGCCAAAACAGGAGACATAAGAGACATAGGTTCGATCCCTTAGTTGGGAAGATCCCCTGGAGGAATGGCATGGCAGTATTCTTGCCTGGGGAATCCCCATGGACAGAGAAGCCTGGTGGGCTAAAGTTCATAGGGTTGAAAAGAGCTGGACACAACTGAAGCAACTCAGCATGCATGCACCCATGTTAGAAACAAATTTACTAAAAAGATTGCAACATTTGTGGGAAACTTTTTCCTTTGTCTTTCAGTTCAGTTCAGTTCAGTTCAGTCGCTCAGTCGTGTCCGACTCTTTGCGACCCCATGAATCACAGCACTTCAGGCCTCCCTGTCCATCACCAACTCCCGATGTTCACTCAAACTCATGTCCATCAAGTCGGTGATGCCATCCAGCCATCTCATTCTCTGTCGTCCCCGTCTCCTCCCGCCCCCAATCCCTCCCAGCACCAGAGTCTTTTCCAGTGAGTCAACTCGTCGCATTAGTGGCCAAAGTTAGATTTACTATATTTAGTCAAAATATTGCTTTCTGCAGTTACTCACTTTAGTTCTTTTATTTCCACCTTCATCAGTGTGGTTATTTTTTTTTATTTATAATACAATCAGGTTCACTTGTTACTGTGTTTCCAGTTTGGGTTTTCCTTACACCCTGCTTTCTTTAATCATTTATTGATTTGACAGGTATATAAAATAATAACATGATTCGAAGAGTATAAGCTATAAAAAGTGTACACTCACAAAAGTATTACTTCTCCCTCAGTCCTATACCATGTTACCATTGCCTCTTTATTTCCATACCTTTTCTACTTATTCCAGTACAGAATCAATCTCTTTAGCTTGTTTTGTTCCTTTCTATAAGCCTTTTCCACAAATAAGCAAATACATGTATATTCTCTTATTCTTCCTTAATGCTTAAATAGTCACATACTATAAATGCTTTTTGCACTTTGCTTTTTTTACAGAACAATATAAACTGAAAAGATCTTTCTCATTTTTATTTAGATGCATGGTACTCCATTGTGTAGATGTAGTAGTTTATTCAACTGTTTTTCTTATGTGTGAGCATTTAGGCTGTTTACAATATTTCACAAGTATAATAAAGAAAACTTTAAGAGATTTCCAGTGAGAGAATTTGCTTCTATATCCTCAGGATATTGACTAGGAAAACTTCAATAATCTTAAACAAGCTCCACATCAAACAGGGCACTGGGAGTATGGTACCTCATGAGCTAAGAGGATAGAAACTTCTCTGGTGGTTCAGTGGCTAAGACTCCACTCTCTTAGCAAAAGGGGCTTGGGTTTGATCCCTGGTTGGGGAACCAAGATCCTGCATGCCACAACTAAGATTTAGCATGTCACAACTAAGACCTGAGATAGCCAAATAAATAAAATAAAATGCTTTTTAAAAAAAAATAAGATGAAGTTAAGAGGATAAGAACAATCTATCGTGGTAGAGCATCAGATTCCTCATGGCCCATACATGATGTGTGGGGCATCCACAGGCTCAAGTGCTGAGACTACAAGTAGATCACAGTAGGCCAGGGTCTGTTGGAAAGGCTGAAAGATGAAAGTATTTCATGACCAAAAGGCATGATCAAGTTCACAGTCAGAAGGAGTAGATTACAGAATAATGTCCAAATGAGACCAGTTCTCAGTGGACTCCACTGAAAAAAAGTGTCAAGGTGAAATGAGGGTCCCTTCGGCAGAGGGAGCAGGGTCTAGAGAATGGTATAAAATACATTCACTATGAATTTCCTCTGGAGAAGTTCCATCTTGGATGAGGAAGGAGAGACTCTTGGAGGAAGTTGGAATTCGGGGAGAAGCTAATCTTATCAGGGAGATTGAATTTCAAATCACTGAATGTTACCTTGCAGAGACTATTATATTAATTATGTATTGCTGTGTAGTAAATTATCCCAAAACTTAGTGGCTTAAAACAACAAACATTATCTCAAAATGTCTATGGCTCATTAATTCAAGAACTGCTTAGCTGGATGGTTCTGGCTCTGGGTCTCACATAAGATTGCAAACAAAATGTCAGCCAGAGCTTCTGTCATCTGAAGTCTTGACTGGGGCTTCAGAGTCTGCTTCCAAGCTCATTCACATGGCTGTTGGCAGGAGACTTCACTTCCTCACTAGCTATTGGCTAAAGGCCTCGGTTCCTTGCCACATGGGTCTCTCTGTGGTCTTTTTTAGTGTCCTTATGACATGGCACTTGGCTTCCTGTAGACTCAGTGGGCCCAGAGAAGGAGCAAAGAGGAAACCACAGTACCTTTATGTTCTAATCTCAGACGTGACACATTATCAATTCCACCATATTCTTTTCTTTAAAAGTAGGTTACTAGGTTAGCCCACATTCGGGGGAGGGGAATCAGACTCCACCTTTCAAATGGAAAAGTTTCAAAGAATATGTGGACATATGTTACAACTGTAATAACTGTTTTAATCTGGAAGATATGAGCTACTTATAATTAACAAACTAAAATTTGTTTCTTTCGTCAGTAGGGCTTAGGCTCCAGAACAAGATCAGCACAAAATAAAGTCCTGTTTTTAAATGTGTTATATGTAAGTTGTCCTATGATCTGAAGTGCTGAAAAAGACCATATACATTCTCAAATAACTTTTTAAAAACTTTTTATGTTGTATTGGAGTATAGCCAATTAGGGATTCCCTGTTGGCTCAGACAGTAAAGAATCTGCCTGCAATGCAGAAGACCTGGGTTCAGTCCTTGGGTCAGGAAGATCCCCTGGAGAAGGGAATGGCAACCCACTCCAGTATTCTTGCCTGGAGAACCCTATGGACAGAAGAGCCTGCAGGGCTACAGTCCATGTGGTTGCAAAGAGTCAGACACAACTGAGAGACTGACATACAAACACATAGCTGATTAGCAAACAATGTTGTGAGAATTTCAGGTTAACACTTTCTTTTAATATTTATTTTTATTTATTTGATCACACTGGGTCTTAGTCTCTTCATGGAGGATCTTCGATCTTCATTTTGGCACATAAACTCTTAGTTGCGGCATGTGGGATCTATTCCTAGACCAGGGATCGAACCCAGGCCCCCAGCATTAGGAGACCAGAGTCCTAACCACTGGACCACCAGGGAAGTCCTCTCAAATAACTTTTTAAAAACTGAATCTATACTACGTCTATGAAGTCACTGATGACATAACCTCATCCTGCATCTGTATCATCAGTAAGATTTGAGAAGAGTTTAAATTCTCGTTTCCATGACTGTTGAATTCTACGATGTAAAATAACTTAGGTTTAATAATAATAAACCTTGATAGAAAGATGTATATTCAGATATACATTGGTTAGAAACTCATTTCTAGTTACTTACTAGTTTCATGTGAAAGTTTTTTTGTGCTTCCATCTTCAACACTTCTTCATAGTATTGATATATCACTAAAGCACCTAGCATAGTACCAAGAACATGGTGGATACTCAAAGAATGATATTATCACTCCATGCCATGCAAATATAATTATATTGGTATGGTTTTATGATTGAATTTCCTAACCCTCATTCTGTTTAGAACTCTGCAAAGTGCTATACATAAGTATCAAGGACATACAATCAGATGGCATTGGGAGATAAACTTTACCATCTTCATCAAGTGTGCTTGTGTGCTAAATCACTTCAGTCATGTCCAACTCTCTGTGACCCCATGGACTATAGCCTGCTAGACTCCTCTGTCCGTGGCATTCTTCAGGCAAGATACTGAAGTGTGAGTTGCCATGCCCTCCTCCAGTGAACCTGAGTCTTTTGTATTAGCAGGCGGATTCTTTACCACTGAGCCACCTAGAAAGCCCATCAAGTATAATATTCATAATAAATTAAACTAATAAAATATTTTCATAAATACCTAGGATTAGAACACAACTTTTCAGTTACCAAGGGAAGATTTCTAAGAGTTAAGGACTCTGATACTGGAGTCAGATAGCCTGCATTAAAATAACTAGTTCCACACTTACTAAGTGTATGACTTTGGGCAAATCAGTAACTTCTCTGTGCCTGGTTTATTATCTATATAACAGAAATAATAGTTTCTTCCTCATAGGGTTTTGGGAAGATTAGTTAATACATTCAAGTAAGTAAATGAAAACCTGGAATATAGTAAATGCTAAATAAATGTTATATTAAAAAGCAGAGACATTACTTTGCCAACAAAGGTCCGTCTAGTCAAGGCTATGGTTTTTCCAGTGGTCATGTATGGATGTGAGAGCTGGACTGTGAAGAAAGCTGAGTGCCGAAGAATTGATGCTTTTGAACTGTGGTGCTGGAGAAGACTCTTGAGAGTCCCTTGGACTGCAAGGAGATCCAACCAGTCCATTCTAAAGGAGATCAATCCTGGGTGTTCATTGGAAGGACTGATGCTAAAGCTGAAACTCCAATACTTTGGCCACCTCATGCGAAGAGTTGACTCACTGGAAAAGACTCTGATGCTGGGAAGGACTGGGGGCGGGAGGAGAAGAGAGTGAGATGGTTGGATGGCATCACCGACTCAATGGACATAAGTTTGAGTGAACTCCGGGAGTTGGTGATGGACAGGGAGACCTGGCATGCTGTGATTCATGGGGTCGCAAAGAGTCAGTCACGACTGAGCGACTGAACTGAACTGAAATAAATGTTAGCTGTTTTCATTAACATGATTATTGCTATTACAATTATTACATTCATTTGCTTTTTTTCTTTGGAAAAAAAGAAGAGTTTTAAAGTTAAAAACAAGAAAATACTGTTATTAATTCCAAGTGATGTTTTAAAATAATTTCCTGCTTGGATTTTGTGAGCTATTTTAAGAATAGTAAGGAAAGACTTTATTTTTAACCCTTCATCACTTGACAGAAGAATCTCAGAAAACCCAAATGTTGTATGTAGGTAAATTTTGGAGCTGAAAAGGTCCTTTTTCAGCATTTCTGAATCTGGATGAAGATGTATATCTGTTAATCATTTTGAGGCCAAGCTGAACAGAGTGCCTCAAGGGAAGAGTGACTTGTAAGGAATTCCCTGGTGGTTAGGACTCTACACTCTCACTGCTAAGGGCCTAGGATCAGTTCCTGGTCAGGGAACTAGGATCCCACAAGCTGAGGGTGCAGCCAAAAAAAGAAGAGTTGTAGCTACTTTTGTGATCCTAGAGTGATCATGATTCTCCTTGCTTCTGTAACCCTCTGTCCTCCATGTGCTAATCACTGACCAGAATTCTCACAAGATTATTGACCCAGTTACTTGTTTCCAGTGATAGACTAAACCCCTCACAGGGCTTTCCCTGGTGGCTCAGTCATAAAGAATTTGCCTGGCAGTGCAAGAGACTCAGGTTCTATCTCTGGGTCAGGAAGATCCCCTGGAGAAGGAAATGATGACCCCCTCCAGTATTCTTGCCTGGGAAAAATCCCATGGACAGAGGAGCCTGGTGGGCTGCAGTCTATGGAGTAACAAAAGAGTCACACATGACTTAGAGACTAAACAATAACACTAAACTCCTCAACAAGTCTCAAGTTCCTGAATTTGAGAGAAATTGCCATGGGGTTAAGTATGGCCAAGAAAGCTTACTTCAAGACCTAGGGAAAAAACACTAGCTTTTCCCCATACCATATATTTTGAAAGCTTGAGTCGACTGAGAATTTTACACAAAAACAAAAATCAGCTTAAAATAGGCACTGATTATTACTGGCAAAATATAGAATTTAAGCTGAAAAAATTTAAAAGTCACGACTTTGCACAATATAGTGGTAGCCTCTTCTGGTTGACAGAGGTCTAGTAGTCTAAGTGAATATCACCCCAGCCCAACTATGCCTTGTGGGAAAAACTTGTCCAGTATCCAAATATCACTAGCCAGTGATTATGAGAGTGGTCACATTTACAAAAATGCTCAGACTGCTGCTAGGTCTTTTATTGCATACCTCATCTTTTCCTCAAAATTCCCCTTCTGAAATTCTCAAGGAGGAGCATCTCATGTTTCCCAGGAACAAGTTTTACGTCTATTTTTCATCTCTGCTCACTTCAGAGAAATCCAGTACTCATGAACCCATTACTGTTGCCTTTCTCCACCATCCCCACTCTGACTGTCCCTTAGGATGTGAATTTTGCACAGAAGTCTACAGAGGAGTGAGGAGTCAGAGATAGCCCTCTGGCTGCCTCCAAGTGGAATTTTAGTGGTATTACCAAGATGATATGGTTGGAATTAATTTGTACTAAAATGTTAATGACTTATGTGTAGTATTTTCATTGTAAATTAAGTAATTTAGTGCCTAAGTTTAATAGAAAAAATGATTTTTATTTTTTGGCCATACAATAAGGTGTGTGGGATCTTAATTCCCCAACCAGGGATCAAGCTCATGCACCCTGAAGTGGAAGCACAGAGTTCTAACCACTTAACCACCACGGAATTCCCTGATTTTTAACAGGAAAAAAGTCTTCACTGAAAAGCTACTACAAGAGATTGTGTGGATGGTGTAGCCTTTCGTGCTGGTGGTGGTTAAGTCATGTCTGACTCTTTGCAACACTGGACTGTAGCCTGCTAGGTTCCCCTGTCCATGGAATTTTTCAGGCAAGAGTACCAGAGTGGGTTGCCATTTCCTTCTCCATGGGATCTTCCTGACCTAAGGATAAAACCAAGTCTCCTGCATTGTAGGCCACCAGGGAATCCCTATGGATTTCAAAATCGAGAACTGACCTCAATATTACAGAATCGATGAAGTAGTATAATTCTTGGCAAAGAAAAAAAAGGATAAAAAGGAAAATTTTTTTAAATGGAGAGGTGAAGATTCATCTTTGCTTCTTTTAGCAATCAGGGAGCCTCTTGAGTGAGTCCACAAACTCCAGGTTTTTGTTTCATTCTAAGTTTTAAAAATGGATTTATAAATCTTTACCTATTTGAGATGATAGGTAATAACTCCAGGGAATCAGAGTAAAGCACACTTTATAGATATAAAATGTTTTGCAAAAGAAGATTGACCTCTTTACTGAAATTTGTAGACCATTTCTTCATATGCTTTCCTTTCAAAAATAGAAAGGAAAATGCTTATACCTTAAACAATAATTTCCTCATCCTCTGGAAAGTTGTCATTGAACTAACATAAAGCATATTGACTCTCACCTCTGGTCTGTAGTGATGGAAAGAATTACTTTGCTTTCAGGCATAGTTCTTTAAACTTCAAAGTAGGTACTATCACACTCTAAGTTTGAATTGATTGAATAAAAAGTTTCAATTAATGTAAAAGTAAACTCAACTCTGAATCTTTGATATTCAAAAAAATAGAGTTAAAATTCTCATTCATTTTACTGAAAGTGTATGGTTTTCCTTAATTCAAATGATATTTATTTAGCATGTGACTCAAGTAAGCTCCCTGTTGGATAGGAAAGAAGTTATATTCATCAGGAAAATAAGTAGAACAGAAGTCTCTCTAGTGCAGTACGGGCTGACAACAAGAAAGTGACAGGCACAGAGGTGATTAATAAAGGAGGCTAATTTAAAAACTAAGATAAAATTAGAGGGGAAGATTTTGTAGCCCAGTGAAGATTAAGCTGTTTTGTGAAAAATCATTAATGCTCGTATAAAATAAAGCTTTTATGAAAGTAATTCTTAGCGTATTAATTTTAGTACACTATAACTCTGCAAAAAAATATTTTTTTACCTGTTAATCTGGAGTAGGTTCTTTATGAAGAGAGCAAAATGTTCCAGATTTCATTTCTTGCCCTTCTTGTGTGCACAGCTCATCATAGAAGAAGGTGTTCTCATTCTGAGATCTTTCTGTTTAAGAAAAATAATCAGTGTCGCAAACTAGAAATGTACCCGTTCTAGGAACTGCACCCTCTAGACATAAGTCATTTTATGTGACTTTGAAGTTTTTTTTAAAAGGCGACTCAGATTGTGGCCCATTCTACTGAAATGAAGTGGAGGGAGGAGCCACACTTTTTCTGAAGTTCTTGGTGTCTGAAACCATGGCATCAATTTGAAGTATTTCAAGATTTAAATTTAAGAAAAAGCAAAATAAAAAAATAGCAGAACTCTGGTTGATGAGATATGGTCAAAATGAGTGTGTTATCATAATCATTTGCGTCTTTATATAAAGGTGCACCTCATCTAAATCTTATTATCATCTTATACTTAAAAAAACCTCAACTAGTTCAGTGCCCACTGAAAATTTCATCCAATGTTTGTCCTAAAAACACAATGCTGATATTTTTAAAGTACAAAACAACCTATTTCACAATAAAGTCATCTATTTTATTAATCTATAAAACAGTTAGTGAGGTTGTCTAGAAAAACAGTTCATTTAACTTAAGATGTCTATCTATAAAATTGAATCTTAGATTTCATTTTATGATGATTCATATTTTATTTGAAATGTTCATTCTAACCATTTTAATTTTTAAAAAGAGATATCCCCTACAAGAAGAAGTAAAGTTATGGTATCAAATGATCTGGAAAATATGATATCTTTGTCTGAAGAGACAGAAATCTTATTAGTACGCTTTTAATCTTTTAAAACAATAAAGAGAGTATCTTCTATTCACTTTCAATAGGACAAGACGATATTAAAACAAGACCATCCCATCAGAGAAGCTTGATTATTTTCTCAGGGTTTTAAATTATGCATATGACTGGTGACACAAATACATGTTTAAGTGGTTGCAAATTTTAAAAATCAATATTCCTAAAGAACTAAAATTATGCCCAATCATAAATAACAAATTAATTCACCTGCATATTTTGATCTACAACTTTCCTTATGAACACGAACATTTTATAAAAGAGAAGTATCTTTTCATATCACCTTATGTTCATTGTATTTCATACAAATATAATTCAAATCAAATGCAAGCCTTTTCAAAGAGGGGAAAATTAGAACTGTTCACTGTTCTCTCCTTGCCCAGATGATCTTGTGTGAGATCTGGACTGCCATGTTGCACCAAACCCACAGCAACCAGGACCCATTGTTCCCAAGGGAAACAGCCTATGCGGGAATGCAATAGTGTGCCCTGCAAGGAACGTGGAAAATAGCATATGTCACTACTGTACGGAACACAACAGACAATTATGATTCAACTGTCCAAATTATAATCAGTTTGACAAATGTCCACAAGCGTCTTCATTCTATTTTATATTTTCCCTAAGACAAGGCAATCACACAACCAGACAATTCCATCAGGGAAGCTTGTTAGCTGCTTAGTCTGTTAAACCCTGGTTGCCATAGCATCTAGAGTTGAAAAAGCTGCAGATTGGCATGAAAAAGCATGTCGACAATTGCCCTGTCACAGCATGCAAGCCAGGTCTGCTCAAAGGCAGCACACTACAAGTTTTCTTTCCCAGTTTGCACTACCCCATGCTGTTTAATAATATCCATTTACTGGTATTGGGATTGATCTAGCACAGTGTAAAATTCACATCTAGTGAGACTTTGCTTTTCACATGGAGTGAAATTCTTTAACAAATGGGAGTATGGCAATTAATTTAGAAATGTAATACTGTATATACTAAGAAGTATATTTAGATTTAATAGAGAAACTGTCCAAAATTTTAATGCACAGTTCTTTAAAGAGCCAAAGAGTTTTACTTGGCAATTTTTTAGTTGACTTTCTAGTCATTTCTGAAACCTAGTCATACTTTGGAGATGACAGACAGCATTCAAAATTCAGTAGTACATTTTAAGCATGTTTTAATCATACCATAGTCATTTCTCCTTTACATGCATGGTATAATTTAATTAAGGATACGCATTTCTAAAATAACTATAATTTAATTAGAGATTAATATCATGAACATTAAAATTATAGTCTAGAGAGCAATGTGCATCCATTTTTTCCCAGAGGAATCATATACTTAATGGTGATAAATTACCATGTATTAATAAGAAGAAGTGTGTTTCTACTGGAGGGTATTCAAATCCTTGCCAACTCTCAGATATATATGGTATATGGATGTTCAATAAAGTAAGCATGTTTACAGACAGCCATTGTTAACTTACCAGAACTATGGAAATATAAAAATGTCTACATAAGTTGTGAGACTTACAAAATAATTTTTGCTCAGAAGTTTGTGTTATTCATTCTTTCCTTCTCCCATTATCTCCTTCTTTTCTATCTGTCACTTCAATTTAGTTTTCTTTCAATGCCACAAAGAAAAGAAATATCTTAAGATTCATGCTCGGGAGCAAATTAACCTGGCAAACTAAGTATTTCTAATACAGATATTTTTCTGTGTTTTCTACAATACTTGTTCTTTCCATTAATATCCACTGCTTTGCTCACCAAATGTCACAAAATCATATTTAATTAAGTAGAGTTTCATTTTCTTGAACTTTTCATGGCAAAAAGTTGATAGTTTAACCACAATACAAGACAGGGAAGTTAATATTTACTCTAAAATAGAGATGCAGAAGTAATGATTACTTTTCTTATTCCTGAACTATTGAAGACCTTTTTTATCCTAAATAAGACTATCGAAGATGTTTTTAGACAAAATAATCAAAGAATAACACATTGAGTTTTACATGTACATATAAGTATATGAGTATGAAAATAGTGTTAATGAGTGAGCCTCTTCAGTAAAATTCAGTATAAATTTAAATCTGTCATTTTCTAGGAATTCTCAAAAATCTCAAATCTTGGGATGAAACTTGGTTCACATATGGTGTCCATGAATGTGTTTTCTTATACCACATCTTCCAGTTTTTTAAAAGAGAGGAAAGCTGTTTACTTGTTAAAGGTCTTTTTATAAGCTTTGATGACTCAAAAACACCTTCATTTTAACACATGGAATTTGGCAAAGAACTTAACCATGTTACCATTTGAAAGACTTTGATATTTTGAAAAAGAGAGAATTAAAACAACAGAGATTGAAACTCAAGTTGGCTTTTGTGTATAGAACATAATTTTCTCGAGTATATTTTTTAGTATAAGAATTTACTATTGAAATGCATCTGCCAGAACACTATAACATATCAAAACTATAATTATCTGGAATGAACAATGGTGAATAGAGTCTCAACCTGTACTCTGGTGTATCAAGTTAAATACACACACACACACACACAGATTCTTGGTATAGCATCACAGTAATCTAAATAGATAAATGTGTATGTCAAATAAAAAGCTTAATAAAAGGTTGAAACAAAATGTCTTCTAATTACGCTTTTCCAGAAAGATTGTACTCAAACTTTATTTCTCATTCCCGTAATTCACATGCAATACAGTGCAGTGCAGTTCTTCCAGTTGGATTAAAGGAGCTACCACCTCTACACAAGTCTTTAGGATGTGTATTTTCAGTCCTCTAAGTATTTGGTTTGCAGAATTCCACAAACTGGGTAGCATGGAAATGAAAGTTTTTTCCTTAACTCAGAGTACCTTTGCTTTAGTCAGGATATCTCAAATGTTCCTGTTACGCAAATGCTGCTTTTGTCGTTGATTTACAAACAAATGCTGTTCTTTCTAACTGTGTTCATATTCTCCATTCCCACTACTTAAAAATCTGTTAAAAGTGCATTTTTTATATCTAGATTATTTCATGTACATTCTTCTGCTCTAAAGTTGGAAATTATGTGATCCTTTCTGAATTGCTTCGAACATTTCATTGGATATCATTATTATTTTGGGACCTCCTCTACAAATAATCTACCTTTCGGTCCTTTTGATTATTGCTGAATGAAATTACACAAGAAAATGTTGATAAATCTAAATAGGAATCCGTAAAATGAAAGAAACAAACTTGACCTGTGGGAGCAAAGAGGTGGTGTCTTGCAGTGGCCTCAGTTCTTTTCATAATACAAAGGGTAAATGTCCTAATAAAGACACTAAACTGAACTGCTTTATTTTGTAAAATTCAGGCACCCTGTTTATTTCCCCCAAATGAACTACTACCTTACACAAAATGCAGGTTTCAAGTAAGTGCATACATTCTTCTGTAAGGTAGTTTTTGTTTTTCTGGGTGATTTTGCCTTATTTAGACATTTTCTTCACCTGACTGAAAGCACATTAACTGCTAGATAGGCATCACACGGCCGTCCCCATGCTGTAGCATACAGCCGTGAATTTGCTACGATCTGTTTAATCAGCAGTGTATTGATTTTCCTCAGCTTTCCTTCATTTTAGCCCCATAGCAGGCTTCTGTAATTTCCTTTGGACAAAGTGTAACCAAACTGTGCTAAGTGATGTTGATTTGCAGGCAAAAGTAAAGGGGTAAATATAAATTAACAAGCTATAAACATTTTACAAGTGGGGAGTCAATAAAAACAGTGTCTGCAGTTTCTTTTAGAAAAAATGATTTGAAGCAGATTGTTAACAAACGTGTCCAAAGAAACTGACATGAGTCTGAGAATAATTTTTGCGCTTTGTGATTAAGAATTGATCAGTCTAAAAGCCTCGGATGCAACTGAATCACCCATAAGCTGCTGGCCTGAAAAGGCTCAGCAGGGGCTGGTATTTGTTTGTTAAACTCCCATGATTCCAAGTAGATAATTGGTCTGTGAAGTTCATGGCAGAATCTGAATTTGCTTTCTTGCTTCCCAGCTGGCTGAGCACTGGTTTATAGACTTCTGTGTACAAATTTAGCCAGCAGCAAACCTCACATCTTTAATATAAAAGGTGTTTTGTTGTGTTTTTCAGGTGTTGAGTGGAAAGCCCACACTCCAGAAGCTCATTAAAAGGGCCAAGTTACAGTACAGGTTTATTTCTGTCACAGCGTTTCTGAAAACAGTGACAAGGATTAATATGTTTCTTTAGTACTGGAAAAAGCCTGACACAATCCCTTGTGAATTTGATCATCTGTTTCATTGCGTGTATAAGATTCAATCTCTTATTATATCCTGAAGTTACAGCTGTAAACTAATGCTGGTAAGAATTCATAAGCTATTGCAGAAGCCTGGGGCAAAACTAATTGTTTTATTCAACAGTCACTTATTTATTTATTATTTGTTTCATACTCCTCTCCTATCATCTTTTTCCACTGTTCCTCCTCAAAGTCAAGATGATCTTGGCTCTTTGTCTACATGCACAGAGCAAATATAGAGACATGGGAAGTTCATGTTGCCAGGAGCTTTCAAAAAAGTTGATACAGATCAGTGTTGTAGAAATGTGGCCCAATCTACATTTTAAAAATAAAACTATTCTTACTTTTCTTTCCTGAAAATAGAAATTCCTTATTAAAAAGCAATATCTGCACAAACATTATAACCTTTGTGTTCCATATAATCATGTGACTTTAAACTCTATCTGCTAGTGGTTGCTATGTTTCTGGGGCATGATTTAACATGTGGTACATGCAAATCCTGGTAAAGTGCAAACTATATCATAAAATGATTCTGTTTTACATCAAAGTAGATAGGCAAATAGCTATTTGTCATTTTCAAAAATTAACAGAGCTATAACAATACACTGTGGATACCATAAAAAAGTAATCTTCTAAATTTAAATTTCAGAGAGGAATCTCTCTGAATCTCTAAGTCAATTTCTTTCTCTTTCTCAAGTCATTTGTAGAGAAATATTTATTCCCTACCTATCAGTTTTTGTTATTATAGCAAATTACATGTGACATTAAAAATTTACATGCAAAAATTTATATTGAAAATTTCAAACTTTAATGCAAGTGCATAATAAGACACAAACAGAACAATTCCGAATAATTCATTTGTATACACTTTAATAAAGTTGGTAGAAATTAATGCAAGATTAGACAGAAGTATGTTCAGGGAATGTTTGAAACTACACATTAGGCTTCCATTCTTAACAGAAGTTGGGTGCTAATTCCCTATGCATCACAGACATTTTAACCCATAATAACTGATTGTAAATACAGTATGAAGCTAGCTGTAGCCTTATTTACACCTGCCAATTTGCTGCCCTCCAGCACTAAAAACAAAAACAAAATGGTAGCACAAGAACTGCCAAGCAAAACACACTCTGCCCCTCATATACACTCCTTTCTATTTCCACAAACAGAACCTCTTGCTTGTTTTCCATCAACAAATTCAAACTATGGGATTTAAAATAAAGTTAAGGAGAAAGACACATGACAGAACAATAACAAATAATTGTTAAAATGATCATCTCTTTCAAATGCCTCCTCTTAAAACATTGTAAGTATCGTAAGCACTTCACGGCACTATTAACTGAGGGAAGTAACACATGTGCCGTGCAATGCATATGTTGCAATGGCAGTCACTTATTTTTACTGGATAGCTCCAAAATTTGCACTCAGTTTTGTTCATATAATAAAAGCCCATGTTATGCGTTAAAAAGAATAATCAAAGATATTTGGTTGACAAAGTTGCACTTTCTGTTTTTTATCCCCTGTGCCTTTCCATCATATCTCATTTACCTAAATTATGACAGTCCAATTATTTCTGTTTCTACTGCATTTGTAGAAGCTTAAAGCATTTGTTAACATTTTAGGGAGGTTTTCCCTACTACCTTAATTCAATAAAAATAATTTCTGCTAAATGTTAGACAGTGTTTTATCCTTCTATTGTGGACAGCAGTGCTTTGCATATTATTGCACATATTACTTAACTTGTATATATTAAAACAGTAACATAAGCATATAATAATGACTTGCATATATAATGATATGAATAATTTGTGTATCAATAGCATCTTTTTTTCAGTGAGCTCAGTGCCTGTAATTTGATACTGAACTCCATCCTTAAATGTTCAATACATTGAGAACCAAAAGAACTCATACATTAGACCAAAGTAGTGGTTCAGTTCAGTTCAGTTCAGTTGCTCAGTCATGTCTGACTCTCCGCAACCCCATGAATTATAGCACGCCAGGCCAGAGGATAAAGGGTAGGGAGTGCAAAATGGGTAGAGGGGATAGATGAAAATTAAATTTTGGGTGGTGAGTACATGTAGCATGCACAGAAGTTGAAGTAGAATGTTGTACACATGGATAAACTAATGTTACTTCAAGAAAAAATAAATTTAAAAAGATACACTTACATCTTAATTAGCTTTTTAAGGTTGTTGAGAACAATTATTATTTTTATCACATAGAAAAGACTGAAGATTACTCCATGGACAAAAATCGGTGGCTAAGCCAATATTAGAATTTCATACTCTTTAGATTTTAGATCACATCTTAATATTTTATGTCAAAAGTTTATGATTTTGAAGGCTGGTAAGCACATATGTGGAGATCTATGTTTTATTGGCTAAATTGTAGGACCCTGAGGACAAGATAAATGTCTCATTTAACTTTTAACCAACACTAAACATGTATTTGAGGAGGGCATGGAACCCACTTCAGTATTCTTGCCTGGAGAATCCCCATGGACAGAGGAGCCTGGTGGGCTACAAGTCCATGGGGGTCACAAAGAGTTGGATACAACTGAGCGACTAAGCACAGCATAACACACAAACGTGTATTTAGTGTTCAGTAAAGAAAAGACTCTGATGCTGAGAAAGGTTGGGGCCGGGAGGAGAAGGGGACGACAGAGAATGAGATGGCTGGATGGCATCACCGACTCGATGGACATAAGTTTGAGTGAACGCCGGGAGTTGGTGATGGACAGGGAGGCCTGGCGTGCTGTGATTCACGGGGCCGCAAAGAGTCGGACACGACTGAGCGACTGAACTGAACTGAACTGAACTGAAATATTCATTAAATTAAACAAACAGGCTTTCAAGACATAAATTGCCAACATATGATATCTTAATAGAGTATACAAATTCTTGGCACTTAGGGAAACAATGACCAGTTCTTCAGGTCAATATGTTAAAATTATAAATCGTTGCACAGACAATGTGTATTGTGCCTTCTAATGGGAAAAGAAATGAATAAGTAATAAATAAAATAGTAAACAATGTCTAGCACTCTGTATTTGGATGTTGCATTACTCCTGTTAATTAAAAAGATTAGATATCTTAGGAGAGAAAAAGGTGAAATTTCAAGAATTTTCTTTTTCATTTTGGGTTAAGTATGTGAAGTATAGAATCCTATGAAACATTAGTAAGCAAGAAATTAAATACAAGAAAAATTCTATAAAAGGCATGATTGCTATAGATTTTTGACAGAGTAAAAGTAAACTCATATCATTCATTAGAAATTGAATGTAAAAAATATAGTTTCAATTGTGTGGCTGTTTGAGTGAGTAAAAATCATGGCCTTAAATTTACTATGAAAATATATATAAGAGAGAGGCTAAAGCAAGCATAATTTGTTGAAACAAACTTTGAAAAAATTTTCTACCAATTTCTGTTCTCATATTAAACCCTCAAGTGTTCAGGTATTGAATCAATATAGGTTTATGACAGAAATCTGAAGCATATTTCTAAGGACAGAATTTGTGCCAACAGTGTCAATCAGACAGTGAGAAAGTATTGTTTATTTAGGATGATTAATGGCTATCTAATGTCTTTGTTGACTTTTCTTTGCAGTTAAGTGGTGGTCTCAGGTTTATTTTGGTAATAAAGCACTGTTCTGGGAAATGAATTCAAACCTTGAGTTCTCGTCTATTTATATTTTAGATTTTTGTTAAGTGGAAATTATGTTTTGTTCCCTTTATTTCCTTTCTTCTGCATTATACTATACCTTCTCATTCAAAAATGTCCAAATCAGTAATCAGATACATACTATAACTTACTGCAATCTGTAGCTACCCTTAGTTCAAGTAGTTTCAGAGAGTTAAGGTAAGTTAATGATCAGTTAATCAGTGTGAAAAGAGTGTTGCAGATCATAGTGTATTTGTGCCCATATAGAACAAAGTAAATGATTTGTGCTTTCTCAGCTTTTCTCATCCACTATTTTTAATTTTTTTAAATTCTTTTACCCTTGAATATCAAACACATGACTCTACTTAATTACTTTAGGCTCTATGAAAAGAATAAACATCCCAATTAATATGTGTCATCAGTTTAGGTGATATATCCTAGGGAATTGTATAACTAAAATAACAAGAAATAATAAATATTTACATAAGGAATACAGATACATTTATCTCATTATAACCAATAACAATGCCATAGATATGGCACTTAGACTGAAACTACTTCTTTATTCCCAAATCATAGATTATAATTTTTGTTGAGCTATTTGTTTGGAAATTTAGAATACGGTTATTTGACTAATTGATTCTTCTTACAGGAAGCTATTCCTTTGGGGGTAAATTATAGCATCAGGGAGGAGGTTGGCCCAAGAAAATTTCCAAGGTTTAGTCAACAATATTTGCGTATGTGTATGCTCAGTCACGTCCAAATCTTTGCAGCCCCATGGACTGTAGCCCACCAAGCTTCTCTGTCCATGGAATTTTCCAAGCAAGAATACTGGAGTGGGTTGCCATTTCCTACTCCAGGGGATCTTCCTGACCCAGGGATCAAACCCACATCCCTTACATCTCCTGCATTGGCAGGTAGATTCTTTACCACTAGCGCCACCTGAAAAGCCCATCAACAATATTTACTAAGCTTTTCTTCCCTGGTGGCTCAGACAGTAAAGCATCTGCCTGCAATGCGGGAGACCCGGGTTTGATCCCTGGGTTGGGAAGATCTCCTGGAGAAGGAAATGGCAACCCACTCCAGTACTCTTGCCTGGAAATCCCATGGATGGAGGAGCTTAGTAGGCTACAGTCCATGGGGTCGCAAAGAGTCGGACATGACTGAGCGACTTCACTTTATGATAAAACAGAACACTATATCAGGTTTTATATAGAAATAATTTAAAAAATGACTGTAGGATATGGGATTCCTCTCCACCGAGCATTTTAGTATATCCTGGAAAATTAGGACATTCATCAAGAAGACTTGAACACTTTTATTAACCAGTGTTGCATAAGTACCATGAAAATGCCAAGTGAAGGCATGGTCATAATCAAGTGGGATTCATCATGGAAACAATTGGTTTTTAAGCTTGGTTTTAGAGTAATTAAGAACTATTGAATGGAAAAGGGGAGAGAATTATAAGCTCACCAGAAGAGAAGTAAATGTCATTCAACGAGCACTGAATGCTTTCTATGTGCAAGGAGGGCACTATCCTGTGAACTTCACTGATGAGTGAAAGACTCAAAGGCATGCCTGCCCTCATGATCTCTCCAACTAGTGATGGAGATACAGAGGCAGAGACTGACAACAATGGCATGGGCCAAGGCTCAGGAACAGAGCCATATCTAAAATTTTTAGAGAACCAAAAAACGTGTTTGTCTGTGCTAAAGATTCCATGCAGAAGAAGGGAAATGAATTAGTTTATGAGAAAAGTTGGAGTGGGTCATCAGTTGGCAGATGATCTTGAAAGCACATGCATCAGCTAGAAACAGTTTCAGTCCTGAGAGCTGTGAATCAAGCTCCAAAATGCCATCAATGTTCCAGGTTCCTTCTTTCTTTCGGCTTAATGATTCATGGTGTGAAACTCAACTGAGAAGTGGAAGCATCATGAGCCTGAACTTCCCTCTCACATGCACCCAGGTGGCCACGCACACACGCACTTTCTCCATCTTAGTTACCTGGGACCCCATTCACCCAAACTACAAATATAGGAATCATCTTTTCTCTCCTTCCTCACCACTTGTAGCAATTCCTATAAACATTACATCCAAAATACTCCTTACATTTAGCCATTATTTATTACCATCTTCACTAATACCACCCTAATTCAAACTTCTGTAACTGGATGGAATTATTACAATAGTCATTTACCAGATCTCCTTGAACTCTTATCCCTCACCATAAAGTCTCCTCTGATAACCAGAGTGATTTTCTAAAGAGTATGTATCAGATTACTCTGCTCACAGCCTTAAAACTGCTGACAAGCTTTTCATTGCAATTAGAATTAAAACTTCAGATTCTGTATCATGGCCTGCCTATATCACCATAAATGATCCAACCCCTCAGCACTCTTCCACTCATTGTCTCCACATTGACACACTCCTTATAAGTTACATGATTTCCTTTTTCTTTTTTTAATTAATTAATTTGACTGTGCTGAGTCTTCATTGCTGCATGTGGGCTTTCTCCAGTTGTGGCGAGCAGTGGCTACTCTCTAGTTATTGTGTGCAGCAACTACTCTCTAGCTGTGGTGTGCGGGCTTCTCGTTGCAGTGACTTCTCTTGTGAAGAACAGGTTTTAAACACATGGGCTTCAATAGTTTCAGAGCATGGGCTCAGTAGCTGTGACTCAGTGGCCTGTGGAATCTTCCTGAACCAGTGATCAAAACCACGTTCCTTGTATTGCAAGGCAGATTCTTAAACACTGGACCACGAGAGATGCCCTCTTATTTTCTTATACTTCATATACTTACACTTTGTAAACTTTCTGTAGAACACATTAAGATCATTCCTGCTTGAATGTTTACAATTTGTTTGTCCTTCCTGTAATACTCTACTACTCTTCCTAGAGTAGGTAATTGCATTCATGTATATAGCTCCTGAAAGAGATGGGAATACCAGACCACCTGACCTGCCTCTTGAGAAACATATATGCAGATCAGGAAGCAACAGTTAGAACTGGACATGGAATAACAGACTGGTTCCAAATAGGAAAAGGAGTGCGTCAAGGCTGTATATTGTCACCCTGCTTATTAAACTTATATGCACAGTACATCATGAGGAACGCTGAGCTGGAAGAAGCACAAGCTGGAATCAAGATTGCCAGGAAAAATATCAATAACCTCAGATATGCAGATGACACCACCCTTATGGCAGAAAGTGAAGAGGCACTAAAAAGCCTCTTGATGTAAGTGAAAGAGGAGAGTGAAAAAGTTGGCTTGAAGCTCAACATTCAGAAAACAAAGATCATGGCACCTGGTCCCATCACTTCATGGGAAATAGATGGGAAAACAGTGGAAACAGTGTCAGACTTTATTTTTGGGGGCTCCACAATCACTGCAGATGCTGATTGCAGCCATGAAATTAAAAGAAACTTACTCCTTGGAAGGAAAGTCATGACCAACCTAGATAGCTTATTCAAAAGCAGAGACATTACTTTGCCAACCAAGGTCTGTCTAGTCAAGGCTATGGTTTTTCCCATGGTCATGTATGGATGTGAGAGTTGGACTGTGAAGAAAGCTGATCATCGAAGAATTGATGCTTTTGAACTGTGGTGCTGGAGAATACTCTTGAGAGTCCCTTGGACTGCAAGGAGATCCAACCAGTCCAATCTAAAGGATATTGATCCTGGGTGTTCATTGGAAGGACTGATGCTAAAGCTGAAACTGCAATACTTTGGCCACCTCATGTGACGAGTTGACTCACTGGAAAAGACTCTGATGCTGGGAGGGATTGGGGGCGGGAGGAGACGGGGACGACAGAGAATGAGATGGCTGGATGGCATCACCAGCTCTATGGACATGAGTTTGAGTGAACTCTGGGAGTTGGTGATGGACAGGGAGGCCTGACGTGCTGTGATTCATGGGGTCACAGAGTCGGACACGACTGAGCGACTGAACTGAACTGAACTGAACTGATGTAGCTCCTTAGAGTCTTCCCTCAGGAGATCCAACTAGTCCATTCTAAAGGAGATCAGTCCTGGGTGTTCATTGGAAGGACTGATGCTAAAGCTGAAACTCCAATACTTTGGCCACCTCATGCGAAGAGTTGACTCACTGGAAAAGACTCTGACGCTGGGAGGGATTGAGGGCAGGAGGAGAAGGGGACAACAGAATATGAGATGACTGGATGGCATCACCAACTCAATGGACATGAGTTTGAGTGAACTCCCGGAGTTGGTGATGGACAGGGAGGCCTGGCGTGCTGTGATTCATGGGGTCAGAAAGAGTCGGACACAACTGAGCAACTGAACTGAACTGAACTGAACTGAACAGTCTTCCATTATAGCTCAGTTGGTAAAGAATCCACCTGCAATGCAGGAGACATAGGTTCGATCTCTGGGTTGGGAAGATCGCCTGGAGAAGGGAAAGGTTACCCACTCCAGTATTCGGGTCTGGGGAATTTCATGAACTTTGTAGTCCATGGGGTTGCAAAGTCAGACATGACTGAGCAACTTTCACTTTCATATAGCTCCTTATCTTTCAGGTCTCAGAGGCCTTCAGAGTTCAGTCTATCTAAAGTGGTCTCCTTTTACCTATTTACCATCCCTGTTCTATATTTTTCTTTGTAACTTTCACTCTGTAAAATAGTATCTCTGTATATAGTGTGTATTGTCTGTCCAGTAGAACATAAGCTCCATTAGGCAGGCATATTAACAGTCATGTGTGTTCTCATTTCTCAGCAGGTACAGCAGCTTCTTCTTCAAAACAGGCCCTCAGTAAATACTTGTGGCATAAATAAATGATTACAAGAATGGCTTCGGAAGATGTCCACATCACTGTCATTGAAATGAGGTAAGTTTGATCTTCCCAAACCAAGGAGAAATAGTAACACTATTTTTTTTGCAGTAGGAAAAGTAATAGTATAGGAGGAAAAAAAAAATAGTTACAGGATGTCCTGGGATATTCTTCCTCACTACACAGCAGGCAAAGGAACAAGGCTATTCAGGTTTGGAACTGAACTGAAAAAAGAATAACGGGATCAGAGGCTATAGACTTTAGTAGAGGGAGTATACAACCCATTTTACTCAGTCACAATTTACATCTATTGTCTCAACTTAGTTATGAAGCTTGCTCCCTTTTCATTCTCAAACAAATGTTCCTTGGATGAAAAATTATATGATCAACCTAAGTTTAGGATGCTGAAGATTACCCATGGAGTTTCTACAAGCCAATGAAGTTTAAATGGAGATTCTTCGGTGGTTTTGTACCATGTTACTTGCTCCTCTGAAATGCAGAACATCTCAGAATGTTTTCCAAAGGCATAGGCCTCAAAGGGACCAACATGGACTTTTCCACCAGCTGCTTCAGTGACTGTGCAATAAGCAATCATCCAGGGAACTCAGCCTGAGCTCCTGCGAAAGTATTTGGCAAAAAGGAATTAACACTGCTACTTCTGATGCAAGAACAGCAAGTACTTCCCTGAATCATCAAGTCAAACCAAAGATGGAAGGAGTCCCAGAATGCCAGCTGGGCTAGGTTCCTACTTTAGTAAGCTAAATACAAAAACTCCATCAGGTCTCAAATGGCATTCATTTAACATTCAGGTAAAATGGGCCATGTGAAGAGTGTACAACATGAACAAACCATATAACTATGTGGCAGCTATTTTATTGGATTTGCAGATATGGGTCTAATACATTTTTATTCAATTTTATGTAGACTTCTTCCAGCTCTGAGTTTAGAGAGAAATTTTTAAAAGCATATATAACAAGTTTTCTCTGATAAACTCTGTTACAATTTTTGTCATCAGCAGAATTAGCACAGGTACTTGCTTGGAAGTTTATGTAAGTTATATCAATTAATCTCTATACAAGCATACTCCAGAGATACTGTTAATTCAACTCTAGATCAATGCAATAAAGCAAATATCAAAATAAAAGCAAATCACATGAATTTTTTTGGTTTCCTAGTGCCTATGAGACTTATATGCACACTATGCTGTAGTCTATTGAGTGTCAAATGGCAGTATGTCTAAAGTCATGTCTAACTCTTTGCGACTCTATGGACTATAGCCCACCAGGCTGCTCCACCAGGAGAATCCATGGGATTCTCCAGGCAAGAATACTGGAGTGGATTGACATTTCCTTTTCCAGGGGATCTTCGCAAACCAGGGATTGAACCTGCATCTCTTATGTCTCCTGCATTGGCAGGCAGGTTCTTTACTACTTCACTACTTTATTGCTAAAAAATACTAACCATAATCTGAGCCATCAGGGAGTCATAATCTTTGTGCTGGTAGAGGGCCTTGTTTCTATGCTCATAGCTGCTGAGTGAGCAGGGTAGTAGCTGCTGAACACTGGGGTGGCTGTGGCAAGTTCTTTTATAATTTATTTTACTGTCAAAAGTTAATTTTTATTGGAGTAGAGTTGATTTAGAATGTTGTATTAATTTCTTCTGTACAGCAAAATGAATCAATTACACAGATACATATATCCACTTTTTTTCAGATTTTTCAGATTCTGTTCCCATGTTCTATTTCAATTACAGAGTACTCTGTAATGACCTATATGGGAACAGAATCTGAAAAAAAGTGGATACATGTATCTGTATAACTGATTCACTTTGCTGTACAGAAGAAATGAACAGTGTGTTATACAGTAGGTTCTTATTAGTTATGTATTTTAAATATAGCAGTGCGTATGTGTCAATCCAAGTCTCCCAGTTTATCCGTCCTTGCCACCGGCAATTTCTTAAACTAAGAAAACAATGAAGTGTGCTGTATCGGTTTGCCCTTCCCCTCGTGAACAATTTCTCTGTAGCACTCAGTGCCATTTGATAGCATTTTACTCACAGTAGAAAGTCTTTCAAAATTGGAGCCAATCTCTCAAACCTTGCCTCTGCTTTATCAACTGTTAGTTTATTTACTATTCTAAATTGCTCGCTATCATTCCAACAACTATCATAGTATCTTCACCAAAAGTAGATTCTCTCTCAATAAATCACTTTCTTTCCTCATCCATAAGTAGCAACTCCTCATCTATTCAAGTTTTATTATGAGATTGCAGTTAATTCAGTCACATCTTCAGACTTCCGTTCTAACTCTCTTGCTATTTCTATCACATCTATGGTTACCTTCACTGAAGGCTTGACCCCTTCAAAGTCATAAGGGTTTGAATCAGCTTCTTCCAAACTCTTGTTAATGTTGATATTTTGACCTCTTCCCATGAATCATGAATGTTCTTAATATTATACAAAAATCCTTTCCAGAAGGTCTTCAGTTTACTTTGCCCAGATCCACCAGAGGAATCAGTCTGTGACAATTATGGTCTTATAAAATGTATTTCTCAAACAGTAAGACTTGAAAGTCAAAATTTATCCTTGATCCACGAGCTGCAGTATAAATGTTATGTTCAGTTCAGTTCAGTTCAGTCACTCAGTCGTGTCCGACTCTTTGCGACCCTGTGAATCACAGCACGTCAGGCCTCCCTGTCCATCACCAACTCCCAGAGTTCACTCAAACTCATGTCCATCGAGTCAGTGATGCCATCCAGCCATCTCATTCTCGGTCGTCCCCTTCTCCTCCCGCCCCCAACCTTTCCCAGCAGAGTCTTTTCCAGTGAGTCAACTCGTTGCATGAGGTGGCCAAAGTATTGGAGTTTCAGCTTTAGCATCAGTCCTTCCAATGAACACCCAAGATTGATCTCCTCTAGAATGGACTGGTTGGATCTCCTTGCAGTCCAAGGGACTCTCAAGAGTCTTCTCCAGCACCACAGTTCAAAATGTTATGTTATGCTAAAATGTTATGTTCAGATCAGATCAGATCAGTTGCTCAGTCGTGTCTGACTGTTAGCAAGCATAAAAAAACATTGATTTCATTGTATATCTCCATCAACACTCTTGAGTGACCAGGAGCATTGTTAATTTTGAAAGGAATCTTTATGATCAGCAGTCTTCAACAGTAGGCTTAAAAAATTCATTCAGTCAGTCAGTCAGTTCAGTCGCTCAGTCATCTCTGACTCTCTGTGACCCCATGAATCACAGCACACCAGGCCTCCCTGTCCATCACCAACTCCGGGAGTTCACTCAAACTCATGTCCACAGAGTCGGTGATGCCATCCAGCCATCTCATTCTCTGTCGTCCCCTTCTCCTCCCGCCCCCAATCCCTCCCAGCATCAATCTTTTCCAGTGAGTCAGCTCGTCGCAATAAACAGACATGCTGTTATCCAGGCTTTGTTGTTCCATTTACAGAGTGCAGGCATAGTAGACTTAGCATATTTCTTGAAGGGCCTAGAACCTGGGGAACTCACCAGCTCCATTAGCCCCTAACAAGTGATTCAGCCTATCCTTTGAACTTTTGAAGCAGGGACTGACTTCTCTCTAGTTAATGAAAGTCCTTGATGGCATCTTCTTCCTGTAGAAGACTGTCTCATATACATTGAAAACCTGTTGTTTCATGCCAAAGGCACATGACAAAATGTTCAACATCACTAATCCTCATGGAAATACAAATCAAAATCATACCTAGATATTACCTCATACCTAAAAGAATGGCCATTACCAAAAACATAACAAATAACAAGTGTTGGCAAGGTTATGGAGAAAAGAGAACACTTGTGCACTATTAGTGGCAATGTAAATTGGTGCGACCACTGTGGAAAACAATATGGAAATTCCTCAAAAAATTAGAAATAGAACTACCATATAATCCAGAAATTCCACTTCTGAGTATTTATCTAAAAAATAATGATAGTAGTAATTAGAAAAGATATATGCACCCATATGCTCCGCAAGGAGTATTATTTACAACTGGCAAAATATGGAAGTAACTCAAGTGCCTATTGGCAAATAAATGGAAAAAGAAAATGTGGTATACATAGACAGTGAAATGTTAGGCATAAAAGAGAATGAAATCTTGCTACTTGCAACAACATGGATGGACCTAGAGGGTATTATGCTAGATGAAATAAGTCAAAGAAAGAAAGAAAAATACTATATTATTTCATTATATGTGGAATCAAAAAAGCAAAATAAATGAATAAACAAAACAGAAACAGTGTAATAGATACAGAGGACAAGCAGGTGGTTTCCAGAGGAGAGGGGAGTACAAGAAGGAAACAAATAGGTGATGGAGATTAACAGACAGAACTTCCCGTTGCAAAATAAGGAAGTCACAAGTATGAAATGTACAGTATGTGTACATAGTCAGTAAACATGCAATATTTTTCTTTGGTGACATAGTGTAACTAGCCTTCTGTGGTGACCATTTTTAAATGTATAAAAATATCAAAATAGACTATTTTGTAATAGAAATTAATATAGTGTTGTAGGTCAACTGTATTTTAAAAACAAACAAACTCATCGAAAAAGAAATTATATTTATAGTTACCAGATATAGGGGGTGGGAAAGAAAGAATTAGATAACGACAGTCAAAGAAACAAAGATAAATAAGTATTAGGTATATAATGTACAACAAGATAAATATAATTAACACTGCTGTATGTTATGTATGAAAGTTGTTAGGAAAGTAAAGCCTAACAAGTCTCATCACAAAAAATTTTTTTTCTATTTCTTTAATTTTGTATCTGTATGAGATGATCAGTGTTCATTAAATATATTGTGGTAAAAAATATTGTGATAATAATTTCATGATATATCTAATTGAATCATGCTGTACACCTTAAACATATTTCATGCTGTATGTCAATCATATCTCAATAAAACTGGAAGAAAAAAGTACTACATATGTAAAAGTAAATCTGTCCTTCAGTATGGACACTTTCTTTTTTAATGAAGTATAGTTGAATTAAAATGTTGTGTTTGCTTCAGATGTATATCACAGTGATTGTTATACCTATATATGAATATGTGTTATACATATATGTCAAACTATATATTATATGTTTTACATATATATATAGTATGGAGGTTCCTTACAAAACTAAAGATAGAGCTACAACATGATCTAGCACTGCTGGGTGTATGTGTATATATATATATATATATGAAAGAAAAGAAAACACTAATTTGAAAATATACATGCATCCCAATGTTCATAGCAGCATTATTTTCAATGCTCCCTCCCTTGCATTGCCTTTTGGTAGCCATAAGTTTGTTCATGGTTATGTCTATGAGTTTGTTTCTATTTTGTGTATAGACTCATTTGTATTAGTTTTTAGATTCCACATATAAATGATGTTATATAGTACTTGTTTTTGACTATTAGTAGTATGATATTCTCTAGGTCCATCCACATTGCCACAAATGGCAATGTTTCATTCTTTTTATGACTGAGTAACATTTCATGTCTATATATACCACATCTTCTTTATCCATTCATCTGTTGGACATTCAGATGGCTTACATATCTTGCCCATTATAAATAATGCCGCTATGAACACTGGGATGCATGTATCTTTTCAAATTAGTTTTTTCTTTTGTCATATATATATATATGCATATATGTACATATATGCTTCCTTTGCTGAAGATGAATTGACCATAGGTATGGGTTCTGATCAGACCTCATATCCGCGTCCTGCTACCCATTTGTTCTTTAGATCTTTAGTTTTGAAAACCCTTTTCTGCTAGTATTTGGGTTGCTCTCAGAGATAGTTGCTCTCTAAGTAGTTATAATTTTGGAGTGCTCACATGAGGAAGTAAGCTCTGAATCTTCCCACTCTGCCATCTTAATCCTGTCTCCTGTTTCATCAGTGTTAACAACACAGTGCACAAAGTTAAGAGGAAACTAGGAGTAGGTCTTCAGCTGGAATTACGGGGTATCTGAAGCTCTCTGTACTTCGGGAGTGGCTTTTCTGTAAGCTTAAAAATGTTCTTTTAAAAAAGTAAATATGCACCTGGTTATGTATGTTCATAAAAAAATTATGGTGGCTAAAAACAGTGAATGTAAATATAATCATATTGCAGAATTTGTTAGAAGATTTGGTGAAGATTTCAGGTGACTTGAGCTTGAATAACTCATTACACACACACACACACACACACATATACATAAAGAGAGAGAGAGACAGAAGGAGAAAATTACAAAATTCTCTTCAAGATAATCAAATCATGACAAATGAAATGTTGAACATAAGCCAAGCACAAGAGAATCTCAATAATAGTGTCTGAGTATAACCTTGGAATCATACATGTATGACCATTGACTTCTCCACCACTCATGTGTAATTAGGCACAAAATCCCATCCACGCTTTCTCAGTTTGCCTCTGCTCTTGAGTCTCACTGCCATCTTCTCTTCAAATTTAATGTGGACTAAAACAGTATCAGACTTTATTTTTTTGGGCTCCAAAATCACTGCAGATGCTGATTGCAGCCATGAAATTAAAAGACGCTTGCTCCTTGGAAGGAAAGTTATGACCAACCTTGATAGTATATTAAAGAGCAGAGACATTACTTTGCCAACCAAGGTCTGTCTAGTCAAGGCAATGGTTTTTCCTGTGGTCATGTATGGATGTGAGAGTTGGACTGTGAAGAAAGCTGATTGCCGAAGAATCGATGCTTTTGAACTGTGGTGTTGGAGAAGACTCTTGAGAGTCCATTCTAAAGGAGATCAATCCTGGATGTTCATTGGAGGGACTGATGCTAAAGCTGAAACTGCAATACTTTGGCCACCTCATGCGACGAGTTGATTCACTGGAAAAGACTCTGATGCTGGGAAAGGTTGGGGGCGGGAGGAGAAGGGGACGACGGAGAATGAGATGGCTGGATGGCATCACCGACTCTGTGGACATGAGTTTGAGTGTACTCTGGGAGTTGGTGATGGACAGGGAGGCCTGGCGTGCTGTGATTCATGGGGTCGCGGAGAGTTGGACACGACTGAGCGACTGAACTGAACTGAACTGAACTGAAAGCCTTTGAGCTCAGTGGTTCACAACACTTGTGGCAGAATTGAATCATTGATTCAGTGATGTGCCCACACAACAGTATTTTTAAAGTTCCCAAGGTAATTCCAATGTGCATCCGGAGCTGAGAAACAATGTTTTAATCAAATTCTCTATCCCTGGTCTCTCTTCTTAACCCTTCTTTAACTGTACTGATATGTCTTTGTAGTAGGCAGATTTTTAAGTACAATTATTCTGTTTAAAACACTTCTATTAGTTTTCCATAGCCAGAAAAATTCCAGATTCCTTAGAATTGCATTTAAAGTCCTTCAAGCCTCTGAATATAATCAACATTTTTAGTTTCATATGTCTTCATACACAGTCTTAAGTTCAATGACACTAGAGCATTCATCATTGCTAAAACATGCCATGTATTTTCATGCCTAGCCTGTACGATTGATTCTCATACTTCGGTGAGCGTAAGTAGAGTATGGGAAAGAGCTTATGAAAAATGAACATTTCAAAGGAAAAAAGTTAAAGTGCACATTTCAACAAAACAGAAACAGTCTCATAGATAGAGAGAAATAATTGGTGGTTTCCAGAGAAGAGGAGTTCAGGGAAAGGGAGAAAATAGGTGAAGGAGACTGAGGTACACACTTCCAATCATAAGATAAATGTCACAAGGATACAATGCACAGCATAGGAAATAAAGTCAATAATATTGTGGCACTTTGTGTGGTGACAGATGGTAACTGGATTTACTGTGGTGATTATTTGATAATGATAAAAATATTGAATCATTATGTTGTACACCTGAAACTAATATAATATTGTATATCAAGAGTAACTTAATAATGAAAAATGGCAAAAATTCAATGAAATAATATAAAACTGGGATACAAGTTGGGACATCTGGTCTCATCCTGATTTAATAAAATATTTGTGTTCTGTTTTAAAAAATTAAATAATGAAGAATACAAATGTACATTTCAAGTCAATGTACTGCATTATTACCCAAAATAGTCCAAAGGATCTTCCTGGTACAGCACAACCAAATATTTGATAGAACAAGTTTCTATACATCGCTGAACAGGAAGTAAGGGAAATGCTAAAGGCAAACCCTAGGGATTGGGGGCAGAAGGAGAAGGGGATGACAGAGAATGAGATGGCTGGATGGCATCACCGACTCAATGGACATGAGTTTGAGTGAACTCCAGGAGTTGGTGATGCACAGGGAGGCCCGGCATGCTGTGATTCATGGGGTCACCAAGAGTCGGACACGACTGAGCAACTGAACTGAACAGCGAGGCAGTATCTGTTTGCTGAATTTTATTCTGTGACCTCTATCTTGGTTCTCCACTTTTCCTCATTAAGTTGTTCTCAACATCTGTGAGTCTGTTTCATTTTTGTTTCTGTTTCGTTAGTTTTATATTTTAGATTCTACATATAAGTGATATCATCTAGTATTTGTCTTTTCTGTCTGACTTATTTTACTTAACATAATACTCTAAAGTCTGTCCATGTTGTTGCAAATGGTAATATTTCATTCTTTGCCATGGCTGAGTGGTATTTCATTTTTTATATGTACCACATTTTCTTAATCCAGTCATCTGTTGATGGACACTTGGGTTGCTTCCATGTCTTGCCTATTGTAAATAGTGTTGCTATGAACACAAGGGAGAGCATATCTTTTTAAATTAGTGTTTTCATTTTTTCCAGATATATACCCAGAAGTGAAATTGCTGGATCACATGATAGTTCTATTCTTAGTTTTTAAGAAGGCTTCATAATGTTTTCCATAGTGGCTACACCAATTTGCATTCCCACCAACAGTGTAGAGGGTTCCATTTTCTCCATATCCTTGCCAACATTTTTTTGTCTTCTTTTTAATGATAGCCTCTCTCACAGGTGCAAGGTACTATCTCATTGTGGTTTTAATTTGCATTTTTTATGATGATAATGATGTTGAGCATCTTTTCATGTGCCCATTGGCCATCTGCATGCCTTTTTTGGAAAAAATGTCTATTCAGGTCTTCTTGCCATTTTTAATCAGTATTGTTTGGATTTTTTTTGATATTGAGTTATATGAGCTGTTGTTATATTTTGGATATTAACACCTTATGGGCCATATCATTTGCAAATATTTCCCCAAATTTAGTAGGTCATCTTTTTATCTTATTGATGGTTTCCTTAGCTGTGCAAAAGGTTTAAGTTTAATTAGTCTCCATTTATTTTTGCTTTTATTTATTATATCTTCAGTTCAGTTCAGTTCAGTCTCTCAGTCGTGTCTGACTCTTTGCGACCTCATGAATCACAGCACGCCAGGCCTCCCTGTCCATCACCAAATCCCGGAGTTCACTCAAACTCATGTCCATCGAGTCGGTGATGCCATCCAGCCATCTCATTCTCTGTCATCCCCTTCTCCTCCTGCCCCCAATCCCTCCCAGAATCAGAGTATTTTCCAGTGAGTCAACTCGTCGCATGAGGTGGCCAAAGTATTGGAGTTTCAGCTTTAGCATTAAGTCCTTCCAATGAACATCCAATGAATACCCAGGACTGATCTCCTTTACAATGGACTGGTTGGATCTCCTTGAAGTCCAAGGGACTCTCAAGAGTCTTCTCCATCACCACAGTTCAAAAGCATCAATTCTTCCACGATCAGCTCTTATTCACAGTCCAACTCTCACATCCATACATGACTACTGGAAAAACCATAGCCTTAACTAGACGGACCTTGGTTGGCTAAGTAATGTCTCTGCTTTTTAATATGCTATCTAGGTTGGTCATAACTTTCTTTCCAGGAGTAAGCGTCTTTTAATTTCATGGCTGCAGTCACCATCTGCAGTGATTTTGGAGCTCAAAAAATAAAGTCTGACACTGTTTCCACTGTTTCCCCATCTACTTCCCATGAAGTGATGGGACCAGATGCCATGATCGTAGTTTTCTGAATGTTGAGCTTCAAGACAACTTTTTCACTGATTTAAGAAAAATATTGCTACAATTTATATGAGTGTTCTGCCTATGTTCTCTTTTAGGTGTTTTTAATGATCTCAGGTCTTACATTTTTAATGATCTCAGGTCTTATATTACACTCACCTAGAGCCAGGCATCCTGGAATGCAAAGTCAAGTGGGCCTTAGGAAGCATCACTATGAACAAACCTAGTGGAGGTGATGGAATTCCAGTTGAGCTATTTCAAATCCTAGAAGATGATGCTGTGAAAGTGCTGCACTCAATATGCCAGCAAATTTGGAAAACTCAGCAGTGGCCACCGAACTGGAAAAGGTCAGTTTTCATTCCAGTCCCAAAGAAAGGCAATGCCAAAGAATGCTCAAACTACTGCACAATTGTACTCATCTCACATGCTAGAAAGTAATGCTCAAAATTCTCCAAGCCAGGCTTCAACAGTACATGAACCATGAACTTCGAGATGTATAAGCTGGATTTAGAAAAGTCAGAGGAACAAGAGATCAAATTGCCAACATCGTTGGATCATCAAAAATGCACGAGGGTTCCAGAAAACATCTATTTCTGCTTTATTGACTAAGCCAAAGCCTTTTACTGTGTGGATCACAACAAATTGGAAAATTCTTCAAGAGATTGGAATACCAGACCACCTTACCTGCCTCTTGAGAAATCTGTATGCAGGTCAAGAAGTAACAGTTAGAACTGGGCATTGAACAATAGACTGGTTCCAAATCCGGAAAGGAGTACGTCAAGGCTGTATATTGTCACCCTGCTTATTTAACTTACATGCAGAGTACATCATGAGAAATGCTGGACTGGATGAAGCACAAGCTAAAATCAAGATTGCTGGGAGAAATATCAATAACCTCAGATATGCAGATGACACCACTCTTACGGCAGAAAGCAAAGAAGGACTAAAGAGCCTCTTGATGAAAGTGAAAGAGGAGAGTGAAAATGTTGGCTTAAAGCTTGACATTCAGAAAACTAAGATCATGGCATCTGGTCCCATCACTTCACAGGAAATATATGGGGAAACAGTGAAAGACTTTATTTTGGGGGGCTCCAAAATCACTGAAGATGGTGACTGTAGCCATGAAATTAAAAGATGCTTGCTGCTTGGACGAAAGGTTATGACCAACCTAGGCAGCTTATTGAAAAGCAGAGACACTACTTTGGCAACAAAGGTCTGTCTAGTCAAAGCTATGGCTTTTCCAGTAGTCATGTATGGATATGAGAGTTGGACTATAAAGAAAGCTGAGTGCTGAAGACTTGATGCATTTGAACTGTGGTGTTGGAGAAGTCTCTTGAGAGTCCCTTGGACAGCAAGGAGATCCAATCAGTTCATCCTAAAGGAAATCAGTCCTGAATATTCATTGGAAGAACTGATGCTGAAGCTGAAACTCCAATACTTTAGCCACCTGATGTGAAGAACTGATTCATTTGAAAAGGCACTGGTGCTGGGAAAGATTGAAAACGGAAGGTGAAGGGGACGACAGAGGATGAGATGGTTGGATGGCATCACTGACTCAGTGGACATGAGTTTGAGTAAACTCTGGGAATAGGCGATGGACAGGGAAGCCTTGTGTGCTGCAGTCTGTGGGGTCGCAAAGAGTCTGACACAACTGAGCAACTGACGTGAACTGAACTGAATGATGTCAGGTCTTACAGTTAGTTGTTTAGTACTCCAGACCCCACTCAAAGTTGGCAGCCTTTTGTGTCATCCAGTTTATAGACCAGAGGATTATTCCTATATAGAGAGAGATAATTTATTGCCTGCAGAACCAAAGAACCAAAGTAGTTGATTTACTTTTTGTTAAGCGGGACAGGATTAAGGAATTTTTCTTCTTGGAGGGGAATTGTGGCTTTCTCGTGGCTACTGTTTACCTGAAATCTTCACTGGCATAGTCCCTGAGTCTTTTTGGTGTTTATATCTCACCCTCTGGAACATGTGTCTCACTAAAGTCTCTTGTTATTAGCCTTCTCTTGTTTGTCTGGATCAGTCAACATGATGTTTTGACATAGTTTTTCCACCTGATGTTCTGTGAGATATCAATGCAGTCCAGATATTTTTTGGCAATATGATGACAGTGGGTTAGAGAATTAATATAGCACTGAGTCAGTACTGTAAATTAATATTTTTGTCCATAACATGTGAATGCAAACTGTATATGATTTTCTTTGCAGATTAGAAGAGCAGAAGATACATTTGCTAAATTTTTAACCACATACCATATGTCTGAGGCATTGTTCTTCTGTTCTGACAATGATACCAACTCCAGCACAGTATCTGAAATCATCTGCAGTCATTCTCCAGCACCCATCCAGTCACTATAAGACCAACCTGACTAACTAAATAGGTGCTGATAGGGGCAACCACACTTGTATCCCTTAGGTCTTTAAATATTGTATTAATCTCCACCATCTCTCATAGAGTATTATATCATTTTTAATTTACTATCTTGATGGGGAGGCCTGGAGGGCAGGGAATGTTTCAGAGGTTTTCACTTGGACTTCTCTGCTTTTACAGCACTTGCCCCAAAGGCCAAAGAACAAATACGGTGATTACTCCAACTGCAAGTATATCAATTCAAATTACACATTCAGACACTCAGAAAATGAGTACTGGATGGATCCACAAACATAGTGGAAACACTCTTAGCTGGCCTCTAAGCCAGAATTCCATTTATTACATACCACCCTTAAGTCTCCATTCTAAAAGAGGAATGTTGATGAAAGCTTGAAGTTCCGTATGCAGATGTCAGCACAAACTCTGGGTCTAATATTCCTCAAGATTAGAAGTAAGAGGGCCCCCTTTCTCCTCTGTACGGTCATTTATGCACATTGCTAGAACTCCTTCCTCAGTGGAAGACAACAGAATCTTGTTTCTACAATGTATCAGCCACAATATGAAACATATTTTTTAAGTAGTAGATATTTTTTGCAATTTTAATGCCTGTTTTATTAGAGATATTTATGACTGTATCTTTTTATTGAGTTATAGTTAACATACAGTATTATGTTAGTTTCAGGTGTCCAACATAGTGATTCAATGTTTTTAGACATAATGAAGTGAATACCTCAATAAGACCAGTTACCATCCATCACCCTGCAAAGTTTTTACAATATTATTGACTATATTCCCTCTGCATGAATTGCATCACTGAGACTTATTTTATAGCTAAAGGTTGGTGTCTCAGTCTCCATCTATTTAAGTAGGTATTTTTTAAATGGTCAAAAGTGAATGATGAAACCAGTCAATAGAAAAGTGTTAGTCGCTCAATTGTGTCCAACTCTGCAACCCCATGGACTGTAGCCTGCCAGGCTCCTCTGTCTGTGGAATTCTTCAGGCAAGAATACTGGAGTGGGTAGCCATTTTCTTCTCCAAGGAATCTTCCCAACCTATAGATTTAACCTGGATCTCCTGCCTTGTAGGTGGATTCTTTACCATCTGAGCCACTAGGGAAGCCCAGTCAATAGATCCTGAGTACGAAGTGAATCAAACAATGGAATCAGTAAACAATGATTTTTGAAGTAGCTATTGTTAATCAGTTCAAGAATTTAAAGGAAAATTTGGTTATAAGTGAATGGATGGAGAATCTCAGCTGAAAAATAGAAACTATGAGAAATGAGAATTCCAAAACTGAACAGTACAATCTGAAATTAAAAATCCCTTGTATGGAGTTAAAGACTGTAGGTGGCAAAAGAGAGTTCCACTGAACTTTAAGACAAAGCAATAGTAATTATTTCTATCTTAATTGGTGCTTGTGTCCTAAAAGATATTTTTTCTCTATCATGTAAACTTTGAAGCCAACAGAGATAACCTATTAAAAAAAAAGAAGCAATTGTTATCTTACACATGCCTACATAAAGACACACGCATACAAACATACACTCAAAGAGTAAAAATATGTTTTATTATTAAAATTAAAACAGGTCTGTTGAGTTCATTCATTAAGGTTTACTTTATCTAAATAAGAATATCTTAGGATATATATATATATAGCTATAGTTATGGCTGATACACATTATTGTATGGCAGAAAATAACACAATATTGTAAAGCAATTATCCTCCAGTTTTATTATTATTTTTTTTCGGTTTGCATGAAATATTTTTATTTTCATTACTACAAATGTACATATAACAATTATATTAAACTGACATGAGAAAGAGTAAATACACAATTATGATATTAATCTGATATGAGAAAGAATAGATAACCTGATGTGGTCCTACATCTTTTTTTTTTTTTTTGGTATTTATTTATTTATTTATTTTTTTAAATCAAATAATCCAAATTTTATTTATTTTTTTTTCAAGTTGAACAGACTAAATTTCTTTAAACAAACTTACTTATACTCCAGAGTCCTTTAAAAACTTAATAGCATTTATACATTGAAGGTATTTGATTTTCTTGTAACTAGCACTTCAAATGCAACAAGCATTTGAAGCAACAAAACAAGCATTTGACCCAACAAGTAAAACTTTCTATAGTTCATAACTTTTATAAATAAATTAAATGTACAGTGAATAAGTTCTCTGAAATATTTCAATATTTCTGCAGGTTTAGTAACATTGTAAAATACATTTCAACTAAAATTCACAAATCTAAAAACCTGTTAAGGCATTTTTAGGCGTTTTAAGTTGGAAATGAAGACCAATGTTACATCGTAATATGCCAATTACAAATAGTACTTCAAATAGCAAATACTACAGTTTGTCCCAAACTTTAAAAACTATTCATGAACTCAACACTGAACTATTGATGGCTATGAGAATTGTTTCCTAGCCTTTTTGAAAATTTCAACCCATTTACGTTTAAGGTAATTATTGATAAGTACGATCCTGTAGCCATTTTCTTTATTGCTTTGGGTTCAAGTTTATACACTCTTTCTGTGTTTCCTGTCTATAGAAGATCCTTTAGCATTTGTTGGAGAGCTGGTTTGGTGATGCTGAATTCCCTCAGCTTTTGCTTGTCTGTAAAGCTTTTGATTTCTCCTTCATATTTGAATGAGATCCTTGCTGGGTATAGTAATCTGGGCTGTAGGGTATTTTCTTTCATCACTTTAAGTATGTCTTGCCACTCCCTTCTGGCCTGAAGAGTTTCTGTTGAAAGATCAGCTGTTATCCTTATGGGAATCCCCTTATGTGTTATTTGCTGCTTTTCCCTTGCTGCTTTTAATATTTGTTCTTTGTGTTTGATCTTTGTTAATTTGATTAATATGTGTCTTGGAGTATTTCGCCTTGGGTTTATCCTGTTGGGGACTCTCTGGGTTTCTTGGACTTGGGTGATTATTTCTTTCCCTATTTTAGGGAAGTTTTCAACTATTATCTCCTCAAGTATTCTCTCATGGTCTTTCTTTTTGTCTTCTTCTTCTGGGACTCCTATGATTCGAATGTTGGAGCGTTTAACATTGTCCCAGAGGTCTCTAATATTGTCCTCATTTCTTTTAATTCGTTTTTCTTTTTTCCTCTCTGTTTCATTTATTTCTACAATTCTATCTTCTAGTTCGCTTATCCTGTCTTCTGCCTCTGTTATTCTACTGTTTGTTCCTTCCAGAGTGTTTCTGATCTCATCTGTTGCATTATTCATTGTATATTGACTCTTTTTTATTTCTTCTAAGTCCTTCTTAAACCTTTCTTCCATCTTCTCAATCCTTTTCTCCAGGTTATTTATCTGTATCTCCATTTTGCTTTCAAGATTTTGAATCATTTTCACCATCAAAATTTGAAATTCTTTATCAGGTAAATTCCCTATATCTTCTTCTTTTATTTGTGTTGGTGGGCAATTATCTTGTTCCTTTACTTGCTGGGTATTTCTCTGCCTCTTCATCTTGCTTATATTGCTTTGCTTAGGGTGGCCTTTCCCTCTTCTTGCAGTTTGTGGAGTTCTCTTTATTATGTAGTTTCTTCGCTGTGTGTGGGGTTGGACGGGTGACTTGTCCGGGTTCCCTGGTTAGGGAAGCATGTGTTGGTGTTCTGGTGGGTGGAGCTGGATTTCTTCTCTCTCCTTTAGAAGACAATGGGCTGCTTTTCTGGGAGCCTGATGTCCTCTGCCAGTATTCAGAAGTTGTTTTGTGGACTTTACTCCGCGTTCAAATGTTCTTTTGATGAATTTGTGGGGGAGAAAGTGGTCTCGCCGTCTTATCCCTCCGCCATCTTGTTCCTTCCTCCCCAGAACACTGGATTCTTATATTCCACTTGGTCGTGGAGTATCTCTTCCCAGCTGCTCCAGCAAGGTGCAGCCGCTGTACCTTACCTTGGACGAGGGGTATCTCCTCAAGGCCGCCCCTCCTGCCCCGAATGTGGATCAGCTCCTCTCGGCCCTCCGGTGCCCAAGCAGCCACCGCCTCCTGAACGTGGTACAGCTCCTCTCGGCCACCGCCCTAACCCTGGGTGCGGGGTAGCTCATCTCAGCCACGATTCTGCATGTGGTCGGTTGAGCCGGAGCCGGGCGTCTCTCGCGTCTGCGCCGCCGGAGCCGGGCGTCTCTCACGTCTGCCAGTCCTACATCTTCTATCCTCCAGTTTTAAATAAAAGAACATCTTATAATGTCAAAAATGCTTTTTCAATGTATTAATAGAAATGCATACAAAAAAATGCAGAAAATGCATAAAAGTAAAAATAAAATATATATCACCAAGAGACCATGACAATTAGCATATTGCATTTAAATAGACATTTCTATTTTTGCCTAAGCAAATATAAACATATTATTTTTTACTAAACTAGATCTTTATGTAAATAATGTTATTGGTTGCTTTTTCTTTCTTTCATTTCTTTTTTATTGACTGAGACAAGCAGGATACTAGTACTCTGACCAGGGATCTAACCCATGCCCTCTTGCATTTGGAGTGCGGAGTCTTAACTACCGGACCACCAGGGAAGTCCCAACTGCTTTTTCATTTAACATTTTTTTCATGATCATTTTCGTATGTCATTAAGCATTCTTTTAAAATATAATGTTAATTGCTTTTTTATCTGTATCAGAAATTACAAATCTATTCCTCTATTGTTGAACAATGAGTTGATTTCATTTTTCAATATTGCAAATATCATTGTAGTAGATTTCATTGCACACAAATGTGCCTGAATTCCTTCTTATTTAGAAAACCTATAATTGAAATTATTTATGTAACTGTACTAGTTTGCTAGGACTACTACAACAAATAACACAAATTGGGTTTCTTAAACAGCAGTATTATCTCACAGTTTGGGAGGCTGGAAGTCTGATATCAAAGTGTCAGCAAGACTGATCCTTTTGAGGGCCACAGGAGAAGGATCTCTTCTGGGTCTCTTGCCTTGGATTATTAATAGATGGCCACATCCTCCCTATGTCTTCAGATTGTCTTCTCCCTGTAAGTGTCTGTGTCCATATTTCTTTTTCCTATAAAGACATCAGTCATACTAGATTAGGCCATACCTTAATCATTTTAACTTCAACCCTCTTTTAAAATCTTATTTCCAAATACAGTCACTTTCTGAGGTACTAAAAGTTAGAACATCAACTTCTGAATTTTTTGAGAATACACAACTTACTCTGTAACAAATGGCACGGAACACTTTTAAATATATGAATACTTTTAATCAAACAGGCCACAATAAATTGCATTTCTGTCCATACTGAGGATAATCTTTTCCAAGAGCATATGGAATATTCATACACAGCAAAAGTTACTCCTATAGTATTTCCCTCCAAAGGTATACATTGAAAGTAATTCCATTTGAAATTGGAGAAGACATCTGTATTAGGCAGCCTCTCAATGTTTGAAACATATTGAGAATTAATTTATCATATATGTAATTTAGTAAAAGCTCCTACAGAAATACCACCTGGATTATTTCTCTATTCTGAGGGACATGGATTATAACCACATTATCTAAAAGTTTAACATTAATTTGTCTTATATTATATATGTATACAATATACTTTACCAGTATGTTATAGTTCTTTTTTACAGATGAGACATTTTAGATGAACTTCTCAAATGTTTCTTCTGCCATATTTTGAAATGCTACTTGCAATCAGGCAATAAACTGAAAGGCAACTAAAGAAGTCCAACACAGCTGCTGGAATAATCTTACATAAATGTTGTTTGGATAACATCATTCCCTCTCTTAAAAAACTACAGGGGCTTTCAACTTCTTTTTGTTCCAAATGTGAACTTCTAAATATTTGCTACAAGGTTTGGAAAAATTCAAAACCACCTACCAAGACAAGCGTTTTCTTCGTCTGATGATTCACAATCAGTTTCTATTCTATCAAACAACAGCTACTTAACTTCCAGGGCATATGTATCTCATTCTCATGGTTGACTTTCGGCTCAGCTATTGTTACCAACCAAAATTTCTTTTCCATAACCTCACAATCTTTCTTTCCATTAAAATTTTTTTTATAAAATTTGTCTACACCACAATGTCTTTTTTCTAAAAGAGCAAAAATACAGCAAAACAAACAAGCAAAATGTTTCATCAAGGTACTCCAGTGGGCTTCCGTGGTGGCTCAGTGGTAAACAGTTACCTGCCCGTGCAGGAGATACGGATTCCATCCCTGGTTTGGGAAGATCCCACATGCCACAGGGCAACTAATTTTGTGTGCCACAACTACTGAGCCTGTGCTTCAGAGCCCAGGAGCCACAATTAATGAGCCCTCCTGCTGAAGGGCTGTGCACAACTACTCAATCTGTGCAACCTAGAGATGTGCTCTGCAAAAAGAGAAGCCATTACAACAAGAAGCTCACAGACAGCAACAAAGAGGAGGCCCTGCTGCCACAACTGGAGAAAGCCTGTGCAACAGCGAAGACAGCAGAGCCAAACTAAACAGAAAATAAAACACTTTTAAAAATTAAAAACAAAAAAGATAGTCCCAACAAATTCTAGCACTGTTCAGTTAAGTTTCAGTTCAGTCGTTCAATTGTGATTGACTCTTTGCGACCCCATGGACTGCAGCACACCAGGCCTCCCTGTCCCTCACCAACTCCCAGAGTTTACTCAAACTCATGTCCGTTGAGTCAGTGATGCCATCCAACCATCTCATCCTCTGTTGTCCCCTTCTCCTCCCGCCTTCAATCTTTCCCAGCATCAGGGTCTTTTCAAATGAGTCAGTTCTTCGCATCAGGTGGCCAAAATATTGGAGTTTCAGCTTCAGCATCAGTCCTTCCAATGAATATTCAGGACTGATTTCCTTTAGGATGGACTGGTTGGATCTCCTTGCAGTCCAAGGGACCCTCAAGAGTCTTCTCCAACACCACAGTTCAAAAGCATCAATTCTTTAGTGCTCAGCTTTCTTTATAGTTCAACTCTCACATCCATATATGACTACTGGAAAAACCATAGCTTGGACTAGATAGACCTTTGTTGGCAAAGTAATGTCTCTGCTTTTTAATATACTGTCTAGGTTGCCCATAACTTTTCTTCCAAGGAGCAAGCGTCTTTTAATTTCATGGCTGCAATCACCATCTTCAGTGACTTTGGAGCCCCAAAATATGAAGTCTCTGTTTCCACTGTTTCCCCATATATTTGCTGAGAAGTGATGGGACCAGATGCGATGATCTTCGTTTTCTGAATGTTGAGTTTTAAGCCAATTTTTTTCACTCTCCTCCTTCACTTTCATCAAGAGGCTCTTTAGTCCTTTTTCGCATTCTGCCATAAAGGTTGTGTCATCTGCATATCAGAGGTTATTGATATTTCTCCTGGCAATCTTGATTCCAGCTTGTGCTTCATCCAATCCAGCATTTCTCGTGATGTACTCTGCATAAAGTACTGTTAGGTACATTTAAAGGCCAGCAAGTAGAAGCATTTGCCCAGGTCTCATGTGCCCTTTCAAAATGGTAATCCTTATTAAAGTCAATAAGCTACATAGCTTGCTTTTATAAATTTTTGAAGTATTTTCTAGTTTTCAAACTGTTTTATGTAACTGAAATTATTATGGTGTACCCACAAAATGTAGTTCAAGATTACTACATTTTTAATGATAAAATATTGCATGTTATTCTAAAACACTGTGAATGGAGGATAAATTTGTGTAACATTTTTCAGAGGAATTCTATATTGAACAAATACGTTTAAATTTATACTTCAGTGAAACAGGGGGTTCCATTGGATATGGTAGATACACAATACAGTCATATATGTTTAAGATATTGGTAGCACCATTAACTAATGGAAAAGGCTATTTGACAGAAAATTGATGGAACATTATGCAGCTTTACAATAAATGAGCAATTTAGAATGAAGTAGCTCTATACAGAAATAAAATTACTAGATATAGGAAAGTGAGTAAAAGTCACTGCAAAACTATACATAGTGTATGATACTATATGTTTAAAATAATGTTAGAAGTGCTTGTATCTGGTATTATGGTACTTTGAACTTCCCCTTTCAAATAGATAGGAGCATCTATTTATTTTATTTTATTTATGTATTTTCACTGTTCTGGGTCTTCATAGTAGGCTCTTTTTTGTGGCATGAGGGCTTCTTTACTTGAGCCATGTGGGCCTCAATAGTTGTAGCACATGGCTTTAGTTGCCTCCTGAAATGTAGGATCTCCGTTCCCCAACCAGGGATTGAACCCACATCCCCTGTATTAGAAGGCAGATTCTTTACCACTGAGCCACTAGAGAAGTCCCTTGAGCATCTGTTAAGTATAAAATACAGAGATAGGTTCCTTCAAGAATTACAGCCTTGTCCTGGCAAAGAGACTTGCATAACTCAATGAATCTATGAGCCATGCTGAGCAGGGCTATCCAAATGGACAGGTCATAGTTAAGAATTCTGACAAAAAGTAGTCCACTGGAGGAGGAAATGGTAACCCACTCCAGTATTCTTGCCTAGAGAACCCTGTGGACAGTATGAAAAGTCAAAAACGTAACAGAAGATGAGCCCCTCGGTTGGAAGGTGTCCAACATGTTACTGGAGAAGGCAGTGGCAGCCCATTCCAGTACTCTTGCCTGGAAAATCTCATGGACGGAGAAGCTTGGTGGGCTGCAGTCCATGGGGTTGCTAGGAGTCGGACACAACTGAGAGACTTCATTTTCACTCTTCACTTTCATGCATTGGAGAAGGAAATAGCAACCCACTCCAGTGTTCTTGCCTGGAGAATCCCGGGGACGGGGAAGCCTGGTGGGCTGCCGTCTATGGGGTCGCACAGAGTTGGACATGACTGAAGCGACTTAGCAGCAGCAGCAGCAGCAGCAACATGCTACTGGAGAAAAGTAGAGGAAAATTACCAACATCCATTGGATCACTGAGAAAGCAAGAGAGTTCCAGAAAAACATCTATTTCAGCTTTATTGATTATGCCAAAGCCTTTGACTGTGGATCACACCAAACTGGAAAATTCTTGAAGAGATGGGACTAGCAGACCACCTGACTGGCTCTTGAGAAATCTGTATGCATTTCAGAAAGCAACAGTTAGAACTGGACATAGAACAATAGACTGCTTCCAAATTGGGAAAGGAGTACATCAACGCTGTATATTGTCACCCTGCTTATTTAACTTATATGCAGAGAACATCATGAGAAAAGTTGGGCTGGATGAAGCAGAAACTGGAATCAAGATTGCTGGGAGAAATGTCAATAACCTCAGATATGCAGGTGACACCACGCTTAAGGCAGAAAGCAAAGAAGGACTAAAGAGCCTTTTGATGAAAGTGAAAGAGGAGAGTGAAAAAGCTGGCTTAAAACTCAACATTCAGAAAACGAAGGTCATGGCATCTGGTCCCATCACTTCACAGAAAATATATGGGGAAACAATAGAAATAGTGAGAGACTTTATATTTGGGGGCTCCAAAATCACTGCAGATGGTAACTGCAGCCATGAAAGTAAAAGATGCTTGCCCCTTGGAAGAAATGTTATGACCAACCTAGACAGCTTATTAAAAATCAGAGACATTACTTTGCCAACAAAGGTCTGCCTAGTCAAAGCTATGGTTTTTTCCAATAGTCATATATGGATGTGAGAGTTGGACTATAAAGAAAGCTGAATACTGAAGAATTGATGCTTTTGAACTGTGGTGTTGGAAAAGACTCTTGAGAGTCCCTTGGACTGCAAGGAGATCCAACCAGTCCATCGTAAAGGAAATCAGTCCTGAATATTCATTGGAAGGACTGATGCTGAAGCTGAAACTCCAATATTTTGGCCACCTGATGCAAAGAACTAACTCATTTGAAAAGACCCTGATGCTGGGAAAGATTGAAGGCGGGAGGAGAAGGGGACAACAGAGGATGAGATGGTTGGATGGCATCACTGACTCAATGGACATGAGTTTGAGTAAACTCTGGGAGTTGGTGAGGGACAGGGAGGCCTGGCGTGCTGTGATTCATGGGGTCGCAAAGAGTCGGAATGACTGAGCGACTGAACTGCACTGAACTGAACTGAATAGCTCCAGAAAGAAAGAGACTGGGCTAAAATAGAAATGATGCTCAGTTGTGGATGTGTCTGGTGGTGAAAGTAAATTTCAATGCTATAAAGAACAATATTGTATAGGAACCTAGAATGTTAGGTCATGAATCAAGGTAAATTGGACATGGTCAAGCAGGAGATGGCAAGAGTGAACATCAGTATCTTAGGAATCAGTGAACTAAAATGGACGGAAATGGACTGATTTAATTCAGATGACCATTATATCTACTACTATGGGCAAGAATCCCTTAGATGAAATGGAGTAGCCCTCATAGTCAACAAAAGAGTCCAAAATTCAGTACTTGGGTGCAGTTTCAAAAATGACAGAATGATCTCACTTTGTTTCCAAAGCAAACCATTCCTTATCACAGTAATTCAATTCTATATCCCGATACTGATGCCAAAGAAGCAGGAGTTCACTGTTTCTGTGACAACCTAGCACACTTTCTGGAATTAACACCAAAAAGGGTATCCTTTTTATCATAGGGGATTGGAATGCAAAAGTAGGAAGTCAAGAGAAAACCAAAATAACAGTCAAGTTTGGTCTTGAAATACCAAATGAAGCAGGGCAAATAGTAACAGTAATTTTCGTCAAGAGAAATGAAAATTGCTGGTCATAGCAAACACCCTGTTGTTTCTAACAACACAGAGAGAGTTCTACACATGGACATCACCAAATTGTCAATACTGAAATCAGATTGATTATGTTCTTTGCAAGATGAAGAAGCTCCATACAGTCAGCAAAAGACCTGGAGCAGACTATGGCTCAGATATAAGCTCCTTATTGCAAAACACAGGCTTAAACTTAAGAAAGTAGGGAAAAACCTCTAGGCCATTCAGATATGACCTAAATCAAGTCCCTTATGATTATACAGTGGAGTTGACAAAAAGATTCAAGACATTAGGTCTGGTAGACTGAGTGCCTGAAGAACTGTGGATAGAAGTTCATAACATTGTACAGGAGGTGGTTACCAAAACCATCCCGAAGAAAAAGAAATGCAAGAAAACAAAATGTTTGTCTGAAGAGGCTTTACGAATAGCTGAGGAAAGAGAAGTGAAAGACAAGGGAGAAATGGGACGATATACTCAACTGAATGCAGACTTCCATAGAATAGCAAGGAGAGATAAGAAGGCATTCTTAAATGAACAAGCAAAGAAATAGAGGAAAACAATAGAATGGGAAAGACTAGAGATCTCTTCAAGAAAATTGAAGATATCAAGGGAATATTTCATGCAAGAATGAGCATGATAAAGGACAGAAACAGTCAGGACCTAACAGAAGCAGAGGATATCAAGAAGAGGTGGCAAGAATACACAGAAGAACTGTGCCAAAAAGATATTAATGACCAGGACAACCACAATGTTGTGATCACTCACCTAGAGCCAGACATCATGGAGTGTGAAATCAAGTGGGCCTAAGGAAACACTACTACAAACAAAGCTAGTGGAGGTGATGGAGTTCCAGCTGAGCTATTTCAAACCCTTAAAGATGATGCTGTGAATGTGCTGCCCCGAATACGTCAGTAAATTTGGAAAACTTAGCAGTGGCCACAAGACTGAAAAAGGTCAATTTTCATTCCAATCCCAAAGTAGGGCAGTGCCAAAAATGTTTAAACTACTGAACAATTCCTCTCATTGCACGTGCTAGCAAGATGATACTCATAATCCTTCAAGCTAGGCTTCAGCAGTACATGAACCAAGAACTTCCAGGTATACTACCTAGGTTTCTAAGAGGCAGAGGAACAAGATATCAAATTGCCAACATTCATTGAATCATGGAGAAAGCAAGGGAATATTAGAAAAACATCTTCATTTACTGCACTATAGCCTTTGACTGCATGGATCACAACAAACTGGAGAATTCTTCCCCCCCCCCATGTTTTTATTTTATTTTATTAGATTAATTAGTTGTTTTAATTGGAGGATAATTACTTTACAATATTGTGATAGTTTTTGCCATAGATCAACATGAATCAGCCATGGATTCATATGTGTCTCCCCATCCTGAAACCCCCTTTCACATCTCTCCCCACCCCATTCCTTTGGGTTGTCCCAGGGCACCGGCTTTGGGTGCCCTGCTTCACACATTGAACTTGCACTGGTCATCTATTTTACATATGGTAATATATATATTTCAATGTTATTCTCTCAAATCATTCCACCCTCGCCTTCTCCCACATAGTCCAAAAGTCTGTTTTTCATATCTGTGTCTCATTTGCTTCCTTATATATAGGATCATTGTTACCCTCTTTCTAAATTCCATATATATGTATGTTAATATACTGTATTGGTGTTTCTCTTTCTGACTTACTTCACTCTGTATAATAGGCTCCAAAACTGGAGAATTCTTAAAGAGATCGGAGTACCAGACCACCTTACCTGTCTCCTATGAAACCTGTATGCGGGTCAAGAAACAATAGTTAAAATTGGACATGGAACAATGGACTGCTTCAAAATAAGGAAAGAAGTACATCAAGGCTGTATGTTGTCACCTGCTTATTTAACGTCTATGTAGAGTTCATTATGTGAAATGTAGGGCTGGATGAATCACAGGCTAGAATCAAGATTGCCAGAAGAAATATCAACAGCCTCAGATATGCAGATGATACCACTCTAATGGCAGAAATTGAGGAGAAACAACCAATCCATTCTAAAGGAGATCAGTCCTGGGTGTTCATTGGAAGGACTGATGCTAAAGCTGAAATTCCAATACTTTGGCCACCTCATGCGACAAGTTGACTCACTGGAAAAGACTCTGATGCTGGGAGGAATTGGGGGCAGGAGGAGACGGGGATGACAGAGAATGAGATGGCTGGATGGCATCACCGACTCGATGGACATGAGTTTGAGTGAACTCCGGGAGTTGGTGATGGACAGGGAGGCCTGGTGTGCTGCAATTCATGGGGTCGCAAAGAGTCAGACACGACTGAGCGACGGAACTGAACTGAACTGAGAAGGGGGATAAAGTGGAAGCAGTGACAGATTTTCTTTTCTTGGAATCCTAAATCACTCAGCCAAGAAATTAAAAGATGCTTGCTCATTCAAAGGAAAGCTGTGACAAATCTAAACAGCATATTAAAAAGCAGAGATATCACTTCCCAACAAAGGTCCACATAGTCAAAGCTATGGTTTTTCCAGTAGTCATGTACAGATGTGAGAGTTGGAGCATAAAGAGCCATAAAGAGCAGTGAAGAATTGATGCTTTCAGATTGTGGTGTTGGAGAAGACTTTTGAGAGTCCCTTTGACAGCAAGGAGATCAAACTAGTCAATCCTGACAGAAATCAATCCTGAATATTCATGGGAAGGACTGATGCTGAAGTCCTAATAATTTGGCCACCTGTTGCAAAGAGCTGACTCATTGAAAAAGACCCTAATGCTGGGAAAGATTGAAGGCAAAGGAGAAAGAGGCAGTAGAAAAGATGTTTAGACAGCATCATGGACTCAATGGACATGAATTTGAGCAAACTCTGGGAGATAATGGAGGACAGAGGAGACCGGCATGCCACAGTCCAAGGGGTTGCAAAGAGTCAGACATGACTTAGTGACCGAACAACAACACAGAGACAGGTTTGCTATGCTGCTCTCAAGAGAACTGGGCTGGTGGGAGCTGGAGGAGGGGAAGTTGGACTGGCAGAAGGTCAGGATGGGAGGTGGGTAGAGAAGATAGAATATTAAAAAGTGGAGGAAGAGTGAGAATAGGGGGAAGAGAAGGCAAAGAGGAAGAGAACAACAACAAAAATAAAACCAAGAAAAATTAGAACCAAAAAAAGGAAAGGACAGGAGATAAATTGTCCAAGATACAAGCATAAGAAGCCACATTTGGCAGAAGGAAAGGACAGGAGATAAATTGTCCAAGATACAAGCATAAGAAGCCACATTTGGCAGAATGAGTCCTGCTCAAGTTTAGCCCCTCATCAGCATTGTGTCATTTTTTCTATTAAGATGCTACTGGGGACTTCCTTGGTGGCGCAGTGGATGGGAATCTGCCTGCCAATATTGATTAGGGACTCGGATTTGATTCTTGGTCCAGGAAGACTCCACATGCCATGGAGTAACTAAGCCCATGTGCCACAACTACTGAGTCCACATGCTTTAACTACTGAAGCTCATGCACCTCGAGCCTGTGCTCCACATCAAAGAGTAGCCATTACTCACCACAACTGGAGAAAACACACATGCAGCAGTGAAGACCCAGTGCAGCCAAAAAATTAAAAAAAAAAAATTCTCCCTATCTTTCAATAAAGACAATTAACAAGCAGTAACATACTTAACTTTCATTAAAAGTTTAAAAGTATATATATATATATGTGTGTGTGTGTGTGTATGTATGTATGTACAGGCTTTCCAGTTGGTGCTAGTGGTAAAGAACCCACCTGCCAATGCAAGAGACATAAGAGATGCACATTTGATCCCTGAGTCAGGAAGATCCCTTGGAAAGGGAAATGGCAACCCACTCCAGTACTCTTGCCTGGAAAATCCCATGAACAGGGGATCCTGGTGGGCTACAGTCCATAGGATCTCAAAGAGTTGGACACAACTGAAGCAACTTAGCGTGCACACATGCATGCATATATGTATATAATCTTATATATATAAGAATATACGAATTCAAAACTTTACATATAATATTATGTTCTATGATATTATAATAAACATTATTCACTCTACCATGGAGTGCAACTATATTTATGGAAATATATTTAGATAACTCAATTTCTGCTGCTTGAAGTAGAATATCCTAAACACCTAAGTCAATTATTTTTTCCCTACCTTTCCATCTATTGCTCAAAATCATACTGTAGTTTATTTTACTGCATGCTTAGAACATTATTTCTTGCAGAATATTTTTCTTTCCTGAAATTTCCTGGAAGCTCAAATTAATTTTATTTACTTTTTATATATCAAAAGAATCGTGTCTTTATTACTAAAATTATCCAGAGCTTCATACTTATACTATATGATACAGTGCATTTTTTGAAGAATTTTCTTTGACATCAATCTGACTTAAAGCTTAGTTTGATTGTTTTATAGGTTTCAGTTCAGTTCAGTCACTCAGTCATGTCTGACTCTTTGTGACCCCATGAAACCGCAGCACGCCAGGCCTCCCTGTCCATCACCAACTCCCGGAGTCCACCCAAACCCATGTCCATTGAGTCGGTGATGCCATCCAACCATCTCATCCTCTGTTGTCCCCTTCTCCTGCCCTCAATCTTTTCCAGCATCAGGGTCTTTTCAAATGAGTCAGCTCTTCGTATCAGGTAGCCAAAGTAGTGGAGTTTCAGCTTCAACATCAGTCCTTCCAATGAACACCCAGGACTGATCACCTTTAGGATGTACTGGTTGGATCTCCTTACAGTCCAAGGGACTCTTAAGAGTCTTCTCCAACCCCACAGTTCAAAAGCATCAATTCTTTGGCGCTCAGCTTTCTTTATAGTCCAACTCTCACCTCCATACATGACCACTGGAAAAACCATAGCCTTGACTAGACAGACATTTGTTGGCAAAGTAATGTCTCTGCTTTTTAATATACTGTCTGGGTTGGTCATAACTTTCCTCCCAAGGAGTAAGTGTCTTTTAGTTTCATGGCTGCAATGGGTTTAATACATAGTTATCAGACTATTATATATTTTTGTCACATTCTTGGGATAATCCGACTATTTTTTGCATCTTTAATCTTTATTTTTCTTGAATTATTTTTTACTTGTGTATTTATTTTGCTGCAGTAAATCCTCTAGTTATCCCCAAAAACGAAGCATTGAGCTAAGGTCAATATTTATTGTAAAATATTTTTATTTTGACATTGATTAGTAGTTTGGCTTTATTTCTTTGCTATATTACTTTGTTGTTGATGTTTAATCGCTAAGTCACATCTGACTTTTGGTGACCCCATGGGCTGCAGCCTATCTGGCTCCTTTGTCCATGGAATTTTCCAGGTAAGAATACTGGAGTGGGTTGCCATTTCCTTCCCCAGGGGATCTTCTCAAACTAGGGATTGAATCCACATCTCCAGCACTGGCAGGTGAATTCTTTACCACTCTGACACCAGGGAAGTCCACCATATTCCTTAGCAAAGAAGAAAAACATGGAAGTTCTGAAACTGATAAACAGTTGCAGAATATGCATTTTTTCAGAGATAAATTGTGAGCAACTAAACCCCTGTGGCAGGCCATATCATAGCATCCCAAAGATGTCAATGCCCTAATCCCTATAACCTATAAATTTATTAAATTACATCCGTTCTGACATTAGAAGAGATACAGAAAAAGTCAGACTATAAGGACTAAATGAAGATGGAGAAGCAAGGTGATGAAAATGTGGGTGGATTAAAGAGAGGCTCCCAGTTGACAACCAGCAGAGAGGCCTCAGTCCTACATCCATGAAGAAGTGAATTTTGCTGACAACCTAAGTGAGCTTGAAAGTGGATTCTTTCTCAGACCTTTCAGATAAGAGCCCAGGACTACTGCTGCTTTGATTTTGACCTTATGAGACCTAAAGCAAAGAAAATTATTGAGCCCACACAGACTTCTGACCTATATAAGTGTGAAATAAGAAATGTATATTGTTTTAACCTGCTAATAATAATGTGGTAGTTCGTTATGGCAGCAGTCTAGAACTACTTCTTTGGAAACTTCAAGGCTCTGGGGTACCAACAAAGAATTTATGAAAACAACTAAAAAAAAAAAAAAGATACAACACCAAGAAAATGGAAAACTAGTCACAGGAAGATATGCCAACTATGTTTGTCCTCTCCAAGGGCTTGTTACAAGTTTTTTCTCTGGAAATAAATGGAAATGAGTGTTCAGAAGATGTATTAAGAGTGCTCTTGGCATCTACACAGCAGAAGGAAAGAGAAGGAAGAAAGATTGGGCAGTGGGAGAAAGTGAGCTCTCATGCAGTCTAAATGAAGACCTCAGTCAATCATGCATGGGGTTCTGAAGTTGGATGGCCCTGCAGAATTATTCCAAGACAGGGTGAATGGTTCAGGTTTTTATATCCATACTTCAAATAATATGGAAGCCCCAATAGAGACTGTATCTTTGAACAAGAACCCTCATTGCACCTGAAATAATCCCTCCATTTAGGTGGCTGACAGTTGAGGAAGAGGAGAATCACTATGCTAGTAGCACTTATACCAGCAGCAGAAGTCAGGCCTTCATTCCATCACACCACAGCATCCACTGCAGGATTGCTATTACCAAATCACCTGAAGTTATGTAGAAACATAATACACTGTGTCTTGTGGTTCAGTTCAGTCGCTCAGTTGTGTCCGACTCTTTGCGACCCCATGAATCACAGCACACCAGGCCTCCCTGTCTTCACCAACTCCCAGAGTTCACTCAGATTCATGTCCATCAAGTCAGTGATGCCATCCAGCCATCTCACTCTCTGTCGTCCCCTTCTCCTCCCGCCCCCAATCTTTCCCAGCATCAGAGTCTTTTCCAGTGAGTCAACTCGTCGCATGAGGTGGCCAAAGTATTGGAGTTTCAGCTTTAGCATCAGTCCCTCCAATGAACACCCAGGATCAATCTCCTTTAGGATGGACTGGTTGGATCTCCTTGCAGTCCAAGGGACTCTCAAGAGTCTTCTCCAGCACCACAGTTCAAAAGCATCAATTCTTCGGCGATCAGCTTTCTTCACAGTCTGAACATAACTACGATCCATGATCTCTTTATGCATAAATTAATTCAACAGATTTTTGTCATGAAGTATCAAAATGCCCCAGGTACTATTCTTACTTACATAATTATTTATTTGCATGCTTTGTAAGGTTTTGTTTCTTTTTAGTTTATTGAGACTTTTTTGTATCATAGAAATTGATCTATCTTGGTGAACATATTCTACACAGTTGTAAGAATGTGTATTCTTCTCCTGGTGAATATTAATTAGGTCAAGGCAGTTAATAATATTGTTCAGATCTTTACTGATTTTTTTTTCCAATTTTTCTATCAATTGCTGAGAGAGGGTTGTTAAAATATCTAACTAGGATTATAATCTCTTTCTCTCTTTAATTTTGTCTACTTTTCTTGGAGTCTTCCCTGTGCATGTATCAAAGACATAGGTGAATTTTACAAACAAATTTTGGAGCTACCTTTTCTCTGATTGTCTTCTTTCTGGGATATTTTCCTTATTTTCCAGTGGCTATGATTGCTCTGAACTCTGTCCTCCAGTTATTCAAACATGTAAGCTTGGAGTCTTCTCAAATAATGTTTTCTAAAGGAACTCTTCTAAAAGAATGCTTCTGGTGCAGTTGGGAAAGACTTAACACTACTTACAGCAACGGTGCAAAGTCCTTCCTCGAGGGCATCTGGCTTCTCTCTCAATCAAGGGCCTTGAGTCTATGAACTGACTTAAAGGTTGAAACTGGGTGAGAACTGGTAGTGACGCATATTAGGTTTTTCTAAAACTATATATATACTTGGCAGTGCTGGGTTTTAGTTGAAGCTTATGGGATCTAGTTCCCTGACCAGGGATCAATCTCAGGCCCCCTTGCCTTGGGAGCATGGGGTCTTAGCCAATGGACCACCAGGGAAGTCCCACAAATTAGGTTTTTGGATACCAGACTTAGAGTTTTTCCCTCTGTATAGTTCAGGAAATAATCTGTTAGGCTATCTATTTCTTTCCTAGAGACTCTGTAATCAATTAGCAACTATGAAAGATATATATGAGAAAAGGCTTTCTTATTTCGAGTCTTTCCTGACATTTACTAGTTAACAGAATCACATTATATTTGACAATTAAGGGTAGCAACAGGGGAGGTTTTGGTACATATTTAGGACAGTAAGCATTTCCTTCCACACCATCTTTTCAAGTGTAATTATCACCAGTTTATCAGGCAGAAAAGGCTAGCCTCTTTGGACACCAGAAAGCAAGCTACTTTCCCTGATGAGGGCATCTCAGAATGTCATGTGGACTCAAGACTGTCAGTTGCAGTTAGGTCCAACCAGAAGTCCCATTGCAAGTTTTAGAATTCCACTATTTTCCACTTTCACATGAGAAACCTAGCAAGAGTATGAATTTGCCTGTCATTGTAATTTAGCAACTCACACAATTACATTTTACATTTGTTTTTCACCAATATCACTCTCGTGATTACAAGAATTAAGAGCATTTCTCAGCCGTTTGGCTAAGATCAAGTGTATGAGAATTAAGATATTTTGAGGAACATCATAGAAGCTCTCTGGTTATGAAGGTATGAGTTAAGTTTAGAAATAATGGAGTTAAAATTATTATTTTCTCTCTATAACTACTCAGGTGCACACAAAAATATTTCACCCCACATTCCAGTCATTATAGAATTCATTACTCCCATCTGGTTAAGTGTAATAGCCACTTGAGTTCCCAAGAAATGCTTTAGTTGGCACTTCATTACAATTACCCACAGTTGGTAGCTTAATTAGCTGTGATGCCATACAAGCCATGGATTACTAGCATCTATTTCCTGTTGACAAGGAACTCAGCACTGTGCTACTCAAGAGCAAGGCCAATCTCAAAATCCCATCTTCAAGAGTCTACTTCCTGAGATACAGTCCACTTCTTACACCAATTCTGAATCAATCTGGGTCCAATTAGGAGATAGGAACATCATAGTGATTTAAACAGGAGAAGTTTAATATAAATAATTACTAAGATATGATAAAAGAGTAAATATAAAATGTAAGGAATTTCTGTAAATCTCCCTAAAACTTTGAGAGAGTACCTAAAGTGAAAAAGAAAAAAATACTTGGACTGAAGGTTCTTTCTATAAGGGTGAGGTTCAGATTTCACTGGAGAAGGTACAGCTGCAGAGCAGGTGTTGAAGGGTGAATTTGGAGCTGAGATGCAGTCAGTAGATATCAGATGTGTCTCCTATCCTTCTCCTATCCACTCTCTCCCCTTTCCAATCAATTTATTTGTTCTTTTATTGGACCAATATTATGGAGCACTTATCATGTCTCTTTTCAGTTCCAAAGATAACACACTAGGCAAGACAAAGCCTTTGCCCTCATGTCATTCTATTGCAGGGGATAGTAAACTAACAAACAAATCAGATCATATATTCTCAGATTATGATACAAAAATCAAATAAAATATCATGTTTAGTAACATTTTTAAAAGAAAACAGACTAAGAAGGTGACTGTAATTTAAAAGATATAACCATTTCAGATAGAATGGTCAGCAAACCTTTTGAAAATGGTAACTTTCAAACAGACCTACTTACTTACCATCGGACCTACCAACTAGCACTCTGCCAGTTATCAATCAAAAGTCACAGTTGAATCATGTCATTTTCTTCTCAAAAATCTTTCATAACTCCCTACTTAAACATAGATTAAGCAGATCAAAGTCACATTCAATAATAAAAGTGATCAGGACAAGTCTTCAATCCTAGAAGGGTCATGTTAAGGTAAGCAAGAAATGAAGACAGAAGCCTAACTGTTGGGAATGAGTAAGCCCCAGTAGGATGAAGAAAATCCATGTGGTGGGCTAGAGCCTCCTATGAGTCATTTCCTTTGGCCACAGATAGTACAACTCATAATGGAAAAACTGCATGTCTTGAAATGGCCCATCAATACCTGTGACTGGGGTTCAGCGTATAGGTTCATGCTATCCACACTAAGCTCTCTCTTCCCACTGATAACCATTAGAAATGAAATGTTTTAATTTCAACCTGGTACTTTCTTGCTTGCTTCTTTCTTTTTAGAACTTGGAAAACTCAAAGTTGACTCTCTTCTGGTCTCCTTCAGAGGCACAAACAGTAGATTGTGAGAGACTAAGCATCTTGCCCAAGATCACATAAATTTATTGGTGGCAGGCATGATTCAAATCTTATTTTTTGTGCTATCACAATTCTTAAAGTATGTGCATAATCAGTTGGTCTGAGAAGATGTTGAATGAGAAACAGCTTATGATCAAATAAAATTGGTAATCATTTCACACCATAGTGCCCTTTTTAAAATTTAGGTTATACATTTGCATACTAAAAGCTCTGAAAAGTCTATTTTTGCATACTAAAAGCTCTGAAAAGCTCTTTGAAGGAAGAAAATTTTGCTTAACTTTATTTATTCATTCATTCATTTAACAAATATATCTTGAAAATTTACCAAGTTCAGGGCATTCCAGGCAAAAAAAAAAAAAAAGAGTACAAAGGCCCCAGGGTTAAAAAAAAAACAAACCCAAAACTGGCTTGTGTGAGGAACTTAAAAAAGACTGATATGTCTGCAGTGTCTTGATTACATGAGAACAGTAAGATACAAGGTTTCAGAAGTTCGCAAGGAATTAATAGACTACCAGAAGAAATTTGATTTCCATTCCCAGTGTAATCAGAAGCCTCAGAAAGATTTAGCCCAACATTAAACTTACCTGCTCACAATCCTCTTTATTCACATAAAATTTTAATAAACATATGCTTCTTTATACTTTGCTGATCCCCTTTCACTGGTAGAAACCATTCTGACCTAGATAAGCTCCTCCAGGGCTGGATAGATACTGTAAACCCTAGGATAGACATAGTAACTACTCAGTAAATGATTTTTGGAATGGATTAAATTAATGAAGAGATGGAAAACTATGACGTTTGATAAATGTTTGGAAGAACTCGAAATGTTTCAGCCTGCCGTCTGGAAGATTTATCAGAGAACAAGACACAAACCGTGAAATGTTTGCAGTGGTACGAGAAGACAAACTGGGGCTTCCCAGGTGGCACAGTGGTAAAGAATCCACCTGCCAATATAGGAGATGCAAGAGACACAGGTTCAATCCCTGGGTTGGGAATATCCTCTGAAATGAGAAATGGCAACCCACTTCAGTATTATTGCCTAGAAAATTCCATGGACAGAGAAGCCTGGCAGGCTACTCTGGGGTTGCATGGGGTTGCAAAGAGTTGGATATGACTGAGCGACTGAACGTACACAAAAGGCAAAGTACATTGGCTTTGTAAGGTTCATGAAGATGTGCTCCTAGTCCAGAGCAATGAATTGTAGTTACAGAGAAGCAGACAATAAAATGGACATGTCAATGTCATTGAGGCAGTAAATTTCTTATCACTTGTTTTCAACAGAAATCAAGAAACAATTATAGGAAATATCATTTATTTATCAATCAAAGGCTGCATTACATACTTTAAAAATCTCTTTCAGCATCCCTAAGATTCTGGGATTCCTTTTGGAAAGGATTGGAGGAAGGAAAATGATTAGATGAAGAAGTAAGTGTGGCTAGAGAAAACTTTTAGATAACATTTTTTAAATTTTGCAAACCTTTTATCTAATTAAGGCAGAATAAAGAGCATTATTTAAAAGAATGAAAGGAAGCAAAGTGAAGTGAAGTGAAGTGAAGTGAAGTCACTCAGTTGTGTCCGACTCTTTGCGACCCCATGGACACCAGGCTCCTCCATCCATGGAACTTCCAATACATGATGGCAGTATAAAGAAATTCTTATTATACTCCTCACTCTGACACTAACATGAAAAAAAAAACAACAAAACACAAGCCACTAGAGAATAAAATGTTCATCAGTAAAGTCTACAAAATCCTGGAATTCCAAGTCCCAACCTGTAAAATCTGTCAATAAAACTAAAGAAGCCACCTAAAAAATTGTAGAATTCTTGAAATATTTCTGTAATACACAAGAAAGCACTAATAGAAAATTTTAGAGAGTAACGATTGGGTTTATGGAAAGAAGGGAAAGTGGGAATTTCTATTTTTCACTTTGTACCTTTCCCTACTCTTTTAACATTTTTAGATAAATATGTATATATTTTACATTTCAAAAACAATTTCAGATGGATAAACGTGATAGAAGTAAATTTCTAATGAATATATGAAAGATTCTTTCAAGGAGATGTTTCTTCACTGTTATATATCTGAGTACATCACAACTTAAAATAGTTCTCTGAGAGGAAAGCAAAGGGATGGCCAATATAAAATGTATTCTGCTTCTAGATCCTACAGTCCTACAAAAAATAAGCTCTGCGACACCTGAACTTTTAATTTCATTGGAAGAATTAGATTCATACCACACTGTAGAAACACCTGGAAGCTAATAAAATATAATGCACGTGTGTGTGCTCAGTCTCTCAGTAGTGTGTGACTCTTAAGACCTCATGAACTGTAGCCCACCAGGCTCCTCTGTCTGTGGGATTTTTTCAGGCAAGAATACTGGAGTGGGTTGCCATTTCCTCCTCCCGGGCATCTTCCTTACCTCAGAATCAAATACACAACAAAATGTAACATACGTGTTATAAATGAAAGTCATAATAAAAGTCCAGATCTCTGATCAACGATAAGCGCAAGTCCATGAATACTGTTGTAGGTATAGGCTGTGCAATAGCTGAAAATCAAATTATGACTTCTTCTTAGACACTAGAGTTTAAGTATGTAGCCTATGAGTAGCACCTTAACAGTCAGATTTCAATGGAAAAAAAACACGAGTGGAGAGATAATTTCCCCAAATTTCAAGTTCAGGTAGATTTCACTTGAAGAATATATTTTGTCTTATGCTAAATTTATTGCTTTGGAAATACTACACTGATGCCAAGTCATATTTAAAAGGGAAATTTTCTTTTAATGCCACTTACGAGAAACAACCTGGAGTTTTACAGAAGTAATGCCATTGGCCTTTCTTTTTTAAGAAATCTACATTCCACCCCAAGCATCTGTAGGCTACAGAATATTATCAGACAACTAATACATCCCAATCAGACTGAATTTATTTATAGACAACGTTCTTTTTGCAATGTTAGATGCCTCATTAACTTGATTCAGCTTGTGCATAGCAAAAATATTCCCTCCCTCTTCAGATTTTTGATAGAGTGAATTATAATTTCTTGTCTCTCTCATTATAAACCTTTAGTCTGGAGGACATTTCAGAAATGTGTAGTGCTACTTATGTAAAGCCTGGATTACTTGTCCTGGATTAATTATGCACTTTATTTATCTTTATTTGGGAAGAATATTAAGTGGTGTAGTGACCATTCTTATTTTTCACTTTACATGGAAAATAAGTTAAAATTTAATTTTGCTATAAACCCTCTCCTGGGAGAAATGAAATGTGAATTTGCATTTGAATAGATTCCATTATAGACATTACTGTCAAGTTAGCGGGGTGTAGGTAGTATAGTTGGGATTTTAAGACTCCTAGAGCCTTAATAATTCAATGTACTTTTTAGGTATGTTCATCAGAGAAGAAAACCAAGGAGATACTGTGAAAAATCAGCACATATAGCTCCCATATTATGTTACACACATTTGAATTGTGAAATTTCCTCTTGAATATCACTATGCAACTTTGGGTTGTATGCTCTTTTAATTTGGCTTGCACTTCCACAGTGTGGGGAAAAAAACGATTTTTCGTTCCAAATATTCCACTACAACTGTTTCAGACTCATCATTTTAAAAACCAGATTTAACAGGTTAAATTGAGCTCAGGAAAAAGATGATAATTAAAAAGCTAACTTCTATTTCTCTTAAACTCAACATATCATGGTTTCAATGAATTTTCACACAAATAAATAAGAATATCTAATGTTAGTTATAAAGTAGCCACAAATTAAACTGAGAAGTATTTCCACATTTTGTTTTAAACAAATGGTAGTTTTGTGAAGAATAAAGAAAATTTTTTCTTAAATTTTAGCCTGCAATGTTTTAAATTTACTCTATATGATTTATTAAGCCTGTTTCACATACTGGAATATAGCAAATATAAAATATCCAATATATGTTATTTTATTGTCTGCCACATAATAGGGAACATACTTACAATCTTGTAGATCTGATACTATCATAATTAATTTAGCCAAAATTAATCATATAGCAACAACAGCAAAGGTAGTTTCATTGCTGAGTCTTAACTAAAATGTGTAGCAGAAATGTGAACACATTAAGCAAGTTTTAGGATTTCCGTTTTTAGTCAAGGAAAAATGCAAAAATTTTTTCTCTTCTGCAAAGCAGATTTTTTTTCTTTATTATGTGTATTCTAAGTAAGCTTCTATTCAGAAGAAAGAATTAAAAAGAAATCTCTAAATGTGAAATCCTCCATGTGATTGGGGGAAAAAAAGAAGTTTTAAAAACCATCTATAACCAGTGTTTTGTCATCAAAAACCATGACATTAACTAGAAGAAAACTTCCCCTTCTAGGCCATGAATTGTCCTGGATCCACATTGTTTGATAAAAATTCTGATTCTCACAAGAGAATGGCAATTTATGCAGAACAGTAAAACCTACGTTCATCAGAGGGAGTGCTTTTCTTTGTAGTGGGAATGGTGGAAAATTAAAAGCATTTAAGATGGAGTTTCTAAACTTATAAAATTAGTCTAGTGTGCCAAATGTATGCCAAATGATATGGAGCATAGTTTAAGCATATGTAACTGGCCTGTAGATGAGCTGTCTTTTTCAGAATACATAAATGAAAAGTTATATGTAAGTGCCCCCCACCGGTTTTTTTTTTTGGTCCTAGAGAAATTACAAGTTTACCTGTTAATCAGGTTTTAAGGTCAGGGTACATATGGTAAGCCCAAACTAGAGACCATCTCCTATTCTAATCACAGTTAAAATCAGCTGTGGGAGGCTGCCACTCTTGAATGGTTTATAATCAGCTTGAGACATGAAACTGACTCATTTCTGGAAGTGTGGGGGCTGTTCTTGCACTCTTCAGTACAAGAATGCCACCATAAAATAAGATTAAAAGCTCTGGGGTTTCCCCTGCTGCTTCCCTTCCCTATTTGTTAGCTTTTCATGGTATGTGGGCTTATACTGTATTTATGTGTTCTCTGCTACAAATTATCTCACTCAGGTCTTCATTGGACAGCCTGCTTTGCTATACTTCCAAAATAAGACGTATTTTCTTATTATGCTATATTTTTATGATGTTATTTTTAAAAGATTAATACCTTAAATATAGATATAATACTTAAACTCGTTAGAGTTATCTTTCTTGGTGCCCCACTCCATTCAATGTCATCTCTTGGGAGAAGATTACTTGTGAGCTTCTTTCACACTGTCTAAAGGTAGCTGTAAACTTGTCCTCTAAAATACTATTATTAGGGAATCACGCTGAAATTACAGACTTTCTTCCTGAAGCATCTAAACTTCAAGTTATAGTGTTTTATTTCCTTCTTTTAAAAGTATCTTGGTCCTCTCAATTATGGACACATATCTTCCCGGATCTTATAGATATTCATCTTACTTAAGTTAATGTTCTCTTGCATTTTGAAAAATCTTACTCAAATTTTAAAGGAGGAAAAGGCTTAATGTACTCAATCCACTCTCAAATGGGTTAGAAAAATAGACTACAGAGAGAGGTAATATAGAAAATATGGTAAGATGTTAATTTAAAAAAATCAGTAAATATTAAAAAATAATGAGTTTTCTGTACTATTTTTGCAACACTTCTGTAAGTTTGAAGTTATTCCTAATGGAAAAATAGGGAATTCCCTGGGGGTCCAGTGGTTAGGACTCCACATTTTCATTGCCAAGGACCCAGGATCAGCTCCTAGTTGGGGAACTAGGATCCCATAAGCTGCATGTTACAACAAAAAAAAAGAAAATGAAAAAAATATTAGCATTAAGAATAATATGTGCAGGTATGCAGCAAATACAACAACAATGTGGCAAAGAATACTATGATAACAACAATATAAACTATAAATATAACATGAAGTGAGAGGTGTGGGGTCCTTTCACTAAAATCCTTTAATATCAAAAATTTAACCAATTATTGTATAAATTTTGTATCAAAACATAGAATGATAAAATCCATTTGTGACACTGAGATCAGAGAAAAGTATTCAAATATGGTGGAAGTAGGCAATGGCAAGCCACTCCAGTACTCTTGCCTAGAAAATCCCATGGACGGAGGAGCCTGGTAGGCTGCAGTCCATGGGGTTGCTAAGGGTCGGACACGACTGAGCGACTTCACTTTCACTTTTCACTTTCACACATTGGAGAAGGAAATGGCAACCCACTCCAGTGTTCTTGCCTGGAGAATCCCAGGGACGGGGGAGCATGGTGGGCTTCCGTCTATGGGGTCACACAGAGTCGGACACGACTGAAGTGACTTAGCAGCAGCAGCAGCAGCAGGCATTATGCAGAGAGGTAGGAAGGAGATTTCATTTATATACTTACTTATTTTTATTGAGATAGCACTGGTTTATAACATTAAATAAGTTTCATGTAGAGAACATTGTATTTCTGTGTCTGCATACACTACAGTATGTTCACCACCAAAAATTTAGTTTCTATCCATCACCATCCAGATGATATTCTTTACATGTTTTGCCATCCCTGATCCCTTTTCCCTCTGGTTACCACTACTCTGTTCTCTTTATCTGCATGTTTAGTTTGGTTCATACATTTATTTTAGGGTTTTTTTTTTTTCATTTTTTTTATATTCCATATGTGAATGAAACCCTAAGGTATTTGTCTTTTTACATTTGATTTATATAACTTGGTATTTTATTCTGAAGTTCCATCCATGTTGCCACAAATGGTATGATCTCATCTTTATTATGACTGACTAGTATTCCATTGTATATATAGATATGACATGTGTGTGCTCAGTGGCTCATTCATGTCCATCTCTTTGTCACCCCATAGACTATAGCCTGCCAGACTCCTCTGTCCATGGGATTTTCCAGGTAAGAATACCGGAATGTGTTGCCATTCCCTTTTCCAATATGTGACATATATATACATATATGGGCTTCCCTCGTGGCTCAGGTGGTACAGAATTCTCCTGCAATGTTGGAGACCTGTTGATCCATGGGTTGAGAAGATCCCCTGGAGAAGGGCATGGCAACCCACTCCAGTATTCTTGCCTGGAGAATCTCCATGGACAGAGGAGCCTGGAGGGCTACATGGGGTTGCAGAGTCAGACATAACTGAGTGCCTAAGCACACAAAAAGATACACATAAATATATATAGTTGCATCTTCTTTATCCCTCAATCCATTGATGGGTACTTAGGTTGTTTCCTTATCTTGACTATTGTAAATAATGCTGTGATAAATACAGGGGTGCATATATTTTTTCAAATTAGTGTTTTTGTATTCTCTGGATAAATATTTGGAAGTAGAATAGTTGAATCATATGGCAGTTCTACTTTAATTTTTTAAGGAATCTCCATACTGTTTTTCACAGTGGCTATACCAGCTTACATTCCCACCAATGATGTATGAGGGTTCTCTTTCCAAAGAGATTTACTTTAAATAAATAAAGCATTGGCAACACACACACACAAGTCCTACTTAAGTAGAAAGAATTTAACTATATGATTCATTTAAGGTCTGCAAGTAGTCACAATCAGAGCTGTAGATGCAGATAATGATACTTGAAAAATGACAAGATAGTAACAAGCAATGAGAAGTTATAAAGCAACCAAAAAAGAATAATAGAAAAGATAGGACAGATACATAGCACCAGAGAATTTTTAAAAAGAAAACCTGAAGCAATTGACTCTGTCAGATTAAGCTGATTTACTTGGGTGAGAGTTGATTCTGACTAAGCCAAAACTGAAGACTTACAGGGTTCCTTGGAAATAAAAATTAGAAAATTCAGCCTGGCTTGGTAGAATGCAGAAATGGGATCCAGTAGAGTGTTTGGCAAGCCACTCCAGTACTCTTGCCTGGAAAATCCCATGGACGGAGAAGCCTGGTAGGCTGCAGTCCATGGGGTCGCTACGAGTCAGACATGACTGAGCGACTTCACTTTCACTTTTCACTTTCACACATTGGAGAAGGAAATGGCAACCCACTCCAGCGTTCTTGCCTGGAGAATCCCAGGGACGGGGGAGCCTGGTGGGCTGCCGTCTATGGGGTCACACAGAGTCGGACACGACTGAAGTGACTTAGCAGCAGCAGCAGCAGAGTGTTTAGTCGGAGAAGGCAATGGCAAGCCACTCCAGTACTCTTGCCTAGAAAATCCCATGGATGGAGGAGCCTGGTAGGCTGCAGTCCGTGGGGTCGCTAAGGGTCAGACACGACTGAGCGACTTTACTTTTACTTTTCACTTTCACACATTGGGGAAGGAAATGGCAACCCACTCCAATGTTCTTGCCTGGAGAATCCCAGGGAAGTGGGAGCCTGGTGGGCTTCCGTCTATGGGGTCACACAGAGTCGGACACGACTGAAGTGACTTAGCAGTAGCAGCAGAGTATTTAGTAAAGGTTTATCTAAATAAACTTTTTATTTTGTAATAGCTTAGATTTACTGAAAAGTTTCAGAGTTAGTACAGATAATCCCATATACCATTTCTCCTATTATAAACACCTTATATTGGGATGGTACATTTGTCACAATTAATGAACAAACATTGATACATTATTATTACCTAAAGTCCACATTTTTTCAGATTTCCTTCAGTTCAGTTCAGTTCAGTTGAGTCACTCAGTCGTGTCCGACTCTTTGCGACCCCATGAATCACAGCACGCCAGGCCTCCCTGTCCATCACCAACTCCTGGAGTTTACCCGAACTCATGTCCATCAAGTTGGTGATGTCATCTCATCCTCTGTTGTTCCCTTCTCCTCCTGCCCCCAATCCCTCCCAGCATCAGGGTCTTTTCCAATGAGTCAGCTCTTCACATGAGGTGGCCAAAGTATTGGAGTTTCAGCTTCAGCATCAGTCCTTCCAATGAACACCCAGGACTGATTTCCTTTAGGATGGACTGGTGGATCTCCTTGCAGATTTCCTTAGTGGTTACCAAATGCTATTTTCTACTCCACAGTCCCACCCAAGATATCACATTAATTTAGTTGGCAATTCTTAATCTCTTGGCTGTGGTATAGTTACTCAGACTTTACTTATTTTGGATGACCCTGACACACTGTAGGAGTACAGGGCAGGTATTTTGTTCAATGTCCTTCTATTGAGATTTTTCTGATTTTTTCTTGTGATTACCCTGGTGTTGTGTTTTGGAGAGGAAGATCACAGAGGTAAAGTGTCATTTTCATCATACTACATCAAGAATGTATATTATCAACATGAATTGTCACTCCTGATGTTAATCTTAGTCACTTGATTGAGGCAGTGTGTCAGGTTTCTGCACTGTCAAGTTACTCATTTCCCCCCTTTCTGTACTTTACTCCTTGGAAGGAAGTTCCTATGCATAACCCACACTTAAGAAGTGAGAAGTCATGCTCCCCCTTCTTGAGGGTAGAATATCCAAATCTTATTTGTTTATTAATTATTTAATATCAGTTTGGACTCGTGAATATATATCTGTTCTTTGGGTTATTGCTGCTGCTGTTCAGTCATTCAGTTGTGTCTGACTCTTTGCAACCCCATGGACTGTAGCACACCAGACTTTTCTGTCCTTCACCATCTCCCGGATCTTGCTCAAACTCATGTCCGTTGAGTCAGTGACTTTGGGTTATAATCTGATACTGTTTTATTTTGTTGCTCAAATAATTGTATGTTTATTGAGAGATCTTTACTTGGCTTCTGTGTCTCTTTGACATACTCCCATCATTGTGTGTCTGTGTATGTGTGTGGGTCATGTGGGTTACTTTCTAAAATTACAAGATTTTCCCAGTTTATCTTATATATTTCCTGCCTTAGGCTTCGAATCAGTAATTTCCCCAAGGAGCCTTAGTTCCTCTAATTAAAGAATGGTTCTGGAAACCAAGATTTGGGTGTTAAGTATACTTGTTGCTACTGGGAGTCTTCACCTTCATGGATCACAGTCTTGTCACGGTGAAGGGGCTTGCATAAGTCAATAAAGCTATTAGCCATATCAAGTAGGGCCACCCAAGATAGAGGGGTCAAAGTGAAGAGTTCTGACAAAACATGGTCAACTGGAGAAGGAAATGGCAACCCACTCCAATATTCTTGCCTAAAGAACCTCATGAACAGTATGAAAAGTCAAAAGATATGACACCAGAAGATGAGCCTGCCTGGTTGAAAGGTGTCCAGTGTGCTACTGGGGAAGAGCAGAGGGCAATTATTATTAGCTCCAGAAAGAATGAAGCTCCTGGGCCAAAAGGGAAATGATGCTTAGCAGTGGATGTGTCTCGTGGTGAAAGTAAAGTCTGATGCTATAAAGATCAATATTACATAGGAATCTGGAATGTTAGGTCCATGAATCAAAGTAAAATGTACATGGTCAAGCAGGAGATGGCAAGATTGAACATCAACATCATAGGAATCAGTGAACTAAAATGGATGGGAATGGGTGAATTTAATTCAGATGACTATTATCTCTACCACTATTGGCAAGAATCCCTTAAAATAAATGGAGTAGCCCTCATAGTTAACAAAAGAGTCCAAAATGCAGGATTAGGTACAATCTCAAAAATGACAGCATTATCTAGAATCATTTCCAAGGCAAACCATTCAACATCACAGTAATCTAAGTCTATGCCCCAACCACTGATGCTGAGGAAGCTGAAGTTGACCAGTTCTGTACACACCTATAACCTTCTAGAACTATTCCAAAAAGAAGATGCCCTTTTCATCATAGGGGACCAGAATGCAAAAGTAGGAAATCAAAAGATGCTGAAATAACTGGCATTTTGGCCTTGCAGTACAAAATGAAACAGGGCAAAGGGTAACAGTTTTTTTGAGAGAACATGCTGGTCATAGCTTGTCCCAACAACCCAAGAGATGACTCTACACATGGACATCACCATATGGTCAGTACCAAAATCAGATTCATTATATTCTTTGCAGCCAAAGATGGAGAAGCTCTATATAATCAGGAAAAACAAAATCTGCAGTTGACTATGGCTCAGATCATGAGCTCCTTAGTGCAAAATTCAGGCTTAAATTGAAAAAAAAGTAGGGAAGGCTCAGTGGTAAAGAATTCACCTGCCAATGTAGGAGATGCAGGAGAGGTGGGCTCAAATCCTGGGTCAGGAAGACCCCTTGAAGGAAGTAATAGCAACCCACTCCAATGGCAACCCACTCCAGTGTTCTTGCCTGGAGAATCCCAGGGACGGGGAAGCCGGTGGGCTTCCGTCTATGGGGTCGCACAGAGTCGGACACGACTGACGCACCTTAGCAGCAGCAGTAGCCAGTATTCTTGCCTGGGAAACCCCATGGACAATGGAGCCTGATGGGCTATAGTCCATAGAGACACAAGAGTCAGACATGACTGAGCACAAGCAGGAGCAGGAAAGGGAAAACCACTAGGCCATACAGGTATGAATGACCTAACACAAAACCCTTAGGTTATACAGTGGAGGTAATGAATAGATTGAAGGAATTAGATCTGGTAGACCCAGTGCCTGAAGAACTATGGAGGGAACTTTGTAACATTGTACAGGAGACAATGACCAAAACTATCCCAAAGAAAAAGATACACAACAAGGCAAAGTGGTTGTCTGAGGAGGTTTTACCAATAGCTGAAGAAAGAAGAGAAGTGAAAAGCAAGGGAGAAAGGAAAAGATGTACCTAACTGAATACAAAGTTCCAGAGAATGGCAAGGAGAGAAAAGAAGGCCTTCTTAAATGAGCCATGCAAAGAAATAGAGGAAAACAATAGAATGGGAAAGGCTAGAGATCTCTTCAAGAAAATTGGAGATATCAAGGGAACATTTTATTCAAGGATGGGCACAATAAAGGACAGAGGCAGCAAGGACCTAACAGAAGCAGAAGAGATTCAGAAGAAGCAGCAAGAATACACAGAAGACCAATACAAAAAAGGTCTTAATGACCCAGATAATCACAATGGTGTGGTCACTCTCCTAGAGCCAAATATCCTGGAGTGTGAAGTCAGGTGGGCCATAGGAAGCATTACTACAAACCAAGTTAGTGGCGGAGATAGAACTCCAGCTGAGCTATTTAAAGCCCTAAAATATGATGTGTTAAATGCTACACTCAATATGTCAGCAAATTTGGAAAACTCACCAGTGGCCACAGGACTGGAAAAGGTCAGTTTTCATTCCAGTCCCAAAGAAGGGCAATGCCAAAGAATATTCAAACTACCATACAATTGTGCTCATTTCCCATGCTAGCAAACTATTTTTCAAAACTCTTCAAGCTAGGCTTTAGCAGTACATGAACCAAGAGCTTCCAGATATTCAAGCTGGACTTAGAAAAGGCAGAGGAACCAGAGATCAAATTGCCAACCTTCACTGGATCATAGAGAAAGCAAGGGAATTCCAGGAAAAATATATTTTTACTTCATTAGCTATCCAAAAGCCTTTGTGTGAATAAAAACAAACTGTGGAAAATTAAAGAAATGGGAATACCAGACCAACTTACCTGTCTCCTGAGAAACCTGTATGCAGATCAAGAAGCAACAGTTAGAACCAGACATGGAACAACTGAGTACCTCAAAATTGGGAAAAGAATATGACAAGTCTGTATATTGTCACCCTATTTATTTAACTTATATGCAGAGTACATCATACCATATGCCAGGCTGGGTGAATCACAAACTGGAATCAGATTGCAGGGAGAGATATCAACAACCTCGGATATGCAGATAATACCTCTCTAATGGCAGAAAATGAAGAGGAACTAAAGAGCCTCTTGATGAAGGTGAAAGAGGAGAATGAAAAAGCTGTCTTAAAACTCAACATTCAAAAACTAAGATCATGGCATCCAGTCCCATCACTTTGTGGCAAACAGACAGGGAAAAAGTGGAAACAGTGACAGATTTTATTTTCTTGGGCTTCAAAATCACTGCAGACTTTGACTGCAGCCATGAAATTAAAAGAAGCTTACTCCTTGGAAAGAAAGCTATAACAAACCCAGACAGCATATTAAAAAAGCAAAAACATCACTTTGCCAACTAAGGTCTGTATTGTCAAAACTATGATTTTTCCAGTAGTCATGTATGGATGTGAGAGTTGGACCATAAAGGCTGAGTAGCAAAGAATGGATGCTTTCGAATTATGGCGTTGAAGAAAACTCTTGAGAGTCCCTTGGAGTATAGGGAGATCAAACCAGTCAATCCTAAAGGAAATCAGTCCTGAATATTCTTTGGAAGGACTGATCCTGAAGTTGAAGCTGAGGTACTTTGGTCACTTGATGAGAACAGCCAACTCACTGGAAAAGACTTCGATGCTGGAAAAGTTTGAAGGCAAAAGGAGAAGGGAGCAGCAGAGGATGAGATGGTTAGGTACATCACTGACTCAATGGATATGAATTTTAGCAAACTCCAGGAGACAGTGGAGGACAGAGGAAACTGGGATGCTGCAATCCATGGGATCACAAAGAGTCAGACGCAACTTAACCACTGAACAACAACTTCTTGCATTGCTTCTAGGATTTCTCAGTTAACACAATTTAAAAAAAATATGTGTTCTGCATACATTAAAAGCTGGAGAGGGTGTAGAGAAAATCAAATCCTCTTACACTGTTGGTAGGAAAGTAAATTGATACAGCCACAATAGAGGACAGTATCGAGGTCCTTAAAAAACTAAAAATAGAAGTACCATATGATCCAGCAATCCCACTCATTGGCAAATATCCAGAGAAAATCATAATTTAAAAAGATACATGCACCCCCCCCAACAGTGTTCACTGAAGCACTACATACTATAGCCAAGACATGGAAGAAACGTAATTCCCATTGACAAATGATTGGATAAAGTAGATGCGGTATATATATACAATGGAATATTACACAGTCATAAAAAGCAATGAGACAATACCTTTTGCAGAGACATGGTTGGACATAGAGACTGTCATATAGAGTGAAGTAAGAAAAGAGAAAAAACAGATATAATATCATTCATGTGGAATCTAGAAAATTGACACAGATGAACTTATTTGCAAAGTAGAAGCAGAGACACAGATGTAGACAGCAAATGCAAGGACACCAAGGGGGAAGGGTGATAGGATATATAGGGAAATTGGGATTAATTTATATACATTACTATATATAAAATAGATAACTAATGAGAACCTACTGTACAGCAGAGGGAACTCTACTCAATTCTCTGTGGTGACTTAAATTGGAAGGAAATCCAAAAAAGATGGGATAAAAGTGTATGTAGCTGAGTCACTTTGCAGCACTGCAGAAACTAATACAACATTGTAAAGCAACTATATCAATTCAAAAAGAAAAAATGTGAATGTGTGTTCACCTTTGCATATATGTGTGTGTATACATGTACATATATATATAGAGAGAGAGAGACATACCTTGGAGCTACTGAAAGTTCAGTTCCAGGACACTGCATTAAAGCAAATATCATAATATAGCAAGTTACAAGAATTTTGGAGTTCCCAATGCACATAAAAGTTATGTTTATACTATGCTATACGTGGAACAACAGACTGGTTCCAAATAGGAAAAGGTATACGTCAAGGCTGTATGTTATCACCCTGCTTATTTAACTTATATGCAAAATACATCATGAGAAACGCTGGACTGGAGGAAGCACAAGCTAGAATCAAGATTGCTGGGAGAAATATCAATAACCTCAGATATGCAGATGACACCACCCTTATGGCAGAAAGTGTAGAAGAACTAAAAAGTCTCTTGATGAAAGTGAAAGAGGAGAGTGAAAAAGTTGGCTTAAATCTCATCATTCAGAAAACTAAGATCATGGCATCACTTCATGGGAAATAGATGGGGAAACAGTGGAAACAGTGGCTGACTTTATTTTGGGGGGCTCCAAAATCACTGCTGATGGTGATTGCAGCCATGAAATTAAAAGACACTTACTCCTTGGAAGGAAAGTTATGACCAACCTAGACAGCATATTGAAAAGCAGAGACATTACTTTGTCAACAAAGGTCCGTCTGGTCAAGGCTATGGTTTTTCCAGTGGTCATGTATGGATGAGAGAGTTGAACTGTGAAGAAAGCTGAGCACGGAAGAATTGATGCTTTTGAACTGTGGTGTTGGAGAATTCTCTTGAAAGTCCCTTGGACTGCAAGGAGATCCAACCAGTCCATCCTAAAGGAGATCAATCCTGGGTGTTCATTGGAAGGACTTATGCTGAAGCTGAAACTCCAATACTTTGGCCACCTGATGTGAAAAGCTGACTCATTTGAAAAGACCCTGATGATGGGAAAGATTGAGGGCAGGAGGAGAAGGGGATAACAGAGGATGAGATGGTTGGATGGCATCACCGACTCAATGGACTTGGGTTTCAGTGGACTTCGGAAGTTGGTGATGAACAGGGAGGCCTGGTGTGCTGCGGTTCATGGGGTCACAAAGAGTCGGACACAACTGAGCAACTGAACTGACTGATGATAGTCTACTAAATGTGCAATAACATTATGTTTAAAAACAGTAAATATATATCTTAGTGGAAAACACGCTATGACACTGAAAGATAAACTCCCCAGGTTGGTAGGTGCCCAATATGTTACTGGAGAAGAGTGGAGAAATAACTCCAGAAAGAATGAAGAGACGGACCAAAGCAAAAAAAGAAAAACAACCAGGTGTGTATGCGACTGGTGATGGAAGTAAAGTCCAATACTGTAAGGAACAATATTGCATAGGAACCTAGAATGTTAGGTCCATGAATCAAGGTAAATTGGAAGTGGTCAAACAGGAGATTGCAAGAGTGAACATTGACATTTTAGGAATCAGTGAACTAAAATGGATTGGAATGGGTAAATTTAATTCAGATGACCATTATATCTACTACTGTGGGCAAGAATTGGGTCCCTGTCTAGATGGGTTAACTTTTATATTCTGTACCTAATAAATTCCTAAAAAAAAAGAATTCCTTAGGAGAAATGGAGTAGCCATCATAGTCAACAAAAGAGTCTGAAGTGCAGTACTTGGGTGCAATCTCAAAAATGACAGAATGATCTCTGTTTCCAAGACAAACCATTCACTATCACAACAATCCGAGTCTATGCTCCGACCAGTAATGCTGAAGAAGGTAAAGTTGAACGGTTCTATGAAGACCTTCCAGAGCTAACACCCCACTAAAGGTGTCCTTTTCATTATAGGGGACTGGAATGCAAAAGTAGGAAATCAAGAGATACCTGAAGTAACAGAAAGTTTGGCCTTGGAGTACAAAATGAAGCAGGGCAAAGTCTAACAGAGTTTTGCCAAGAGAACACACTGGTAATAGCAAACACCCTCTTCCAGCAACACAAGAGAAGACTCTACACATGGACATCACCAAATCGTCAATACCAAAATCAGATTAATTATATTCTTTGCAGCCAAAGTTGGAGAAACTCTATACGGTCAGCAAAAACAAGACCAGGAGCTGACTGTAGCTCAGATCATAAACTTCTAATTGCAAAATTTAGACTTAAATTGAAGAAAGTAGGGAAAACCCACTAGACCATTCAGGTATGACCTAAATCAAATTCCTTACAGTTATATAGTGGCAGTGACAAATAGATTCAAAGGATTAGATCTGATAGAGTGCCTGAAGAACTAGGGATGGAGGTTTGTGACATTGTACAGGAGGCAGTGATCGAGATCATCCCCAAGAAAAAGAAATTCAAAATGGCAAAATGGTTGTCTAAGGAGGCCTTACAAACAGCTATGAAAAGAACAGAAGTAAAAGGCAGAGGAGAAAAGGAAAGGTACACCCATTTGAATGCAGAGTTCCAAAGAATAGCAAAGAGAGATAAGAAAGCCTTCCTCAGTGATCAATGCAAAGAAATAAAGGAAAGCAACAGAATGGGAAAGAATAGAGATCTCTTCAAGAAAGTTAAAGATACCAAGGGAAAATTTCATGCAAAGATGGGCACAATAAAGGACAGAAATTGTATGGACCTAACAGAAGCAGAAGATATTAAGAACAGGTGGCAAGAATACATAGAACTATACAAAATGATCTTAATGACCCAGATAATCACAATGATGTGATTACTCACCTTGAGCCAGACATCCTGGAATGTGAAGTAAAGTGGGCGTTAGGAAGCATGACTAGCTACAAAGCTAGTGGAGTTGATGGAATTCCACTTGATCTATTTCAAATCCTAAAAGATGATGCTGTGAAAGTGCTGCACTCAGTATGCCAGCAAAATTGGAAAACTCAGCAGTTGCCATAGGACTGGAAAAGATCAGCTTTCATTCTAATCTCAAAGACAGGCAATGACAAAGAATCTTCAAACTACCACACAATTCCACTCATCTCACACGCTAGCAAAGTAATGCTGAAAATTCTCCAAGCCAGGCTTCAACAGTATGTGATCTGTGAACTTCCAAATGGTCAAGCTGCATTTAGAAAAGCCAGAGGAACCAGAGGTCAAATTGCCAACATCCGTTAGATCATAGAAAAAAGCAAGAGAGTTCCAGAAAAACATATGCTTCTGCTTTATTGACTATGCCAAAGCCTTTGACTGTGTGGATCACAACAAACTGTGGAAAATTATTTGAGAGATGGGAAAACCAGACCACCTGAACTGCCTCCTGAGAAATCTGTATGCTGGTCAAGAAGCAACAGTTAGAACCAGACATGGAAAAAGAGACTGGTCCCAAATTGGGAAAGGAGTGTGTCAAGGCTGTATATTGTCATCCTGCTTATTTAACTTATATGCAGAGTATTTTATGTGAAATACAAGGCTGGATGAAGCACAAACTGGAATTAAGATTGCTGGGAGAAATATCAATAACCTCATATATGCAGATGACAACACCCTTATGGAAGAAAGTGAAGAGGAACTAAAGAACCTCTTGATGAAAGTGAAAGAGGAGAGTGAAAAAGTTGGCTTAAAACTCAACATTCAGAAAATGAAGATCATGGCATTCAGTCCCATCAATTCATGGCAAATATTTGGGGAAATAATGAAACAGTGAGACTTTATTTTGGGGGGGCTCCAAAATCACTGCAGATGGTGACTACAGCCATGGAATTAAGGGATGCTTGTTACTTGGAAGCAAAGTTATGACCAACCTAGATAGCATATTAAAAAGCAGAGACATTACTTTGCCAACCAAGGTCCATTTAGTCAAAGCTATGGTTTTTCCAGTAGTCGTGTGTGGATGTGAGAGCTGGACCACAAAGAAAGCTGAGTGCCAAAGAACTGATGCTTTTGAACTGTGGTGTTGGAGAAGACTCTTGAGAGTCCCTTGGACTGCAAGGAGATCCTACCAGTCCATCCTAAAGGAAATCAGTCCTGAATATTCATTGGAAGGACTTATGCTGAAACTGAAACTCCAATATTTTGGCCACCTCATGCAAAGAACTGACTCAATTTAAAAGACCCTGATGCTGGGAAAGATCGAAGGCAGGAGGAGAAGGGGATGTCAGAGGATGAGATGGTTGTATGGCATCATCAACTCTGACGTGAGTTTGAGCAGGCTCCAGGACTTGGTGATGGACAGGGAAGCCTGTCATGCTGTAGTCTATGGGGTCGCAAAGTGTTAGACATGACTGAATGACTGAACTGAACTGAATGGAAAACATACTTTATTACTAAAAAACAAAGATCATGGCATCTGGTCCCATCACTTCACGGCAGATAGATGGGGAAAAAATGGGAACAGTGACAGATTTTATTTTCTTGGACTCCCAAATCACTGAAGATGGTGACTGCATCCATGAAATTAAAAGATGCTTTCTTCTTGGAAAAAAAACTATGACAAACCTCATCAGCATATTAAAAACCGGAGACATTACTTTGCTGACAAAAGTCCATCTAGTCAAAGCTATGGCTTTCCCAGTAGTCATGTATGGATGTGAGAGCTGGGCCATAAAGAAGGCTGAGCACGAAAAATTGATGCTTTTGAACTGTGGTGTTGGAGAAGACTCCTGAGAGTCCCCTGGACTGGAGATCCAACCAGTCAATCCTAAAAGAAATGTCCTGAATAAATCCTTGGAAGGACTGATTACCAAGCGGAAGTTCCAATACTTTGGACACCTGATGAGAAGAACTGACTCATTAGAAAAGACCATGATGCTGGGAAAGACTGAAGACTGGAGGAGAAGGGGACAACAGAGGATGAGATGGTTGGATGTCATCACTAACTTGATGGACATAAATTTGAGCAAGCTCCAGAAGTTGATGATGGACAGAGAAACCTGGCATGCCCCAGTCAATGGGGTCACAAAGAATCGGACATGACCGAACTGAACTGAACTGAGCCCCGTGGGAAACAAAATTAAAATACTCTGCTTACGTGTAGTTTCTTCCCTTGCCTTTCGTCTAATGTCTCCACCCTTCTCCAAAACTACTTAATCCAGATGCCATGGGTTTTGACAAAGGCAGAGTGTCATGCATCTGTCACTCCAGGATCATACATAATACTTCCCTCCACAAACCCATATCTATTTCTGATATGGGTGCACACTGTTGTGAAAAATGCCTTACCTTTTATTTATGTCAATTTGTAATTAGATTTTCTTTACCCTTTGTAGCTCAAAAAGCACCTGATGGATCATCTCAAATACAGTAACTGTACTTCTGAAGGCAAGAAAAAAAAAAAATATATATATATATATATATACACACATATATTAAGGGTTTTAACAACAGCTTTATAAAATATAGAATCTGAAAAACTATATTGTAATTACTTATTTGGGGCTTCCCTCGTGGCTCAGTGATAAGGAATCTGCCTGCTAATGCAGGAGACGTGGGTTCAATTCCTGAATCAGGAAGATCCCTAGGAAAAGGAAATGGCAACTCACTCCAGTATTCTTCCCTGAGAAATCCCATGGACAGAAAGAAGAGCCTGGCAGGCTATAGTCCATGGGATGGCAACACATCTTAGAGTTGGGCACAACTCAGCAACTAAAACAACAATTACTTCTTTACATATTTATAACTTCACGAGAGCTTACCTATCTTATCGTGAATACCCATGCCCAGCACATATTCAGCACATAGTAGGAACCCAGTGACCATTCGGAATAAACATGTTAATACCAGTTAATCCTAATTAAAATAAGCAATACATAGTTTTCATTCTGAAATTTTTCTGATTATTCAAGTTTTTTATTTGAAAACATGTGGAAAGGTAACTAAAGCTTTGAGATTCAATATATGTTCTATGGGGCTTCCCAGGTGGCGCTAGTGGTAAAGAACCTGCTTGCCAATGCAGGAGAGGCAAGAGAAGTGAGTTCAATCCCTGGGTGGGGAAGATCCCCTAAGGTAGGGCATGGCAACCCATTTCACTATTCTTCCCTGGGAAATCCCATGGACAGAGGAGCCTGGCATATTGCAGTCCATAGGGTCTCAAAGAGTCAGATATGACTGAAGCAACTGAGCACACAGGCACACATTTATTCTATAGACATATTTATAATTTAACTCAATCACTTAGCTCTACAGAGTCTTAATAACTCAAAGGGGATTCTGCATACATACAATGAGTATTTCTTTTCATCTCATCTTTACTTATATATTGAAAGTACAGACAATTAATAGCTTAGATTTCCTCTTCTACAATGCTATAAGAAATTTTGAATAAGAAAATGATATATTTTTATGTCCAAAACAAAAAATGTTTACAAGTTTTATTTTCTGCAGTTTGGAATATGCTACTCTTATAGGCAAATAAGGTCAAGCTTATGATTTTCATAAATGTAATTTTGCAAATTTTATAAAAGCTAAAACTTCTTTTATTTAATGTAATGAACAGGTGATGGTGACATGCATAATGCAGTTTTCATAAATGAAGGTAAATGTAAGTTCATATTTCTGTATTCAAGAAAAATATAAACTAACTCAATAAAGATGAGCAATATTAACCTTAAGGAGTTAATCATCAGAGTGAATGAGGGAAAATAGTATAATTAGCAATATATGAAGGTAGTCATTAAGGTGAACCAAGGCACATAATATAGTTTGCAACATAATGTAAACAAAAGCCAAAGTTCCCATAGCAACACAAACTTTTCTCCAATGTACATATACTCTATTTTGGATTACCAGTTAGATTCTAAATTTGCAATTTCTTATGCAGGTGAGTAATAAGAGTATGTCTGAAAACAATAACATATATGTATTCAAGTTTAGATGTGTTTAAATTTGCAAGCTGCACACTGAGTTTTCTTTACAGTTGTTGTTTTAGTATCTAAGTCGAGTCCTACTCTTTTGCGACCCCATGGAACTATAGCCCCCAGGCTCCTCTGACAATGGGATTTCCCAGGCAAGAATACTGGAGTGGGTTGCCATTTCCTTCTCCAGGGGAACTTCCCCACCTGGGGAGCAAACCTGATTATCCTGCATTGACAGGCACATTCCTTACCACTGAGCCACCAGTTGATATTCCCCAAAATTATGCTGGTGTACATGCTAAGTCACTTCGGTCATGTAGAACTCTGTGTAATACTATGGACTGTACCCTGATAGGGTCTTCTGTCCATGGGATTCTCCAGGCAAGAATACTGGAATGGGTTGCCATGCCCTTCTCCAGGGGATCTTCCTGATCCAGGGATCAGAGACTTGATCCAGGTCTCCTGCCTTGCAGGCCGATTCTTTACCATCTGAATCAATAGGGGTATGCTGGCATTTCAAGTTAATGCCGTGAAATTACATTTATCTCATTTGTGGCAATGTTTGTAAACACCTTAATTGTTTTTAAGTTTGCATGTGTTCAGTTCAGTTCAGTTCAGTCGCTCGGATGCATATATTTTGTGATGTGCTTAAAAATCTTTGTTGATTAAATCTAGTGGTATTTAAATATAAGATTATATAAATATTAGGAAATCTAATAGCTATCCCTAAATTACTTCACATAAGCAGTAAAATAGCAGATACCATAAAAATTATATTCTTTGCTCAACATGGGTGATTATACTGTTACTCTTTCTGCAGGGAAAATTTTTTTCTTCTACAATTATACCTCAGTAATCCATTTCATCATAGCTATGTCTTTACTTTGTTTTTCTTCTTTATAAAATAAAACAGGACTGTTTAAATTTATGAAGTTTTTTGTAATCATTTGTATACTAATTCTCATAAAATTTTTGTGAATATGTCAGATGGGTGGTAACTACAATTACTTGTATTTTATGTATGGAAAAAGAGGCAAACACCCAAGATCACACAATAAGAGCAAATTGGCAAAACACTATAGTTATTCAGCACCACCAACTTTAATTTACATATTATATATGTATATATAAATGGAAAGTAGAAATAACTAGGAGAAAAGTCATGTATTTTATTTCACATTTACATGTTTTATTCACCTAGATATAAATTCTTATTCATTTTCATTAAGATTCAAAATTAAATGCTTAGAATATTCTAGAGAATCCTAGTGACTCTTTATTTCAAAGAGAAGTTGAAATTTTCATGATTTAAATTATTGACAGATTTTTCTCATTGTAAAATGCAAAGAGTTTAAAAGAGACATTATTTTTGCCAATCTATCCATCCTCAATTTGAATGCCCTCAAATATTTATGTCTTTGAATTACATTATAATACAGACAGAAGGATCAATCTTTAAGTGAAGATTAGTGTGAAGTCTCAAAATTAAACCATTTTTGAATTCAACTCTCCATGACACTTAACTTAGGTATATAACAAAGTATCTGACACGTGGCAGATAATATTATTTATTTTACAATTTGCAAAGACAGAATAAAAATATAAAAATCTTACCAAACTTTTCAGAAAACATAGATTTCCATCTCTCTATTAGTTAAAAATATTTTTGATAAGCATATATGAAGTCAGAGATGCTGAAAATGTTAAAATTCCTCTTCAATTCAAAATAAAATGAAATTAATAGTTATAAGGAGTATAAATAACATCAATATTTTAGCATTTTCTAGGACTTACAGATATTCTCACTGTGGTGCAAATATAAATGGTTTCATTCATGTTGATATTAAAGTGAAAATACATGTCAGAATACAAATTTTAAAACAATGATGTCCAATTTCAGGGGGAGAAATTATCCCTTTTGAAAATGATAATAAATATTCAAGTTTTCCTCTCTGAAGGTAATATTTTTTGTCTAAATCAACATACTTTACCATTTTTAAACTTTTCTCATCATATTTTTGACAGCAGGTTTTCCAATTTTGACAGCTCTTTAAAAGTGATTTTAACAGCCGAGTGATTTCTCTTCTAAGCAAAGTCAGATTATGTGAAATGTCAATGTAAAAACTATACACTCTGACACATAATCATTTTTAGTTGAATTTACTTATTAATTTTGCTTGCTATTGCTAATAAAACATAAGTGCTTAGCTAATTGTATTGCCTTTTGAAATATTTTAAACGTATTAAAGCTATATCCTTTTCACTAGAAAATGTCTCACTTTATCACAGTTACCCTTCCTAAAATGGAGAGGAGAGAGGAGTAGCAATGCTAGATGGAGAAAAGGCAACTGAGAGACTCAGCAAACCAGCTAAAGTGAAAATACAAGCCTATGTTGGCTAAACCAGGGTGGAAACCTGTGTTCCCTGAAGAAGCGCTTGCAAAACTCAAGCATGTCTCGTCTCCCCCTCCTCACTTAAGACAATATTCCCAACTCCAATTACTGATATTATGATTATTTCCAAAGCAGGTGATAGAGAATAATTTTCCACCTACCCACACTCTCACCCGATTGGAAGTCCCTGGAATGTTGTTTAGGTTGTTGTTGTTCAGTTGCCCAGTCACATCCGACTCTTTGCAACCCCGTGGACTGCAGCACGCCAGGCCTCTGTGTCCCTCAACATCTCACAAAGTTTGCCCAAGATCATTGCCTTGGTGATGCCATCCAACCATCTCATCCTCTGATGCCTTCTTCTCCTTCTGCCCTCAGAAATTTCCTGGAGACAGTTTAAATCAAAAGTGACAATTTTTTTGACTGAATTAATACAGTTAATTTCCTCAATCCTTTATTTTGTGATCAAAGTGTTGAAGTAGGTGAAGTGATCATCTGGGAAATATAAATAAATGGGTTGTCAGTTCAAAAGTTATCTTCTCTTTTTAGTATTTTCTCTAGTCTCCTGTTTCTTGATTACTATTTTGACAACTGAAAGCTTGTCTCTTCATAGAATGACTTTGTCATAATTTTAAAGAAAAAAAGTTTTACAGAAGAGGGTTTCATTTTAGCAGATGATCCATCTAACCACAGTTCTAAATAGAATTAAAATGTCATCTTTGTGCATAAAAAGAAATTCCAGTAAGCCAAAATTTTAAACATTTAAAAGTTTTTAATAGCAAAATTTTTAAAAGTTCAGTTCAGTTCAGTTCAGTCGCTCAGTCGTGTCCGACTCTTTGTGACCCCATGAATCACAGCACGCCAGGACTCCCTGTCCATCACCAACTTCCGGAGTTCACTCAAACTCATGTCCATCGAGTTGGTGATGCCATACAGCCATCTCATTCTCCGTCGTCCCCTTCTCCTCCCGCCCCCAATCCTTCCCAGCATCAGAGTCTTTTCCAGTGAGTCAACTCTTCACATGAGGTGGCCAAAGTATTGGAGTTTCAGCTTTAGCATCAGTCCTTCCAATGAACACCCAGGACTGATCTCCTTTAGAATGGACTGGTTGGATCTCCTTGCAGTCCAAGGGACTCTCAAGAGTCTTCTCCAGCACCACAGTTCAAAAGCATCAATTCTTTGGCGATCAGCTTTCTTCACAGTCCAACTCTCACATCCATACATGACCACAGGAAAAACCATAGCCTTGACTAGACGGACCTTGGTTGGCAAAGTCATGTCTCTGCTTTTTAATATGCTGTCTAGGTTGGTCATAACTTTCCTTTCAAGGAGTAAGCGTCTTTTAATTTCATGGCTACAATCAGCATCCTCGGTGATTTTGGAGCCCGCAAAAATCAAGTCTGACACTGTTTCCACTGTTTTTCCATCTATTTCCCATGAAGTGATGGGGTCCCTCATAGATATACCCAAAAACATAAAAGGAGAAGAAGTGAACATATTGCCTGATGTGTTTGAATATATGGAAACAATTTTACAGTTTTGGTACAAAATTGGCTCTGAAAAAATGATGCAAAAAACAAATGTAAAGCTTTGTAATTATGAACCAAATTCCAAGAAAAAGTTGTACAAGAAAGTTAATGTAATTAAAGGAAAAGAACACCTAAACAATGAATAAAATTTACATTGTAAAAAACATGCAACAACAGAATATTTTTAACAACTTTATTGATATGTGACTCACATATCATGACACTCAGTCTTCCAGAGTAGATACTTCAGTGGTTTTAGTATATTCTACAGGCTTGTGCTCAACATTCAGAAAACGACGATCATGGCATTTGGTCCCATCACTTCATGGGAAATAGATGGGGAAACAGTGGAAACAGTGTCAGACTTGATTTTGGGGGGCTCCAAAATCACTGCAGATGCTGATTGCAGCCATGAAATTAAACGACGCTTACTCCTTGGAAGGAAAGTTATGACCAGCCTAGACAGCATATTAAAAAGCAGAGATATTACTTTGCCAACCAAGGTCCGTCTAGTCAAGGCTATGGTTTTTCCCGTGGTCATGTATGGATGTGAGTGTTGGACTGTGAAGAAAGCTGATCCCCGAAGAATTGATGCTTTTGAACTGTGGTGCTGGAGAAGACTCTTGAGAGTCCCTTGGACTGCAAGGAGATCCAACCAGTCCATTCTAGAGGAGATCAGTCCTGGGTGTTCATTGGAAGGACTGATGCTAAAGCTGAAACTCCAATACTTTGGCCACCTCATGCGACGAGTTGACTCACTGGAAAAGACTCTGATGCTGGGAAGGATTGGGGGCGGGAGGAGAAGGGGACGACGGAGTATGAGATGGCTGTATGGCATCACCAACTCGATGGACATGAGTTTGAGTGAACTCCGGAAGTTGGTGATGGACAGGGAGGCCTGGCGTGCTGTGGTTCATGGGGTCGCAAAGAGTCCCACACGACTGAGCAACTGAACTGAACTGAACTGAACAGGCTTGTGCAATCATCTGTACTAAATCTATATGAAACCCATACCCATTACCAGTCATTCCCTGTTCCTTTCTTCCCCAACCCCCGGCAGTCAATAATCTATTTAGTATCTCTATTGATTTATCTAGTCTAAACAGTTTTGTAAATGGAGCTATACAATATGTGATCTTCTGTGACTGAATTCTTTGATTTAGCTTAATGCTTTAATATCTATCCATATTTTAGCCTGTATCAGGACTTCGTTTTTTTCATTGCAAATAATATTACGTCATAAGGATATAGTACATTTTGGTTATCACATCTGCAGATGAAAATTTGGGTTGTTTCCACCTGTTCCGTTCCGTTCCGTCACTCAGTCGTGTCCGACTCTATGCGACCCCGTGGACTGTAGCCTACCAGGCTTCTCTGTCCATGGGATTCTCCAGGCAAGAATACTGGAGTGGGTTACCGTTTCCTTCTCCAGGGGATCTTCCCGACCCAGGGATCGAACCCGGGTCTCCCGCATTGGGGGCAGACGCTTTAACCTCTGAGCCTGTTAGCTATTATAAATAATGTTGATGTGAATATTTGCAGACAAGTTTTGGGAGGCTTCCCAGGTGGCGAGGTGGTAAAGAATCCACCTGCCAATACAGGAGACACAAGAGACGTAGGCTCGATCCTTGGGTTGGGAAGATCCCCTGGGGTAGGAAATGGCAACCTGCTCTAGTATTCTTGCCTGGAAGATTCCATGGACAGAGGAGCCTGGTGGGCTATGGTCCATGGGATTGCAAAGAGGCAGACATGACCGAGCACATACACATACAAGTTTTTGAATGAGCATATGTTTTTTATTTATTTGGGGCACATAGCAAATTGCTCAGTCACCTGGTAACTCTATGTTTAACATTTCAAGAAATTGCCACACCATTTTACAAAATAGTTTTACCATTTTGCAATCTCATCAGCAGTGCATGAGGGTTTCAATTTCTCCACATTCTGATCAACACTTGTTTTTGTCCATCCTTTTTATTTTAGCCATCCTCATGGGTATGAAGTGCTATATCATTGTGGTTTTGATGTACATTTCCCTAATGACTAGCAATGTTGGGCATCTTTTCATGTGATAAGTGCCAATTTAATATCTTCTTTAGAGAGACATCTACACAAAACTTTTGTCAATTGTAAAACTGGGTTAGATTTTTTTAGTGAGTTGTAGGAGTTCTTTAGGAAAAGGCAATGGTACCCTACTCCAGTACTCTTGCCTGGAAAATCCCATGGATGGAGGAGCCTGGTGGGCTGCAGTCCATGTGGTCGCTAAGAGTCAGACACGACTGAGCACCTTCACTTTCACTTTTCACTTTCATGCATTGGAGAAGGAAATGGCAACCCACTCCAGTGTTCTTGCCTGGAGAATGTCAGGGACGGGGGAGCCTGGTGGGCTGCCGTCTATGGGGTCGCACAGAGTCGGACACAACTGAAGTGACTTAGCAGCAGCAGCAGCAGCAGGAGTTCTTTATGTATTCCAAATACATGTGTGTGGCTGGGGAGGGGAAGATTTCCCAGCAGAGGGAACAGGAAATGCAAAGGTCTTGTGGCAGGAGCAGTTTTGGTATAAGTGAGGCACTGTTGGGAGACTAGTATGGCTAGACAGAATGATGGAAGAGGTCACAAGGGTAAGGAAGAACACAGATAATGTGGGACCTTTTATATCCTTGTAAGAATTTTGGCTTTTAGCCTGACTAAAACTGCAAGGAAATCCAACCAGTCCATTCTAAAGGAGATCAATCCTGGGTGTTCATTGGAAGGACTGATGCTAAAGCTGAAACTCCAATACTTTGGCCACCTCATGCAACAAGTTGACTCACTGTAAAAGAGTCTGATGCTGGGTGGGATTGGGGGTAGGAGGAGACGGGGATGACAGAGAATGAGATGGCTGGATGGCATCACCGACTTGATGGACATGAGTTTGAGTGAACTCCGGGAGTTGGTGATGGACAGGGAGGCCTGGTGTGCTGTGATTCATGGGGTCGCAAAGAGTCAGACACGACTAAGCGACTGAACTGAACTGAACTGAAAATGAGAAAGGCTTCCCTGGTGGCTCAGTGATAAAGAACATTTCTGCCAAGGTAGGAGATATGGGTTGATCCCTGAGTCGGGAAGATCCCCTGAAGAAGGAAATAGCAACCAACTCCAGTATTCTTGCCTGGGAAAATCCCATGGACAGAGGAGCCTGTTGGGCTATAGTCCATGGGGTCACAAAAGACGTGGACACAACTTAGCTACAAAGCAACAACAATGGAATAAGAGAAGGCTGAACATAAAAATTAGATTGTATGAGTTAGATTTGAACACTTCCTTGTTACTGCTTAGGCCTGCCCTGATCGCTCAGTTGGTAAAGAATCTGCCTGCAATTCAGGAGACTCCAGATTCCTGGGTTGGGAAGATCCCCTGGAGAAGGGATAGGCTACCCACTCCAGTATTCTTGGGCTTCCCTTGTGGCTCAGCTGGTAAAGAATCTGCCCACAGTGTGGGAGACCTGGTTCAATCCTTGGGTTGGGAAGATCCACTGGAGAAGGGAAAGGCCACCCACTCCAATATTCTGGCCTGGAGAATTCCATGAACTGTATAGTCTATGGGGGTCCCAAAGAGTCAGACATGACTGAGCGACTTTAACTTTTTCACTTTGCTACTGGTTGAGTGAAAACTAAGGAGACACGGGCAAAAGCAGAGGCTTTTGTGATAACCCAAATGAGATATGGGAAGTGGCTTAGACCTGAGCTATGGCAATGAGGGTGAGCAAGAAATGAGTGAATTTGGGATACACTTTGAAAATAGCACTAACATAAATTACTGACAGCTTGGCTACTGTATGTGAAATAAAAGTTAATCGCCAAAGACTATTCTAAGGAATTTTGTTTTGTGCAATTGGAAAAAAAGAGTTGCTTTAGGTTGTGAGAGAATACCAGAGGGTTACTTTTGGATACATTAAACTTAAGATGTTTCTTTGCTGTTCAAGTGGAGATATCCTGTGAGTAAATCATGTAATTTACAAAAGAAATGTGAACTGATCATTTATATTTATATAATTAATTATATATATTTATTGGTTATATGGAGCTTCCCAGGTGTCTTGGTGGGTAAAGAATCAACCTGCAATGCAGGAGATTCAGGAGACCCAGGTTCAGTCCCTGGGCTGGGAAGATCCCCTAGAAGACAGCATGGCAACTCACTCCAGTATTCTTGCCTGGAGAATCCCATGGTCAGAGGAGCCTGGGGGGCTCTTCTGGGGTCCATGGGGTTGCAAAGTTTTGGACACAACTGAAGCGACTTAGCATGAGTACAACTGGCTATACATTATATATTTTACATATAAGCATATTTTATAAATAATGTATACTTTATATTCGGCTTCCCAGGTGGTGCTAGTGGTAAAGAATGTGCCTGCCAATGTGGGAGTCATAAAAGATGTAAGAGAATGCCCTCGGCAAAGGAGACTGGAGGGCTACAGTGCATGGGTTCACAAAGGATTGGACACAATTGAAGCAACTTAGCATGGATGCACATACTTTATATTATTATTAAACATACACTTGTATATCAATGGCAGTTAAAGTCTTGAGAGTGGATGTGTTCAACAGAGCAATTATTTGGGATAGAAAAGAGAATTGATATGAGTACTCCGGGAGTTGGTGATGGACAGGGAGGCCTGGCGTGCTGTGATTCATGGGGTCGCGGAGAGTCGGACACGACTGAGCGACTGAAGTGAACTGAACTGAACTGAACTGTGTCTATGGACACTGCAACATTCAGAAGTTAGGGAAAGTGGGCAGAGATAAAAAATGTGAGATGAAACATCTAGAGATAGGAAAGCAAAACAAACATAAATAGAAACACATTGTGAATTTGTTGTTCTGGAAACCAAATAAAGAAAGTGATTTAAGTAGGAGACTGTGATCAATTTGGTCAAATGTTAATGAGACTTCAAGAGTTCAAGTATGAAGAGGTCTGAGAATCAACCGTTGGATTTAGCGACGTGGAGTTCATGGTTGACCTTGATAAAAGCAATTTCAGCGGAGTTCTATTGTTAAAAATCTGTTTAGAATGGATTAAAGAATGGGGGGAGAAGTTGGAAACTTCATGTAGAAACTTCTTTTTCAAGTTTTATTTTCAGAGGAATGAGAAAAAAGGAAATTTTGTAAAGGGTGAGCCAGGAGGGGAAGTAGAGTCAAAATGAGTCTTTTTAGAAATACAAGACATAGCAGCATGTGTGTGTGCTGTTGTGAACCGTCCAGTATCAAGGGAAATATATTCTGTACAGTAAAGAGAAGGGAGAATGGTTAGTCCCACATCACAGAATTGGTGAGAAAGGGAAAGAATCTAGGACACCAGTTGAGTGCTAGCTTTTTCTAGTATGATAAATAAAGGTCAAGTAAATTTGCACACATAAAGTTAGGTCAAGAGATGCAGAGTCTGGGAAAAGTCTCTTCTGTTTGCTTTAATATTTTCAGTGGAGTAGATATCACAGTCAACAGCTTAGGATGAGGATGAGGAAAAAGTGTTGGAAATTTGAGGCAAGAAGATGTAGAATAATCAGTTAAGTTTTATTAATGAACTAGGAAAATGCAATATGATTTTTAGACCACATGAAGGACCTGCTGGTGAAAGTGATCCTTTTTTTTTTTTTCCTTTGCCTGTGTCTTGCAGGATCTTAGTTCTCTGACCAGGGACTGAACCCAGGTCCTTGGCAGTGAAAGCATGAAGTCCGAACCACTAGACCTTCCCAAATGACTAAATTTAAGGTAAGATTAGTCACCTGTTTTACATATCTTTTCACTGACTGCTTTCAATTGTAAGTGGGCAAACGTTGAGTAGATTAAGGGTTTGATTTAACAAAAGTGGTGCTTTATCCAACTGAGCATAATGAAGCAAGAGTGGGGCAAAGGAGTGGATGTGTTTGCTAGTGAGTGGTTATCACTGATAGAAGGTCTTTAGAATATCATACCAGCTTAAAGTCAAGACATAGTTTTAGCATTTCTAGATTGCATCAGTTCTAAGTTTTACAGTATTTCTTGGCAGGACAGAAAAATCACCAAGTTTTATGTGATCCTTTTCATTTTGTGGTTGTAAACAGTGTGCTTTTGTTGTCTGCTAGTCATTTTCTTTTTTGGCTGTGCTGGGTCCTTGTTGCTTCTCGGGGTTCTCTAATTGTGGTGAGCAGGATTGCTCTCTAGTTGTGATGTGCAGGCTTCTCTTACTGCGGAGCACAACCTGTAGGGCGCACAGGATTCAGTAGTTGACGCACATGGACTCAGTACTTGCAGTTCATGGGCTCTAAAGCACAGGCTCAGTAATTGTGGTACATTGGCTTAGTTCCTCCATGGCACGTGGGATATTCCCGGATCAGGGATGGAACCTGTATCTCCTGCTTCAGCAGGCAAATTCTTTACCACTGAGCCATCAGGGAAGCCTAGTATTTAAATAGCATCGTTTGAAAACCAGAGTCCTTCACTACCAATATATGTAGTACGATGTGGTTTTCTCCAGAACAGCAAAAAGTTTTTAAAAAACAAAATACTTAAAATCAAAGAACCAGTAATGTTAAATTATCCCTGAGTGCACCTTATTTAGTTCTTCGTTAACTTAATTGTTTTCTAGTAAAAGTGAAATGTGCAATATGCAAATTAAATAATATTATGTGTCAGAGTTTGAAAGAAATATTCATTTAACATCGGAAAAGGTTTTTTTTTTTCCCTAGGAAATCTTGTTCATTTATTTTGCAAGAATTTTTGTTTGTCGCTATTTGTTCAAAACATAATACAATTGTGAGACCCAGTGCCTGCTGGCAAAGTTGGAATAGCTGTCAGCAGGAAATGGCAAACTAATAATAAGTGCTGGTAAAATATTTATATTATAGTTTACTGGGAAGCTGAATGTAGTTTTGTATTTCATTAGAGCTTGAGGCAATACATAGGAAAATAGTTGTGCTCCAAAATAAGTGGATAGAATTCTAAATACTATAGTAACTTGTCTTTCAACTATCTGCTGGGAAGAAAAAGAATTAATAATAATAAAGCCTTTTACAAGTTGAAATTTAAGAAATTTTACATGAGGTCCATAGGGCAGTAATTAGCAGCATCTCACATTCAATGTTATTAGACACTAGGCTGCTGGATCAACCACTTCTGTATGAGGTCTAGTAATTTAGCTCTGGTTCATAATTTTCAATAACAGAGCTATTCAAGAGGGAGGGGTGGTCCTAAACCACCAGAGGACTCAGAAGTATGGTGATGTTCAAGTACAACACTGTGTTTATGTACTCCCCAAAGTGTATCAAAGCTCAGATCCAGAGAAATAAAAGAAAAGTCAAACAAAACAAGCATTAGACTGCGTAAAATAAGGTATGGACAAGGCAAACAGGTGAGGCATTGTTTAGGTGGCTAAGGTAGATCAATATCTATTCTTGCAAGCCAGGAATCCTGCCTGCTTTCCTCTGGCGCTCTGCAGATCATCTTACGGCTTGCAGACAGACTGTCGCCTAAAGCCAACTGACAGACAACCTATTTCACCCTTGTAAAAATCATACCCATCTTCTTTCTTTGTGGTTCACTAAGGACAGAAAAAAAAAAAAAATACAACTGCCAAAATAAAATAATTATCAAATTAGTTTTACTGCACTTTAACATCCCTTTTCATTAACTTACTTACAAAAGACTGGTTCCTAATTTCTTGTTCATATATAATTTTAATCTACTCAATAAAAGGTAAGTATGTTATGAGCATAACAGTGTGCAGGTGTGTTTGTGTGTGTATATATGTATGTTTAGAGGCCACCAAATTCACTGAAATAGTAAACATATATAAAGTGTTGTATATAATAATCACTATTATCATTAGCTAATATCAATATTTCTATCATAGTTTTTAAAACATAACAGAGGTATGCAAAAAGTATCAGTTAGAAACTGAGGAAATCAATGTTTATAATTGTAATTCATAGGTTAAAGGGGTACTATTTCAGTAATTTTGAAAACATTTAACCAGCTCACCATAGCTCAACTTTGAGTAAATAACAGAAAGTCAGATTATGTTTTGTGACATAGTACCATTAATTTTCATTCTTCTGACAAACTACAAGTTGAGACATAACTGTTAGTAATGTTAGCTTTCCTATATAAACTTTTAGTTCTGAAATCAGGTTTTAGTTTAGAAAATCAAAACTAGAAATATTTGCTCAAAAGTAGGTATTACACTTTAGTTATATAAAAAATAACCAAAATAAAAAAAAATAACCAAAATATAAAACCTGTCTTCTGGTGCCATAGGACTCTACAAGGTTATACAAACTTCCTTGCAAATTGAGCATTATATAAAATTTTTACTTTACATATATGGTTTTTATTTCTTTCCACTTTATAAGTTTAACCAAAAAGTTAGAATACCTTTACTGAAGTAAAAATAATGTAATTGCTATAATAACAAAATCTATGTGTAGATGAGAAATTAAAGGCTCCTTAACAAAATATGAACTATAAAAAAGGTACACAGTCCTCCTAATTCTGCTTTGGCAAATAGGAGATATTTTGTATATTTGACTCCCGAGTATAGCATTTACTGAGATTTTTTCCTTTCATATGTGTGCAATAACTTACAGATTTCATTTTAAAAAGGTTTTTATATCAAAACTCATCCTGCTTTCTTTTTGCCCCCGGGTTGACTAATGAAAGGAGTGACAATTTTAATAAAATATTTAAAATACCAAAAGTTAAGACAAATCTCTATTTTAGTGGTTATAGAGATTTTGTCTTAATCTTTAAAGTGGAAAAAGTCATATTTTGTAGGCTGTTAGGTATCATATCTCTGAGTAATAAGAATATGTCTTTTTCATTGCTTGCTACAGTTTTCTGTTTACCTCTTTATGCTGGAAGAAATGTAATTTACTTGTCAGATTGAAATGTTTGATATAAATTCTTATCCTACCTTTAGAACTAGCGTTTCTGAAACTCTACATTGTAAACAAATGGCATGTTTAATTAAACAACTACTTTACTACTAACAAGAGCATGTAGTAAAGAGAATATGTGAACAAGAGAGAATGATTAGATTAGTTTAATAGGAAGCTCTGTGACTAGAATTTAAAGAAACCATTTTTAATTCAGCAAGGATATATGATTATACTAATTTAAAGTCAAGACGTAGTTGGAATGTAAACAAAGTATTTTAAGTTCCTGTCCAGAATATCAAGAGTTTTCTTTGAAAGTTAAAACTAACATGATTTAGAAGATACTAGTTTACATTACAATTTCTTCTGTAACCTACTAATCTACATACAAAGCTAAATTTAAAGTCAATTGATAGTTTACTGTGATGCTAAAAACTCATTTTAAATAAAAACAGTTGTGATTTTCCAAGGGATTCATTTTACTTTTCTATAGGATTGCTTTTTCACAGCAACAGGTTAGCAATTCTGAAATATACTAGCTCTCTGTCCTAATAAAGAATGAAAAGATAAGGTAAATTCAGCTGAATAATTCGGCATACTCGAATGTACATGATAATACATACGCATACGCATGTGTGTTTCTGTGTGTATGTAAATACATATTTAATATATAATATCTATAATTTTCTGAAACCCAAGGATTAATTTTACCTTCAAATTTCAAAATATTAAATAGATTTGCTGTAATCATTCACAGGCACTTGATGCTGAAGGTCAGTCCATTTTTACTCATTTGTAAGAACAAAGAAAAATAAAAAGCCATTGGATTCTGACCTAATCAAAGCCATAAATTGTTTTTTAAAACATGCATTGTCAGGATCATAATAATCTTATTTGTGTTTGTTTAGATAGATAAACAGATGAAACATTTCGATCCAGATGTGACAATCTCAGTGCTGTCATTTACCTTTCAAGTATCATAGAATTTTTGCTTTTAACACATTCCCTCGAGTACCTACATGTTTTCATTTTAAACCAGTAGTTGAGAAAATATGTCAGATGCTAAATTCAAAATCCACCATGCAGGAAACACAGGGAAATGTAACAAATGTTTTGGGAGAAAATGTCTTAAAGTCAACTTACATAAAATCTTTAATGGTTTGCCAATGAATTATAATTAACATTTATGTTACAACTGAAAATGCTAAACAATTTCTGCCTAACTACTATAGTGCCGAAGTTATTTCTGTCAAACATGACAGAAATTTATTATTTATTCAATAAATAAAACTTTAAAATATCTACATTCTATAATATAAAAGTTTAGTGATACAAAAGCAGAATTTGTAATATCAATTTATGAAACAAAAGGAACAAAATAGTTTGAAGTCTAGAGCACTTAAACCTTTTTAACATTTAATACATTACATAAAATCTCATACAGAACATGTGGAACTCAAAGTAATAATTTCTGGTATTAATATTCAATAACTTGTATGTCCAAGTAGACTGAAAACTTAGAAATTCTCTTAGAGGCTCACATTCAGTAGAGTAAGAGAAGTTAAAGCTTTAGGATGCTTGTGTAAAGGTTAAAATAATTCAAGTTCTTTTCTCAGTAAATGCTTCCCTTTCTTCATCAATTATGATTCTAAATTATAAAGAAAATGAATTGTATAATACAAACAATATAATCAATGAAATGTTATATGCAAAGATAGATAATGCAAGACAATTGAGCTTAGAATTCATAACACTTAAAATATTTAATCATGGCTTTATGTGACTACACACAATAATTTATTTCTATTTAATAAAATAATAAAAATGCTTTTTTCCTTCTTTTTAATGTATATTTGCAAACATTTCCTCTCACAGAATTGTTCAATTAAATACTATGCATTTCCAATTAAAGAACTAACGTATTTATGGATATTCATTTTTCAACATTTATTTATTTAATAAAGGCTAAAGTTGGTTAGGCTAACATGGAAACAAAAATTATGATGTTATTTTGAACTCTATGACCTCTTTCAATTTGCAAACAGGTAATTATATGAAAAATTGTAGAATGCACTAAAAAAGCAGTTGGAAAACAACAAATATTTCATGAAAGAATTATTAATTAGTGTTATAACCACTTAAAACAGAAATATGTGCATGAATATATAATCACCCAAAGAATTTCAGTCTTTAAATTTATTTAATTACTAAAACAGTTGTTTAAGAATGTGCCTTTATGAGTATCACAAACATATCCTTTGGTTAAATATGAATAAAGGGAATAGTTTGATTTCTAATAAAAATAACAAAATATAAAACTAACTTAATATATGCATATCAATTATGAGAAAATGATTAAATTATTTATACCTTCCCAAACAGTATCAATGTGAATACACAGCCAATCTCTAACAGATTATTGGTATTACTAAAATGTGAGTGTTGAGTGCTAGTTGCTAACATTTGTGCCTTGTTGGATAAAGTGTAAAATAAGCAGGAAGTTTTAATCTATTTCTTTAACCATGATGAAAACCATCATGAAACATTAAAAGGCTGTCTTTTGGAGAGTGTCTTTTTGGAATCCATGTGCTAAATGGGCTTTAATATAAGGAATCCTCTCAGCAGTAAAGTGGAACTATAGAAAAAGTCATATTTTGGAGAATCATAGCAAAGTTTGCACTTGCATAGTTTACTGTCACAGCTTTTCTTCATTGGAAAAATTCTTAAATCTAAGGTTGTCAATTTGCCATTTTTTGAGTACTGTAGCTACTTAGAAATAGCAGTTAACAAAAAAAAAACTTCTTAAAAGCATTGACTTTTATACTTCATTCTAACAAAACAATTCACTATTTACTTATTTTACAGTTAATCTCCATGCTAAATCTGAAAGTATGCTCTCAATAACAACTGTAATAAAAGAACATCAAGATAATGACATAAGATGATAAAAGCAAGGAAAATGTTCATTTGAGGATATAATCTCTTTCACATATACAAGCTTTTTTCCCCCCACATATACAAGCTTTAAGTAAAAATAAAGTAGGATAAATGCTCAAAAAAAAGTTGTCCAGAGAATATCTATACAACAAAATTTATCAAACAGTGGTAGAAAGTCTTCCTAGATGTCAATCCCTGTAGATAAAGGCCTTCTAACAGGAGATACCCGAGGAAAGTGAAAGAGGAGAGTGAAAAGGTTGGCTTGAAGCTCAACATTCAGAAAACAAAGACCATGGCATCTGGTCCCATCACTTCATGGGAAATAGATGGAAAAACAGTGGAAACAGTGTCAGACTTTATTTTTCTGGGCTCCAAAATCACTGCGGATGCTGATTGCAGCCATGAAATTAAAAGACGCTTACTCCTTGGAAGGAAAGTTATGACCAACCTAGATCGCATATTAAAAAGCAGAGACATTACTTTGCCAACTAAGGTCCGTCTAGTCAAGGCTATGGTTTTTCCCGTGGTCATGTATGGATGTGAGAGTTGGACTGTGAAGAAAGCTGATCGCCGAAGAATTGATGCTTTTGAACTGTGGTGCTGGAGAAGACTCTTGAGAGTCCCTTGGACTGCAAGGAGATCCAACCAGTCCGTTCTAAAGGAGATCAGTCCTGGGTGTTCATTGGAAGGACTGATGCTAAAGCTGAAACTCCAATACTTTGGCCACCTCATGTGAAGAGTTGACTCACTGGAAAAGACTCTGATGCTGGGAAGGATTGGGGGTGGGAGAAGGGCACGACAGAGAATGAGATGGCTGGATGGCATCACCGACTCGATGGACATGAGTTTGAGTGAACTCCGGGAGTTGGTGATGGACAGGGAGGCCTGGAGTGCTGTGATTCATGGGGTTGCAAAGAGTTGGACATGACTGAGTGACTGAACTGAACTGAATAGGAGATACAAAGCTCTATAAAATTATGTGTAAATAAATTTTGTAAGCAAGAGTTTCTACCATTTTCAACTAATTGATGAGAAATTAGAGAAGAATCATAAGACAGTTTTGTTGGTAAGGAAGAGATACTGCAATGTATTCAGCAAACCCATTTATTATTCCTTCTAAACACATAACTAAATTATATTCTCAAACATTCACTGCAGTTAGGTTGGGCCTCACATGACCGATTTCAGGCCAACAGAATACGCATTAGCTTTTGGAATCCTCAACAAAATTTCTTCCCTTCCTACCCAAGGCAGAGTACCCAGAGGAGGACTCCAGGGTTCTAGTAGATGTCAGAGCCATTCTTGGGCCCCTAAATGACTGAATAGAACTGGATGGAACAAAGACCCACTCTCCTTCTCTACCTGACCCACACAGGAATATGACATAAAGGAGTAATAGATCTTGATGGCATTAAGCCACTGAGACTTGAGAAAGGCTAGATTACTCATTCATTTTTATCCACTTCTCCAACATTATGAATAATAAGGGGATCAAAATAAAATTTTACTTCCAAGGAAAGCAAAAGTGGTAATTGTACTGGATCTAAATGTTAAGAGTAGGGATAGTTCTTAGAAACTATATGATTTCAAGTATTCTGCAATTGGTCCCTCTCACAGTCTTGCTTCCCCAATCATATGCTGAACTTACATCATCTTACTATAATAATAATTTATCTTAGTGACAAAAGCTTAAAGCATTAGCAACCATCCATTTCATTTCATACCATACTTCAGAATGAGTGCTAAGCACTTTATATGAATTATTTAACTTTAAAGTCACTATATGAGGAAGTTTTGACAATACACTCATTTTACAGAGGAAACCGATGTCTATAAAAGTTAAGATGATCTCATAGCTAGTAAGAAAGAACTCAGAAAGTTTTTGACTCATATTAATATATATATATTACATTGATGGTAATATTTGGTCCCAACCAAATATTGTTTGAGCAATTGTAATTCACTTCAACTACTAGCCTTTTTACACGTAGAATCATGCAGTTGTATGTTCATTTTGTAGGTCACAGGAAAGACTGACAGAAAGGGTTGACCTTTACAATTCTGGATCTGTCCCTCATAGTAGAAACCTTATACTGTAATTTTATCAACATGCCAAAAATGTATTCATCTATCAAAAATCATCAAAACAATAATGTTTTGAATCAGAAGATTATCCATTATTCATTTATGATGAATAACTTAAATGAAAAGAACATTGAAAGCCTGGGATGTAATTACTCACCTAAAAGTAACTACTATTTTAAGTGAAATATTTGAAGTTCATATGATTAGTATATATTCTAAGAACAAAGATTCTTCAGAAGCCAAATAATAATCCAAATATTATTTGGAAAATATAGATTCAGAATGAAGATATTTTTGTGGGTAGAATGTTTAACAGCATCAAGTTTAAAGAGCCTGATATACATTCACAACAGGAATGGCCTTTCATTGGGACTGAAGTCCAATGGAACTGAATCCACTCCCTCATCTCTGAACCATATGTGGACACACTTTCCCTTCATTGCTTGTGACTTTTATCTGCTTTCATGGCTAAATTTTTTTCTGTAGATATGCCAATACCTTCAATTAGTTTATGTCAAATCCTGCTGCACAGGAATTTAAAACAACTTTGCACATCCTCTAGATGATTTGTGCTGATTTTGAAATTTAACAATCAAAAGCTGATCTTATCTAGTGTCTATTTAAAATTTCTTGCTAATACCTCTGTCATTCTAATCTATTAGGACAAAACACAATGGCAAGAACTCAAAGAATTAATTCCAAGATAAGATAATACTCACTGAAAAATCATGCCTATTCGTGAGAAATGAGTTAGCAGCTGTTCTCTTTTTCTTTCACTTAGGGAAGAAGCAGTATATCCACAGAATTTAATCATCTTAACCATCTTGATTGCTGGGGTAAACCTCTCCAAACTCTTCCTCCAAGAGATACTATGTTTCTCTTCCTAATGGTACCAAAGTCCACACTAAGAATATTTGAAATCACAGCTGGCATACATCAGGGAAAGATGAGCCTAGGCCACTTACACCCTTATCAATGAAAAACTAAGCTCCTTCAAGCTTTAGGCTGCCACAGTGCCATCCATTTCAAGAGCAAAGTCCAGTGCCATAGTTGTAATGTTCTCTTATCCACCTAGAAAAGTGCCAAGAGGAGCACTTTTCCACACACAAGTGTGTGGGAGATAGTAAATACAATAATAGGGCTAATTAACCCACCAGGGTGCTTCAAGACTGGAATGATTCAGTCAGACAGAAACAAACGATTTTTATTCCTTTATTATTATTTCTTCTTTATCTGTGGAATTAGAGGGTGGGAGAAAGACCAAGCGTTCAGACCTGGGACAAATCTGGATGAACTTAGGATGCTATCCAGTAGTTGGAGTATATTGTAAGAAGAAGTGTTCCAAAAACAAAAAAGAATGTTGAAGCAACTTTCTCTGGAGATGCATCACGTGCAGAGAGTACCTATGAGTATGTCTGCTTGCATCCAGCTACTTCTCTTTGAAGTGGAGGACACATATTTGGAAACTTCTGGTTGATGACAGCATACCAATAAACAGTTATTCTTTGATTCAAAGTGAACAACTGTTGTCATCAAGCTTCATCGCACTGACCTATGTGAGAAATCTCTGAAAATAACAACATGAAAAGGACAAGAAAATAGATAATCAGTGCAAAAAAAGGCAAAACTTCTTAATAATAAGAGAAATAGACAAAGATAAAAATTAACTTACAAAAGCAAACACAATTGTTGTTTAGTCACTAAGTCGTGTCTAACTCTTTTGCAACCCCATGGACTGCAGCCCGCCAGGCTCCTCTGTCCATGGGATTCTGTAGGTAGGAATACTGGAGTGGGTTGTCATTTCCTTCTCCGGGGATCTTCCCGAACCAGGGATCGAACCTGCGTCTCCTGCATTGGAAGGTAGACTCTTCACCACTGAGCCCCCAAGGAAGCCCCTAAACAATTTTAAACTATATTAGTACTGTATTTGCAATTTTAAATTATGATGTTATAGTATGCTGCTGCTGCTAAGTCACTTCAGTCGTGTCCGACTCTGTGTGACCCCATAGACGGAAGCCCACCAGGCTCCCCCGTCCCTGGGATTCTCCAGGCAAGAACACTGGAGTGGGTTGCCATTTCCTTCTCCAATGTGTGAAAGTGAAAAGAGAAAGTGAAGTCGCTCAGTCTGTCCGACCCCTAGCGACCCCATGGACTGCAGCCTACCAGGCTCCTCCATCCATGGGATTTTCTAGGCAAGAGTACTGGAGTGGCTTGCCATTGCCTTCTCCGGATGTTATAGTATAATACATACTAAATTATATTTTTATTAGTAGAAGTAATTCATAATGAAGGGAGGGAAATTCTATTAAAGTAAGCATTGTCTATGGTGTCACTAAAAATTTGATAAGATCTGAATATTTGAGCTATTTCAGTAAAGCAAAAAAGAACACAGGAAAATATGTTGTGTTTAACTGAACATGTGCAAAGTTACCCTCCTCAAAACTGATGAGTAAGGAAATTAAAATAATTTAAAAGAAAAAAATGTCTAAAGAGTAATTTTAAAAACACTATGCTATAGATTCTAAAAATCTAATTATCTTAGTTTAATTCATAACCACAGCAAAAGATAAGACACAGCAAAACAAACTAACTAGCTATCACTTGGTTCTGCTGAATAACAGTTTCCTATAGGTAATAAGCTGAACCATATAAATGGAGAGAAATCCGAATCACAACAGTCTGTAAGGAAAAAAATATATTCCAAAGGAAAAAACTAAAAAAAATCTAATTAAACAACTGAAATAAAAGATAACTGCCATACTATATGAGCTTCCCAGGTGGCTCAGTGGTAAAGAATCTGCCTGCCAATGCAGTAGATGAAGGTTCAATCCCTGGGTCAGAAGTTCCCCTGGAGAGGGGAATGGCAACCCACTCTAGTATTCTTGCCTGGGAAATCCCAGGGACAGAGCAGCCTGGAGGGCTACAGGACTTAATGACTAAACAACAGCAACAACAACAACTGTACTATCTAGAAAAATTAACGAATGGGAAAAAAATCAGAGTAGAATTAAAGTTTTATTACATCTTCACTACCACTGAATCATATCTTGAGGTACTCTTCCAAAAGTTGTTTTTTTGGACAAATGACTTTTGTCTTGTGGTTTTTAAAAAGCACTATAGCTGATTCACGGGGTTGCAAAGAGTCGGACATGACTGAGCAACTGAACTGAACTGATAGCTAGATAGTACGTGCATAAATAAATAACAAACCATTAAACTTGTCCTAAGACTTGGAGATTACTTTCAAGAAACAATCTCAGTTATAGTAGTGGAGGAATCTTCCATTCAAGTAACATGTTAGTCCTCAGTTCAGTTCAGTCACTCAGTCGTGACTGACTCTTTGCGACCCATGAATCACAGCACACCAGGCCTCCCTGTCCATCACCAACTCCCGGAGTTTACTCAAACTCATGTCCATCGAGTTGGTGATGCCATACAGCCATCTCATACTCCGTCGTCCCCTTCTCCTCCCGCCCCCAATCCTTCCCAGCATCAGAGTCTTTTCCAGTGAGTCAACTCGTCGCATGAGGTGGCCAAAGTATTGGAGTTTCAGCTTTAGCATCAGTCCTTCCAATGAACACCCAGGATCGATCTCCTTTAGAATGGACTGGTTGGATCTCCTTGCAGTCCAAGGGACTCTCAAGAGTCTTCTCTAGCACCACAGTTCAAAAGCAGTTATATTCTGAGAGGCAGGCTTTCACTTTAAAATCCTAAAAAGTCATCATCATGAGACTCTACTTTGGTCATGTAATAGCACATTTGATCCATTTTCTTTTCAGAAAATGGAAAATCAAAAGGAATAAAGTACTGGCCACTTACAATATTTTCTTTAAAGTCATGGGAAACATGGTGCCTATTGTTCATTATTTGAGTGGGACATTTGGTTTGTCTTGTCTACAACAATTTAATGGGGTAATACACAAAGGTGAAGGCTTTACGCTTTAACATTTTTCAGTCAGAAAAGGAAAGCTCAGATACTGTGAACTACCTGTCCTGTTTCATAGGGAGCACCTGTATTACTGCCACACATCTGTGGAAGCACAGTATCAGCCAACTGTTAATCAAGGATCACTTCCCTTCAAAGTGACTGATGATCCACTGTTAAAACAGCTTATAAAAATAACTTCTCCTTCGAAAAGGTGCTTCAGGGTTTTCAGACACATCTCACTGTTCCTGCTAGTTTAATGCATGTTTGAAAGTTAATTTCTCATTAATATTTAAAGAAGAAATGACTTCAGAACAAATTTTTAATGATCCATTACATTTTAGAAATAAAATATTATTGGCATTATTTTCATCTCAATTACAAGGAATAACAGTGTCCAAGATTAAGATTAGCTTTTAAAACTGTTAATGAGCCCTGGCAATGTGAAAAAGATATGGATTAGGTAGATGTAATGAGATATGATTAAAGGGTGCAGGCACTGAAGGGTGTTGGAGAAATTCTTTTCAGAAAGAGTATAATTAGTGCCTGATAAAAGTACTTAGTGGATAAGATTTTTGAAGAAGAAAGGTTAAGATAAACACATACTTTATGACAAATCTGCTGAATTTTTCCCCTTTGGTTCTCTTACATTCTCAATATTATGCTGAAATTTCATACATAAATGTTTGTCGAATATTTGATGCAGTTCTACCAGACAATTAGAATGTTTTAATTGCCAGACACGGAGAGCAGAAAATGTGTTGAAACATCTTATTCCATTTTCAGTGTACATTTCTTTGTTGATTTATGTAATGTAGCTAATAATATGCAGCCTACCCTAGTTTTAAACAAACAAATGAACTTCTAAAAAGCAAGCTTTCCATAAGTTGCTAAGCAACTCCAAAGGCACATTTTATTAATTTAATAAATAACATGTAGATGACAAATCCTCAAGGAATATTTCTAACTCCATTTTATAAAAAGTAGAAAATCTAAGCAGGTACCCTTCTGATTTTCCTATTTCTAAGACCCTCAGGGCTAAGAAGAGACACTGCCATTTTCAGAGGTACATTTGACTCACTAAACAAAACATTTCTTCCATCAAAGTTGTTACTATAATAGAAGTTAGGTTCTGGGACTGCTTGGGTAGCTCTCCAGAGTTAAGAGTTCATGCATCATTCCCACTGAAGGTTTCTCAACCTCAGTGCAATTGCTTTGGGAGACTAGGTAATTCATTGTTATCAGGGGTCTCTCCTCTGAATTGTAAGATATTTAGTAACTCCAATACTTTGGCCACCTCATGTGACGAGTTGACTCACTGGAAAAGACTCTGATGCTGGGAGGGATTGGGGGCAGGAGGAGACAGGGACGACAGAGAATGAGATGGTTGTACGGCATCACCAACTCGATGGACATGAGTTTGAGTGAACTCTGGGAGTTGGTGATGGACAGGGAGGCCTGGCGTGCTGTGATTCATGGGGTCACATAGAGTCGGACACGACTGAGCGACTGAACTGAACTGAATCCCTGACTTCTACTTACTAAATGCCAATAGTGGCCCCACAGTTGTTACAATAAAAAATGTCTCCAAACATTCCCAAAAATGCCTACATGGGCTGGTGGAGGTGTGTCAAAATCACACCCAGTTGAGAACGGCTGAAACTGGATCATGGGTAAATATGCTAAATGAGAAAGTTTTCTTGAGCTGTAACTGGTGATGAAGATATCCTGAGATTAGTAACCATCAGTCAACACCTAACATCCCCTATCATCACCAACAATGAAGAAAAAAGTAGTAACACGTATTCCAGTGGTCTGTGGCTCTTATCCTTTTCAAGACTCCTTACTGATTTTATTATATCAATGAAATTTCCACTGTATAAAAACTGAGAAGAAAGGGCCTAATGACGACTCTGTCTACAGTCACTCTATAGAAATATACCATTCTAGAACTGCAACCAGAATCTTTTTTCATACTCTTTCTCCCTCAATTTTCACTATGTTCAGTTGCTGGCTAGAATCATTTTAAACATAAATTTCAATTTTAATCATGCCATCCTCTGCTTACAGGGCCACCACAGGTCTCCATCACCTCTACTATCAAATACAAACTCCTCTGCATGATCTGCAAGGTTTCCTACAAATTACCACCAAAACTCCGTCTCATCAAATATCTTTCTCATTCTCCATTTATGCCACCTTTACACCATTGAACACAAACAGCTTGCATTTTCAATCTTCCTATGTGGTACATAAAGGACACATTCATTTTCTTCATGAAAGTTTTCCTAATTAATCCTTCCTGTATTTCTTATCAGTATCATATTTCTGTTAAAAGAATGACATGACTGCAAATTAATTTGTGTGGCAATTGTTTACTGAATGTTTTCAATATGCCAGACACTGAACATTACTTAGTAGCTGTTTCTATTAATTTATATTCACATTATTTATACCCAACTAGATTGTAAGTTCCCAGAGGATAAGAACAGGTCTTATTTGTATCCCTCTGATACCTCTTAATAATGATGCTAATAAATACACTTTAAATTTGATTAGCAATTATAACCTTTCAAATTACTTTCATGGTTATTAGCTTTTTGGTTATATATTTTACTATTTTACAGTCAATGAAAGTGGGACAGTAAATGCCCTAGGGACTAATCTATAGGTTACACAACTGGTGCGCGGCAAAATATGCATTTGACATGTGTTGACTGACTGAATCACAGCTACTAAAATTTCTCTCCTGGTTACTTAAAGTTCTTACAGCATTTAAAAACAAATGCTATCATAAAGAACGAGAACAGTTGAATGATGCAGAAGTGAATCAAGTTTGTCAAGGATTAAACTGTAACATAGCTGGAAAGCAAAAGCGAAATCTCTTAGTTTTTGCCTCAAATTGTCTACAAGAGATTAACTTCATAAGGCCTTGACCTGTTACCACAGAAGGTAAAACTTTAAAAAGAACGCAAAATGTAAAGGAAAAGTCACAAAAGGACTGATAAACCCCCAAATTCTAAAAACCACAGGATTTTACCTCATACGTATGAAAAAGTTCAAGACGACACTTTCAGTAACTCTAATAAGAGATTTCCCCCCACTGTTTTGAGGAGTCCCTAAAAAACATCAAAATGCCCATACAAAAAAAATATTTATTTATCAACCTTTCAACTGAATTCAATAAAATAAAGGAAATGAAACGTCAGCTGATTTCTGAGGATACCTACCACCCTTAAGCACCACGTGCCTAGGGAAGCTGCATCATTCATTTGGGCTTTCAAGGTTTATTGCATGCCTACTAAGTGCAGGGACTGGCCGAGGCCCTTCGGGAAAACAGGCCTAAATCTCAGTTGCTGGTGGGAACTGGTGCGGGAATTCGGAAAGGGGAAAGGTGACCTGAAAAGACAAAAAAAAAAAAAAAAGATTTCTCTTCAATGAGCTTTTTCTTTAAACCTCTGGCCCTCCTCTACTCCGCCCGCCTCCCCCTCCCAAGTTTAAGGAGGCGTAGAAATTAAAGTCAAAAAGAAATGAATGGAATCGGTAAAGTTCCCACCGGCCACGGGAAAGTTACATAATACTGCTCTCAAAAATATTATTCAGCGGGGTGATTGGGCGTGACCGCAGAAACCCACGGGCCGGAAGTGCTGGGGAGGGGAGAGTCAGGGCACCCCCTCTACCCCGCCGGGGGGACCGGAAGTGCAGGACCTGGGATGCGCGGGAGAAATGGGCCTGGGCAGGGCTTGACTCAAGCACCAAGACATCGAGGCCTCTTGAGAGAGTTCTCTGAGCACCAGGCCCCATCGCACCATGGCAGGCTTTCTGCAAAATAGGCATTTTGGAGCTTTTCCGAAGGGGTTCCTAGAGGTGGCGGTAACCTTGACGGGAGGTCTGCAGCGAGGCTCCGCGCTCTTCTCCCATCTTCCGCCGGGGCAAATCCGCGACCCCACACCGCCACACACACACCCCGGTACGCGGAGGGGCACGGACGCCCGGACCCCCAAGTGGCGCGGGCGGGGATGGGGTGAAACCCTGCTCTGCGTCGGCCGCGCGGTGCTCTCTTCCTGAGGGAGAAAGACGGGTGGGCGGCGGGGCGGGGTCACGGCTGGCCGGGTGTTAGAACGCTGGCCCTCTGGGGGTCTGAGGCTGCGGCGGGGCGGCGGAAAATGTATCTGAGGCAGGGGCTCGGAGCGCGTGGCCGCCTTCTCCAAGGACGCGGCCGAGACGGCGGAGCCGCTGGAGGACCGGACAGAGTGCCGACTCCGGCCTCGGCGGACGCCCGGGGCTCGCTCAGCGCTTTGCGACCGGCGGAGGAGGCAGAGGGGGCACCGAGGGGCCTTTTTGAAACTAAATTGTTAAGAATGAAAGTTGGCACCAGGGTTTTTATCCGGGCATCTAGAAACAGTAGAAACTCGGAGTCTTGTCTCCGGCTTCTCCGATCCCGAATTAATTCTGAAGCTCTCAGCCTGGCCTGCATATGCGGAGGGAGAGGACAGGGAGCGCCTCTCTTTTCCACCCTCTCAACCTCTCTCTTCCCACGTCGGAGCGCCCTCTCCCCCCGCAACGAGTCGCCCCCGCCCCTACCTTCATCCCACACACTTCATTGGCCCGTCTCAGCAGTCCCTGACATATTTCACGGAACACAAAAGGACCTGTGCGCTCCACTTCACTCGTTCTCAGTACTGGGCGGCGTACATCAGAATGGGAGAGCTGGAGAGTTTCTTGCTGGTCTTAATATAATTAAAATGCACCGGCCCCGTGTGTTCCCAAAGGCACAAGAGGAAAAGTGTTTGAACTCAATAGTGATGGTCAGTGGATCTGCACAATGTCGCTTATCACTTTTAAGACACCCCCACCCCCACCCTAGGCGTAAACTGAGAATTCAGTTGTGAGAGGAAATAGCTTTCGAGATGATGATTTTTCATCCCGTTAAATGTATGACACTTCCGCACTCTCTACTCTCTCTGAATGTCCAAAGATGGGATGGAAACTCTAGGTTAATTTCCAAATATTAGTGATCCATAGGAGGCCTAACTCCCCTTCCCGCACTGCCTGCTCCCTCTCCTCTTGGGAATGGAGAGAAACCCTGGGGTGTGTAGGACCCTAACCACGTCTGATTGTTGAAAGCGGGAGGAGGGATGGAGGAGAGAGATGGAAAGGGAAAACACACACACACACATTTTTGTTCATTTACACATTTCCTGTGCAGAACAAAAAAGTCCCACCATCAGCAAAAGAAGTCTCTTTCTCCAAAATAGCAGCCAAAGAGAGAAAATTAGAATATGCATAAATTTCTTCATTTTCATTCTCTCAGAGCACGATTTCCGGCAGATTTGTATTTAAACTGCTCGATTAATCCCAATTTCTGAACAGCATTTTACTTAGCATCTTTCCAAAAAACTCACCTAGAGTATTGCTCTCCTCCCACTACCCTGTTTTGGAGCCACCTCCTTCCCTGTTCTCCAGCTGCCAATGAGGATTTCATTGACAAGACTGTCACTCTATTTTTCATGTCCATTGTCTTCTTTTAAAAACTGGACTGATGCATTGGATTGCACTTTAATACAAGCCCGCTACTGTCGGTGAAGCCATAACTGCAAAATGAGAGCCTAGTGGAAAGGATCTGTTTTTGAAATGTGTACCCAAAAGAAAATAAACAGGATGGGACCAATAGACTTTTGCAGCTACTCTCTTGGCATGGAATCCTTTCCTTTTGTACAAAGGTCACACCCGCCCACCTGTAGTAATAGTTAGGATGCTTCGACATTTCCACCCTCAAAACTTCACCCCCGTCCTCCATTTTTATGGAGTGTGATAGTCACACAACCTTCTTCAAAGGAGTATTACTCATAAATATTCAGAGTGCCAATTCATTAAACACCCCCCACAGCGCATTTTTAAAATATTTATTGTGTCACTTGTGCAACAGATCTACCTGTATCTGCCTTGAAAAATTCTTTGTTGTTAAAAATGTGAGCATCATTTGAAGCCATTCCTTCTGTGATATAATAGTTTTACTTGGACTTACCTCTCTTGTCTTTGAAACTGTATATATTTCATTTAATAGTAGAATATGAATGTTTAAAGAATGAAATGACTACATCTTCATTTACTAAAACATAAATAGATCTTAACTCCACTCACTGCTAAGTTCCTCACTCCTGCACACCCTGAACTGAAAGAAGCCTATATTTGCTTCACAGTACAGTCCCAGCAGAATGTCATGGTTCTGGCTTTCCTTCAGTGTTTACAAATCACAAACACCAATTATTGGTGGTTAAAAATTAGAAATACTAATATGTTTAGTTCTTAGTTTCTAAAGTGTACATGTTTAAACTAAATTCAGCATAGTATGTATAGTATATGTGCATAAGCATTTATATTTGTTGGCTAATGATGTTTTTAAGATACTGGGTTATAGAAGCCTACTAATTTTGTTAAATGGGTGCATAAACAGTGCAGGTGAATGCATGACTTTTACTACTTTTTGAAATGTCTGCTTTTATTGTTTCTTTCTGTCAAATATTCCCATTATAAATGTATTAACTTAGTTTATTTTAGTTAAGCATGTCTCCAATAACTCAGAGGTTCTCAGATATGTACAATTAAAACCAAGTTGTTTGAAAATAAATTCTTAAAAGCAATACTTTGGGAATGTATATAACAGGATTGAGGGCAACTTTTACTGGCGTTGTTGGTTTCTTTTAATTTTCTGATTGAAACAAATGATAGTTGTCTTTTAATCAAGGAACAATTCAAATGAATAAAAACAATCACAATAACTGAGAATATTTTCCATAAAATGTTTTAATTAGAGTTGGATTTTGGGAAGCTCCAGTTTGATTTCACATTGCAGAGTTGTACTTCCAGAAGAGTGAAGTGAACTTCGTAGTTATTAGTTATTATTAGTGCACAGAGAAGGTCTGGGGGTTGCCACTGAAAAGCAGAGCAATATACAGTTTCAACCAAAGTTGTCTTTCTCCTGTAGCACACTGATCATCACCTCAGTGAATTTATCCCTAGAAATGAAAGCTCCTCATTCTCTGCTGATCTTTCGTGAAAAACAGTCTCATGAACTGTAATATTTTCATACGTTTTTAAGTGAAAAGACTAGATGGAAATGAAAAAAGATCCTTCAACCTCCCTGCTGTGAAAGGTGAGGAGATAGATGCACTGTAAGTAAGACCAGCAGGGGAGTTGCGTCCTTCCTTTTTTCCCTCCCTTCCTTCAACTACCATTTGGTTTAGTTATGGATTGTGTGTATATGATAGTATCTAAGGAAAAGAGTTTTCTTGAAGACAAAACTCGCTATTGATAGTATGCCTTTCTTTTTGTAATTGTGTTTTAACAAGGCATGAAGATCTTTTCTCATAAGTTTTCAAGGCTACATTAATTTGCAGGAAAACAGAACAATGCAAACACATCTTACGATCACCCTTCTTTCCTTTTAAACTGTCCTTCTGTTGCTAAAGTTCTTTTCCATTTGGTCCTACCCAAATTCCCTCCGCTGGGCTGCCAAGGAATTTCTCTTATTTTTTGCTCTCCTCTCCCACAACTGCCCTTCCTCTTCTAACCAGCTTTCGTTCCCCTCCAAAATGAAAGCAGTTACCCAAACAACCTGCTTTGACCCCAACATCTGCCTGACAACAGTTAGTCTTAATTCTCTCCCTATCCTCTTTTTCTTTCATTTCCTTTTTCTTGAGGGTGGGGTGCATAGGGGGCTCAGGACATAGGGAGAACTTTGGGCTGAGAGGGGGGTTAGATGCCTGCAGATACAAACTCAGTGGCAGATTCCTTCCAGCCTCGTCTCAGAACTGGTGGCTGTTCTTGTACCTGGAACAATAAACCTTGACAGGTTTACAACTGATAAAAGCACCTCTCCCTCCTCTTAAACAGATGGGTCAACTTTACCAGCTGGATTACCACCAGGTACTAACATCTTCCACCTGGTCTCCTTCCTCCCTCTACTTCTGCTCCCTCCACTTTACTGTCCTCTTTGCATCCCTCCATTTCTAAAGAAAACAGAACTCATCCTGGAGGCCCTAATTTCTAATTTTGTGTCTCGCCCAAGGACCTGAGTTCCTTAGGGACAGAATTCTCTTTTGATTCATGGAACCTTAGTTCCTATGCCCTTCTCAAACTTCTTAGCTTTGTGAATGTTAGTCCCAAATATGACAACTTGACCATTTACCAGAAGAGCTCCAGCCAGAAGGTCCTTCTACTCAAGAATCCCTTCACTTGTCTGTCTCTGCTTCCAGGTCCGTCGTGGGTTGATTTATTTGGGAACAGTGCCCAAGGGGGACATGCCCATAGCAATGAAGAGGGGACACAAAAGCACTCAGTGACACTAAAAAGATCCACCATGTTAGACCAGGGGAGTCTATTAGAACACAAGTTGGGCAGGAACAGATCATTCATCTAACCAGTGATAAAAGAAATAAGAGGAATGTCCAACTGCAGCCATGAAACACAAATTTCAGACTGAAATAGATTCCGTCTTCATCCTGTTGGCCAGAAAAAATATTTTTAAATTGTTTATGCTATTATTGTTTGTATTATTATTGTATTTTATTTTTGTCATTATTGCTTTTTGTTATTTTTGTTGTTGCTGCTATTATACTACTCAACAGAAGTTTAGAAAGATTAGTCAGATTAATTAGTTTATTGGTAATTTAAAGCTGAAAACTAGTAATTAAGCCAAAAACTAAAAATGATCAGGGATGATTCATACCAATGTAGGATTTGGGAGGAAGAGAATCTAAATTTTGGATATAAAATTTGGCAGCTGTGAAATAAACAGGACTTGGGGATCAGAACTATGGTAATTGGAATATTCTTAGTCACTTAGACTCTCTCTCTCCCTGCAACGTGCTGCAAATTCAGCTAAGCTCACTCTGTGATTTGTTTGATAGAGGGGAAAAAAATACATTTGTTTTTGTTGACAGAGAACAAAGACCCCAGGCTTGTTCTTCAGTCATTTGCATTTGCACGTGAATCCCTTCTGCTTAGGACCATCCAAAGATCTCTCCTCTTTGAGTTTGCCTCCTTCGTCTCTTTGCTCTTATTACACACCTCACTGAAGAGGGTGCATCATATAAGACAGGTATACAGTTTCAGCCCTCTCCACAGACATTCCATGGAATATAAATTCAATAATGCAATTCTCTCCACAACAAGCTCTCTGCTATCTTTCAAATATAATTAATGTTTTGATAGTGCAGTTCTTTAACTACATATATACACACAAAAACAGACGCACCCTCTAGCTTTGCTGTTTGTGAATCTAAAACAGAAATGGATTCGGCTCTTTCAGTGACTCCTAAAATTCCTCAACTCAGTCAGCCCACAGAGAAGAAATCTGTTTAGGTAATAACTGCACAGTCTGTTGTATGTCCAAAAACACTTAAAACAATAAAAATGCAAGCCCCTAATTTTTGACAGTCATTTTTGTCAAATTTCCTAGTAATTAAAGGCTATTCTGAATTGATATTCTGATACAGACATTCACCAGATAGCAGTCAAAATCAACAAAAACACTGTCCTAACCTACTGGTTGTCTTTTCCAAGTTTTGATGATGGAAACTGAATTTCAGTACCTTCCATTTATCCAGTTGGGGCTAAATTGACTGAGATGTATAAAAACTAGCAACCATAACAACAGCTTCCACATGAGACTGCTTATTCACATCAGATACCTCAGTTATACGTTGCAGATGGGTTAATCCATCTAATTACAGTAGGTTGTATATTGACACATTTGTATGTGAAATAGATGGTCAGAAAGACAGATACATAGATAACCACCTATGCAATAGCAGTTAAGTGAGCAAATGCTGCTGAGCTCCTATATTCAAATGTACAATATCCCTAACATTTTATTCCTACAAGCTGACTACAATTATAAGAGGATGAATAAATTTTCAGACTGTAGGACATGATATGTTTTCAGTCTTAGAAGAAAAACATGTAATCTGTAATACTTAATCCAATGAAAATATAAACCTGAATCTCCCAATATTGTTACTGAGTTGAAGGAGCTAGTTATTTGGAACTGATACACTGATTTCCAAGCATCTGGGCCATTTTGTTTGATTTGTGAATGTATATGAGGTGCTGGCAAGGGCAACCCTTTACACATTTCTGCACAAGATTTTTAGGGAAGATACATAAAAAGAATTTTTAAAAAATCTTTTGAGGTTTTATTTTCTTAGTCTTCATGTGGCAGTTGATGTTTAGAATTGTGAAAGAAAGTAAAAGAATGAGCAAGTAAAGGAGCACATGTGGCTGATTCTAAATAAGTAGATCTTTTTACTCGACGTGAAAGAAACAAAAATATTTCCCCAGTACAGTTGTGCACAAAGAGGGGAGAGTGTGATTTGTGGAGCTCACTGTGCTTTTTGTTATTGTTTTAGATGGTGGTGGCCCATCAGGGTTCCTTTAACAATACTTTTCTCCAAACTGTTTTCCTTGAAAGCATAAATGTGAGGACTACTTATCCCTTCATTCCTTCACAGGCTAATGTATAACAGCAAATATTTCCGTTAGATTTTCAATAGAAAAAGGTCTTTACAGGTTGGTAGTTTCTATTTTAATACAGGACCAAATGATCGATCCCAGTTGTTTGGATGCAGTTAACTTGATTTTTGCTAACACTGAGCTGCTGTGTGTGTGTAAGATTTTTACAATATTGATCAGCAATGATGTGTGAGCTATCAAAAAGAAATCTGTTAGGCTTTTTAGATTTGTTCTGATTTCTTCCTTGTTTTCTCCTTTTTGATTTGTTTTTGAGGTAGTGACACGACTACTTCTCTGATTCCCAAATGAGGTTTTGTTTGGCTCAGGTTAATATTAAAGAAGATCACATACACGGTTGGAAAATATTGTTATTTTTCTTTAATGGGGAAAATTGGACTCCCGCATGTCAGATCTGTGGTTTTCTGAAGGGCAATGGAAATGGTACTGACATCACTTTGCACTTTAACAATCGGATTTGGTCAGGGTACAAGTTGTTTGTTTAACCCGACAGCTCGGTGCACCCCGTCGCACGCTTTGCACACTCATTAAAACGATTATTCACGACCTGTCGAGTGTTTTCGGGTTCATTCACAGGAAAGGCTTGGAGCGAGCGAGAGCAATTCAAGTCAACACTGTCCACTACGCCGACGCACGTGAGGACGAGCTGGTGCGTGCGCAGGAAGGGGGGCGGGGTGGGGTGAGCACGCCTTAGCTCTAAGTCCGGTTCGTCTGATGCTCTGGAATCTCAGTCTCGAAAGAATGCTGAGTGCTAGGTCCTAAAGGGCCATGTCTCTGTGTTAGCTTCAAGGGCTTGGCACGGGACAGAAAAAATAAAAATAGACACAATAAACAAACCTCAAAGCTGTCCCTCTGCTCCTCCTTTCAACCTTCCATAAAGCTTAAGGTCCCAGGGCTCGCCCACCTTCTGCGTGCAGCCGCCTGACTGCGAGGCTCCACCTCTCTGAGCACCGATGCTGATGCTGAGGATAAGTGGTTTCAGGAAAACTCGCCAGGGTGAGGAGAGTTAATTCCATGGCTTCAAGGCCCTTTCCTTCTTAAGAAAGAATTCGATTAATTTTCCTCTATATTCTTCACTGATACCAGAGAAGGGGGAAGAGTGAGAAACGAAGAGAACTATTAACCGTATTTGGTAGATGAATTTCAAATTATTAGTGAGGAAAAATTGATCCTCCAGACTGCAATAAAAGATCTGTAAAGTCAGAAGCAAATAGCCCTCGATGAATTTGGCCACTCCTCCCCGCCATTTCTAAGTCATCTTTCCACATTTTGTATTGACGATAAGAGAAGCACATGCATCTCAATCTCCCATAAATAAAACAAGGCCTGCTGTCACTTCTACCTGATGCTACTTTATTCCTTCTAGAGTACTGCCTTTTACATATAAAAGTCACACCCCCTGGTCTTTAGTTGTCCTATTTGTTCAAATCAACTTTGATGCATAACATTCACATGTGAGCTTTTAGTTCAAGAGAAATGCCAATCTTCATAAGGTATAATTGTAGCCATACACTAAATAATAGAATATATGCATTTAATATGTACTGAAGAACCTGAGAATATCCTGTTCAGCATAAGTACCCCTGGCATAACTTAGAGGTAATAGATGTTTTAAAACATTGCCACTTCCATATTCGAAATCCATTGCTCCTTGATTTTCAATAGCATTAGTAAACCCAATGGTCATTTATTGTCATGAGGGTAACCTAGTCATGTCAATGGAAAAAAAAAACAAAAAACCTCATTTATTAGTTTCATTCTACCACACCTAACATCATATAATCATGTTTTCCTATTTTATAAAAACATAAGCACAATGTTTGAAGAGAAGAATGGAAGCTTTTGAGAAGTGTGAGATTTTAATCAGAGACAGGTTCCTAATTGCATAAAAGTAAGTACGAATAAGTAATTTCATAAACTCTTTGGATTGCTATAATTCACTACCAAGTTTACTTAAAATTGATCTGTCAAATGTGTTTCCTATATAAGCTCTGTCATTAAAACCAACCTGCGATAATAATCAAGAGGCAGATGCTGAAATATGTAAGTAAATAACTGAAAGTCTGCATAAATAAACACAAATCAATGCAGTAATAGACCACACCATCGATGCAGGAATGATCGATTTTAGTCTTCCAGCCTGCAATCAGAGCTCCCAATGTATAATTAAAAGTATATTTTTCAACTCCATTGCTGCTACTTCTACTACTACAATTACTACTACTGGAAATAAATAAATAAACAAGCCCTGTTGCCACTTCTACCTGATTCTACCTTATTCCTTCTAGAGTATATTTGATGGGGTGGGAGGAGTACTCTATTTTTTCTAACAAAGCTCTGACAAACTTAAAATTACATCATTAATGATAAAAATTATAAAAGTATTAAATAATAAAATTGCAACCTTATTCGTGTTCTGAATTTTCAACCTTCATTATAGCCTCTAATTATTCATTCAGCACGTTTTAATGGGTAAAAGACACACAAAGTGCTCATTAGTTTTAACGATTTTTTAAAAACTACTATGGTACCTTTGGCTTTATAGGTTCTTTGGGCCTTTTGTTAAAACAAAAGAGTAAAAATGTTATTTCCTCAATATACCCTGGGAGTTCTTATGCCTATGCCTGCATATGCAAGCAGTCTGAAACAAGGAAGAGGGGAAGAGCATCTGCGTTATTCCAAAATTGTTTCATAAAGTGATTGCAAAACAAACAAGTGTCTGACTCAAAGAAATAAATATCCTTTGGATTTCTAGAAATTCACATCTGAAACATTTCAGATTTTGCTTAAAGTTAAATTTCCTTTTTGAGAATATTTATCCCTGGAGGGCAGAATTAATTTAAATTAGCAACTACCGGTGTATGATGAGTTTGAGTATTTAGGTTCTGTAGAGTAATGAAAATATGGTGTTCACATTTTTTTCTTAATCAACAAAGATGCTTATTTACATTCATCCCTGAATTAGTGTGGTCCTTCTGAAGCACAGGCCTCAAATTTTTTCTTATTTATGAAATTCAGCTTCTTTGAAAGTGATTTTTTTCCTTGCATGATATCACTAGCACATAAATATCCATTTTTATTATCTTTATATAATTATGTGACCAAACGTTCTCTTTGACTCCTCTCCTTTCCATCCAGGAAACAGGATGCAAGGGCAACTGAACCCAAAAGGAAAATATCACCAGTTATTGTTTAGAGCTAATTTAACAGATAATTTAACTTCAAACAACAATGATCAGGTCATTAAATTTCAGAGCAATGAGAAAATGAAAGAACTGAGAGATAACTCAGTTTATCTCTAACCCCACTGCAGTTTTTAGTTTTCCTGCTCAGTCAACAGAATCAACAATGCCTTGCTTTCCAGACCGGGAGCTGGATAGGTTTGCACCTTAAATACATTCTGATTAAAAGGATTAGACAATATGAGAAGAAGAAAAGGGGGATAAAACTGAAGAAGATGGCCCCAATTCGAGGAGTGCTGACTGTGTAGAAAAATTCCACCTAAATCGAAATTGAATAGCCCACACATGTCTGGCAGTTGAACAGCCTCATTCGGATAATAATCCCTAAATCTTGCAGTGTGCAATGTGCATTCCTCCCTTTCAGCTTTTCCTCAAGGCCGAAGAAGAGGGCTGAGATTTATATGTGTCAGGCAACAAACACATCATGAAAAGGACATGGGACATCCTATCTCCTCTCTCACTCTCACAAGCATAATTTTGAGAGTTACTGGCTATTTTAAATGCCTTTTCCTGGTCTCAACAATTCTGGAATTTCTGCCTACCTCAAGTTTTGATAGAGGGCCAGGTGAGGATGGGGTTGAGGCACAGAGATTGAGTCTTTTGGAAGATTGGGAGGGGACAGTCGGAAATGGTTGAGCTCCATTCTTCATGGTTCTTTCTTTTCAAGGCTAAAGATCACTGCTGAGAATCGCCCTCGCACAGGCAGGATGCTCTGTCCACCGAACCCCCTGCCTCCTTTTCCCTGGCCCAGGGACACCTTTAAAAGTGTTGAGGGAATTCCTACCCCAAAGGCTACCTCTTTTCCCGTAAGAACCCTTCACTTCGGACCACAGGTTTGGGCAGAAAAGAAACACGGGGTAGAAAGCGAAATGGAAGAGTAGAGAGTGGAAAGGAGAAAAGGTGTCCACTACAGAGAAAACAGTTCTATCAACTAGCAAGTGCTAAGATCTGAAACCGCAACAGGTAAACAAAAAGAAACAACTTTGAAGGGGAAGAGGGCGGGTGGAGAACACGGAAGAAGAAGAAGAAAGGGAAAAGGTGGGGAAGTGCGCCGGCCAGGCTTCTGGAGTCAATTTATCTGGCATCAGCCGGTGTCGAGCTATCAAACTCCGAGCTCCGCTTTGTCCTGGGCAAGAGCGCCCTCACCTTGCTGCTCCCTGCGCAGCGCCCGGCTTCCTCTCTGCTGGCATCTCTACCGCAGCGTTCCGGGAGCGCCTCTCCACCGCGCAGCCAGCACCGCCGCAACCCGGCCGCCCAAATCACGTTTCTACACAACTCCAAAATCTGAGAAAACCACGCTGCCGGGTCCCTGACACAAGGACCTCAAGTCCCGCCATCGTGCTGAAGTCCCCAAGGTGCCAGAAAGGCTAGAAACCTCGGCGAGGGCTCTAAACTCGCTTCGGGCCGAGTCAACCTGTCTCGCGCGCCCGCAGCCACTCTCGGGATACCCTGGCTCTCGAGCTTACACCGCCGTCTCCTAAGTGTGCATTAAGAATCAATTATTAGCCTGAGATCCCAAAGCCGGGAACTGAGATATTCCCAGCAGGGACGAAGTCAAACCCAGAACAACGGTGCTCATTTCCTTACTCCTTCGAATAAGGGAAAGAGAGCTTCCCACCAGCGACTCTACCTGGAGCAACGCCGCTAAAGCCGGCAGGGACCCTCGCCCGACCCAGGCCAAGGAGCTGGGAGCGGAGGGCCAGCTCTGGGGGAGGTGGTCAATGTTGGTGTGAAAATAGGGGGAGTAGGGACATCCCACCAAGAAATAGAAAGTAAGAAAAGGAAAAAGAAAAGAAAACTTTAGAACGAAGCAAGCCCTTGGCTCTCGAACAAAAACCTTTGTCTCAAATAGGGGGAGCAAATACATACAGGTTTGAACCTTAAGTCTCTTTAGTGTCTTCTCGCAGATTCTTTAAGACTCAGAAATCCTTTTCCCACGAAATGAATTACTTTGCACTTTGGAACCTAGTTCAGTCTCCCATTCCCTGGCTCCATATAAATTCTGCTTTCCTCGCCATCCCTTTTAACGATGTCTGTCTGCACCCCTTTTACTTCGGGATCCACTGTGACTCTGCCGCCGAGGGGGAAAAAATCATGCATTCTTTCAGCTGCTTCTGCTGATAGCGCGCCCTCTAAGAAAAAACATTTTTTTTTTTTTAAAGAGTACTTTAGTCCTGGACCTGAAAGTCTCAGTTTGAGCCTTGGTCAAAATCAGCCGGTGGGGCACAGCTCCCCTGCCACCCTCATCCCGGTAACGCACTTTCACTTACCGATCTTGGGGTAAGAGCGCTTCCAGTCCTGAAGTCTTCTTCGGCATCCTTCAGGCAACATCAGGCACAGTCTTGGATGGAGGGGGAAAAAAAAAGATAGAAATTGGAAGGCAGAAAAGAGACTCAAAATATAACACTACATCATATATAGCCTTGAGCCACCTTGGCCTACATCCTTAGGAAAAGGTCCCGGTGAACTGACCGCTGGAGTGGAGGAAAGGTCGGTTTGGGGGCCGAAAACCAAGAGGTGGATTATTTTAACTGCTGGTGGTTGGGGGGTGGGGGAGGGGAGACTCTGGAGGGAGGGTAGAGAAGGGAGAATGATTGGGACGGGAAAAGAAAGCCTTAAAAAAAAGCTCGCAAAAGAAAATCAAGAATCAAGTACTGGGAAAGATAGTGCCTTTGAACTCTTACAGGTTGGAAGCTCTTAGGGAGAATGCAGACGTGTAAGCGCGAAAAGGAGAATCTAGATGACCCCTATTCTTTCTGTATCTCCAGGATCTGACCTCAAGTGGCGGGGGAGGGGGGGCGACAAAGAAGGGCGAATTTTAATTTCAGTTTCACCTACCCTACTTGTTGGAGTGGTCGCGCAGATTTTCATGCTGGAGAGTCCCATCTGTCTGGCAGAAGCTGGAGTAGTGTTGGGGGCAGGTTATCTGGTGAAGTAGGAATGTACAGGAACCCCGCCCTCTAGGCACAGTTACACAACCCCAGCAACCCGTCTCAGCCCCTTCTAAAACCTCTAATGGTCTTCACCTTCAGCCTTTGTCGGCCTATTTCTCAAGCAGGCATTGAGTCCCAAACACAACCAGCCAATTTAGCTATTCATAAAATTAATTTCTCAAAAGCAAAATTACTTCATTGCATACAAGTTCTTCAATGATGTTGTAGAAAACAGACTTTTAAAAACCATATTTATATATTTAGAGCTCTAAATATTTTGGATTTATCCACCTACTTGGGTGAAATAACCACCAATTTAAATATACATAATTAAATCAAACACAAGTCTCATTTTCTTTTTCATCTCCCTCAATTTGATGCGAGTCATGGAAACCACACGAAATCTTCCATAAGCATAGGTATTTGTATTAAATCTTGTTAGTTCTGGACTTCATATTCCCATAATTTTCAATTTTGAAACAAGTTGAAGAAACATTTGGAAGAATCTTCACTGCTCTAGCTTAAGTCACTTTCTCAATGATTTATATATTAATAATTTGTATTAACTTGTAGCAGACAAAATACTTTAAACCTGGAAAGAAATTGCAATTTGAGATGTCAAATAAGTTATGATCACTAAGCACTTTAAGTTCCAAAATCTCAAAAAGACCAACCTTCATCTCACTAAAAACAGTTATAAGTATAAAAGAAGAAAAGCTTCAAAAAGTTTCAAAATGTTCTTCCAGCATAAGTTAATTTTAACTGGCAAAGGTTGAAGACAACAAATATCAACACAATGTTACAACCAATTTGTTGCAAAAAAAATCTATTAAATGCCATGCTAGATTTCTGTGTGTTTTTGAAGATGATAGTTTGAGGGATGATAGGACTCATTGAGATAAATGAAATGTTCACATTGGGCTTCAGGATGCCTTCACTCAAGTTTTCTCTCTGTATATCCCCCTTAGTGTCTAGTATGCAATATTAAACAAACTATTCTTACATCTAATCATATCCGTTGTATGTGTAACTTGGACACATATCCAAGTAGAACTTTTCTACTCCAGTCCTTAGTTCCTAATCAATTCAAAGAAGTCGATTTTACTTTTGATTTCAGAACATTAAATTTGCCACTGGAATTCTAATTTTTCATCATGCAAATAAACAATCAGAAATAATAGTTATTTAATATGGCCAGAAAAAAAATACTTATGGGAGAAATCTGTCTTCTATATGTATGTCCCTTTACCTCAATATGAGTCCAACTGTCTTTGTAGCTTTTGATAGCAAAAGACTATATTTCTTCTGTCCCAGTACATTCTTATTCTACAAATAAAACCCATGGTGAAAGCAAACAATACATCATCACCTTTTTCAGTCTAAACATATGCTTGCCTTTGAGCTGTTTTGGATCACAAATGTGTAATAGGAATTTCCTTTGCCTAACTTCATTCACTTGGATGCTATTACTATTTTTATTATCAGTCATACATTTGGCTTCTAAAACAATTTATTTGTGGAATTTTCTTTCATGCTTCATCCTAAAGAACTGTTAAATTTCAAGAAACTTGGACCTCTGGTGAAACTGCTCTCATCCTAAGAAAATAGAATCTTGTCCAGTCTGCTTAAAGGAGATAATTAAACTAGCTGTCTTGGTCTATTTTAGTTCTTTCCCCATTTGTGTATATTTGGTTCCAGCTCTTTTAATTTTTTCCTGGCCTTTTTCTGTCTTTCTTAGATCTCTCTCTCCTCCTCTCTCTCATTCATTCTTTTGGTAGCAGGGACTTTTTTTTTTTTTTAAGGTTCAAGATCCTCTTTCCCTTTCTTCCCTCTAGCTGTCTCTTCCTCTCTCTCTCCAATCCACAGGCCACCCATTCCCATATTCCAATATTCTATAGTTGTATTTCAAATCTGTTTCAGTCAGCCTGCTTCTAGGTTTGTTTTTTTTTTGTTTTGTTTTTTTCTCCTGACTCTCTAAGTGTTTGCCGATAACATCTTGGGGACAGATTATTTTTCATTGGGCCCTTTGTAAGAAGTAGCCAGCTTATTGCATTACTGCAGAACACATTTCAGACTATACAATTGTAACAAATGAACAACTTGTCCTCCACGGACTCACCACAGGATCCAATTAGTTACTAAACCTTTTAGTTAGGTTTACTAATTATTTTCTGGAGTCACAGCAATTGGATTGCTGAAACAACTCAAGAAAATGTTTTCATTTTGCTTCAGAGTTATAGCTATATGCATATATGTGCATGCATATATATACTGCAAGTTAAAACAAAATTATGACTAAGCAAGAGGACAAATTTCTAGATAAAACTACACAGACATATTTAAAAGGGAATCAAGAAATACCTCTATAATGTAAAAATGAAAGAAAAGGAGAGAGAGGCATTTTACTTCTTCTGAACATCTGGAGCTTTAAATTGTTATAATTTAAAAATAAAATATAAACATTGATCTGCAAGTCATTACAACAGGTGATCACTTCAGCAAAATCTATATTGCAACTTCAGCACATCTTTATTAGAACTCTTTCATTGTGGGTAAACAGCCACAAAAATAAATGCTGACTTAGAAAGTATAAATACAAATATTTAAACAAAAATATTTGCAGCATTCATAGCGCAAATTGTACCTGAACTGAAGGGCTCTGTGTGTCTATATATATTACATATGTGTGCATTATATTCACTTCTATCTAACCATATACATATATTTATTTATAATTTTCCAAGTGCTATAAACAAGATACCTGAAACAAAATATATAAAAAGCATTCTATCAACTGATTTGAAAATAAACACAAGGTAAATAGCTATGCACATAAAATTAAATAATCTTTTTGCTGTATATCTACAGAAACTTAACGATATCAGCTGAAAAGCCTATATTTTGTTTAAAGCTAGCCTTTATTAAATAGCCTGCTCCTTGTGAAATTTTGACTCCACAATGGAAAAAATATCATTTTCATTTGAAAAGTCTCAGTTCAAATGAAAGGAGCAGTTTAAATTTAAGTTGGCTGAAAAAGCCTTTGAATTCCCTAGAACTTTAATGATCTTTTAAAAATTAGTTCTACTTAATAAAAGAGACAAAAGTATCAAGATATATATGAATTTAGCCTATTTTTTTATTTCTGTGTGTTCATAGTAAACATTTTTGTAAGTGACAAACACGGGCATATGACCACAGTATCACAATCAAGAAATTTTAAGACAACATTAACAATCACTCAAATTTATGCGGCATCTGCGCAACACAGGTTACATATTTGCAAGGTTTACCTATAAGTACAATAGGTATTAACATTTCACTACATTTAGAAAAAATAAAAGTGACCTGTTAGTGACCACATACATCAAAATATACACAACACAAACTGAAGGCAATCATTAATTTTGTCCCCTTCCGATTCATTTGAATGGGCAGTGCTGCCAACTGAAACAACTTTCCTTTTTTTTTTTTTTTAAATACTTAGTATACCAAGTGCATTTTCTAGAACCCAATCTTTGGTCTAAAAGTAAACAAAATAAAAAAAAAAACAGCTTTTTAAAGAAAAGGACAAAACAATAAATGGCCAAAATAATTTCTTGGGCACCTCTACTACGAATGCTTCTTAAATACAAATTACAGTTTAACATTTTAAAACTCTCCCCATAATTTAGGTTGTTCTCAAGGTCTGCGTCCACCATAAAGATCCATGATAATTTATAATACTGCACACATGGAAATCTGGCGGCTCTTAAGGATAGACTTGTCAGGTTTGAATGAAAATGGCAAAGCAGTCACTATTTAGATACACATTCTACTATAATTTTGACTTCCAAACCTTATATTCTACAATGTATTCTCCCCACATTGCACCTCGCTGACACTCCACACCTTGTTAGAATAATAAACAACCCTAAAGACTGAACAAACGTACAGAAATGGGGGGGGGGCTTAATAAAAAATACCTGGACTTATTTTTTTAATTATCATTTACAATGCAAATGTGTGTAAAACGTTCACTTACAGTCTGGTCCCAGGGATGTTAATGTATTAAAGGGTTGGAAGAAGACCCCTGATTTTGATGTGTGAAATAATCAGACAGTCCCCCGGACAGTCCCGTGGTGAAACTTGGCAAAGAGGGTCTTAAAGACTCACAGGGCAGGGTCGAGGGGGCCTGCGGAGACGTGGACGAAGACGCGGCCCGGGCGCTCATGGACGTGCTGCTCTGCGAAGTCATTGACGGGTGCGGGACGTGGGGGAAAAAGTAACTGGTCTGGCCCGCGAGCAGGTTGACCGAACAGGGGTTGAGGGAGTAGGTCCCGGAGCAGGGCACCGACAGGCCGCAGGGCACCGAGGCGGCGAGCGCAGCGGCCGTGAGGTGGTGCGTGGCGTAGGGGATCTCCCCGTTGACCAGCCGGTCCACGCTCAGCCCGTTGGCCGTGGAGAAGGAGTGGTTGTTGCCCAGCGAGTTCTGAGTCAACACGGAGCTGTAGGGCATGGGGTGGCTGGGGTAGGCCGACGTGGTGCCGTTGTAACTCAAAGTGCTGCTGGCGCGGGGGTGGTGCAGGGACAGGAAGGGAGACATGGGCCAGTAGAGGGAGCCGGCGCGGTCCATGAAGGTGAGGCCGGTGGAGGTGAGGCGCGCCCCGCGCTTGAAGGCCAGCTTGGCCCGCGACGTGGTGGAGCGGCGCCGCAGCTTGCCCGTGGTGCCGCCGATGAACACGTCGTCGCTCGACGGGTCCAGCATCCAGTAGTTGCCCTTGCCCGGGTCGTCGTAGTGCCGCGGCACCTTCACGAAGCACTTGTTGAGGGACAGGTTGTGGCGGATGGAGTTCTGCCAGCCCTGCTTGTTCTCGCGGTAGTAGGGGAAGTTCTTCATGATGAACTCGTAGATGCCGTTGAGCGTCAGCCGCTTCTCCGGGCTCTGCCGGATGGCCATCATGATGAGCGCGTTGTAGCTGAACGGCGGCTTCTCGTACTTGCCGTTCTTCTTCTCGCCCTCCTTGCCCCCCTCCCCGTCCTTGCCGCCCTCGCCCGCCCCCTTCTTCTCCTCCCCCCCGGCGCCGGCGCCCTTCTCCTTCTCGTCCGGCCCGACGGGCGCCAGCTCCCCAGGGCCGCCGCCCGGCTCGCCCTTGCCGCCCAGCCCGTCCGCTTTGGCCCCGTCCAGGGCGGCGGCCGGGGGCGGCGGTGGCGGCGGCGGCGGCGGCGGGAGCAGCAGCTGCTGTGGGCCCTTGTCGTCGTCGGCGGCCGGGGCGCCCCGCGCCTGGGGCGGCTGCGGCGCCTGGGGCGGCGGCGGCGGCGGCGGCTGCTGCTGCGGCGGCGGCGGTTGCGGGGCGGGCGGCGGCGGGTGGTGATGGTGGTGGTGGTGGTGGTGGTGATGCTGGGGGTGGTGGCTGTTGTGGTGGCCGTGGCTCGCGTGGTGGTTGTCGTTCTGGACCGCCTCTGGCACCAGGCTGTTAATGCTGAACGAGGACTTGGGGATCATTTTCACCTCTTTCCTATCTCCCATGTCCAGCATCACCCAGTCGTCGGGGGGAAACGGCGGCGGCGGCGGCGGCGCGGGAGCCCGGCAGCGGCGCAGCGGGCAGCGGCGACCGGTGGGTGCCGAGCGGGGCGCGGGCGGCGCGGGCGGCGGCGGCGGCACTGAGCGCTCCGGCAGCAGCGCAGTTGGACCGCAGGCTCCGGCGCTGGCAAGTCATGTAGCAAAAGCAGCAACCACCCCTCAGGAGTTAGAAGAAGAAAAAAAAAAAAGGAAAAGAAAAAAAGAAAGAAAGAAGAAGAAAAAAAAAAAAAAAGAAACAACCACCGCCCCGGGGGTGAAGCTCCCTCGCTCCCAACTCTACTTCTCGGTCTCCCCCCCACCCCCCCGCTCCCCCCCCCTGCTGCTTCCTCCTCCTCCTCCTCCTCTCGCAGCAGCAGTCACAGCAGCAGCAGCAGCAGCAGCCCAAAGGGGGGGAGAGCCGGGCGGCGGGCGGGCGCGTCCCGGAGCGGCCGCGGCGAGGCTGGGGAGACAGCGATCGCGGCGGCTATAGCCACAATTAATTTTCCGAGCTACAGGCGCACACTAGGGCTGTAAAAAAATTTTTGGTTTAACCTTTCCTACCGCTGGGCCAATCAGAGCCGGCGGCGTGCGGGAGCGTCTCTCCCGCCGTCGACCAATCGGCGGGCCCGGGCCCACCCACCTCCGCCCCGCCCGTCCGTCCGCCCGCCCGCCCGCCCGCCGGCTCCCGCCCCCTCGGGCGCTCGCCTCCCCCTCTCCGCGGGCTCTGGGCCTCGCGGTCGCGAGGAACCGCGTAGGGATACTCCGGCGGGAGCACGCTGCGCCGCGGTCCTTCTCTGCGCCCCTCCCCGCCCCCCCGACTACCTCCACTCCACCCCTGCCACCCCGCGGGTCGGCTCAACCGAAATCTCCCTCTTAGGGTAGCTCTCTCCCATTTTCGGCTTCCTTCTCACTATATTGAGTCATTTTCGTTTGAGCGTCAATATTTGTCCTTATTGATTAAAGTTTGTATCCAATTTTATTTTTAAAAGCTGGGGCGGTGGTGGCGGTGGCGGCGGCGGCGGAGAGAAGAAGTGGGAGTGCAGGGAGAGGGCAGGAAATGGAGGAGGAAGAGGCGAGGCACTGCTCCGCCGGGTCGGCCTTGCAGGCCCGGCTCCGGCATTTCTGAGCCCGTAGGAAAACCGTGCGTGTCGTAGGTAAAGCTCCTACGAGGCTTCGGAAGGTCGGGGAGGAAAGGCCCACCTCGGGCGAGGAGCGGGTTGGGGGTGGGGGGTGGTGTCCTAAACCAAGAGGGAGGAGGGCCCGGGAGAGGTTTGGAAACGAAGAGATGAGGAGGAAGTGGGCTAGCGAGCGCGGGGCCAAACAGGGGTTACTTACTCGATTCCTGCGGCTCGGGCGGCGGCGAGCCCGGAGCTCGGGCGCCGCCGGGAAGCCGGGCCTGGGGCTCCCGGCGCTGCGGCGGCGGCGGGCGAGGGCGGCTCAGTGGTGGGCGCCTATGATGGCCTTCCGAAATATGGGGTGCTCAGAGAGAAAACAATACCAAACAATCTCAAAATAAACCAGGTAACACATGCTCTGTCTGTGCGTCTCTTCCTTCCCCTTCTCTCCCGCTCCAGACCTTCGTTCACGCTCTGGGCGACTCGGTGCGGTTTTCTCCTCGGCGCTCCAGCGTCTTCTCAGCTTCTAATCCGAATTGGAAGCGAGTAGCCGCGAGCGATCACCCTGGAAATGTTTTCATTTTGCTTGTTGACATTGGAAGGGGAAAAAAAAAATGGGTGGGCGTCTATTTCTTTCCGGTGTTGTTTTTTTTTTTTTTTAAAGCCTTCCTATTTTCACTCCCTCTTTTTCGTTCCGTTTCTCAAATGTTTTTAATTTGTGCGGGCCTTAATCCTGAAATAACCTCATGCTTCAGCCCGCCCTTTCCCATCCTGAATGCTGCTGGAGGGCACTCAGGAGCCTTGGGAACGTGCGTCCCACAATTCCAGCTTCTTGGGCTTTAGGACTGGAAGGTTCGGTTGAGGGTTGAAGTGAGTGGGGAGATTGTGATTCGAGGGCTTTAAAGGGATCCCGTGGCCAGGGGCAGGGCTAAGGCCCAGCATTTCCCAGGGATTGGAATTTGGTGCGGAGCACACTGATCAAAGGCTGTTTCATCCCACATGGGCACAAAACATACCTCATTTTACGGAGGATGAAGCCTGAGAGAAGAGGGAGGTGGAGGAGAAGCATACATGAAAAGCACCTTTACCTCTGCAAGGTAAATAATCATAGAATGTAAACCTTTCTTCACTTTGATAAACTCTCCAATTATCTGACAGATTTGGTTATTTACGAAAACGAAAAAAGCGGTGCCTATTTGTGATGTTAAAAGTTCGGTTCTAATATTAAAAAAATGCGATTGATGAATTCTCAGGTTGACAGCTATTCTACTCTCCCCATCCCACCCCAACTTGAAATTATGAAGAAGAATAAATGCTGAAGGGAATAAGAGACAATTACAAATAGCTAATGATTTTTAAATATGTATCTATGAGGAATGGCAATAAAGGAGCTTTGAACATTAGACTAACCTCAACTATCCATTCACTGTATGTGTGTGAGTTCCCCCATGTCTACATAATTCCTTACTTTAAACTGTATTTACATGTGGGGAAGTTCAGAGGTTCTAGCGATGTCCGTTGATGGTGACAGGGCCCCAAACTCTTGACTTCTAAGCTCCGGATTTCTCACAGAGCCGGGTGAGCTAATGGGTTTTGCGGGCCCGGCTGGAGAGATCTGTGGGCCTTCCTCTTTCGGCTCACTTTTCCTCCTCCCACCCTTCTCCCCGCCCCAAGCCTGTTATTCCTACTTTTCCTCAACTCGCATTCCTGCCTCCTCCCCTCTTCCCCCCTCCTTCCCCCTCACTCCCCCCACCCCTCAGCTCCCTCTATTCCTCTCCCTCACTCCATTCCTCCACCTACTCCTCCCCGTTCCAACCCCCCCCCGCCCCCCGCAAAGCCCCCTCCTCATCACCACTTATAATGGCACACAAGGGCTCCCTCTGAGGTGGACGGCCCGGTACGTTTTCGTAGTCGGTCTAGCGTGAAATGATTCGGTGTAACCGGATTCTTGGGAAAGGACAGGTTACGTAAACATTTACTGATGTGGAGTAACTATACTATTTGTACTCTGATATGCAGGAAGGAAAGTGTTGATTAACACAGAAGAAAAAAAAAGCGAAATTAGCTGATTGCATGCTCATAAGTGCAAGCTGTCATTGAACTGCTTTTAAAATAGACACAGCTGGGTGTTTGTGTTGAAAAATTTCTTGTGTTTTTGCTAATACTGAAATAAGCATGATTTTGTATACCAAACATTTTCAGATCATTAAAATTTGTAATCTGTGCTGGTTTTAAACACAAAGAAAAGAAACAGAATCATTTCGATGTAAAATTTGCTGATATTATATTAACTCAATCAGGTCTGTACAAATTGTGCATTGTGCCTCCTAAAATCTGTTTGATCAATTTAATACACAAAGTGCCAAACGTGGGTATTGTTTGTTAACATTGGACATTTTATTCAAATCTGAGCTCAGCAGCAAACTGGAGGAGCATTCCTTGAATATAACACTAGCACTGACTGATGAATTTTTAATGTTTTAAGGTGCTTCTTAGGTCAAAGCTGAGTGTTCATTGTTTTGTAATCCTGCATAAAATTTTAGCAGGTGAAAAGAAGTTTTTCTTCTGTTTACTTTCAAATAGCAAAAAGTGGGGTCTGCTAATGAGAGCCGGATTAATCTGATTTTATGTGCCAGAAGCATATATTGACTGGGAAAATGTTTTGCATGCAGATTTAAAATGTGTTATATTATTTCAAGGGTTGCATTGATGCAAGTCTTAAAATATTTGTGGTAGGAATAAATAGATTATAGTTTAACATAATCATATTAAAGATATATTCTTCCTAATGACAAAGGTTATTTGCAGTGGGGGGGGTGAGCTTGAATTCCTTCTAATAATTAGACTTTATGATGAGATAGAATGATATATATATGTACATCTATATTATATATATGGGTTTGTGCAACAAAACATGCACTGTTTACTCAGCAGCCCACATTTGTCTCAGCAATGGCTTCTTTTTAGAACTGCTACTAGATGAAATGGAGGGGGAGGGGGTTCTTGGACAGAGTATTGTTCAAGTTGAAAGTCCCTGGATAGAGCTTTGTATTTCCTACCGGCCAATTTGGGTGCAAATTGGATTTGAAGGACTGCCCACATCCACCTCTCAGGCCTCTTTCCTCAACACAGGAGACCCTAACTCTGTCAGACCCCACCTCGTTCAGTCTCTCTGATACCTTCAGAAGACAGAAGGCATCTGGTGGTCTCAGATCTGAAAAAAAAATTCTCTATCACTTTAATATTGTATCATCAGCAGCTTAATCTTGAGCTCTCATACACATGGATCTATAAATGTACAGTGTTAACGTCAAAGCCTAAGTTAGAGCAAATGTAATTTTCTGGCATATACAGTGGTAAACTTCTCCTCTGTCTGTCCCCCATCCCCATCCCCCTAAATGAGGACAGGCCTTGTAAAGAGTGAGCAGACAAGACAAGAGTGAGTGGAAGAATTCCTTGGGAAATGAATTAGATTATTCCATCTCTAGTTTTAATTAAATAGCCAAGGCTCCACGGCCAACTTGCAGGGAGCAGCACATTTGGTTTTTCCATTTGGTGGGGTTACCTTGAGTCTTCCTTAGGGCCTGTTTCCTGCTTTGGTCGGTGCTTTGCTTCTTTTCTCCTTGTTACCTGCTGGTTAAAGGAGGGCTAGCCATCTTTGCCTAAAATCCACCCTGCTCTGGGCTCCCTGGATAGGGTGTCCTTGGAGCAGCGCCCAGTGCCAAGCTCTGGATAAAGCTCTCTTCCTGCAGATGCAAGGGGAGTCTGGCCGGGTGACGTTTGGGAGTGAGCATAACCCTTACGGAGGCATCCAGGTATTTCCAGAGATCCCGTGACTATTGAGGTCTGCTCTCGCTCAAGCCAACTCGTCCGTAATCCCTTCCTAACAGCAGGTAATGGTGCTAACATTTAGTGATTATAAGTTACTCTTTAGCGTGTTGTATTCTTGTTCTGTGGGTTTTGGTTACAGGTTATACGATTAGGTTTGCGAGAACAGTAGTGAACTAAACTTCTCAGTGAGAGGTCTTCACACCAGGGAAGTGTTACTTTTCTGCAGCAGCCCTGCCTCATCACTCATTAGGGAGCTGCAGGTTGTCAAGCGGCTGCTCTTAGAGCGCGCGCACCCTGAATATCCCCAGGGGCGCGCACATGTGCGCGCGCCCATACGCGCGCGTGTACAACACACACACACTCCCCTCACTAAAACTAAATTAAGAAGCCGATGATTAAGACAAGCGTCTACTAGGCCTGTCATTTCAGCATCCTTCCATCATAACATTGTGGCACCGGCAATTTTGCTTGAGAACCTCGAGAAAAAAAAAATCCATGGGAGAGCCTCGTATTTGAGCGTCGAAATGCTTAACTTGTAAAATCCTAGGGAAACACTTAGGAAGCGAAGCAAGAAAGTCCAAAGTTAAAAAAATTAAAAAGAAGAGAAGCAAGAGGAGGTCTGGATAGAGACCCTGGGACTCCCCAGGCAGGTTTCTGTGACTCTGCCAGAGAGGTTCCATGCTCTCTGAAGGCAAGCACGTACTCATCCAAAGGAATCATCTTAGGACCTGCAATAAAATACACTCCAGAGAAGTTTCTTCCCATTGCTAACCCTGCAGACAGCCAGGTATGGAGAAATCCATAAGGAAATATCATCATCCTAACGTCAAAGGACCTTGAAAAAGTCTCTCTGAACAACCTTTCAGTGGAACACTGCACAGATCTTTTAAATATAAAATGCCCACTAGCCCTTTACTTGTTTCCTGTTATTTGCCAGCGTGCTTGGGATCTCTGATCATGGACAACTTGCAGAGGGAGTTGAGTCCTGCTAGTGTTAAGAGCAGGCCTGTTCCATTTTTTTGACCTGATCCAATTGGGAGAATAAGTCCCACACCTTTTGGGCAATCGTGCCCTGAGAGGCCAGTTTCTTTTTTTTTCTTCTAGTTGCCCTAGGAAGAGACACAGCCCATCCTTCAGAGGGGTCAGGAAATGCAAAAGGCAAAGACAAAGAGTTGGAGGGGTGACGGTAAGCGGGAATGACAGAAGCTAGTGCTGGGTCCTTAGCTTTAACCCTTGAGTCTATCTGAAAAGGGAGGAAGTGAGAGTTGGCCAAAGTCAGCACACAAGACAATGCTACCTTCGATTTTCCATCAGTAGGACACTGAAGCGGGGGGGGGGGGCGGGGGGGCGGAAATGACTTCATAAACATATATCAGAACTTACAGGCCTCAAAATGCTGAGCTTCTGGACTTCCAGCTCCTTACTGTCTCCTCACTGTTCTCTTTAATTAGTTGGAGCTTCATTTTGATTTCCCATAGGAGACCAAATAATCTACTTTGGGAAATGCTAACGGTACTCTTCAGAGAATGTGGGGCATCGAGTCTCCTTTTTTCTGAAGCACCGTTCCAAAAGGTCCCCCAAAACTCCAGTCGTTGAGAGAAAAGATGAAAAGATGCGGCTTAGTGGCAGCTATTAGGACGGTCGGCTCCAAACCAGTCACTCTAAATAGTTAAAAAGTACACGAAGAGCACCGAACAATACAGAAGATTGATGAGTATGTTTTAGACAATGCTCGCACCCACTGATGGCTTGTGCAGGAATGACGAGGGAGAAAACTGCCTGCATTGGGGTGAGCAGGCCAGGAGGCACGCGGAGACCCCGCCACCCCCGAAGTCCCCCTTCGCATTTGAAAAGTCATATGAGACAAAGAACACTATTTACTAATCAAACACATCCGCTTCCTTTCTGAAAACCCAGGTGGACAAACCCATGAGCCAGTTTTTACTGCTTGTCATACCCACCTGCCTTCCTCACTCTCGAGCTGCAGTTCCTGTAGGTCTTCCCCTCCCCCTCCAGCTCGAAGCAGTGGAAAATATGTTGGAGCAACGTTTCGCAAAAAGTCCCGATCTTCTCCCTCCCTCGCTAACCCCTGGAGGTTGTAACGGCCACCGTTCCGGCGAGGAGCAAAGCGGAATACTGGCTCCCCGGCCCTGCGCGCCGCTCCTCCCCGCCCGCACCCGCGCGCCTGCCCCGCGCTCCTTTGTCGCCCGCGCCTGCCGAGCGCAATTCTCCTAGAAGACTTGCTTTTAGGTTTCATTTCTGGATTTTCCCCTCTTAGAGTTACCTTTTCAGCCCAGATGTCTCGTGTTTGCACATCATGCTGGAAGCAGGCATACAGATCAATATTTTTGGGCTAAGAGGTCATCTGCCACAGTGAAGGCGGAAAAAAAAAAATAGAGCCCAGTTAAAGGTTTTCAACTTACTATTTGTATAAAGCACAGCTCAGAGTGAAAAGACGGGGGTGTGTGCAGGTGAAGTTAACTTGAATATTCAGTTACATGGAAGGGGTGATGGGGAGAGCAGTTATAACCCTATTTCTCTCCGGCCCTTTCGAAGGAGCCGAAGGCAGGGAGGAGAGGAGCGGCCAGGGTAAGCCAGATGCAGGATAGCGTCAGGAGCAAGTGACCGTTATCATGTGCAAACAAAACAACTCCACTACCGGTTCAGAATCTACAAAAAAGGTAGTGGTGGTGATGGGAGGGAGGTCACTTTTATTTTAAAAACAATCCTAGATAGGTTCTTGTTTAGTATCTTCCTTCTAGGCTTGTCCTAAGCACTCAGGAGAGAAAGTACCGGTTCAAGAAGAAAGCCGGGTCGGCAAGTTTGGCTCCCGAGCGTGTGAACTATGAATCACCGCGGTGAAGATCTTTTCCTTTTTTTTTTTCTCACCCTTTTCTTTTCTCTTGGAGCGTGAACTTGTTAGATAAGATAGATGAGGCCACAGGGAAATGGGATCGCTGAGAAAGCCCGGGTCCTTGGAGAGCAGCCTTGAGGCTGGCAGGAGGCGGCCGAGCGCCGCCTTGGACAGAGCTGAGGGGCGCGGGGCTCTCTCCGGAGCGGTCCCAACTCAAGTCCCCGCAGCCGCCCGCGGGAGGCACCCCGCGCTGTGATTGTCGCCTAGGCAGCCTATCCTTTGGCCTTAGAGGAAACACCCCAGAAGACGAAAAGCCCCTAGCTGAGCTGAGTATCTGCTTTCCGGCTTGGAACACTGAACGCGGCCCGCAGGTTTTCTTAGAAATCCGAAGTCCGGACCACAAAGCAATCGGAGGGTGGGAGATACTAGATTTTAAAGAAATCTGGAGTCACGCGTGAACACTGTTTTCCCCATTGATTAGAAGTGGTTCTCTTTTCCTATTTATGTATACTCCACATGCTATTGATTACACACGGCGATTTACTTGAAGAAATGCTTAGAGTATCTTTAGCACATGCTCCTCTCTGTCTTTGTCCCTCTCAAAGATCTCAGCTGATAGTGTGGCTGGTTGGGATCAATTAGCACTGGATTTTGCCCGGGGATTGCTCCCCAGGGCGGACAAATGGAGCCAACTCATCTCCAGCGACTTTTTTTTTTCTCCCACGTGTGCATCCACGCCAGAGCTTTAGAAGCAGTTCAAAATCCCCAGCCTAGGTTTCACTTGATTTTGTTGTTATTGTTATTGATAAATATTGGGTCATACACAGCCACTTGTCAGAGTCTTTGGCTCCGACTGGCATTTGCAGCTCCTAGAGGGGCGTTTGAGTTGTGTTCTAGGAACTGGAGAGATTTGTTGGGAAAAGCATTGCATAGTCTCTGCTCTTTTAGTTGCAGCCATGGTCCCTTAAAATCCTACTCTTTCCTGTCTACTGTTACGTTTATTCATTTATTTGTTTAGATATGTGAACGCTGGGTATATGTGTCACCCTCCCCCCACCCTGTATCTTCCAACTGAAATTATCTTTAAAACACAAAACTATTGATCTCAGTTTTCTAAAGTATACCTGAAACTAAAAAGAACATAGGCGAATAGACAGACAATTGTTGTAATTGCTGGGGGATGGTTGGGTAGGTAGGACGTTTGGGGGTTGTGTAATTGGAGTGATATATACAGTTTATCTTTCCACGGCGCTGTATGTACTCTTTCCCTTGATACTTATTGCACACGGACTGAGCCCATGGTCGGCTTGTCTTGGCATGTTTGAAGCCCCAGACACCCAACAGTATCATTACAGGAAAGAGACAAAACCCCGAAGACTAGAGGCAGGGAGGCGTCTAGCTCGAGGTGAATGGAGAGTTTGTCTTGGCATTGGACTTTTCGGGTAAGCGCGCACCCACTGGCTCAGACAGCCTGGCAGCGCAGAGTTCAGGTCTTCCCTGCGTCGAAGTTCAGGGAGGGGGGGTGGGAAAAGAAACAGCTGATTTTCGACATTTCAAAGGGACTCTTTCTATTTATCAGTGTTACCGAAGTGTACGTTACTGGAGAAAAAACAAAACAAGCATAGAGCTGCAATTTTCAAGAAAATAGGATCTCCAAATATAAAAATAAAAAAGTAGCAGATAAGATGTATAATTCAATCAAATTACACAAAATTGCTTGAAAATCCAGAACAGTAGCGATCCATTATGCCTCTGTTTTATTAGTGACAAGTACAATTACTCTAAAATAAAGAACACTGGTGAATATATAATTGGCTGTAATCATGTTAGTGTTTGAATAAAAATGACGGGAACATTTAACACTTTGACAACAAAATGTTCAGAAATAACTTATTTATTCAAACAGTTTTTATTTTCCACCAAGTGAAGGAGAAACACAGTTTGCTTAGAAAAATCAATGACTTTTCCCTGCAATAAATAAATATCCAAAAGGGGGGAAAAACAGCCCCACACCTCTATATTATTACTATTATTATTTTTAACCAGCAAGAAGCTCAATCCTGTGTTTGGAGTCAGCACCGCCTAACTGTTGTTGGGTACCAACGGCCGCCACCTAGAGGAAGAGCTATGCAGTTCAGCCAACGCCAACGCGTTTTCCGGCGGTGACCTCGGGAATCAAAGTTAATATTCCTTTGCAAATTGCTCTCCAAACTAACTCCCCCCTCCCCCACCCCTCAGTCCCCTTCCGCCCTACAACATCGTCATAATATTTTCTTAGTAATTGCTCTGTGCAATTGACGGAAGCGCCTAGTATCTCTGGCAGCGCGGTCCTCTTCCAGCAAAGCGCCAGAGCGCGCCGGGGAAGCAGGTCAGGGAATATTGGGGTCTGGAGAGAGAATCCACTTTTGACCAAAGTTCGTCCAGAGCAGCCTGAATTCAGGTCTCAAAAGGCAATAGTCGATGCCGGAACCCCACATTCCAGTGTTTTTAAAGGGCTTTCTTAGGGAAATTACACAGCCCGGACCCGGGTCCCCCAGTCTGCCAGTTGTTCACCGCGGGGCCTTTACCCCCGAATTCTTCCCGGGCCTCATCACGCCCCTCCCCGCCGCAGACGCGGAGTTGTGTGGCCCGGGTTCTTCTCTACTCGAACCCTCAAGCCCAGAGAATCTCTTGATTTTCCTAAATGGGTTGTTTGAAGTTCTGAGGTAAAGGTGTTGGGGAAAGCCATCTTTGGAGGGGTCACCCACGTGGCCCGGGAAGGCCGAACTACGAGAAATCCCAGGTCTTTGCACTGAATCCTGGAGTTTAGAGAAAGGTCCACATTTTGCAGGGTAATTTGAGACTGGACCCCGAAGGGACCAAGGACGTTTTCGGATTTTAGTTTTGGTAGCTCCTATCTATCGGCCGGCTCATCGCACAGAGAAAGCCAACCTTACATACGGATCTTGCCTGCTGCTCTCGAGCAGATCTTGGGGAAAGGAGATGCTAAACGGGGGCTTAGATGCCTAGCGAGGGGCTAGGAAAATAGAAGTTAGGGGGGTGCCCTGCTTGGTAGCGAGGAGCGAGCTGTCCGCAGCCGCGCGCTGACCCTGCATGCGTTTCTACCCGCCCCATCCGTCCAAAGTTTTGTTTTGCTTTTCTTTATGTACCTGGAACATTGTTTAAGCTGAAAGTTTGCTAGAAAGCCGAGGAAAAAACAAGCTGAATTCCTATGGAGCAAATAAAAACCCCAAACCAAAACCCTACCCTGATAAATAATTGGACTTTAATTTGGTTTCATTCCTCAAGTTTTCCCTTCCCTTTCTTCCTCCCCTCTTTGCTTTCCTTTCCCAATTTCTCACCTTCCCCATGCCTATCTTTATTTCTGTCTCTACAACCTATCCAAATAGTGTGACAGAAAAGACGCAGCGCGAGGTGGGTGGAGGTGACCATTTCTGTGCTGAGTTTCTCAGAACCTCCCTGCTTGTCAGTTCTCAGCCCCGACGCTGCCGGAGTTTAAAGGAGACACCCCAGAGACAACCTCAGAACCATGGACCTCTTTTTTATACTGCAGAAAGTATTTTCTAAATAGTCGAAATAAAGATACAGCTATATATCTCCTAAAACGGATGGCCCAGTACATGGCCTCCCCGGTGGTGTGAGGCACGCCCCAAACCCTAAGAACTTAAGTCCCCAGACTCTTTTCGTTTTTATATCAAACTAGCGCTTCCACTCTCAACTCCCAGGTCTATCATTCCTTTCCCGCATTATATTAACAGGCGATGTTAGCCTTCCCCTACGTGTTTAGGCTGCTAATGCAGTCCACTTAACGCAACAAAAATGCTCATCTGTGGAGATTTTCCCAAGGCTAGCCGCGATGCTGGCTCCTTCTCTTTTCAGGGCACGTCCATTCCTCCCCCCACTCTTCTTTACTTGAGGTGGGAACTGAGAAGGGGGTCCAACCACTGTGTGCGAGGGTGGGAGAGCTCCCCTTCCCCTATCTCCTGCCTGCCAATACACCCGAGGGATAGTGAATTTTTGATTTTCTCTTAGGAGCCGAAGAATCTGGAAGCTTCAGCAGTGGCACTTGGTTGCCTCTTTGGTTAACTTGCCTTCCTCTTTCTTCTCACCTCAGTGTGTGAAAGCAGTTCAGGATTGCTCACAGCCTCCTCTGCTTCCTTCTTAGCTCCTGCCTTCTGAAGAGAACTCTGCTGGCTTTCTTTTCTGTTTTGGCAGGAAAGCTGGGTTGGAGATGCTCTATGTATCAGATTGTTTATGTGTTGTGAACGCTTGTCTAGTTTTTAATAACTTTATGGAGACAGTAGTGGGCTTGCTGGCATTGCCTCCCCCAACCTCTCTTTGGAGGAGACTGCCCTGAGGACGGAATCACCTGAGCTTAGCTGATGGCCTTTTGTCAGGTTATCTTACTTCTTAAAGTCTGGCCTGAGAAAGTCCTGTGTCCTCAGGATTCGTATATATCCAGTTTTCAAGGAGAAGGACATTAGACAGAAAGAAAAATTAAGTTGACTTAATATATAATAAGTATTTTTTCAGTTTTGGTTTAAAAGATGATTACTTTTATTGCTCCCATTTAAAATGTTTTAGTTTTTTTTTTTTAAACCTAAAAAATATAGATGTTAGAACAGAGCTTTCTAGCTCTGGCTCTACCATGCTCTTCTTATGGCTCCTTAGCAAGTTACTTCACCTTTATAATTTTTTTTCTTCATCTGAAACATAAGTGATCTGCATTCATTAATATAGAAGATATCATCCACTCACCAAAATCGCAAAAGCAGTTAAAAACAATTTCCCAAACCCCAAGAAACTTTTTTTTGAAGAGGTTAAAAAAATCTTATTCAAACAGCAGCAGCGACATCTAGTGACCATACTGCTCAATAGTAACTGTGGAAAGTTTACCGAGGAGTGGGTTTTCTGAGTGAGATATCTCGTTTTTCTAATAAATCTTAATTGTCTGGCAAACTACTCTTTTGTATTCAAAGAGATCTTATGGAGTACAGTTTATGGCAATGAGAAAAAGAAAGATGCTTACCAACCTCAAGTGTGCATATACGACAGTTAAAAATGATTAGAACATTCTTCTAATGTTTTAAATTCCATGTCAAGAGGCTGTTGTTGTTGTTCAGTCACTCAGTCATGTCTGACTCTTTGCAGTCCCATGGACTATATAGCACACCGGGCTTCCCTGTCCTTCACTATCTCCTGGAATTTGCTCAAACTCAGGTCCACTGAGTTGGTGATGCCATCCAACCATCTCATCCTCTGTTGCCCTCTTCTCCTCCTGCCCTCAATCTTTCTCAGCATCAGAGTCTTTTCCAGTGAGTTGGCTTTTCTCATCAGGTGGCCAAAGTATTGGAGTTTCAGCTTCAGCATCAGTCCTTCCAATGAATATTCAGGACTGATTGCCTTTAGGATGGACTTTTGATCTCCTTGCTATCCAAGGGACTCTCAAGAGTCTTCTCCAGCACCACAGTCCAAAAGCATCAATTCTTCGGCACTCAGCCTTCTTTATGATCCAACTCTCACATCTGTACATGACTACTAGAAAAGTCATAGCTTTGATTTTCAAAAGCCAAAGCTTTGAAGCTTTGTCAGCAAAGTAACATCTTTGCTTTTTAATACTCTGTCTAGGTTTGTCATAGCTTTTCTTTGAAGAAGCAACTGTCTTTTAATTTCAAAAGACTAGTTCTAAAAAATAGTTTTGTGGATTGTGCTTTATTTAGCTAAGTTTCCAAATTAAAATCAATTGTATTACTGCACAAATACTTAACAAAATTGGAAAAAGTTAGAAATTTCCAAGATTTCCTTCCATTTGGATCAACAATTTAGATGATTTCAGATTGCTGTCTAGTCAATATCATGGAACAAACTAAAAATAACTCACTCCTGTAAGTCACCACATTTATATACTCTGTGTATATCACCTTGCTCGAAATATTTTTAAATGCAAAGAAATGGGATTCCCATTACTAGATAGTCTTCATCTCTTTTTTTTATCAAGGATTATCTGGGCACAGATGAAGTTTTAGTAATGGCAGAGAGACTGCATAGCCTAAGACATTTCAGAGTAACTATGTTAGCATTTTCTTGGCATCTCAAGATGTAGACAGAGGTAAAGAATTCATCTTATTCCCTGTGACCTTATAAGTGGCCATGTGTGTGGGCATAGTTTGTTCATGCACTCGGTGAAGTGTGTGTTTCAATTCCTAATAGCAAAGCAGATGATGACTGCTGGAATGTATGGATCCATGTTTTATAACTTTAAAGGAAGCCAACTTTGTTTATTATATTTTACTTTTGACCAGTATGCAGGAGACCTGGGTTCTATCCCTGGGTCGGGAAGATCCCCTGGAGAAGGCAACCCACTCTAATATTCTTGCCTGGAGAATCCCATGGATGGAGGAGCCTGGTGGGCTACAATCCACGGGGTCGCAAAGAGTCAGACACGACTGAGCGACTTCACTTCACTTCTGCGCTTTTACAATGTAATTTCACCACTGATTGACTTACTAGATATTTTAACCAGGTAGTATTCTAGTGTAATAAGACAACTAGACACATAATTAACCCCAGAGAGAACTTAAACTAGTCACACCACTTTTTTTAATTAATAAATTTATTTTTAATTGTGTTGGGTCTTAGTTGCTGCACATTGGCTTCCTCTAGTTGTGGTGAGTGGGAGCTACCCTTTGTTGTGGTGTACGGGTTTCTCATTATGATATCTTCTCTTGTTGCAGAGCACAGGCTCTAGAGCACGGGCTTGGTAATCGTTGCACGTGGGCTTAGTTGCTCTGCAACATGTGGAATCTTCCTCGACCAGGGAATGAACTCGTCGTGTCCCATGCATTGGCTGGTGGATTCTTATACATTGTACCACCAGGGAAGTCCCATGCCACTTTTTTGACCTTAGCTTCCTTAATTACAAAATGAGGAGGTTGAACACCCCATGTCCCTTATTGCTCAAAACAACTGTAAATCAATAACTCTCCAATCCTCATTTGCCAGGACCCTCTTTGGGTGACTCTGTGGTCATCTGTGACTTTTCAGTATAGATTCTGAATTCTCCAGTTAGGCATCTTGTCAGAAATTGCGATTAAAGGAACTGAGGAATCCTAATTCTTCATGTCCTGCCCATCTCCCCCTTTGTCTGATTTTTATAAATGGCAAAAATCTTAGACTTTCCAGTCAACATTTACCAATTCGTTGGCATTCACTCAGCCCTCTGCTGTCCATCCAGAAAAATCACAGTGTGGGAATGGAACAACTGAACACAAAGCTGGGGCAGCTGTATTTGAGTTTATCTAACATGTTCCCATATCCTCATGGTAATGATTATTTATTATTATTATTAACCAGAGCCAAAGTATTTTGGCTGCAAGCAGCCTACATTTCCTTCCCGTTTCTGTGGCCCTATGAATACATTTCTTCCAGAGATGGCAGTAAAATGCCTCCCATTTCTATCTGGCTTAAAATATCATCACACATACTTCTCAAGGAGAAGACTATTCACAGGAGGCACATATTACCCTATGATGCAAACATGGTGGTGGTGATTTCGTCACTAAGTCATGTCCAACACTTGTGACCCTATGGACGGTAGCCCACCAAGCTCCTCTGTCCATGGGATTTTCCAGGCAAGAATACTGGAGTGGGTTGCCATTTCCTTATCCAGATGCAAATATGCTCAACATTTAATATAGGCTCCAGGGAGGCTCAAGACACATATGAGGAGAATCAAAACTATACTGACCTAGATTGACAGAAGGAACAGGTTCATCATAAAGAAAATTCTGAATCTCTCAAGGGCTTATTTTAAAGATGCTTTTTGCTCTCTCTTTTCTCATCTCTCTAGATGTCCTCCTGCTCTTCATACAACTCAAACTGGTATTAAAAATATTGGTATAAAATTAGCAAGGCATATTTTCTTCTGTGAATTCCTCTCAGATTCAAGAGACGGGTATTATTTTACTTTAGAAGTGAGAAAACTGGCCTAAAGAGACTAAATTACTCACCTGATCTCATACCTCTAGGAAGACCCAGAGCAGCAGCATGAATTCTGGCCTCGACTAGGTTGCATTGTACTGTGGGTGGTCCTCAGGGTTGAGGTCCTCACACTGGGAACCAGGGTTACTGACTGGCCTGCTGATGTTCCTTAGGCCTCACTAAGATTCTACCAGATATATTTGAGAAGTCTCAACTTTTAGGGGATTCTTGGGACCTTGCACCATGATGGAATCTGTGCTTGCTACTCTTTACTCATGTATGATTTTCTCCTCTTAATGCTAACAATTTTATATTATCTATATTATTTATATTTTCTTCTTGAGGGATAATCTTTGTAAAAAGATAGCAAAAATAATGTAAAAATATAATATTTATATTTTCTACAGGAGGGACAATCAATGCAAAATGATTATACTCAAAACATGTTTGTTAACAACTTAGGATCCTAGATTTTGGAATTGAAACAGATGGAAGACATCCTCTGATTCAGCAGCTCTGGAGAGAGATCACTATCTTAATCAGTGGCTCTTGGGATCTGTGCTGAGTCCCTGTTTGGATTATTCTGAGTGTTCTGGCCTTGTTTCTTGCCCATCTCCCTTCCTTCTTGGCTTCATACATTAATGTATTTGGGAATTCCATTCTTGCTGGCTACCCTGTGGGATGGCTTTCCAAATGGGCTCCCTCTTCAGTAGCAGGCTGTAGATCTGGCGAAGGACCCTGCTCTCAACTGGGAGCTGTTTTCTTCCTCTTAAATGTTATTTTGTCTGAAGTAGCTCTCTGCTGCCCTCCACTGGCATTCAGCCACTAGAGCTAGCAAGCCTTCTGCTTCTCCACTAACACTGCATCTAACTCTCCACAGGAGTTACCAGAGTATTACTAACCACAGGAAGCCCAGGACTGTATGTAGTTTTTATAGCATGAAACATAGGACCCAGGCCCCTTCGTGTCCACTTATACTTCATGTTCTCGCTTTCTGAGAATGAATTTGCTGATGGACTGTGTTTGAGTATCTGACTTATACTAATTTCAAGTATTTGTGCTGGAGTATTTGGAAGGGATTACTTGAAAGCGTAAAACTTCTATTTAATTACCAAGCTGAAATACACTTCAATGTATTGAAATGTATTGAAATACACTTCAAATGATACTTGGCCTCAAATTTCTGAGCGTGCTGTACTTACTTAGTCTTAAGTAATATTAAGCAATTTTATCTTATTGCTATAAAGATATAGTGAATTGTATGAAATCCCTAAATTATATGTACGGTTTACATTTATTCAACAATTATGTATTAGACATATGCTATGTGCCAGACACTCTTCTTGGTGCTGAGAATACAGTGCTGGATAAAGGAGATGCAAACTATAAAAATACCTTCTGCCTTTATCAAGCTTGTTTACTAGTTGAGAAAGATAACTATTGAATGAATTAATAAGCAAAATGCCCTTTGAGGGAATATGACACTACCATATCTAATAATTCCTGCCAGCAAAACATTTCAGGGATTCCATGCTTTTAAGACTATCAGTATTAAGATTGAGAGTCATAACCAAAGTTAGATAGGGACTTTTGCTACAAATATTTAATGTGTTATTCCTTTCATAAATTTATTATAAACTGAGTATGGGTCTATTAAAGCAATTGATGCATATGAATGTATGAATCCTTCAGCTGCAAAGATGTTTCATCTTTTTATTCTTTCACAATCTTCTCTTTTGTTAGAATGTCTGATGTTTGCCACTTTGTCACCCCCTGTAAGAGCTATCATGGAAGCCCCTGCTATTGCTGCTTTGATTATGGGATCTATTACTCTTTCCTTTCCCCCTTTTTTTAAAATTACGTTCTCTTTCTATGTTTTTTGCTTAGATGCACTCTAGATACACTCTAACACTCTAGATACACTGCAGATACACTCTATCTAACTCACAGATACACTCTAACAGAGGCTTGCATGCGTGCTAAGTTGCTTCCATTGGTTCTGACTCTGTGTGAAACTATAGATGGCAGCCTTCCAGGTTCCTCTGTCCCTGGGATTCTCCAGGCAAGAATTCTGGAGTGGGTTGCCATACCCTCCACTGGGGGATCTTCCTGACCCAGGGATTGAACCTGCGTCTCTTATATCTACCTGCATTGGCAGATGGGTTCTTTACAACTAGTGCCATTTGGGAAGCCCAGTCTAACAGATATCACTGGCAAAATGGAATAAGTTTTTCCTTTCTAATGTGGAAGGACCAATCAATCATAAATAAATAGATATAGTTATTTGGTCTTCTGTAATATACCAGGTCTTTTTGAAATGAATATCTGTCCCAAGTTAAACATAGATGGTTTGGGGAAAACAAAAGTAGTATTGATATTAATTACAGGTACAACTTTAAAAAAAATTCTATATTGGTTGAAGAGGTCTTCCAAGTGTGATGTCAGGGACTGAGGGTCACAACAAGCTGCTTGTCCTTCCTCAGGAATAATGCAATTGCCTTCACCCAGGTTCTGAGCCATCCACCAGAGATATTTAAAGTACTTGTCAGAAAAGTAGCTTCTAGATCATGGCATCCGGTCCCATCACTTCATGGCAAATAGTTGGGGAAACAGTGGCTGACTTTATTTTTCTGGGCTCCAAAATCACTGCAGATGGTGATTGCAGCCATGAAATTAAAAGACGCTTACTCCTTGGAAGGAAAGTTATGACCAACCTAGACAGCATATTAAAAAACAGAGACATTACTTTGTCAACAAAGGTCCATCTAGTCAAGGCTATGGTTTTTCCCGTGGTCATGTATGGATGTGAGAGTTAGACTGTGAAGAAAGCTGATCGCCGAAGAATTGATGCTTTTGAACTGTGGTGCTGGAGAAGACTCTTAAGAGTCCCTTGGACTGCGAGGAGATTCAACCAGTCCATCCTAAAGATCAGTCCTGAGTTTTCATTGGAAGGACTGATGTTGAAGCTGAAACTCCAGTACTTTGGCCAACTGATGTGAAGAGCTGACTCACTTGAAAAGACCCTCATGCTGGGAAAGACTGTAGGCAGGAAGAGAAGGGGATGACAGAGGATGAGATGGTTGGATGGCATCACTGACTCCATGGACGTTTGGGTGGACTCTGGGAGTTGGTGATGGACAGGGAGGCCTGCGTGCTGCAGTTCATGGGGTCACAAAGAGTCGGACTTGACTGAGCAACTGAAATGAACTGAAACCATCTCAGTCAAGTAGAAAGTTAGATAGTTTCATTCCCTTATTTTTGAGTGAGCTTAACTGTCTAGCTTCAGGGTCTTAGATAGAGCTGACACATATCCAATGTCTTTGGCCATCGGTTCAATAATTGCTTTACACATCATTGATGGCTAACTTGAAATGTTGTGCGTGCAACACATTTATACTGTTGCCTGGGTACCTTCCTTGTACAAACTCTGAAACAATACATTTGTATATGTCTTCTCTATCCTTTGCACTGCAAACCAGTTGTTGGTCAAGTTAAGTGGTTTGTTGATTTTTGAGAGAAGAGTTCTGAACTTAGGAAATGCTCTTAAATTTTAGAGGTTTTGGCAGTTTGGAGATTTACAAAATCAAGGTTTTGCATTATTGATTTGAGGTGATCAAATGGAAGAGGTGAAGGGTTGGAAAGTTTAATTAAATTGGACACATTGCAAAGTGAACCATTATTTAAAATACTGTAAAGAAAGAAAAAGTTCCGTGAATTTATGTAACACACCATGAAGTGTGAGAAGCATCCACGCCTCAGAGATGTTAAAATATAAACATCTCTCAATCGCATGAAACGTGAATTTCTTAATCTTCTCATCTTCACTGAGATGGATTCAGGTAAAATGATAACATAGCTTCTTGGGAAGACACATCTATGATACAGTAACTTCATAGTAAGACACTTCATGACATAGTAACATGAAGAACAAAAAGACTTGACAGCAGAAAAATCCTTATAATAGAACAATTGTGTATTTTCATGAGTTTGCAGATGTTTCAAAAAATAATTTCTGGAAAATCTTTGATTTTTGATTGAAATTCTGAGAAATCTCAGGATTTCTAAGGAAGATGTTTGTATTAAAAGAAAAAAGTAGTCCATATTTTAGCAAAGACTCCATATACAGAACTGATTCAGGGTTGTTGGGTGAGAATCTTCATCCTTCCTTTGGAGGATTTTTCTGACTGGAAATTTCTAGTTTTGTTTTTATGGTGCAGTCTTATGGTATTGTCTTCTATCAGAAATACATGCCTTAATTTCACTGTAACATGTGAGTCAGGACAGCAGGAAGAATCTAAAGCCTCATATGTCCTTATATGAGGTAGAAATGTGTATATTTTTATTAATAAATTATTTTATAAAATATCTTTAATTTTTGCTTACTTTTAATTTTAGCCGCCCCGCCTTTATTTTTAGCTACACTGTGCGGTTTATGGGATCTTAGTTCCCTATCCAGGAATTGAACCCGGGTCCCTGGGCAGTGAAAGCACAGAGTCCTGACCACTGGACTGCCAGGGAATTCCCCTGAGAAGATCCCCTGCAGGAAGGCTTGGCAAACCATTCTAGTATTCTCACCTGGAGAATCCCATGGACAGAGGAGCCTGGCAGGCTACAGTCCATGGGGTCGCAAAGAGTCAAACACAACTGAGCGACTAACACTTTGACTTTTTCACTAGCTTAACACAGACTTGCTGAGAAAATTCTTCAGTATATTAAGAAAAGAAATATAAATCACCCACTAAGACAAAACCTGAAGATAACTTCAGTTAATATTTTGCATAATTTAAAAGAAACAGGCCTTTTCCTTTGCAGAAATATACATTTACTATATAGTACACTTTAAATAATTTAAGTCATTCTGTGAATATGTTTTGAGTTCTCCTTTTTTATCAGTGTTTTACCATGAATATTTATTTCCTCACCAGTATTTTTATTTTTGAAAACTACTATTAACTTTTAATTTATTTTTGTTATTTTATGCATTAACAATGAAAATATAATAATTGTCTATTAACCATTGCTTCACAATTAGGTTGGTTCTAATTTTTCATTATCAAGTGACTTTAGATGTACATCTTTGCACATAGAGATAGTTCTCTTAAAATGTTTTTCTTAGGGGAAGAATTTTTTTTGGATCCCATAGTATAAATTTTTAAAAGACACGTACGTGCCAGGACTTCACTGGTGGTCCAGTGGCTAGGACTGCAAGCTCCCATTGCCGGTGGCCTGGGTTTGACCCCTGTTCTGGGAACTAGATCCACAGCCTGCATGAAGATCTCATGCAAGAACTTCACCCTAGGCAGCAAGAATACACTTTTTCTCTAATCGTTCCTATTTTTTCTGTTAATTCATCCCCCAGATGCAGAAAGGCATTTGTTTTTATGCTCACTATCCATGCATGAATTATGTGTTTACAATTTTGAAACGCCTCAATAGATCTGTTATATTAATATTAGAGCCAAAAGTGATGAAAAAGCACAATCTACTGTCTGTCTGCTTGGTGGTGTATGTTATATAGATCTTAAGGTACTTGAACATCTTGGATCAGAGATGCTAGATAGCTGACAACTTGTTTGTTAAATTTGACAGGGTTATATTTGTTTCCTCCAATAATCAGAAGGATCATTTTAAGCATAAGGATATTGTAGGCAGCTTTTTAAATGTAGCTCATAAAAAAAAAGATGTTTCTCAAACTTCTTTCATAACCTGTTAGAATTTACTATCACTCCTAACTACTTTAGTTGGCAAGTATAGAATGTTGTTCTAGGTTTCATGTGGGTGTCTGTTATTTCTTCTGCCTATGCTAATTATGGTGAGCCATTTCTTGGTATGTGGGAGTGGGAGGGGCTTTAAAAATTACTTAGTTTAGGGACTTCCCTGGTGGTCCAGTGGTTGACGGTCTGCCTTCCAATGCAAGAGACATGAGTTCAATCTCTGGTTGGGGAACGAAGATCCCACATGCCGTGGGGTCAACTAAGTCCATTCACTGCAGCTAGAGAGCCCATGCACTGCAACTAAGACCCAGCACAGCCAATAATTAATTTAAAAAATTACTTAGTTTGGAAATGGCTCATTACAGGTTTTACTACTTTACAAATGACTGCTAATTGAGACCTGGCAGGATATATGTGTTTCAGTAGTTGAAAAGGACTGGAAACCATCATTTAGTAGAAAGACCATTGAACATCACAAGACTTAAATCCTAGACTCTATCTATTATTGGTCTTTCTAGTGGCTCAGACACGGAGAAGGCAACGGCAAGCCACTCCAGTACTCTTGCCTAGAAAATCCAATGGACGGAGGAGCCTGGTAGGCTGCAGTCCATGCGGTCGCTATGAGTCAGACATGACTGAGCGACTTCACTTTCCCTTTTCACTTTCACACATTGGAGAAGGAAATGGCAACCCACTCCAGTGTTCTTGCCTGGAGAATCCCAGGGACGGGGGAGCCTGATGGGCTACCGTCTATGGGGTCACACAGAGTCGGACACGACTGAAGTGACTTAGCAGCAGCAGCAGCAGCAGTGGCTCAGACAATCAACAATCTGCCCGCAATGTGGGAGACCTGGGTTCGATTCCTGGGCCAGGAATCCGCTGGAGAAGGAAATAGCAACCCACTCCAGTATTCTTGCCTGGAGAATCCCAAGGACAGAGGAGCCTGGTGGTCTACAATCCATGGAATCGTGAAGAGTCACAAAGGAGTGAAAAATTAACATTCTATAATTAGAATAGATACTTAATAACTCTGTGATAATGAGCTTCTCCTTCTAATCTCTCTTACTTTCTTTTGACCTAAAATATACTTTGAAACACCTGCCAAGTCTAGGTCTGAAATTTATTCGTAGGAGAAAGTGAGATCTAATGATGGGGTTTTGTAAATAGAAAAGTTAATATTCTGATTTTACTTTTGGATTTGGTTTATGTTAGGACTCTGAAAGTTGCAGAAATATTCCAAAAGATAAGAATATTTATTGTCACCAACTACTCCCTGTTGCTTGATCTAAAGTCCTCATATATTCTCTGCTGCTGCTGCTGCTAAGTCACTTCAGTCGTGTCCGACTCTGTGTGACCCCATAGACGGTAGCCCATCAGGCTCCGCCGTCCCTGGGATTCTCCAGGCAAGAACACTGGAGAGGGCTGCCATTTCCTTCTCCAATCATATATTCTCTAAGCATGTTGAATTCATGTTTGAATATGATACTGTTCCTTATGTACTCAAAATAAGTATCACCAGAAAATCTTTGCAACTTAAAAAATGTATATACTTTATATGGTGTCTAAAACTATTCTGCATTTTAATAAAGTTGAGTCATTCTTAAAGTATGAAGTTTTAGGATAAATTCACACATCAACTGGGAAGGCACAGTTTCAATGCAGCTGCTACACATTTTCTTCACAGCTTATTTTTAATGTCATTAGTCATTGTTAGGTCTGTTAGTCAGAAGTTTCAAATCTATAATGTGGTTGTCATATTTAGTAATTATTTTTTTAAATACTGACATACAATTAAGCATGTTGAAATTCAGCTTTATTCACAGATTTTCCCTTCTGTTCTTTTGCGCAAAATCAATTTGGATAATCTCAAAATAACAGTGCCTCTCTACACTCTAAGCATTTTAGATGTGTCATCATATTAATTTTTTGCCCTTTACTACTTCCATTAATTAATTTTGCCCTTTAACTTTTGCTGATCAATGTGGACTAAATTGTAATTGCAACATTTCTATGAAATAATACCAAATTAAGACTGATAGTGGCATGCTGTGAGGGGTTTTAACATTTTTGAGCTTGGTGTGTTGATTTAAAACTGGATAGACTTAAAACCGACTTTAAAATATTGTTTGATTTGAATTATTTTTAAATTAAATTTTTTTAAAGTATAGTTGTTCAGATTTATTTGTTACAGGAGTACAATATAGTGAGTCACAATTTTTAATGGTTATATTCAACGTGTAGTTATTATAAAATATTGTCTATATTCCCTGTGTTGTACAACACATCCTTGTAGTTTATTTCGTACATAATAGTTTGTACCCCTTAATCTCCTCCCCCATATTGCCTCTCCCCCTTCTTTCTCCCCGCTGACGACCCCAAGTTTGTTCTCTATATCTGTGAGTCTACTTCTTTTTTGACTGAGAACCACCTTTTGATTTACATTTAAATTCCAAGTGTGATGAATTTTGAATATTATATTATGGTTAAAATTCCCTTGCAGTGTCTGCTAAACACTGGTGGTTTGGAGACATGTAGCTTAATGTGATCACTAGCCCACTAGAGTTAAAATGTGTGACGAGGAATGAAAGAATTAAATATCTCATGAATGTTTATATTCATGCTCACAAATGGATCAAACTACTAAGTTTAGATTACCGAATATGATTGATTATTTATTAAGTGAATATATAATTATTACTTATTCTGTACCAGATAATGTACCAGGAGATGAGGGTAGAGTGATGAATAAAATTTAATTTCTACTCCAAAAGAACAGTCTATTTGAGGAGATGAACACATAGTCATGTGCGTACAGTAAAATTAGTGCCCCATGGGAGGGATGCATTGAATACTATGCAAGTACAAAGGAAAGTCACTTAGATCTTCAGGTTTAGGAAGAATATGCCACCCAAACTCTCTCTTCAAAAAGTTTTTTAAAAATTATAAATTGAATACATGAACATATAATAACAATTAAACAATTTAGAAGAGTTTGTGACTGAAGTAAAAGAACTGTTTCTATTCAACAGTTTTTTGGTTTCCTAAAGGCAAGCTCTTTTGTATATTTTGGATTGCATTTCCTTTGGTGGTTCTCCAGGATATTAAATCATATGATTTTACATTCTCTGTGTATTTTAGGATTCTTTATCTTTCTATTACTTCTGAAGGTTAGTTTTTTGATAATAAATAATATACTGATATGCTTCTAAGAGGTGATATTATTGCCTGTACTATTTTGTTCACTTTTTTACCTTATTCCGTCTCCACCATCTATCAACTGACTTGTATTTTTTTAAGATTGAAAAAGAATAGATATACTTATATGTATAACTGAATCACTTTGCTGTACACCTAAAATTGATGGCTCAGCTGGTAAAGAATCCGCCTGCAATGCGGGAGACCTGGGTTTGATCCCTGGATTAGTAAGATGCCCTGGAGAAGGAGAGGCTACACAGTCTAGTATTCTGGCCTGGAGAATTCCATGGACTGTATAGTCCATGGGGTCGCAAAGAGTCAGACACGACTGAGCAACTTTCACTTTCGCTCACTAAAACTAGAACATTATAAATCAACTCCAATATATTCCAATATAAAATAAAATTTTTAAAAAGTCAGCATTTAAAAAAAAACTGAAAATTTATTTTATTTTTTTAAAAAATCTCTTCCATAGGTATTTTTTCCCTTTTCCCTCTGTTTTTTTTAAATTTTTTATTTTATTTTTTTTTTATTGGAGGCTAATTACAATATTATATTGGTTGGTTTTGTCATACATTGACATGAATCCACCCCGGGTGTACATGTGTTCCTCATCTTGAACCCCCCTCCCACCTCCCTCCCAATCCCATCCCTCTGGGTCATCCCAGTGCACCAGCCCCGAGCATCCTGTCTCATGCATCGAACCTGGACTGGTGATTCGTTTCACATATGATAATATACATGTTTCAGTGCCATTCTCCCAAATCATCCCACCCTCGCCCTTTCCCACAGAGTCCAAAAGACTGTTCTATACACCTGTGTCTCTTTTGCTGCCTCATATACAGGATTATCATTATCATCTTTCTAAATTCCATATATATGCGTTAGTATACTGTATTGATGTTTTTCTTTCTGGCTTACTTCACTCTGTATAATAGGCTCCAGTTTCATCCACCTCATTAGAACTGATTCAAATGTATTCTTTTTAATGGCCGAGTAATACTCCATTGTGTATATGTACTCCATTGTGTATATGTACCAAAAGCTTTTAAAAAAGCTTCTTAAATAGTGAAAAAAGAGGTTGTTATATTTCTAATGTGATAAGAAACAGCAATCAACAGAAGCTTTTCATTCTTTATTCATGAATAGACTCTGAAAATTTTCACTTTTTAACTGTGTTGGGTCATGTACTGTGTTGTGGTGGAATGGTGTTTCTTTTCTCCTTATCAGTTGGCTAAAATCATGCCAAAGGTTTACTTTCTCCACATTTGAGTTATGGCTTTTTACATAACTTTGCTTAATTTTTTATTAAACTATAGTTGATAGTTTACAATATTTTGTTAGTTTCAGGCGTATAGCAAAATGATCCTGTCATATAAATATTTATTTGTACATACGAAGATCATGGCATCTGGTCCCGTCACTTCATGGGAAATAGATGGGGAAACAGTAGAAACCGTGTCAGACTTTATTTTTTTGGGCTCCAAAATCACTGTGGATGCTGATTGCAGCCATGAAATTAAAAGACGCTTACTCCTTGGAAGGAAAGTTATGACCAGCCTAGATAGCATATTAAAAAGCAGAGACATTACTTTGCCAACCAAGGTCCGTCTAGTCAAGGCTATGGTTTTTCCCGTGGTCATGTATGGATGTGAGAGTTGGACTGTGAAGAAAGCTGATCGCCGAAGAATTGATGCTTTTGAACTGTGGTGCTGGAGAAGACTCTTGAGAGTCCCTTGGACTGCAAGGAGATCCAACCAGTCCATTCTAGAGGAAATCAATCCTGGGTGTTCATTGGAAGGACTGATGCTAAAGCTGAAACTGCAATACTCTGGCCACCTCATGCGACGAGTTGACTCACTGGAAAAGACTCTGATGCTGGGAGCGATTGGGGCTAGGAGGAGACGGGGACGACAGAGAATGAGATGGCTGGATGGCATCACCGACTCGATGGACATGAGTTTGAGTGAACTCCAGGAGTTGGTGATGGACAGGGAGGCCTGGCGTGCTGTGGTTCACGGGGTTGCTAAGAGTCGGACACGACTAAGCGACTGAACTGACTGACTAACTGACTGATGTAATACATACATTTGTAATACATATGTAATACATACATGTCCTTCTGGAGAAGGAAATGGCAACCCACTCTAGTATTCTTGCCTGGAAAATCCCGTGGAGGAGCCTGGCAGGCTGCAGCCCAAGAGTCGGACACGACTTAGCGACTAAACCTAATACATACATATTCTTTTTCAGATTCTTTTTCATTATAGGTTATTTCAAGATATTTGGTATAGTTTCCTGTGCTATATAGTAAATCCTTGTTGTTTATGTATTTTATTTATAGTGGTGTGTATCTGTTAAGTGGTGTGTATCTTGGAGAAGGAAATGGCAACCCATTCCAGTGTTCTTGCCTGGAGAATTCCATGAACAGGCTACAGTCCATGGGGTTGCAAAGAGTCGGACATGACTAAGCTACTAACACACACATCTGTTAAGCCCATACTTCTAAAATATCCCTCCCCTTCCTTTTCCCTTTGGTGACGAGTTGACTCATTGGAAAAGACTCTGATGCTGGGAAGGATTGGGGGCGGGAGGAGAAGGGGACGACAGAGAATGAGATGGCTGGATGGCATCACCGACTCGATGGACATGAGTTTGAGTGAACTCCGGGAGTTGGTGATGGACAGGGAGGCCTGGCGTGCTGTGATTCATGGGGTCGCGGAGAGTTGGACACGACTGAGCGACTGAACTGAACTGAACTGAATCCTAAGTTTGTTTTTTATGTCTGTGACTCTGTTTCTGGTTTGTAAATAAATTCATTTGTGTTATTTTTAGATTCCACATAAAAGTGATATATAATATTTGTCTTTCTGTGTCTGACTTCACTTAGTGTGATCATCTCTAAGTCCATTCATGTTGCTGCAAATGACGATATTTCATTCTTTTGTATGGCTGAGTAATATTCTGCTGCATTTATTTACCACATCTTGATCCTTTCATCTATTGATGGAAGCTTAGGTTACTTCCATGCCTTGGTTATTATCAATAGTGCTGCAATGACCATTGGGGTGCATATATCTTTTTGAATTAGAATTTTTGTCTTTGCTGGATATATGCCCGGTAGTAGGATTGCTGGATCATATGGTAACTATACTTTTAGTTTTTTAATGAGCCTCTAAGTGCTTCCCAGGCCTGGTGGCTCAGATAGTCTGCCTGCAATGCAGGAGACCTGGGTCAGGAATGATCCCTTGGAGAAGGGAATAGCAACCACTCCAGTGTTCTTGACTAGAAAATTCCATCAATAGAGGAGCCAGGTGGGCTATAGTGAATGTGGTTGCGTGTGTACAGAACTGAACACGACTAAGTAATTAACACAAGGAATCTCCATACTGTTATCCATTTTGGCTGCATCAATTTTATATTCCTACCAACCATGTAGGAAGGTTCACTTTTCTCCACACACTCTCCAGCATTTAATACTTGTAGACTTTGTTTTCTTGGCTGTGCTTCATGCAAGATTTTAATTCCCTGACCAGGGATCAAACCTGTGCCCCCTGCATTGAAGCACAGTGTCTTAACCACTGAACTGCCAGGCAAGTCTCTATTTGTAGACTTTTTAAGATGGGCATTCTACCTGGTGTGAGGGGATACCTCATTATAGCACAACTTTGTTTTTTTCCCCTTTGGGTTAGCAATTCAAGAGAGAAATTAACTTTTCTCATTTGTAAAAAAAGTTATATACATCTTACATTTTCATATATGTTCCTTATATCTTCTCAACCTGAGGTCTTTTCCCATGTGCCTTCCTCCTAGCACCATCAATTTATCTACTCTAATCTGAACCAGTTGCTTTCTAGGGCTACTGAATGGCCTTTTTCCAGAAATTTCCTTTGTTGCTTTCCTGAGTGGGATCCACACATTCTAAAGCCCATTTCTCCTCTTTCTCTTTTTAAATTTTGTCCCTTATTTTTCTAGTCAGCATCATAAAGTAACTGTTTGCATAAAGATATATGGTAAATACATATCATATTAGCAAATGTCTGTATTTGCTCTCACTGTGTGTGTTTGCGTGTCAGGGTGTGTGTTGTATGTGAAAGAAGAAGAGACTATATATTGGACTCTATCATTTTAGAGTCAAGAAATTTTGCTGTAAACTGAAGGGCATTTATCAATTTTCTTGACATGCAATGGTGGTGATAGACCTAAGTCAATACATCCTCATTCTATTTTAGATAAGCTATTTTTTTTTTCTGTGTTATCTCTTTTTATTCAATTTGTTCTAATACACAGATTCCCATCCCTTTCTGAGAATATACCACTTTTGTGTTTGCATACATTTTTTCTTCTAACAAAGTCCTCTCTTAACTGAAAGTTCAATTTCTTATAACTTCCAATCTCCTCATTGATGCTTTCTCAAACCTAAAATACACTTCACAAAACTAATTTCCATATCTATTTTTATAATAGTTAAGGTAAGTTTTATTTATTTATTTATTTTTTCCAATTTTATTTATTTATTTTTTTCAAGTTGAACAGACTAAATTTCTTTAAACAAACTTACTTATACTCCAGAGTCCTTTAAAAACTTAATAGCATTTATACATTGAAGGTATTTGATTTTCTTGTAACTAGCACTTCAAATGCAACAAGCATTTGAAGCGACAAGCATTTGACCCAACAAGTAAAACTTTCTACAGTTCATAACTTTTATAAATAAAATAAATTAAATGTACAGTGAATAAGTTCTCTGAAATATTTCAATATTTCTGCAGGTTTAGTAACATCGTAAAATACATTTCAACTAAAATTCACAAATCTAAAAACCTGTTAGGCATTTTTAGGCGTTTTAAGATGGAAATGAAGACCAATGTTACATCGTAATATGCCAATTACAAATAGTACTTCAAATAGCAAATACTACAGTTTGTCCCAAACTTTAAAAACTATTCATGAACTCAACACTGAACTATTGATGGCTAGGAGAATTGTTTCCTAGCCTTTTTGAAAATTTCAACCCATTTACGTTTAAGGTAATTATTGATAAGTACGATCCCGTAGCCATTTTCTTTATTGCTTTGGGTTCAAGTTTATACACTCTTTCTGTGTTTCCTGTCTATAGAAGATCCTTTAGCATTTGTTGGAGAGCTGGTTTGGTGATGCTGAATTCCCTCAGCTTTTGCTTGTCTGTAAAGCTTTTGATTTCTCCTTCATATTTGAATGAGATCCTTGCTGGGTATAGTAATCTGGGCTGTAGGGTATTTTCTTTCATCACTTTAAGTATGTCTTGCCACTCCCTTCTGGAGATAAGCTGTTTTTAATCTTGAAAACTTTTAGAATTGTCACTAAGTGTGGGTCTTAATTACAATCATTTACTGTTACTTTGTACTTCAGACACTCAAATATTTCCTCTGTAAAGAATTGGTCTGTTATTTCTCTTTCTTCTCCGTTTTCTTCATTCATTCTTTTGAATTTCTGTTATTCAGGTGTTGGGTTTCTATGATGGTCCCTTATAACTCATCTTTTCCCTAGTACTTTCTGACTCTTTACATTTCTGCTTTAGACTCTAGAAGAAGGGCTCAACTTTATTTTCTAATTTATTTTTAATTTCATTTAGTTAATTGTCTTTCTGGCACTTTCCAGTCTCTAGTAATCTTTTGATATGTCTTATTGGCTGATCATATCTCTCCTACTCTTTTTTCTCAGTTATGTATTAATTCGATATTTATAAAATATCATTTTTTTCATTTTATTTTTTTAATTTTTGGCTGCACTGGGTCTTCATTGCTTTTGCACAGGCTTTCTCTAGTTGCAGCGAGTGGTATGCAGGCTTCTCATTGCAGTGGCTTCTCTTGTTATGGAGCACAAGCTCCAGACGTGAGGGATTAAGTAGTTGTGGTGCATGGGCTTAGTTGCTCTGTAGCATGTGGAATCTGCACAGATCAGGTATCAAACCTATGTCCCCTGCATTGACAGGCAGATTCCTATCTACTGCACCACCAGGGCAGTCCATTCTAATTTTTATAGATTTCTGGTTCTCTTTAGTGTAGACTCAGAAGAGATGAAAAGTAAAGGTGTATCACTAAAACCTCGTATGATTTTGTGGGGGAGCTATAAGCAGTAACAGATTAAGGCTGAAGTATTAAACTAGCAATAGTACACATGACTGAAATAACTGCTTGACATTATATCACAAGGGCCTTGTAGATACCCTTTACTAAGAATTTTAGTTTTATCTTACAAGTACTTAGTGTTTGCATTGTGAAAATAGTCAGATTATGTGAGGAAGATATATTAAAAGATTAGAGGCAAGAAGGAAAATTCAAAGGCTGAACAAGTTCATATTGGTAATCAGGATGTGATCTAAAGCAGAAAGATCAGACTGAAAATGAAGCAGAGATAAGAAAGATGGTACAGAAGAAATTTCCAAAATTGATTTAAAATATCAAGGCAAGAAATGAAAAGCACCAGTTCTTCTGCTCTCAGCTTCCTTTATAGTCCAACTCTCACATGTACCCTATCCTTCAATAAAAAATATTTTTGGAAAAATATATGAAATCAATCTTTTATAATGGGATATAAATTCAAATTGTTTTTCCTTCTCATAAGATTATCTAGAATCTTATCTTCCCTTTAATAGACATTTTACTCTATTAAAAGAAATCTGGGCATTTGTGAGGAAGCAAGGTGGATTTGAGTAAGTGTCTAGAAATATCATAAATTAGGTGCAGGGTAATTTACCTATATTTTATACAAACCATAAAATAAAAACAAACTGTTATTAAATATCTTCTTGTTGAAAAAAGATTTAAATGATTTTTTTAATGTTAAATGTCACTTTATAAAGTCTTTTTAAAACTCTTTCTTTTATTGATCACCAGACTATGACCTTCAGTAATTTGGAAGTTCTAAGGTTTTATATAAAGTCCAATCATGAAGTTTGATTATCTACAGTTGTTGAATTTAGGTATCATCACTATACTTGGATTACATTAGCAGAATTTGTTCTTTTGAAACATTGCTTATGTTTGGATATGTGGATGCCTGGCTACTCTCAATTAGATCAGATCTATGCTGATCAAGAATAATGAAGTGAAGTACTGATAATGTATTTCCTGGATAATTTCAGTGAACAGGAAATATTTGTCTCTATTAGTCTAAGACTAGAATGCTATGGCAGGCTTCCCAGGTGCCTCAGTGAGTAAAGGATCCACTGTGATGTAGGAGATGTGGGTTTGATCCCCAAGTCGGGAAGATCCCCTGAAGGAGGCATGGCAACCCACTGCAGTATTCTTGCCTGGGGAATCCCATAGACAGAGGAGCCTGGTGAACTACAGTCCATAAGATCACAAAGAGTTGGACACGACTGAAGCAACTGAGTACACATGCAATCAGGATGCTATGGCAAAGAGAACAATGAGTCAATACGTTAAAGAAGATGGAATCTGGCTTCTCTTTTAAATAACAGCCCAAACTGAAAGGTTCAACTCTGCTCTGTGAGATTATTCAGAGACACAAGTTTTTTCCATTGGTTGCCCAGTCATCCCCTTAGGATTGTCATTCTTTGCATGGTAGAGATGGAGTCTCTGGCTCCGGGGTGAGAAAGAGAAAGACAGCATGGTGGAGGCATACTCATGGTCCTAAGACTTAGATCCTTTAGAGGCACGTGTCACATTTTATTCTATGGAGAAAAACAGTCACACAGGGCTGGAAATTTTTGTGTAGTTTTGTGTCTAGGAATAAAGGGAAAATACATTTTAGTCAACGGCTAACAGTCTTGACTTTATGACCTGTGCCGTTTCTGTTGATCATATTGAGATTTCCTGATGATGTATCTTTATCTCTTCCAAAGGGTAAGGATTGATACAGTTCCTGTGTGGACTCTTAAACTGGATAAATAACACTGTTATTTTTTCAGACTGGGTGCATTATTATATCCTGCTTATAATGGTGAGAAATTATAATCTTTCTTTGAATAAGGTCCTCTCCACTATTTTTTTTTAACTTACTGGGTCTCAGGAGGATGTGTATGTGCACTAAGTTGCTTCAGTCGTGTTTGTGACCCTCTGGACTGTAGCCCTCCTGGCTCTTCTGTCCATGGCATTCTCCAGGCAAGAATACTGGAGCAGGTTGCTGTGCCCTTCTCCAGGAGATCTTCCCAACAGGGATTGAGCCCATGTCTCTTATGTCTCTTGCACTGGCAGGCGCGTTCTTTACCACTAGGGCCAGCTGCGAAGCCCCTCAGGAGGACAGGAAGCAATATTAAAGTTCTGTGAGTACCCTATGTCTTGTGACTCTGTTTCTAGTCTCCCTCTCTTTTAGAGGGAAAAGAGCCAGCTTCTTCCAACTCTACAGTGAAAAATAAGTTCTTGTAGATTAAAGCACATTTTAATGTCCTTTCTTCCTGAATCAGGGTTCTGTTCGAGCATTACTTAATAGATATCTTATAATGTGTCTTCTTTTAACATAATTGAGTGTAGGCAACTTCTCAGGGGAAAGTCACCAGGGAATTACTAATACATACTCTGCAGTTTAATAGAACAGAGAATGGTATCCACTTGTGTTGGATAGTTATTATTCTCATAATTATTCTATTATAAACACATTTATATTTTGTATATATAAATATGACCCAGTCCCTGGTGGCTCAGAGGGTAAAGTGTCTGCCTGCAACGCAGGAGACCTGCGTTTGATAAAGATGCCAATAAAACCAAGAATTCCCTTCTCACTGATTATCGTCTATGCTTAGTAGCATATGCCTAAATTTCTCAAGTAGAGGTACTTCCCTGTTAATCCAGTGGTTAAGGCCTGTGCTCTCAATGCAGGGGGTCCAGGTTCAATTCCTGGTCAGGGAACTAGATCCCACAGGCTGCAACTAAGACCCAGTGCAGTCAAATAAATAAAAAAATATTTAAAAATTTTTCTCAGGTAGAAATTATTTATGTGTGCTTAAAGACTTTTATTGCTACAATTCAAATCTTTCTGGGAAAATTAACTATTTAAACTTTATAAACATTTTATATTTTATTCTGGCTGAATTTTCATTGACTTTCTTTGGGTTTTATTTTGATATGAGCAAGTAAAAAGTTTAAAGTAGCTGTGAGCAGGTCCATTGTTAAGGGAAATGAACAGAAAATATTTTGTTTGTTTGCTTGCAAGACTTGTTTCATTTGTGGATTTGTTTTTCATGGAAGGTCACCTTGAGTTCCAATTGATTTATAGAGGATAAATTAGAACTGATCGTGCCCACTAAAAGAATTTTTTATGTGCAAAAGTCATTAAATAGTCCCTGAATTTTTAGCCTTTATTTTGAGTTAGAAAATTACTATTGCTGATTTAATGAAAAAACACCCTCATTTACTAAAGCACTGTGACAGTGCATTTCTTACCTCGACTCAGCTTGTTGAGGATGGCAACTGGGACCTGGTGTCTACTCCTGTTGCCTGTGCCTGCTGACCTGTAGCCACTATGCATGACTGCATCTCCATCCACCTTGGCCGGGTTGGTGTCCAGATCAGTAATGTCTGCCGGAAGCTTTACTGCCTGGAGCATGGCATCCAGCCCAATGGCCAGATGTGCAATGACAAGACTATTGGGGGAGGACACAGGCACTGGCAAGCATGTGACCAGCACAGTGACACAGGCTCTGGCAAGCATGTGACCAGCACAGTGTTTGTAGACCTGGAACCCACAGTCATTGATGAGGTTTCAACTGGCACCTACTGCCAACTCTTCCACCCTGAGCAGCTCATCACAGGCAAAGAAGATGCTGCCAATAACCATGCCCAAGGTCCCTACACCATTGGCAAGGAGATCATTGACCTTGTCTTGAACTGAATTCAGAAACTGGCTGACCATTGCACAGATCTTCAGGGCTTCTTGGCTTTCCACAGCTTTGATGGGGGAACTGGTTCTGGGCTTACATCCCTGTTGATGAAACATTTCTCTGTCAATTATGACAAGAAGTCCAAGCTGGAGTTGAGCCCTACCCCAGGTTTCCACAGCTGTAGTTGAGCCCTACAACTCCATCCTCACCACCCACACCACCCTGGAGCACTCTGATTGTGCATTCATGGTAGACAATGAGGCCATCTATGACATCTGTCATAGAAACCGTGATATTGAGTGCCCAACCTACACAAATCTTAACCGCCTTATTAGCCAGCTAGTGTCCTCCATCACTGCTTCCCTGAGGTTTGATGGAGTCCTGAACGTGGATCTGATAGAGTTCCAGACCAACCTGAACCTGGTGCCCTATCCCTGCATTCACTTCCCACTGGCCACATACTCCCTGTCATCTCTGCTGAGAAAGCCTACCATGAACAGCTTTCTGTAGCAGAGATCACCAACGCTTGCTTTGAACCAGCCAACCAGATGGTGAAATGTGACCCTCGCCGTGGTAAATGGCTTGCTATTTGTTGTACTGTGGTAATGTGGTTCCCATAGATGTCAATGCTGCTATTGCTACCATCAAGACCAAGTGCGGCATCCAGTTTGTGGACTGGTGCCCCGCTGCCTTCAAGGTTGGCATTAATTACCAGTCTCCTACTGTGGTACCTGGTGGAGACCTGGCCAAAGTACAGTGAGCTGCGTGCATGCTGAGCAACACCACAGCCATCGCGGAGGCCGGGGCTCAACTGGAACACAAGTTTGACCTGATGTATGCAAAGCATGCCTTTGTTCGCTGGTATGTGGGTGAGGGCATGGAGGAGGGAGAGTTTTCTGAGGCCCATGAGGACATGGCTGCCCTTGAGGAGGATTATGAGGAGGTTGGTATGGATTCTGCTGAAGGAGAGGGAAAGGAAGAAGGAGAGGAATACTAATTGCCATTCCTTCGAGCCCTGCAGCATGTCATATTCAGAGCATCAGCATTAGCTGACAGGTGTAAAAACTTTCTGACTAGATTGTCTTAGCTTTCAATGGTGATCACGTATTGCTTTTCCATGTGTACCTCTAAGACTTCTGTCTCAAAAGTAAAAATTCTAAGAAAGAAAAGAAAAAGCACTGTGAATTGAAAATAACAAGATTTACTTTTCATAAATCATGCTAAAAGTTTTGATAAAGGAAGCTGAAAATTTATGTATCACTTTAAGGATAAAATGTATTGGTGATAAATCCAAAGGGCAGGTGAAATAGAATTTAAGAACCATACTTTTGTTAATAAGGATATTGATCTACCATTGATATTCTGAAGCTGTTATCAGTCAAATGTTAACATTTATTTTCAGCCGTTGGTCTACTTAGTTTTCTACTCACCAATTTTAATCTGTTTTTAAAAATTGCAAGTAACACTGCTTGATGATGAGGGAAGAGTTTTCCCCTAATTGGGCAAAAAAAAAGATTCCTAATGTAAGATTATTTGAGTGTTTAGGTCTTTGTAAGTTGTAAAAAATGAAGTTGTAAAATTTGTGTTAGGTAAATCTCTCACTTTAAATTGGATTCAAGACATTATCATGGGTGCCGTAATTGTAATAGTGTGAATCCTTGAACTCTAATTTGGGTCTAATTGACAACTACATTGTCAACTCTTGTAAGTACATGGACCATGTTTTATTGGCTTCCCAGGTGATGCTAGTGGTAAAGGACCCACCTGCCAATGCAGGGGACATAAGAGACGTGAGTTTGATCCCTGAATTGGGAGGAGAGCATGGCAACCCACTTCAGTTTTCTTGCCTGGAGAATCCCCATGGACAGAGGAGCCTGGCAGGCTGCAGTCCATTGGGTCACACAGAGTTGGATATGACTGAAGCAACTTAGCATGCCACACACATGTTTTATTAAACTCTCTATACCTCGTTCTTGGTATATAGTAGATAATCAACAGTTTAAGTGGACACTCAATAATTCTTTAATAGGTTCATATTCAAAGTTAGTTCATAATTATTGATTCATTTTTTTCTGTGCTATGTGATAAGAGCTAAAGATGAGTAAGACAAATGGTATGGTTAACAGAGGAAAGGAGATTAGAAAAGGGCAAACATAACTACATAAAAAGTGAGGTAAAGTGAGTATCCTGAGATAAATGTAAACAGTGTAACAACAGAGGTTCAATGGGCAGAGAATTTGGAGATTCAGGAATGCCTTCAGGAGGCTGTAATTTGACGTAATCAGGATGGCAGAGGACACATTCCATATAGAGGATTGGTGCAAATCAGACTATTTTCTTTCTCTGAAGTGCCATGGATATTCCACAGCACTTGATTCATAATACATAATAATGATTTTGTGCTGAGGTTATTTCCCTCATTCCCTTCACTAAAATATAAACTTTTTGAGGGCTGTGTGTTGATAAAGCTTGTATCCTCTGGTAAATCTATGAGTGTTCTGTGCCCAGTAATATTTTAGCAATTTACCATGTCTTTCAAACTACCAAAATTTTTAGTTTTAGCTAATTATGTTAAATCCGGACCAGTTGAATATTGTCTAGTGACCTCAGCTGACTTCATGTGGAGTTAAAGTATGATACTTATCCCCTACCTGATTCCTTGACTTGATTTCATTAATCATGAAATGTAATAAATAGCTATTGTTGTAAAATACCAAGTTTTCTATTAGTTTGTTACATGGCCACAGATAGGTAGAGCAGGCTGTCATGAAGATTAAATGAGTGAACTTATATAAAAACTTAGCACAGTATCTGGTACATAGTAAATATTTCATAAACATTTGTTGCTATTATAATATTGTTGTGCCATAACCACAATTATGAAATCTGTATTTGTGTGTATGGGTCTGTGTGCTGTGTGATTTATAAAATGAAAATGAACTTGAAAGGCAATAAAATGATATAGCTTCATACAGAACAGACTTTGAAAAGTAGTCATTCAATAAGAAATTCTTGCTTTTTTCTGGCTTAGCATTAAATAATGAGTTCTTTTTTCTTCAAGGTGTTTATTTTTTCCTAGACTTTTTCTCATATCACTTTACACTGGTCCTCTGAACAGCCCATCTGAATAATCTTCAGTACTTTCTTGGCTTCAGTTCCCATCATTTGTTAATGAACAGCAAATATTTATTTTTAGCCCATCTTATTTTTGAACTTCAGATGTGAATATTTAATTGCTTACTGAATATCTCCCAAGTGGTAGAAATGGAACCCATCAACTCCTCATCTCTTCTCAAATTTCCACTTAGGTGTTTAAGTCAAAACCTGAAAAAAATCTGGTCTAAGACCACAAACCACATTGGTTGCATGTTCACTAAAATAGGATCCTATCTGTAGGTGGTAACTGAAAAGTTTGAAGTCTTCATAACAAAACTTATGTGCTGAAACTTCTAGGTGTATGAAACAACAATGCATATAGATAGTGAAGAACATCTTACAAAGTATTTAACATTTGGGATATGCTAAGAAAACTGTAATAGCTTGGAAAGACTTCAGGTTTAGACCTTTTTAATATTTAGTTTGTTCTTCTTGCTCAAACCTATTGAAGCTTGTGATCATATTCCTTAATTGAAATTTAATCTGAAGGATGTCAAACAGGCATATATTCATCATTTGTCCATATACTTCTTAATGCTTTGGTACCTTTAGCAGTCATAAAGCCCATGGCTTTTTCCAGCTGGCACACGACACCTTTCCTCTCCTCTCCATAACCTTGTCAAGAACAGCCATTATTCTTCACTAGCCATGTGTCCTGTACCGTGTTGTGCCTAGTTGCTCAGTTGTGTCTGACTCTTTGTGACCCAATGGACTGTAGTCTGCCAGGCTGCTCTGTCCATGGGGATTCTCCAGGCAAGAATACTGGAGTGGGTTGCCATTTCCTACTCCAGGGGATCTTCCTGACCCTGGAATCGAAGCTCTGTCTCTTGGGTCTCCTGCATTGGTAGGCAGATTCTTTTCCACTGAGCCACCTAGGAAGTTTCACATAAATATTCTAAATCAAATCTAATAAAATATTTATATTTAATTATTTCCTGTCTCTTTGTGTCATTTTTTTCTGTATCATTTTTCATGTATTTTAATATAACTTTTGGTCATTTGTGATACTCTTATCTTTAATTCCTGAAAATAATTTTAGCAAACATTTCAATGACATGAATTGGGGAAACACTGTATCTTTCTGTTGAAGCTTGACCATATATGATAACATGCTTAAACTCAAAAGTAAGGGTTTTCAGGGAAATTATACTTGTTTAGTTTGTTCAATCCAGTGGTTGCCAGAGAACTTAAAAATGCAAAACATTTGTCATGCTGTTTATTCTTTAGTTGGAAAGACTTAGAACTTAAAAATTGATACTTTAGTTAACTTCATGAATGCTTTTTCTACTGCATGAACTAAGTGGGAGAGGAAATCTTTCATATGTATACTTTCCACTTTGTTAGACTACATAAGAGGCTTTTTTTTCTCTTAAATGGCTTCCTGAGGTGTTCCCTCTCACCTCAGATGATTTCCGAAATTCCTTGACAATCCGTCTTAGGTGGGTTTGCTTTCTGAAGGTGATATTCTTCCCTTCCATTGTCTTCATTGTTAATTTACTAAATCTGTGTGTCCTGTTTCTTTTGACTCTTTGACTTTTTTCTTTCTTTTCTTGCGTTGCAGACTTTGTCTTGCCAATGTCTCTTCAGCTTTCTGGTGTATTATTATGTTTGTGTTCCCACAATGATTTTATAAAAATTTTATCTGTTAGAGGAGAGGTGTTTACCTCAGAATGTTTCATTTGACAAAATTATTTTTGCATAGGTTTCCTTTAACCTGAAACCTTCGCTGCCACTCAGATGGGTTCTAAATATCCTTGACTTTTCAGAAACACCAGTTGCATGAAATGAAGCCTATCTGTCACATGCTTACAAGCATGTGCTAATGTAATAGGACTAAAGGACATAGAGTGTTTTGCAAGAGAAACTTTTAATTAGCCGCTTTAGTAGAAACAGCTACAGCTCTCCTTTCCACTTGGCATAGAAAATGGACTTTAGTCTTTAGATCAGCTCATGTAAGACAATTAACTGGCAGGAAAGTCGGTGATCTTTGCTGCATGGATCCAACAATATCAGGGAGGTGTTAGAATAACTTCAACTTCCCCAATGAGCTTTGGGGCTTTAATGAGAAGATTTTCTTTTCTTGTGTGATTAATATTGCTCTGTGAGAGAAAGAGGACTTTTTTCCCCCCTGAAGGAAACATAGAGCAAAAGACTTCATGATAAACGATTAAGAGGAAGTTTAGAAGTGGTTAATCCCTTATAGCCCATAGGGAATTAATTATTTTTAACCAATAACAGTCACCAGCATGAATAACTTCTCCAGATAATCAGTCCAGACTGCAATATATTAACAAAAACCTCTTTTTAAACTACAGTCATTTTAATTGTTTATTTTATGAGTTCAATCAATCAAGCAATCCACGCAGACTGGCTGTGTAATTGTGTAAAACTGTGAACCTGTATCATGGTGTTTTGTTTTGTTTTTTTTTAGCTGCATGGTTTGTGGGATCTTAGTTCCCTGACCAGGAACCAAACCCAGGCCCTGGCAGTGAAAGGGCTGAGTCCTAACCACTGGACTACCAGGGAATTCCCTTTATCATGTATTTAGTGACACTATTATTATTTATAATTAGGCTCAGAATTTTTTCTCTGTAAAAATAGTCATTGTGAAAAAGTGAAAGTTGCTCAGTTGTATCCAACTCATTGCGACCCCATGTCCTATACAGTCCATGGAATTCTCCAGGCCAGAATATTGGAGTGGGTAGCTGTTCCCTTCTCCAGGGCATCTTCCCAACCCAGGGGTTGAACCCAGGTCTCCCACATTGCAGGTGGATTCTTTACCAGCTGAGACACCAGGGAATTATCACTGAGTCAAAATGGACAAACTGACCATGTGTGTACGCATGTTTCGTGTGTGTGTGTGTGTGTGTAGGAGCACATCTCTGTATGTGTGGGTACATTTTGAAAGTCAGTAGGTTAAGGGAAACAGGATGGGGATGAAAGAATAAGGAAAGGAGTCCAAAAGAGTCACGTTGAACTAAGATATTATTAAGATATGTGGGCATACACAATCAGTGACTTCTTTGCACAAACACAACTCTTTTTTGCATTGTTGGTTTTCATCATCACTTATACACTAAAGCAGACTTTAAGATGTCAAGTAGAAGTGAGAATTTAATAAGTAGAAGCATCCAAAAGAAGTGGTGACAAGAAGTAGCAAGGATGTCAAAGAGAAGTTTGTGAGAGAAGTAAAATACAAGTAGGTATTAAGTAGATGTTAACCATGCACTTTGAGCAAAAAACTGGCCAGAAAGTTGAGAAAGCTTAGGAGACTAGGATGGACACTTAAATTTTAATTGGGGAAGTGGTAGTTATACAGTAAAAGGAGAAAAAGCAAATGGCAGAGAATAGAGGAGGAAACAATTTCACTATTGGTATTAATTCTCTCTGAATGTGTTTGGGATGTTTTAATTTCAGCAGGGGATGTCACATTTATTCATTGAAAAAAAGTGGTTTAATTGATGGTGTTATAACCCAGCTATGCTTCTTTGGCCACTTGATGTGAAGAGCCAATTCACTGAAAAAGACCCTGATGCTGGGAAAAATTGAGGGCAGGAGGAGAAAGCAGTGACAGAGAATGAGATAGTTGGATGGCATCACTCACTCAATGGACATGAGTTTGAGCAAACTCCAGGAGACAGAGGACAGGGAAGCCTGGTGTGCTGCAGTTTGTGAGGTCACAGAGAGTCGGATATGACTTAGTGACTGAACAACAACAACAAAATTGCTTCTGGAAGCTTGTTAAGAAAGGTAGTTTCCTGCACACAGTCTTTCAACTCCAGCTTGGCCACATAAGAATGGGCTCTGGATCTAGATCAGTACACTTACCAAGAGACAAGGGGCCCATATAGCCTTGCTGGGCTTATCACCTTGTGTAAGAATATCTTTCCCTGTTTCATAATCAGTGTGTGCTCCTTTTTACTGCTCAGTGTCAGGTGTCTATGACCCTCAGGCACCAACCATCCCCCCCGCCAACTTTCTGTATTTCAGACCACACAGGGGAGTGGTTGAGGTCCTTGTACTGCAATAAGAAGTGAGGTGCATGCAGCCACACTATCTGTGAGGCTGTAGAAAGGGTCTGCTGGCCTTGGGGAACCAATGCATTGCAAAGGATTGAGTCTTGCTACTCTTCCATTTCTTGCTACAAGTAAACACTGCACTACTTGAGTCTGGTGTGTATATTATCTGTGTGCAACCTTGAATACTGCTCTAGTCTTCAACCTGACTATCACTTACCTGCCTCTTAAGCTTGGCTGTGCCGTGCTTAGTCGCATAGTCATGTCCAACTCTTTGCGACCTCATGGACTATAGCCTGCCAGGTTCCTCTGTCCATGGGGATTCTCCAGGCAAGAATATTGAAAGTGGGTTGTCATGACCTTCTTCAGGGGATCTTCCCAACCCAGGGATTGAACCCAGGTCTCCCACCTTGCAGGCAGATTCTTTACCATCTGTGTCACCAGGGAAGCCCCTAAAATTGGCTACACTCACGTTATTTTCTATCGTGGGGTCTTCCTCTCAGGAATTCTTCCAGGAATAAGGGGTGTGTTTCCTTATTGTTTGGATTTCCCAGACCTCTCTAATGTCATGCTTAAAGGAATTTCCACTCCATACCCTCTCCTGAAGCATTTGATATTACCAGTAAAACTAGAATACAAATCATTACCAACAAAGATATTATTTACATGTCCTTGAACCAGAAAGCATGCTCTTTTGAAATATTTCATGAAGGAAGGGATGGTATACCATCTATCTAGGATGGCAGAGAAAGGAGAAAGTAATAAAAGAGTTAAATGTTCATACTGAGATTATTTGAACATTCACATTCTACCAAATTTTGGATTTAACTGTGCATTTTATTTTCATAGAGTGATACAAATAGATCTTAAGAAATAAACAACAAAAAATAAACCTACTTTTTAAAAAATTGAAGTCAAGGAGATATGGAAAATTTTAATAATTCTTTGATTACTGGCCTTTCTGTGGTTGAATTTCTATCAACGAAGGTATTTAGAGATTAAGGCAATTAATAAGAAAATTCAGTTGAAAAATAGCAAGTGAAAAATAAGTGAAATTTCCTTCAGAATTCCAGGGTTTGGTACCTATACACATATGATTTGTTAGGTGGATGCATAACTCTCTTCTTTACTCTTATGAAAAGGTTGTTCTCTAATTGTCACTGTGTATAAAGTAAAATGTAGACAGATTATACAAATATTCTAACTGGCTAAAAGATTATAATTGTGAGTCTTCCTAGAAATATGTCAGGATTCAAGAATATCTTATTGCAGTTTTCTTCCTACTGTAAATAAAGGGTCAACCAACATTTTCTAATAACTTACAATTGCCTCTTTTCTTGTTAGAACATGCCATCCAGCACTTTTTGATTAGATGTTCTCAGATAATAGCTGGGGCAGATTGACCAAAGGAGAGCAATTTCTTTAATCAGGATAACATAATGATTCCATCATGAACTTCAGATGAGATGGTTTGTTGTTGTTGTTGTCTGCTAATAGTGCTATATCCTCAGTGGAATCAAAGAGAGCTTTCTGCAGATCTCAATACAACTTTGTAAAAGACCATAATGATGCCTTTAGAATCAAATCCATTTGCTCTTTCTAGTAGTTTGGTTATAACTGGAGGACAGGGCTGAGCAGTGGGATGTAGTCAGTAAAAATCTGAATCTTCTATGTGGTAAAGACAGTGAACTTGAGCTCCTCCATGATCTCAGGTTGTTTTATGGCATTGGTTTCTTTACCTATGAAAAGAAGGATTTGTCCAACATGTTCTGAGTTTTTTCCAATTCTAACTATTTTTGGCTTATTTACTTAGAACTCAAGGGATTCTCTGAATCTGACTGGTGTGTGATAGAAACATTGCGTGCTTAGTCACTCAGTTTCTGACTCTTTTGTAACCCTATGGACTGTAGGCTCCTCTGTCCATGGGATTTTTCACCAGAACACTGGAGTGGGTTGCCATTTCCTTCTCCAAGGGATATTCCTGACCCAGGGATCTAACCCACGTCTTCTGTGCCTCCTGCATTGGCAGACAGATTCTTTACCACTGAGCCACCTGGGATGATAATTAAAAAAAAAAAAAATTTGACTTCCAAACGGAGAGTTACAAATGTTGTATGGAAATATTGTGTGGTATCTTAACATTTGTGATTTGGGGAGCAGAATCATTGTGATTAAAATCTCAAGCACAATGAATTTCCTGTTTACTTCAATTGAGAAATAATTGCCTAAAAATAATATGAACTAAGTGAAAACACAATACCCCATATACTAGTTGGAAATATATAGTAAACATTATTATTTTTATATCTGATAAAATGCCATCTATGTCAGGATAAGTGGTTTGAATGTATTAAATGTAATGAATGTATTTAAAAAGAAGCTTTTTAGCTGGTTGAGCTGTTTATACTTTGTGAATATAATCAGTGTGTTTATTATTTTCAAAATGTATATCAGGAGGGCGAGGGATCAACAAGGTGGAATAGGAAGATTCTGAAATCACCTCTTTCCAAAAGCACAAATTTCAATTACCAAAAAAAATTACAACTACTTACAAATTAACCCTTTCTGAGAATGCCCTGAAGTATAGCAGAAAACATTTCCCACAGCTAAAGATAAAAAGAAAGAACCACAATCAGCTGGGCAGGAAGGATGGAGATGTGGTCTAGTCAGGACTCACACTCCCAGGTAGGTGACCATAAACAGGAAGGATATCTCAATCGCTGAGATCCTCCTGGAGAAGTGAGGAGGTTCTCACCTGGACCCCACATGGAGCTGAGAGGCAACAGTTTGAAATGTCCCTGAGTCAGACCCACGTGGTGACTTGGAGAGCCTCTTGGAGAGGGACGAGGGAGCTGGAACCTCCCCTGGGGACTGAGATGCTGGTGGCAGCCATTTTTGTGATCTTATTCTACCCTGCTGACAATGGCACTGGTGGGCACCATTTTGGAATCCTCACCACGGCCTATTAGCCCTAGGGGCCTTCCCCACTCACAAGCATACCTGTAGCAGTCACATGCCACTAGGCCTTGCAGCCAGCACTGCTGGAGGGCCTATCCTGCCCACCAGCATGCCCACAGCAACTGTACAGGGCAAGGCCTTGCAATCAGTTGGTTCAGTGTACCCACAGCAGTCAGCCTCACTAACACAGAAGGGAGCACGCAGCCCATAAAGAAGACAGATGCCCCTGGAACACCTGTCTCTGGTGGCCAGAGGGGAGTCTGCTGCTGAGCTCATAGAGCATCTTCTACATAAGACCACTTCCCAAAGATTTGGAGACATAGGGCCTAATACACACCTAACACGTAGATATAAATAAAGGATTAGGCAAAATGAGGAGAAAGATAAATACATTTTAAATTAAAAAAAAAAAAGCAAGACAATACCTCAGAAAAAGAGCTAAATGAGATGGAGATAAGAAATCTACTTGATAATGATTTCAAAGCAGTGATCATAAAGATGCGTACCAAACTTGGGAGACAAATGGAATGACACAATGAGAACTTTAATAAAGAGTTAGAAATTATAAAAAGAACCAACTAGAGCTAAAGAATCGGAGAAGGCAATAGCACCCCACTCCAGTGTTCTTGCCTGGAGAATTCCAGGGATGGGGGAGCCTGGTGGGCTGCCCTCTATGGGGTCGCACAGAGTCGGACACGACTGAAGCGACTTAGCAGCAACAGAGCTAAAGAATACAATAACTTAAATGAAAAATATGCCAGAGAGCGCCAACGACAGATTACAGTAGCCGTCTCCATCCTTTTTGGCATCAGGGACCAGTTTTGTGGAAGACAATTTTTTTGCAGAACAGGGAGTGGTATGGAGGCAGGGAGGGATGATTTGGGCTGATTCAAGCACATTAAATTTATTGTGCACTTTATTTCTATTATTATCACTATTTCTATTATTTTATATATGAAATATAATGACATAATTATGCAGCTCACCATCATGTAGAATCAGATCATCAGGCATTATTAGATTCTCATAAGGAGCACACAGCCTAGACCCTTCACAGGGGCGGTTCACACTAGGCTTTGCTCTCCTGTGAGAATCTAATGGGCTTCTCTGGTGGCTCAGACCATAAAGAATTCTCCTGCAACACATGAGACCTGGGTTCGATCCCTGGGTTGGGAAGATCCCCTGGAGGAGGGCATGGGAACCCACTCCAGTATTCTTGCCTGGAAAATCCCATGATGCTGCCGCTGTTCTGACAGGAGGCAGAGCTCAGGTGGTAATGTGAGTGATGGGGAGTGCCTTTAAATACAGATGAGCTTGCTCTTCTCCTGTGCAGCCCGGTTCCTAAGTGGCCATGGATGGGTACCAGTACATGGCCCGGGGGTTGGGGAGCCTTGGATTAGATGATACAAAACAGATCAGAGATCTGGAGCACAGAGTAGTGGAAATCACCCAGCTGGAATAGCAAAAAGAAAAAAAATAAAAATTCGTATAGTTTAAGGGCCCTCTGGAACAACTTCAGCATTTCTATCTGATAGAATCGTGTGTTTGTATGACCATTTCTATTTTAATAGAAAAATATGGAAGTATGCTTTTAACTGACATTTCTTAAACATATAGAGTGAATTGATAATTTTCATGGATATAAAATTACTACTAATAGTTTATATTTCTTCAGTACCTGTACTGTTTTAAATCCTAATATTTATTTACGGTTTGATCCTTGTAACAAAACTATGAGAAATTTAGTATTATTATGATCATACCCATATTACAGCTGAGGAGACTGAGAACCAGAGAAGTTTATTGATTTGCCTAAAGGTACACAGTCAGTAAGTGGTAAAGCCAAGGTTTGAACTTCGGCATTCTAGTTTTATGCTCTTAACTAATTGTAATATTGGCATCCAATGATGATTTCTGAAAGCACTACTAAATTATGTAAAATATATTAATGCATACTTATTTATTTAACTTTACTAACAAAAATGGACCTTTTCGTGAGGTCAAAGAAAACTTTCTCCTTCATTTACATCTGTAATTGTAATCACTATTTCTTTACACTTTGTAAAATAAAAAGCTGTAACATCAACCTTTTCTTTTGTTTTAATCTGAGATTGCAACATTCAATTATTGATTTCCTATTGTGTGCTAGAATATGTCAATACTACTAATCTTTTGCTTTTAGTATTAGGGAGCTAATTTCTAATGAATTTCTCTGAACTGAGAAGTACTATGCTCTCTATGAAGTCATAAGTAGTCCATATATATCTCTTTTGATTCTTTTAAGAGGACTTAGTTTTGTTAGCTTAATCTCAACCCAGAATGTATTGCATTTAGAAATATTGAATCATCTGTTTTACTCAAATATCTGACATGCAATCACACATTAATATTACTTCACTTCTTATTCAGAGTTTTAAAATTCTATCTCTTTCATTATCTTTCAAAATCCTAAAAGGGATTGACAATTATAATGATGTGTCTTTTGATACAAAGCATAATAAATTGTAAATAAGCCATGAATAGGAATGAAATAAAAGAAAAAAGGCTAAGAAAAAACCCCAGTCAAATAATGTACAATAGTTTCTTCTTTCAGTGAAGGAAATAAATACTTATTGCAATAGAATCTAACTATTCTAAGACCCTTTAAGGACAATTTCTATTGCAAAGTGAGAACATTTGAAGTTCCATTTGAATAAAGCAGCACTTCTGGCCTGTAAAAGTAGATAAGCTTTCAGGATTCTTCTTGTGGAAAAGACAAGCCTAATGGGGGAAAAAAAAAAGCCCATCAGTAGATACATCTTATCAAGAAAACAGTTTCCTAATGCTGGGCAAATAGGTATCTGTTCCTGATTTAATGGCAATATTTCTATAAACACTGACTCTCAGAGGGTCACACTGATATATGGTTAGATGAGAAATTAGACAAATTCCAGTGATTTCGTATTGAAATCTATGCTTTAAAAATGAAAAAGTTTTGATCAACATGAAACTTAAGTTGAATCATTTTAGCCTTATCCAAACTTATTCAGAATATATATGAAATTATATCATGGAAATTTGATAATTTGGAGCTAAATTTTGCATTTTAGAGCTGTATATAGCTTTTCTGAACTCTAGAAATCACATTGCTCGATCTTTTTGTGAGTAGTAAAGTGAGTTTTTTAGGAAGTAGTGCATATCAGCTAGAAGGCTTTGTGAAGCTAGTGATTGAGTGATTGAAAAACTGACTTAGGACAGTTTAAAAATAAGAAAATTTATTGTCTTCCAGGGATGACATCAAGGTGGATTGATTCATCAACTCAGCCTTGCCATCAAGGGTCCAAGTTCTTTTAGCCTCTCTACCCTGCTGCCTATGACACCAGCTTTATACACCCCTGGTTTCCTTAATGATCTTGAGATGGATGCTGTAAGCTTTTTTGTTTTTGTCGTGTGTGTGTGTGTTTGAGAGAGAGAGAGAAAGATGGAGGGAGAGAGAGGCTTTTTATGAGAACACTTGAATTAAGTTGGAATTATTTAAGAAAGAACTAAGATAAGATCCCACATGCCACAAAACATGGCCGAAAAAAGAAAAAGAGAACAGAAAGGAAGAAAGGATGCTGGTCGATCACCAGTGTCCAATACAGGGAAGCAATGTAAGAAAACAAAACCATGTGACTGTGTTTAATGATAATATTTGTAGATAGCATATTCTATTATAACTTGACTCTACTGGACTAACATTGTTGTGTACAGTATTGAAAGCCATATTGAAAAAAATTTTAAATGTTCCCTATTTGTTGGAAACATTTTTTGGAATTCAGTTGTAGCCTTTTAATACTTAAACCTAAATTATCAATTATATAGATGCAAGGTGGAATTTTAAAATGCAAAGTGATTTTATATTAATAAATTTGTGAGGCTTATTGTATATGGCAGAGATTGCTACTTACTCTCACAAACTTGAATTGCTTATGATTGTTCAGAATAAAGACTGCTTGGCAGCCTCCCCAGCAGCTAGGTGGAGCCATATGATCAAGGTCTTCCATTGGGATGTGACCAGAAGTAATGTATGCTGCTTTCAGTTTATACTTTTAAAGGGCAAGTGTAACACTTTATGGATGGTAGAAACAACAAAAAAGAAGGAATCTGGACACCTGGTGACTTTAAACAGGTGATCTAAACATATCTAGCTGCATCGTTTACAAGATCTAAACGTATCTAGGTACATCAGCCTAGATATGTATGTCTAGCTTATAGAAGTCATTTTTAATTTAGGCTGAACCTATATCCCAATACCATAAACTATCTAGAAGTAAGGTGTGGTTCCTTGAGACTGGAAACTGAATTATAATCCTTCTGGGTACATTGTGAAATACCTTGTTTGGTTTTAAATATTTTGGGGAGGGAGTAGCATCATATGGAGCTCCCAATATTTTTATTTTGATATTGTAGTTCTTTATGCACACAGCAGATTTAACTGTTTTAAATGAATTTACTCATTTTAAGCAATTAACATCCAATCACATTGCTTAAAATAATCAAACCATTTGTGTGTGTGTGTGTATATATAAAAATATATAAATACAGCATACATTTCCACTGTTTACTGTCTCAAAGCATTTTAACAAGCTATTGTACTGGCAGAATTAATTAGATCTGAAAACTGGTATAATAAAAACAATAAAAGCTATAAGAATGCATTAAAATAGAATACCAAAATAATAGAAGCTAAGGTTTTTAAAGTTGTATTTGACTAGTCAAATGTTCCTTAATAACTAGATGCATCACAATACATTGTTCATTATAATATTAAAAGGAATGTAATAAAATGAAAATTGAGGCAATAGAGAATTCAGTATGCATAATTATTTTAAATTTAAAATCTTCCCCATAATGAACATAGCTAAAAACATAAAAGACAAATGATAGAGAAATTAGAAGCAATTATCAAAGGAATTCTCAGCAGAAATTTTTGATTTAAATTAAAGCCTGTGATTAAAAATCTTCTGCCTCTTTGTCCTTCTCCACTTTTCCCACAATCCATTACAGCTGCAGCACCTTGCAACTTAATTTCTTTTCCTCCAAGACAGTCATGCTATGCTTGATCCATAGCAAGAATGTATATATCAACTTCAGGTCCTTCTGGTCTTGGTTTCTACGTGTACTAATGCTTGCACTTCTACATGCACTAACTTTTAAAAGAACAGAGATGAAAATTCTATTGTATAAAGGACATGAAGATGGAATTATTTTCACCAACAAATTTTGTTACTTTTGTAAGTGAAAAGGGGGACTTTTTCAATTTTATTTTTTTGAGGTTTGAAATGTAGCACAGTGTATTTTGGTGACTGGGGCTGAATTACAAGTATTTAGGTGCCTTAAACATGGTAAAGATTATTGTGCATCGTCTCCAGATATGATTCATTTATTCATTCAATAGAAAATGGTTTTGAGCATCTGCTCAGGGAGTGTTCCAGGTGCTAGAGACACAACACTGAACAAAATAACTTGTTCTTATTATGTTTACATTCTGGTGATTGAATTAATACACTGTAAAATTAGTATGAGGCAATTCAAGAAAGTTCTATTTTTTGATGAATCTATTTTATTTCTTTGGGAATGTATGATTCTTTTAAAATTGTACTCTTTTGTTACTAAATGTGTTCCTTTGTTCAGTTCAGTTCAGTCACTCAGTCATGTCTGATTCTTTGTGACCCCATGGACTGCAGCATGCCAGGTCTCCCTGTCCATCACCGGCTCCCGGAGCCTACTCAAACTCATGTCCATACAGTTGGTGATGCCATCCAACGATCTCATCCTCTGTCGTCCCCTTCTCCTCTCACCTTCAATCTTTCCCAGCATCAGAGTCTTTTCCAATGAGTCAGTTCTTCACATCAGGTGGCCAAAGTATTGGAGTTTCAAATTTAGCATCAGTCCTTCCAGTGAATATTCAGGACTAATTTTCTTTAGGATGGACTGGGTGTATTTCCTGACAGTCGAAGGGACTCTCAAGAGTCTTCTCCAACACCACAGTTCAAGTATTTAGGGGCTGAATTACAAGTATTTAGGTGCCTTAAACGTGGAAAATTCTTTGGTGCTCAGCTTTCTTTATGGTCTGGCTCTCACATCCATACATGATTATTGGAAAAACCATAGCTTTGACCAGACGGACCTCTGCTTTTAATATGCTGTCTAGGTTGGTCATAGTTTTTCTTTCAAGGAACTAGTGTCTTTTAATTTCATGGCTGCAGGCACCATCTGGAGTGATTTTGGAGATCCCCCCAAAATAAAGTCTCTCACTGTTTCCATTGTTTCCCCATCTATTTGCCAAGAAGTGATGGGACTGAATGCCATGATCTTTGTTTTCTGAATGTTGAGTTTTAAACCAACTTTTTCACTCTTCTCTTTTTCACTTTTATTGGCTCTTCAGTTGTTCTTCGCTTTCTGCCATAGGGTGGTGTCATGTGTGTATCTGAGGTTATTGATATTTCTCCTGGCAATCTTGATTCCAGCTTATGATTCAATCAGTCCAGTGTTTCTCATGATGTACTCTGCATATAAGTTAAATAAGCAGGGTGACAATATACAGCCTTGACGTACTCCTTTCCCTATTTGGAACCAGTCTATTTTTTCATGTCCAGTTCTAACTGTTGCTTCTTGACCTGCATACAGATTTCTCAAGAGGCAGTTCAGGTGGTCTGGTATTCCCATCTGTTGAAGAATTTTCCACAGTTTGTTGTGATCTACACAGTCAAATGCTCTGGCATAGTCAATAAAGCAAAGTAGATATTTTTCTAGTATTCTCTTGCTTTTTTGATGATCCAGCAGATGTTGGCAATTTGATCTCTGGTTCCTCTGGCTTTTCTAAATCCAGCTTGAACATCTGGAAGTTCATGGTTCATGAACTGTTGAAGCCTGGCTTGGAGAATTTTGAGCATTACTTTGCTAGTGTGTGAGATGAGTGCAATTGTGCGGTAGTTTGAGCATTCTTTGGCATTGCCTATATATTCCTTTGTGCATATACTTAAATTACATATTGGCTAATACATATTGATACCATTTATTTGCTCAGTATATTCTTTGTCATTTTTCAAAAGTCACTGGTAATGAGCTATTTTAAAATAGTAATTAAAAATCCTTCATCTAATATATTTGTTCACCCCTTTTGAATTTTATAAGGTCCAAAATGACCAACTCACATGAAAAAGTGGAGAAAGTTTAAGTGGTTTTAAAAGTTGAAATCATTAGTTGCTTTTTGTTGAAGAGTGGTACTAATTTTATTTGGAATTCTGCATTCTTATATTTACATCATGCAGTGTCTACTTTAGGGGGACATATCAGATAATTTCCCAATGTAATATAATATTTGACACATACCAAAAAATCTATATAATATATAATCAGGAAAGTAACCATAACAATAAAGAAACAAGAATGTAGCATCCTACTTAAAAATTAGATTATAATTAACATTGTTTTATGGTAATAGTTTATAGGAAAAATAATCATTTTTGAAATTTTTTTGGTTAATGTCTACCTTCTTATATTTTAACTATTAACTATGCAATATTATGAGTGTTACCTTAAAAAATATTTATTTTCTCCTTTTTTAAATACTAAAGATAAGCTTTATTTTGAAATAATTCCATATGGCAAGACCAGTATAAAGAACCTTTTGTCTGAACCATTTGAAACGGAGTTATAATATGATACCTCATCATTCTCAAATGTTTATTGTGTAATCTCTACAAACACATTCTCCTACCTAACCACAATACAGTAATCAATGTCAGAATATTGACATTAAAAGATCACTACCATTTAATCTGTAGTTCCAATTAACTGTTTATCAATGCCAATAATAGTCAGTCCAAGATCATACATTTCCTTTAGCTGTCACTTTAAAAAATTTCAGAGCAGCTTTAAATTCACAGCAAAACTAAGTGAAAATATAGAGTTCTCATATATTTACTCCCTGCCCTCACACACTTAGACTTACAGGTTCCTCTTTAGCAACATCCCACACCAGATTGGTTGTTGTTTAGTTGCTAAGTTGTGTCCGATTCTTTGCAACCTCATGGACTGTAGCCCACCAGGTTCCTCTGTCCATAGGATTTCCCAGGCAAGAATACTGAAGTGGCTGCCTTTTTCTTTTGCACACATCTTCTGCATTGGCAGGCGGATTCTTTACTGCTGAGCCATCTGGGAGGCCTACACCAACCAGATTGGTACGTTTGTTATAATTGATAAATCCATACTAGCATATCATTACCATCCAAAGCCATTAGCATTGTACATCCTGTGGTTTTTTTTTAACAAATATATAACATGTATCACCACAGTATCATATAGAATAGTTTCACTGCCCTGACAATCCTGTATGCTCTGCTTGTATCTCCAACTAGCCCCTGGTAGTCATTGACATTTTTACTGTCTCTGGGGTTTTGCGTTTTTCAGAATGCAGTTTGTTATACTTGGAATCATAACAGTGTGTAGCCCTTTCAGATTGGCTTCTTTTGCATAGAAAAATGCACTTTCCTCCATGTATTTTCATGACTTGATAGCTCATTTCTTTTCAGCACTGAATAATATTTCATTGTCTGGATACAGTACCTCAATTTATTATCCATTCACCTATTGAAGGACATTTTGGTTACTTCTGAGTTTTGGCAATTATCAGGAAATCTGCTATAAACATCCATGTGCAGGTTTTTACATGCACAAAGTTTTTCAACTCCTTTGGGTAAATACCATGCTGGATGGCATGGTAAGAGTATATTTAGTTTTGTAGGAAACTCCCAGGCTGTCTTCCAAAGTGGATGTATTCTTATCAGCAACGAATGAGAATTTCTGTTGTACCACAACCTCATCAGTGTTTGGTAATGTCCTGTGTTTTGGATTTTGGTCTAATAAGTGTGTAGTGATATTCCACTGTTGCTTTAATTTGCAATTACTAAATGATACATGATGTTGAATATCTTTTAGTGTGCTTATTTACCATCTGTGTATATTATTTGGTGAGCTGTCTGCTTAGGTATTTAGTCCGTTTTTCAATTGAGTGGTTCATTTGTTTATTGTTGAGTTAAAAGAGTTCTTTGTGTACTTGGATAACAGATCTTTATAAAAGCCATCTTTTGAAAATACTTTCTCTCAGCCTGTGGGTTGCCTTTCATTTTCTTGGTAGTCTTTCACAGAGCAAATTTATTTTTAAATGTTACTTAAGTATTATAAAATTTTTATTGATGTATAATTAACATAAAACATTATATTCATTTCAGAGGTATAAGATAATGATTCAATATTTATATGTATTGTGAAACAATCATTACAAAAGTCTAGTTAATATCCTTAACCATGAATAGTTACCAAATTATTTTTCTTGTGTTAAGAAATTTTATCTCCTGTTATTTAGTTCTTTGATACATTTCATCAAAACTTTGTAGTTTTCCTCATAGAGGTCTTCTGCATATTTTCTTTTTTATTTATTTTGGGCTGTGCTGGGTCTTCATTGCTACGTGGGCCTTTTCTCTAGTTTCAGCAAGAAGGAGCTGCTCTCTAGTTGCGGTGCACGGGCTTTTCTCTAGGCAGCTTCTCTTGTTGCAGAGCACAGGCTCTAGGTGTGCGGGCTTCAGTGGTTGTGGCTCTTGGGCTCTGGAGTGCAGGCTCAGTAGTTGTGGTACACCGGCTTAGTTGCTCTGCGGCATGTCGGATCTTCCCGGACCACCTCTGTCTCCTTCACTGGCAGGCAGATTCTTTACTACTGAGCCACCAGGGAAGCCCCTACATATTTTCTAAGATTTATATATTTAAGTGTTTTATTTTGAAGGTGCTAATATAAGTGATAATATGTGTTTTTTCCATTTAGTCATTTAGTTGTTCAGAGTAAAATTAGTAGTATTACTGTTGTATTGTGTGTTGAAGTCATGTTGCCTCAGTGAAGCAATTACATTCCTAGCACACAGATTTTAGTTTCCAGTGATAATTTCTGACTAAAAGATGAAAATGAGACTGTCCATACCCTTATCTTCTATACTGTGATTTACTGGAACTCATTTTATATGATGATGACACTTCTACATTATTCTGCATTTCTCAATTGTTTTTCACAATTCATTGTTGAGTCATTTTATCTCATATGATAGAATGCTTCTGTCTTTAAAATATATGTATATATATATATATTTCAGCAATATATATGCATATATTTTTTTCTCAGATTGTTTTCCATTATAGGTTAGGTAATGTGTTTTGAATTTCAATTTCTACTTGTTCATTGATGAGATCACTTTTTTTTTCTTCTGTTTAACCGAAAGAGCCCCTCAGTCTTCCCTTGACTTTATGGACTTTCTTCACATTTTGAAATTTTCAGGCCAGTTGTTTAGTAGAATGTCTCTTTGTCTGATATTTTTTCATGATTAGATTCAGGTTGTGCATTTTGGGCAGCTAGTTCTCAGAGTGATATTGTGTTCTTCTCATTTCATACTATCAAGTGGTGCATGGTTTCCATTTGTCCCCTTACTGAAGACGTTAACTTTGATCCTTTTGGTAAGATGCCTGAGAGGTTTCTTCACTGTAATTTTACTCTTTCTATCCTTTTATATATTTTCAGGGAGACATTTAGATGCTATACAAGTTTCCCATTAAAGTGTCACTGAATATATTTTTCTAATTATCAACTACTGTGTAACAAATCACTCCAGAACACAGTGATTTAAAATACCTATTTTATCTTTCACTTATCTGTAGGTGGATTGGGATATGTTAGACCATTCTTGCTTGGGGCCTCTTATAAGACTGAAGTCAAGTAGTGGTTGGCCTGAAGTAATGTGAAGGCTTGCCTGGGCTGGATGTACAAGTTGCTCACCCACCCACTCAACATATCTGGGAGTTGAGTCTGGAGGTTAGCTGGATGATCAGCTGTGGCTACCAAACAGAGGCCTCCAGCCATGGCCTCTTCCTGTAACTTGGGTTTCTCATATCATGGTAACTAAGTTCTGAGAGTGAGAGCAAGAAGGGCAGGGGAGGAAGGAAGGAACATACACAAGCATAGAATACATAGTTATGCACACACACACATTTATCATTGGTAGTTTGTGTTCTGCCCTGATAGGGGTATTTCCACAATGTAAAAATGCTCAGGGCTCTTTTTATGGCACCATTTTGTTTCATTACCATATTATCAAATCCATTTCTACTTTCTATCCCCCACCTCTCTCCACCCCTTCCCACCAACTCCCTGCTTTGAATATTGAACAATCTCCTGTCACTAATAATTCCTTTTTCTCTCCAAAAATAACATTCTCCTTCTGGCTAGACTCCAGCCAGAGCCACTGCCAAGCCACTTCCCCCTCTACACATGCCTTCTTCCCACTCAAGTGATCTGACACCCCGAAACTGAGACATACAGGTACTGCTCTTACTTAACCTCATCTATTGGCTTTTGTAGAGAATAATTCAAGGAGAAAGGGAAAATATAAGAAGAAACTTTTCATTATTATTGAGCCAATTATTTTCTACATGTTGATTTTAAAATTATTTAGTAAATAAGGCATATTGATAATGGGAGAGATTGACATAGAGACTTTGAAAAGTCTTCAAATGTAACTTGGAGGCTATTAGAAAAGTAGAAAAGGTAGCATCTGAAAAGTGAAAATTGTCATTTAAGAAAGAAAGGAACAAAGATTTCTATTGTCAGAAAGGAGCAAATATTTCTGTTTTCTTATTTTAGGGTGTTTCCCACCTATAATTGTATAATCTTTATCTTATACCAAACCCTCAAATTAGGAGAGTGATTTTTAACTTATTGAAGCACTCAATAACATTTTCCAACTAATTGTCTATGAATGGTGTTACTGGGTAAGTATTATCATGTTTAAGCACTACTTAGAATGACTATTGAAAAAAGAAATACTGTGAATTATATTACTATTAATATTCTTATGTTTATTTTTTATTGAAATGTAATTGACATGATATTGGATGCATGAAAAATATGTAGCATATTGATTTGAGACTCAGATATATTGCAATATGATTAGCACCATAGTATTAGCTAACACTTCCGTCATGTTACATATTTATCCTTTCTATTTGCGGTGGGAATAACTAAGATACAGTCTCTTATAAAGTTTGAAGTTTATAATACAGTATTGCTGACTATGAGCTTCCCGAGTGGCTCAGCAGTAAAGAATCCACCTGCAATACAGAAGACACAGAAGATGAGGGTTCAATCCCTAGGTCACGAAGATCTTCTGGGGGAGGGCATGGCAACCCCCTCTGGTATTCTTGCCTGAAAAATCCCAAGGACAGAGGAGCCTGATGGGCTACAGTCCAGAGGGTCTCAAAGAGTCAGATATGACTAAAGCGACTGAACATGGTATGGCATGGCCTTGTTGACTATAATCATTATGTTATGCAGTTGATCTCTAAAACTTATCTTCTGTTTTCAAGTCTGTGCCCTTAGATCACAGCTCCTGAATTCCCCCACCCTCCTATTATTATACTCTCTGTTTGTACGAGTTTGGTTTATTTGAATTCCACATGTAAGTGATGTCATACAGTATTTGCTTTATTCTATCTACATTATATCACTTAACATAAGGTCTTTAAGGTCCATTCATGTTGTTGCAACTAGTGGCATTTCCTTCTTTCTCATGGCTGAATAATATTGTATTTATATATATCTCACAACTCCTTTATCCATTAATCTGTTGACAGGTGTTTTCCATATCTTGACTATTATGAATAATGCTGCAGTAAACATGGGAATGCATGTATCTCTTCATTATCCTATTTTCACTTTCTTCTGGATATGTACCCAATATTGGATGGTAGTTCTATTTTTAACTTTTTGATGCATCTCCATACTTTTTTCATTGTGGTTGCACCAATTTAAGTTCCCAGTTCCAGTATACGAGGGCTCCCTTATCTCTACATCCTTGCCAACACTTTTTAATCTCTTGTTTTTGAAATGATAGCCATTTGTACAGGTGATATCTCATTGTGATTTTGTTTTACATTTCTCTGATTATTAGTGATGCTGAGAATCTTTTCATGTACCTGATGGCATCAAGGCAAGAATACTGGGATAGTTTGCCATACAGTCTTCCAGGGGATCTTCCAAACCGAGGGATCAAACTTACGTCTCTTGTGTCTCCTGCTTTGGCAGGTGGGTTCCTTACCTCTAGCACCACCTGGGAAGGCCCTTCTTTATATATACTTGATGTTAACTTTTATCTGACACACAGTTTGCAAAATATTTTCTCCTATTCTGTGGGTTGCCTTTTCATTTTTAGTTTAGTGTAGCCCCTCTTGTTCATTTTTGCTTTTTTAAATTGGAGTGTAATTTCTTTACAATGTTGTATTAGTTTCTGTTATACAACAATGTGAGTCAGCTATATAAATACATATATCCCCTTCCTCTTAAGCCTCCTTCCCACCTCCCATCCTACCTCTCTAGGCCATCACAGATCACTGAGCTGAGCTCCCTAATCTATAAAGCACCTTCCCACTAGCTATCTATTGTACACATGGTAGTGGATATATGTTAGTGCTAGTCTCTCAATTCATCCCACCCTCTCCTTCTCAAAACTGTGTCCACAAATCCATTCTCTATGTCATTTCTGTACTTTTTAGTGTTTCTGCCAAAAATTTCAAAAAAATGAAGCAGGAAATTAGTCATTTATGAGAGAAATGTAAATAAGTAACTTTAATATATCTTACAAATACTAAAAACAGATATTTATAGAATAAACTTATGGTAGATACTGTTAGTGCTCCTCCTACATTTCATCAAGACTTACTACTAGATGAGTGCATGCTAAGTCTCTTCAGTCGTGTCCGATTCTTTGCGACACTATGGATTGTAACCCACCAGGCTCCTCTGTCCATGGGGACTCTTCAGGCAAGAATACTGGAGTGGGTTGCCATGCCCTCCTCCAGGAGATCTTCCCGACCCAGGGATCAAACCCACATCTCTTAAATCTCCTGCATTGGCAGGTGGGTTCTTTACCACTAGCGCCACCTGGGAAGCACTTGCTATTCTATGGCCATTATAAAAAATCTAAAAACACTAAATACTGGAGAAGGTGTTGTGTGAGGGAACACTCTTGCACTGTTGGTGGGAAGGTCAATTCATGCAACCACTATGGTGAACTGCATGGAGGCTTCTTAGAAAACTAAAAATAAAACCAGCATATGACCCAGCAATTCCACTACTAGCCATATAACCTGAGAAAACCAGAATTCAAAAAGACACATGTACTTCAATGTTCATTGCAGCACTGTTTATAATAGCCAGGACATGGAATCAACCTAAATGTCCATTGACAGATGAATAGATGAAGATGTAGTGCATATATACAATAGAATATTATTCAGACATAAAAAGGAATGAAGTTAGGTTACTTGTAGTGATGTGGATGAACCTAGAATCTTCCCAACCCAGGGATTGAACCCTCAATATATTCTAATTGCTTTAGTATATATTTTTAAATTGCATCAAGTTTTCCTCCTGGTTTATTTAATTTTTAAACTTTTTGCATTGAATACTAAGTTAATTTGTTTGTGATATTCATTGTTTTATTGATTAAAAAACTTGAATGGTGTCCTCTCTCAATTTTGTACATACAAATGGAGACACCTAAAGCATATTACTATTCTACATTGTTATTTAGGAAGGACTAATTCTGTGTTTCTGGCATGCTTGGGATTGTCAACAATTCTGTATACAGAAAGGTTATTTTAGAATTCAATCCTGAATTCAGATTTCAGAAGAACCAGTTCATCAAGCAAAAGTCACAAAGGACATTTCAAGAAGAAAAGAAAAAAATCCACACAATTACCAGAATTACCAAAGTTTTATTAAGTTGTTCATGAGATAGTATAAAACAATTTTATCATGTGATTATGATTTCTTCATGGATAATTACATATCTTCAGACATCAGCATTATAAAGAGGTTAGTACTATGGCTATTATCATGGGGCATCAGTAACTTATAGGAAGTGAAGATCTCATTTGTTCTGAGGAACTAGTTGTGTGTGTTTTTGGTTTATCTAAAATTGTAAAGTGTTTATTAGTTATGAACTGCATTTTACATACTTATTCCCAGTAGTAGCAAGGTGAAGTATCAATTTTACTGCCATAAACTGGAGCAATGTCTTTATTATCTCCAAGTTCTTAGAAGTTCTTAGAATAGTGTCTTGCGTATTGTAGGCTCTTAATGACTATTTGTCGTATTTGAAGCATAGTTTGCGAAAGAGTTATAGTGAAAACTTTACTATGTTTGAACCTCTATACTTGTGTAAGTCTTAGAACAGGAAAATGAATTTCTGATTACAAAGTTTTAAAAATTTAATGAACGTATTTAGGGTACATAAACTATGTTAGAGAATATGCATCTATTATAGCTAAGGAAGTACAAAGAGGCTTGTCTTACTTTAAAGGTAATTATGTGAAAAAAGTAGCATTCAAAGGTGTAAGAATATCTTTTTCCACATCTGTAGTATATAATTAACAAACTTCTCTACACTGATTCAGGAAAGAAAGTAATAAACCACTTGTAAATAATGGTAGTCTTGCATTCTATATACTTAAATGTCAATAATCTGAACATGAATTTTCTCCTGTTCTTAGTGACACAGCTATGTTTTTAAGATAATGTAGAGACAGGTATCATTACCATTGCTGCAGTTCCTTTTTCTATAGATGTAAATGTATTAATGTAAAACATGGAGGATAAATGAAGAGTTCCACTACTATTGAAAACCATAGTGCATGGAAATTAAATCAATATGCAGCTTTTAAAACCACAACATGGTGACAGCAGAGAAGTGAAATCTGACTGCATTCCAGGAAAAAAGACAAAAGTAGTAGGTGTCTATTAAAATAACAATCACAGGGAAAAGAAATAAGAACATATTCTTTCCATGTTTTGAATGCTTGATGTTCTGCCCTTTGATTTCTCAGGATTAATAACTCCAGTGAAAAGGAGGCTTTTGTAAAAATGTGTGAATAAGGACTGACTTTAAGAAAATACAGAGGGTGATTTTTCTTCATCATTTGAAATGGACTTGGTTTTACTTTGTGAATTTCTGAGCAACTGGAGTGATATATTCATGTCACATAGGTTAATTTAATGATCAATAACTAATATCAATAATAGCATTTTTCTTCTGAGGACCATTCACATATTTAATAATACCATAGATAAATCATGAAACAAAACATGTATCCTGACATTAAATAGGAAGAAGTAAATTCAGTCCTCAATATTTAGGAGTTCAGGTGATATCAGTAGTTATGTTACCAACAAATCCCAATGGTCAATTTAAAGGCTGTAGTTGATGATGGAAGAGTGAGAAAAAAAAGTTCAGAGAACAAGTGTTAATATCCGAGTAAGGTTTATAGTAAAATATAAAAGCAAAGTACAATTTATCTAAATAACTCTTCTAACTGAATTATATTCTTAACAGCACTGCTTTAAGGGGAGTATCAATAAAAAGGGAGATTTAGAATTCCTGTATTAAAAATTTGGTTAGATACTATGCGTGATTGGGATTGAACCCAGGACGCCCGCATTGCGGGTGGATTCTTTACCAGCCGAGCCACAAGGGAAGCCCATTATGCATGATTGGCTCTATGGGGTCGCACAGAGTCCGACACGACTAAAACGACTTAGCAGTAGCAAGGTATTCTAGGGTGCTTAATGGAGAAGGCAATGGCACTCCACTCGAGTACTCTTGCCTGGAAAATCCCATGGATGGAGGAGCTGGGTAGGCTGCGGCCCATGGGGTCACGAAGAGTCGGACACGACTGAGCGACTTCACTTTCACTTTTCACTTTCATGCATTGGAGAAGGAAATGGCAACCCACTCCAGTGTTCTTGCCTGGAGAATCCCAGGGACGGGGGAGCCTGGTGGGTTGCCGTCTATGGGGTCACACAGAGTCGGACAAGACTGAAGTGAGTTAGCAGCAGGGTGTTTAATATGTTTATACACACATTTTATGCACAGTGAGGTATAAGGTAGTTCTCAAATTACATTTGGTTATATTTTGAAATTTTGAGGTTACATTGGTTGTTTGAAACTTACAGTATCCTTTTTTCAAATAAAAGTATTATATTGAGATTTTTGTCTTTCTGACTAATGCAGAAAATAATTTAGACCATAATATAGCTTGAATCTCCAATACTTTGGCCACCTTGTGCAACGATTTGACTCACTGGAAAAGAGTCTGATGCTAGGAGGGATTGGGGGCGGGAGGAGACGGGGAGGACAGAGAATGAGATGGCTGGATGGCATCACCGACTCGATGGACATGAGTTTGAGTGAACTCCGGGAGTTGGTGATGGACAGGGAGGCCTGGCGTGCTGTGATTCATGGGGTCACAAAGAGTTGGACATGACTGAGCAACTGAACTGAACTGAACTGACTGCTTGAATCTTGTCAAATAGGAAATAAGTAAAAACAATTAAGTTGCAGAAGTATAAATTAAAACTGAAAACTAAGATCATGAAAAATCATTTTTTATTTACTTTGCATTTTAGAGCTCAAGGAGAAGGAATTTCTTTATACAATTAAGGGGAGAAATCTGTGGAATTTCTGAAGGAACTCATGTATATTTTAATAGACTTTTATAGATTTATTGAAGATAGTTATGTTTGTTTATGAATATATTATGCCATTTTCTAACTTAAACTTCTCAAGTTCTTTAAAACATTGCTAGAACTCTTCTATTCTGTAGTAATTTGCTAAGGCTACCATAACAGACTGCTACAGACTGACTGAGTGGTTTAAACAACAGAAATTAATTTTTCTGATGATTCCAGAGGCTAGAGATCCAGAGCGAAGCTTGATTTCTTCTGAGGTCTTTCTCCTTGGCTTGCATATTGTTGCCTCTTCACATGTCCTCTCCCTGTGCATGCAAATCCTGCTGTCTCTCTGTTTCCACATATTCTCTTTTTATAGGGACACCAGTCAGACTGGGTTAAAGTCCACTCTAATGACTTTAAGTTAATCACTTCTTTCCATTTATTTGTGTCTTCTTCAATTTCTTTTATCAATGTCTTATATTTCTCAGTGTGCAAGTCTTTCACCTCCTTGGTGAAATTTACTCCTAAGTATTTTGTTCCTTTTGTAAGTTGTAATTGTAATTTCGTAAAATGTGTAAAAATTGCAGTTGTAAATGGGATTGTTTTCTTAATTTCTCTTTGTTATATATAGTTTGTTACTAGTATTGGATTGACCAAAAAGTTCATTTGGGTTTTCTACACCATCTTACCGGAAAACCTGAATGAAACTTTGGCCAACTCAATATAAAAATGCACTGATATACAGATTTTTGTGTATCAGTTTTGTAGCTTGAAGTTTTACTGAATTTATCAGTTCTAACAGTTTTTCAGTGGGGTGTTCAAGGTTTTCTATATCTATTATTGTTATCTGATAATAGTGTCAGTTTTACTTCTTATTTCAATTTAGATGCCTTTTATTTCTTTTTCTTGCCTAATTTCTCTGGCTAGGATTTCCAATACTGTGTTGAATAAAGGTGGCAACAGTGGACATTTTTGTCTTCTTCCTGACCTTAGAGAAAAAAGCCTTCAGTATTTCACTATTGAATATGATGTTAGTTGTGGGCTTGTTACATATGACATTTATTAAGACATCATCCACTTAAGAGAAAAGCAAATCTTGCTGGAGCTGAGATTTTGGAAGCAGATGTACCTGTACTTTTGAAAGTTGATTTTGTTGCTTACTAGTCATGAAAACTTGGGCATGTATTTCTACCTCTCTGAGTTTGGAAAATGTGGATAATATTGTATGTTAATTGTGAGGATTGCAGGAGTAAAGTATGCATAGAGTTTCTGCATTATAGTGAGCCTTTATGAATGGTGGCTATACTAAAAACAATGAAAAGATATTAATAATAATTAAATTCTTGTTTTGTTGCTGAATATCACACAAGTTCAGAGATATGGTAGACCGATCCTTAGAAATAAACAGACACAAACATAATGATGTGCATTTAATAGATGTGTTAGTTTCTTAGGAGTGCTTTTTAAAATAAATCAGTACAAACATGGTAGGGCTTCCCAGGAGGCTCAGGAGTAAAGGCTGCCTACAATGCAGGAGATGCAGATTCAATCCCTGGGTCTGGAAGATCCCTGGAGAAGGAAATGGCAACTTTTTCAGCGTTCTTGTCTGGGAAATCCCATGGACAGAGAAGCTTGGTGGGCTACACTTCATTTGGTCACAAAAGAGTTAGATACGACTTAGCTACTAAACAACAACAACAAACATGGTGGCTTAGAACAACAGAAATTTATTCTTTCTGGAGGCCAGAAGTCTGAAATCAAAATGTTGGTAGCATTGGTTCTTCTGGAAACTCTGAAGAATTCATTCCATGCCTGTTTCTTGGTTCCATGGCTCACTGTAATCTTTGGTATTCTTTGATTTACGGTTTTATTACTATAATCTCTGCCTCTTTCTTCATATCTGTACGTCTGCTTGCTTTATCTTCTAAGGATACTTGTCATTGAATTTAGAACCCTCTGTAACTCAAGATGATCATCTCAACTTGCTTTGTTCTGCAAGACACTTTTCCAAATAAGGTCATGTTTACAGGTTTTAGGCAGATACATTTTGGGACTCAACCCAGTTCAATAGATATAATTTAATGAAATATTCAGGATAATTTAGCTAACAATATCATATATTTGACAGATTATTTATAACTCACTATTTTTTAGTACATTTAAGGTTTGATATTTAAAATAAAGCCTAAAATTAATGAAGGTAAATCTCTTGCTTTTTCAAACATGAATACATGGGAGAAGTTAGACATTTATTTCCATATAAATTATAAGAAATGAAATCCACTACATGTGGGAGAAAGAGTTAGAGTAATAACGGCTAGTGATAATGACAATTATTATTCAGTATTTACTACATGCTTAATACACATTTTTTTGTGAATAAAATGAATTTATTATATTATGATTGTAAGATTTCTCTGAAATTCTTAATGTCCAGCATATTAATTCTTACTAAATGTAAGGAAAATAGGTGTCAAATGTATTTTTTATAAATAGATTTATATTATAGTAGTGAGCCTGGTTGATACCACCAGCTGAATCATCTGGGATTCAGATTTATGGCTGTCTTTTTTTTTAAAATTAATTTATTTTTTATTGAAGGATAATTGCTTTACAAAATTTTGCTGTTTTCTGTCAGACCTCAATATGTCCCATCTCCCTCCCCAGCCCACCCCTCTATGTTGATACGGAGCCCCTGTTTGAGTTTCCTGAGCCAGACAGCAAATTCCCGTTGGCTATCTATTTTGCAAATGGTAATATAAGTTTCCATGCTACTCTTTCCTCCCCTCTCCCCATATCCATAAGTCTATTATCTATTTCTGTTTCTCCATTGTTGCCCTATAAGTAAATTCTTCAGTACCATTTTTCTAGATTCCGTATATATGTGTTAGAATACTGTATTTATTTTATCTTTCTGACTTACTTCACTCTGTATAATAGGTTCTAGGTTCATCCACCTCATCAGAACTGACTCAAATGCATTCCTTTTTATGGCTGAGTAATTACATTGTGTATATATACCACAACTTCTTTATCTATTCATCTGTCGATGGACATCTAGGTTGCTTCCATGTTCTAGCTATTGTAAATAGTGCTGCAATGAACAATGGGATACATGTGTCTCTTTCAATTTTGGTTTCCTCAGGGTATATGCCTAGGATTGGGATTGCTGGATCATATGGTGGTTTTATTCCTAGTTTTTTAGGGAATCTCCATACCATCTTCCATAGTGGCTGTTTCAATTTACCTTCCCATCAAGAGTACAAGAGTGTTTCCTTTTCTCCACACCCTTTCCAGCATTTATTGTTCGTAGACTTTTTGATTTGGAAAACTCAGCAGTAGCCACAGAACTGGAAAAGGTCAGTTTTCATTCCAATCCCTAAGAAAGGCAAAGATTGTTGAAACTACCGCATAATTGCACTCATCTCACATGCTAGTAAGGCACCCCACTCCAGTACTCTTGCCTGGAAAATCCCATGGAAAATCCCTGGTAAGCTGCAGTCCATGGGGTCACTAAGAGTCGGACACGACTGAGCGACTTCACTTTCACTTTTCACTTTCATGCTCTGGAGAAGGAAATGGCAACCCACTCTAGTATTCTTGCCTGGAGAATCCCAGGGGTGGGGGAACCTGGTGGGCTGCCGTCTGTGGGGTCACACAGAGTCAGACACGACTGAAGTGACTTAGCAGCAGCAGCAGCAGCACATGCTAGTAAAGTCATGCTCAAAATTCTCCAAGCCAGACTTTAACAATACATGAACCGTGAACTTCCAGATGTTCAAGCTGGTTTTAGAAAAGGCAGAGGAACCAGAGACTAAATTGCCAACATCTGCTGGATCATCGAAAAAGCAAGAGAGTTCAGAAAAATATCTACTTCTGCTTTATTGACTATGCCAACGCCTTTGACTATGTGGATCACAACAAACTGTGGAAAATTCTGAAAGAGATGGGAGTACCAGATCACCTGACTTGCATCTCGAGAAATCTGTATACAGGTCAGGAAGCAATAGTTAGAACTGGACGTGGAACAGACTGGTTCCAAATAAGAAAAGGTGCACTTCAAGGCTGTATATTGTCACAATGCTTATTTAACTTATATGCAGAGTACATCATGAGAAATGCTGGGCTGTATGAAGCACAAACTGAAATCAAGATTGCTGGGAGAAATACCAGTAACCTGAGATATGTAAATGATACTACCCTTATGGCAGAAAGTGAAGAAGAACTAAAGAGCCTGTTGATGAAAGAGGAGAGTGAAAAAGTTGGCTTAAAGCTCAACATTCATAAAACTAAGATCATGGCATCTGGTCTCATCACTTTATGGCAAATAGATGTACAGTATCATGTCATCTGCAAACAGTGAGAGTTTTACCTCTTCTTTTCCAGTCTGGATTCCTTTTCTTTCTTTTTCTTCTGTGATGGTTGTAGATAGGACTTCCAGAACTATGTTGAATAGTAGTGGTGAAAGTGGACACCCTTGTTTTGTTCCTGATCTTAGGGGGAATGCTTTCAGTTTTTCACCACTGAGAATAATTTTTGCTGTAGGCTTATCATATATGGCCTTTACTATGTTGAGGTAGGTTCCTACTATTCCCACTTTTTTGAAGAGTTTTAATCATAAATAGGTGCTGAATTTTGTCAAAGGCTTTTTCTGCATCTATTGAGATGATCACATGGTTTTTATCTTTCCATTTGTTAATATGGTGTATCACATTGCTTGATTTGCATGTATTGAAGAATCCTTGCATTCTTGGAATAAACCCAACTAGATCATGGTGTATGTGCTTTTTGATGTGTTGCTGAATTCTGTTTGCTAAATTTTGTTGAAGATTTTTGCATCTATGTTCATCAGTGATACTGGCCTGTAGTTTTCTTTTTTTTGTGTTGTGTTTGTCTGGTTTTGGTATCAGGGTGATGGTGGCCTCGTAGAATGAGTTTGGAAGTGTTCCTTCCTCTGCACTTTTTGGCAAGAGTTTTAGAAGAATAGGCATTAGCTTTTCTGTAAATGTTTGATAGAATTCTGCTATGAAGCTATCTGGTCCTGGGCTTTTGTTTTTTGGAGAATTTTGATCACAGGTTAAATTTCAGTGCTTGTAATTGGGTTGTTCATAATTTCTATTTCTTCCTAGTTCAGTCTTGGAAAATAGAACTTTTCTAAGAATCTGTCCATTTCTTCCAGATTATCTATTTTATTGCTATGTAGTTGTTCATAATAGTCTCTTATAATCCTTTATATTTCTGCATTGTCTGTTGGTAACCTCTCCTTTTTAATTTCTAATTTTGTTGATTTTATTCTTCTCTATTTTTTTTCTTGATGAGTCTGGCTAAGAGTTTGTCAATTTTGTTTATCTTCTCAAAGAACCAGCTTTTAGTTTTATTAATTTTTACTGTTGTTTCTTTCATTTCTTTCTGCTTGGATCTTTATGATTTCTTTATGATTTGGGTTTTTTTTCTTCTTCTTTTTCCAGTTGCTTTAGATGTAAAGTTAGGTTTTCTATTCAATACTTTTCTTGTTTCTTGAGGTAGGATTGTATTGCTATAATTTCCTTCTTAGAACTGCTTTTGCTGCAGGCCATAGGTTTTGAGTCGTCGTATTTTCATTGTCATTTGTTTCTAGAAGTTTTTTGATTTCTTCAGTAACCTGTTTGTTATTTAGAAATGTGTTGTTTAATCTCCACGTGTTTGTGTTTCTTACAGTTTTTTTCTTGTAATAGATATCTACTCTCACAGCATTTTAAACACACCATTCTTTAAGTGTGCTACTTCACTCCAACATCATAAAAATCATAAGGTACATAACAGTGAGCTCAGAATAGCTATACAAACCTCTCTAATTGGAAAATTATAGTAACTTTGACAAGTAGACCAAATTTGGGATAATTCATAAATATCTTAAGTTTGGCATTTTTTTGAATAGTTGCTATGTGCTTAGTCACCCAGTCATGTCCGACTCTTTGAGACCCCATGTACTATAGCCTGCCAGGCTTCTCTATTCATGAGGATTCTTCAGGCAAGAATACTGGAGTGTGTTGCTATGCCCTCCTCTAGGGGTTCTTCTCAACCCAGGGATCAATCCCAGATCTCCTGCACTGCAGGCGAATTCCTTACCATCTGAACCATAGGTTAATGCAAGCATAGAAATGACTTATTTATAAGTGTGGCAGGCCAACTAATTGCATGGGGTTTTAACATCTGGAAGAAAATAACAAGATGGTTTGCTTTGGAGAAAGTCTGATTTGGAGTTTCTGGAACATGAAGGCAATAAATTAAGATGATGCCTTGTTCCTTTTTCATTTCACAAGAGGCATCTTGGAAGGCACAAGATTTCTTTCAGGCATTGGTATTGTTGAGAAAAGCAGAGCACTTGATGAAATAGTGACACACAAATTGTTTCTTGTCTAGTACCTGGTTGATATGATGAAACCACCAACTGAGTGAAATATAACTGAAAGGACAATGGTATTATTATTGGTGTCAAATAAAAAGGTTGTGTTATCTCTTACTGTATTGAAATAACTATTCTACTTAAGAGGAAATGTCTTCTCTTTGGGAGATGGGAGAAACTGTGATTCCAGTGGTTAACGCTCAGTATTAGAAGTGGTGGTAATGGGGCAGCCACTGTAGAGAAGGGTCCTCAAAAGAGCAGTAGGATCAGGACCTGGCTTGGAATAACTACTGCCTGCACAGGTGTAGGAGTTGATGATTTGTAGCAGAGTGTTAATTAATAACAGCAGTATTGAGAGCCAACTGGAGTAGGATGTTAATTAGATAAATTGTGATTTTTGCATTACCTTCTTTGTGTAAGGAGGAAATTGTCACTTTCAGATTGCAGAATTGATCTTGGCAGAAAGCTTTGGTGTCTGTTGGAGCCAAAACTCTTTTAATGTTACATGCTTTTGAAAAGGGACCGGTAGGAATAAAGACTACAGAAAAGTGTTTTTTTTTTTTTTTTTAAGTCATGTAAGAAATACTTCTCTCCTGAGGACTTGAAATTGGAATTCCCAAAATATTCATGACATCGTATTATTAAAATGTTAAAAATGATCATATATAATTAATTGGTGAAAAAACATGATCTTTGTCATTTGATTAGTTTATAATCTATTTGCAAAATTATAAAGTACCACTTTTATCATAATATAAAGCCTCTTAGTAAATGAAAATGGTGTGTTTTGGGGATATAATTTTCTTTATCTTTACTCTTATCAAAATATATTAAACTTGCAAATTAAAAAAATAAAATCAATGTGATTCTGTATGGAAAACTTTGATCTGAGTAAAAATGGAAGGTAACAGAAAGATCACAATACATACCCACCTGGAACTCTAAAGAACAGCTTTACTTGTTCTTATACATTTATTGCATTCTGAAACAATTCATCACTAGGACTTATAACAGAAAACTGCTATAAAGGATAATTGTTGAGTAGCTATTTTAGGATAGAATAATTAATTGCTGACCCTACCACATACTTGTTTTTTAATTTTAGTGTTTTTCCTACTCTGTAGGAAACATTAAAACACCTACAGATCCTTTCTTAGTTTGGTAAGAAAAACAACAAATAAAAAACCCCATAGTTATATAATCTACTAATTTGTTTTGTTTCATTTCTTTTTTCCAAGTTACTTCTGAATAATACCTTAATGCTACTAATTATCAATCCATATGTAAATATGAAAGAGGGATATATGAGAAAGGGTATTTATTGAATTCAATTTTGGAATCTTTAAATTTTTATCTGTGGATCTGAGAGGAAAGTCTGATATTAGAGAATGGATATCTTCACTTAAGTCTGAGATATTGTATATAAATTTGTGCAGGGAAACAGGATTTATGTGAAATGAATGAGCATTATCTAGGGATAGGTGATTTTCTTTACAACATTACCAGCTTCCTCCTGTCTTTTCTTTTGTTTAACAATGTGCCACAAAAATCTTGATGTGACCAACCCAGTGTATTCAAAGAACATTGCTGTTATTATTTAGTCACTATGTCGTGTCCTACTCTTTGCAACCCCATGGACTGCAGCCTGTCAGGGTCCTCTCTCCATGGAATTTTCCAGGCAGGAATACTGGAGTGGTTACCATTTCCTTCTCCAGGGGATCTTCCCAACTCAGGGATTGAACTCAAATTTCCTGCTTGGCAGACGGATTCTTTACCACTGAGCCACCTGGGAAGCCCCATTCAAAGAATATTACTTGTTCACAATATCTATATATCTATGAATGCAAACTGTGTGGCAGTGGCTGCTAGTTTAAGAAAATGGGTCACTTATAGCACTTCAAGTGTTTGTCTATGGACCTTGAAATAAGTTTGAGGGTAAATAACTGATTTTAAAATCATTTTTTTTTCTACCAAAAAACCTTATATAATATATTCTATTAGAATAAGGACATTATTAAAAATGTTTCCTATAACAAAGTTTCAGAATCTCAAGCTTAAGAATCTTTGGAGCTTAGTACAATTTTTCAATACGGAGGGAAAACTGTTCATCTTACTAAGCAGACTTAGAAAAACAACTCTGATGACAAGATATATAGAGTTAGTATACATTTAGTTTAAATCTTAGATGGCAGAGTATATAAGCAATTGCTGGACAGTCTTTCTCAGTCAGCTGACACCAGCATATTATTATCCCTAGTGTCTAAATACCTGTTGTCTCAAAAAATCTTGATGGAGTAGAAGGACCTTGCTTATCTTCTCCTGTGAGAACACCAAAATGGCAACTAGCTGTTGAACAACCACTCACAGAAGGATGTTAGAACCCATCAAAAAAAGATAACCCATGTCCACGGACAGAGGAGAAGCCACAACGGGATGATAGGAGGGGTGCAATCATGATAAAATAAAATCCCATACCTGCCAACTTGGTGACCCATGAACTGGAGAATGATAATACCAAAGAAATTCTTCCACTGTTGTGAAGGTTCTAGGCCCCACATCAGACTTCCCAACCTGGGGATCTGGCAAAGGGACTGGAATCCCCAGGGAATATGACTTTGAAGGCTAGCAGGACTTGACTATAGAAATTCCACAGGGCTAGGGGAAACAGAGACTCTTGGAGGGCATAAACAAAACCTTATGGGTACCAGGACCCAGGGGAAAGAAGCAGTGAGCCCAAAAGAGACTGAGTCAGACCTGCCAGTGAGTGTTTGAAGGTTGGTAGGTGTCCAATATGCTACTGTGGAAGAGCGGAGAAATAGCTCCAGAAAGAATGAAGAGGCTGGTCCAAAGCCATCCTCAAGAAAAAGAAATGCAAGAAGGCAAACTGGTTATCTGAGGAAGGCTTACAAACGCTGAGAAAACAAGAGATGTGAAAGGCAAAGGAGAAAGGGAAAGATAGGCTGAACTGAATGCAGAGTTCCAGAGAACAGCAAGGAAAGAAAGCTTTCCTAAGTGATCAGTACAAAGAATTATAGGAAAATGATAGAATGGGAAAGACTAGAAATCTCAAGAAAATTAGAGATACCAAGGGAACATTTCATGCAAAGATGGGCACAATAAAGGACAGAAACAGCAAAGACTTAACAGAGAAGAGACTAAGAAGAGGAGAAAGAATACACGGAAGAACTCTACAAAAAAGGTCTTAATGACCCCAATAACCACAATGGTGTGGTCACTCACCTAAAGTTAGACATCCAGGGATGTGAGGTCAAACAGGACTGAGGAAGCATTACTACGAAGAAAGCTAGTGGAGGTGATGGAATTTCAGCTGAGCTACTTCAAATCCTAAAAGATGATGCTGTGAACATGTTGCACTCAATATACCAGCAAATTTGGAAAACTCAGCAGTGGCCACAGGACTGGAAAAGGTCAGTTTTCATTCCAATCCCAAAGAAAGACAATGCCAAACCATGTTCAACCTACCATACATTTGTACTCATTTCACATGATAGCAAGGTAATGCTCAAAATCCTTCAAGCTAGGCTTTAACAGTACATGAACTGAAAACTTCCAGATGTATAAGCTGGATATAGAAAAGGCAGAGAAACCAGAGATCAAATTGCCAACAATCGCTGGATCATAGAAAAGGCAAGGGAATTTCAAAAAAGCATCTGTTACTGCTTCATTGACTATGCTAAAGCCTTTGACTGTGTGGATCACAACAAGCTGTGGAAAACTCTTCAAGAGATGGGAATACCAGACTCCCTTACCTACCTCCTGAGAAACCTGTATGCAGGACAAGAAGCGACAGAACCTTGCATGAAACAACTGACTGTTTCAAAATTGGGAAAGGAATACATCAAGGTTGCATATTGTTACCCTGCTTATTTTACTTCTATGCAGAGTACATCATGCAAAATGCCAGGCTTGGTGACTCACAAGTTGGAATCAAGATTGCTGGGAGACTGAAAACTTAGGGAAAAAAAAAGATTTCTCGGAGAAATATCAACAACCTCAGATATGCATATGACACTGCTCTAATGCAGAAAGTGAAGAACTAAAGAGCGTCTTGATGAGGGTGAAAGAGAAAGGTGAAAAAGCTGGCTTCAAGCTCAACATTAAAAAACTAAGATCTGGCTTTGGTCCTATTACTTCATGGCAAATAGATGGGGGAAAAGTAGAAAACAGTGACAGATTTTATTTTCTTGGGGTTCAAAATCACTGCAGGCAGTGACTGCAGTCATGAAATTAAAAGATGCTTGCTCTTTGGAAGAAAAGCTATGACAAACTTAGACCACATATTCAGAAACAGAGACATAGCTTTGCTGACAAATATCTGTATGGTCAAAACTATGATTTTTCAAGTAGTCATGTATGGGTAGGAAAGTTGGACCATAAAGAAGGCTGAGTATCAAAGAATTCATACTTTTGAATTGTGGTGCTGGAGAAGATTCTTAAGAGTCCCTTGGACTGCAAAGAGATCAAACCAGTCAATCTTAAAGGAAATCAACCCTGAATATTCATTAGAGGGACTGATGCTGAAATTGAAGCTCCAATACTTTGGCCAGTGTTCGCAAAGAGCCAGCTAACTGGAAAAGACCCTGATGCTGGGAAGGATTGAGGGCAGGCAGAGAAGAGAGCGACAGAGGATGAGATGGTTGGATGGCATCACAAACTCAATGGACATGAGTTTGAGCAAACTCCGGGAGATGGTGAAGGACAGGGAAACCTCTTGTGTTGCAGTCCATGGCAATGCAAAGAGTTGGACAGGACTTCATGACTGAACAATAACAAACACCTTTGTGGGAATTCCCTGGTGGTCCATTGGTTAGGAGTCTGTGCTTTCACTATGGAAGGCATGCATTCCATCCTTTGTTGGGAGCTAAAATCCCACAAGCCCTGTGGCAAGGACAAAAAAGGAAAAAAAAAAAAAACAGAAACCAAAATACAAGTTGTGTATCAGAAACTATAGAAGATGCTTTTACCTGTTATTTCTTAGTTTAGTGAGAAACCAGATTTCTAAATAACCATAAGAACCATAAGAGAGACTCATTACATTTATAATACAGCAGCTACTAAAGTAGAAATATGAACATTTAAAATAGATATTTTGAGCCACAAGTGTAGAAACAAAAAGTTTTCTAGTTAGATGTGGATTTGGGGGGAAATGGTTAGAGATTTAATACTTAACTTCCCTTTTTGCATCATCTAGAGTTTGGAAACTGTTGACAGAAGTAGAGTTGGGAAAATAGAAATCAAATGTACCTTTATTACCAAAACTGCTTTTGGTATGAATGTTTTTGTTTTGTTTTGAACACCACAGAGAATATCCATTGGCCTGGAAGGGGTGTGGTCCAGTTTGTGGAGTGTGGGGTTTTTAGGGAAGCTAACAAGGAATGCTGGGCTGGAAGAAGCACAAACTGGAATCAAGATTGCTGGGAGAAATATCAATAACCTCAGATATGCAGATGACACCACCCTTATGGCAGAAAGTGAAGAGGAACTCAAAGGCCTCTTGATGAAAGTGAAAGAGGAGAGTGAAAAGTTTGGCCTGAAGCTCAACATTCAGAAAACGAAGATCATGGCATCTGGTCCCACCACTTCATGGGAAATAGATGGGGAAACAGTGAAAACAGTGTCAGACTTTATTTTTTTGGGCTCCAAAATCACTGCAGATGCTGATTGCAGCCAGGAAATTAAAAGACGCTTACTCCTTGGAAGGAAACTTATGACCAACCTAGATAGCATATTAAAAAGCAGAGACATTACTTTGACAACAAAGGTCCGTCTAGTCAAGGCTATGGTTTTTCCCGTGGTCATGTATGGATGTGAGAGTTGGACTGTGAAGAAAGCTGAGCGCCGAAGAATTGATGCTTTTGAACTGTGGTGTTGGAGAAGACTCTTGAGAGTCCCTTGGACTGCAAGGAGATCCTACCAGTCCATTCTAAGGGAGATCAATCCTGGGTGTTCATTGGAAGGACTGATGCTAAAGCTGAAACTGCAATACTTTGGCCACCTCATGCGACGAGTTGACTCACTGGAAAAAAGTCTGATGCTGGGAGGGATTGGGGGCGGGAGGAGAAGGGGACGACAGAGAATGAGATGCCTGGATGGCATCACCGACTGGATGGACATGAGTTTGAGTGAACTCCGGGAGTTGGTGATGGACAGGGAGGCCTGGTGTGCTGTGGTTCTTGGGGTCGCAAAGAGTCGGATTTGACTGAGCAACTGAACTGAACTGAACTGAACAAGGTACAGGTGGAGTCCCCAAGGTGTGCTCTGTGATTTCAGGTGTCCATAGGTAGAATGTGTGGGTCCTAATAGAGAAGAAGAGAGTGGGCTGGGATGCCCTGAGGACCAGGGGGAGCTCAGTGAACTGCCTGAGTTGATGCAGCTGCAACCTCTCTTCCCAGAGGAAGCCTGATCTCGTGGGATATAGTGAGATTTACCAAGGCTGGCAGGGGAATCCTGGGTGCTGGAGGTTGCTGTTCTGGACTTATTCCTGAAAAGGGGAAATGAGCTCTGGCCCAAAAGCTATGCCGAGTTGAGATCCATTGAGGTCAGGAATAAATGTTCACTGGTGGGTTTGGTGTCCTTTCTGCTCCACAACTTAAGACCTTAAGACAGCCATTGAAATAGAAAGATTGAGTGTGATAGCTTGTTGCTAGTAGAAGGTGAGTCAGCAATTCAAGGAGAACTCAGAGGGATCTTACCAACTGACCAGAAAACCACAGAGAAGTGAATTGAAGGTAAGTTCAACTGAGAATTGCTAAATTAAGTGGGATATGTACTATATAAGTAACTGTTTTCATCCATAAATGTTAGTTAACCATGTAGGAAAAGAAGGCTGTAATGTGTAGGAAACAGCCAGTAAGACAAGATATGAGTGAATTTTAAACTGTGTAGCTTAAAGCATCAAATATATGAAATTTCAAGGGGTGGTGGAATCAGTGATAAAGAGAATAATACCGATTATAATGAAGATAAATTAGTGACTGTCTACTCTATTAGATGATTTCTATAGCTTATTTCTGTCATTAAAACGACAACACCTTCTTTCATTCTCATGATAGCAGAAAGGAGATTTTCTATTCCCATTTTTTTTAGATGAAGAAACTGTACCAGAAATTGAAAGTGAATTGGGAGATAATATGCAATGGCAGATAAGATCTTATCTGTATATTCAGACTGCCTGGATTCACATCCCAGTTCAATTCAGTTCAGTTGCTCTGTCGTGTCCGATTCTTTGTGACCCCATGCAGCACACCAGGCCTCCCTGTCCATCACCAACTCTCAGAGTTTACTCAAACTCATGTCCATTGAGTCATTGCTGCCATCCAACCATCTCATCCTCTGTCATCCCCTTCTCTTCCCGCCTTCAATCTTTCCCAGCATCAGGGTCTTTTCAAATGAGTCAGGTCTTCACATCAGGTGGCCAGATCAGCATCAGTCCTTCCAATGAATATTCAGGACTGATTTCCTTTAGGATGGACTGATTGTATCTCCTTGCTGTCCAAGGGACTCTCAAGAGTCTTCTCCAACACCACAGTTCAAAAGCATCAGTTCTTTGGCGCTCAGCTTTCTTTATATCCAACTCTCATATCCATACATGACTAGTGGAAAAACCATAGCCTTGACTAGATGGACCTTTGTTGACAAAGTAATATCTCTGCTTTTTAATATGCTGTCTAGCTTGGTCATACCTTTTCTTCTAAGGAGCAACTGAATTTTAATTTCATGGCTGCAGTCACCATCTGCAGTGATTTTGGAGCCCCATAATGTCACATCCCAGGTTTGTTAATAATATATTGAGTCACACTGAGAAATTTAGTTCACCTCTTTAAGTTGCAGTTTCCTTACTTGTGTTAACACAAGTTTGAATGCTGACATACAGTGAGGCGAAACAAATGGAAACATTGGGGTTTGGAGTAGAGTAAAGGTCATCGTAAGGCCATGCAAGTAGATGAGGTTGTTTATACCCTAAAAAATCTTGAGCTTCCCAAAGGTGTTGGCTAAGCATTTTTGACAGCCAGGGGAGGGGAGGGATCACAGAGTAAGTGGTCAGATTTTGCACAATTCTCTGAATGGCTGATGATGAGGGAACAGGGTAAGGTCACAGGGATTAACTTTATTTCTTCTTAGACTCCATGAGGCTTGGGGCTATGTGCTTATGGTCACCAAGCAGTTAACATATTCCATTTGGTGGGACATTTGCATACCTGAAAAACTGCCCAGGAAAATTTGCATCAAATACTATTATCTAGGTACTTTAGCAAACAGCTAAAGCACAGGATATGGGGGAAGTTCTGTCCTGGAAAGGCCCATAGGGTCCTGCTTGGTTACATTTATGCAAGTGGGAAATCTATGTGTTTTATATTGATATCTGGAATGGAAAAAAGTAAATTATAAAAAAAAATAACCTTTGGTTATAAGGGAGATCATAATCACAGTATCTGTCTTATTAGTTATGAGGGTTACTCTTAGCACAGGGTCTGGCAAATAGTAAATAGATATTATTATTATTATCATTATCAGAGCTGATTCTGGGACTGTGTTGAGGCATGGATAGAAGCCAAAATCTGTATCTGCACAACTACTTAAGCCCACATTGCTGTCATACAAAGCTGCTTTAGTATATGCTACAGGGTAGATGATCAATAAATGTTTTTTTGAGCTGGATTAAACTCAGGAGTCACTGAGAACTATGTTGAACGTTCCATTGCAGCACCTTTCCATACCTTGTGAACACAACTGAGGATGCCCTTCACATTAGGGTCTCTTGCTCTGATGAGCAGTAACCCTTTCTGAGTTGCATTATCTGTTGGAAAATACATAACCTCATTTATGAGGGCAAAGAAGGCACCAAGTTATGATGTCTGATTCACAGCAATGTTTAATTTTCTGAGACTACTCTTGGCTCTTCTCATGTAGGGGATATCTCACACATTACAGGATGCTTCACTGTCTTAGCCTGTCACTTAAACACCAGGGACATGACCCTGTCAGTGTGACACAAAAACACTCCCATACATTTTCAAATATATCCCAAAACAATGGCACTGAACCCAGAAGAGAATCTCTGGCCTAAACGAGTGACTCTCAACATTTTTGTTCATTGTTGTCTCCCTAAGCAGCCCTTCTAGACCATTTATGAAATTATTTTGTTATCTTCTAAGAGTTACCACTTTCCATTTATAATTTCAATCTGTATGTGTCTTTACTATGAATCTCTTTTTGTGCTATGTTAAGTTGATACATTGAGACTGTGCTTAAAAACAAAACAAAACTGAAACTTTGTGGCTTAAGACATAAAAATTTCTCTTTAACCTAGTCTGCCCTTTATATGGCTCCATTCTAAGGGCAGATGTAGAAATCTAGGCTGTTTAAATCTTGTGGCCTTGCCTTCTCAATAAGTAGATTCCAATATTGTAGCAGGTAAAGGGAGAGCAGAAGGCTTATATATTGGCTTTTAAATGCTTCATTCTAGGATGAACACGCATTATTTTGATGCACAGTCTGTTGGCCAGAACTAGTGCAATGGCACCACCAAAGTACAGGCTGGGCACTGAAATGTGGGTGAGCATGTGAATAAACAATGTGTAGTAAATGCCTCTGTCATGCAAATAAATGAGCCTAAATAAAATAAAACTATTGATACAGATTATTATCAGCATACACTGTACAATATGGAGATGGATTACAGTTCTTCGTTAATCGTGTTGAAAGAATCTGGCCCTTGTACTTGGTTATATTGAATGTTCTTTCAAGAATATCATCCCTTTATTTAGCTATTATTTGTTTCTTTATAGGAAGTAACATGAGGAAAGTTATAATAATGGAAGTGGGGCAAGTGGGTAAGGAGCACAAAACTAACTACTTAAGGATGTCATAAATTTTATTGTGTGTTTACTTATAACCTTAGATTGTTGTTTTGTTGTTTAGTCTCTTGGTCATATCCGACTTTTTTGAGGTCCTATGGACTGTAGCCTGCTAGGCTCTTCAGTCCATGGGCTTTCCCAGGCAAGAATACTGGAATGAGTTGCCATTTCCTTTTCTAGGGCATCTTCCTGACCCAGGGATCGAACCTGGGTCTCATACATTGCAGGCAGATTCTTTAGCATCTGAGCCACCAGGGAAGCATGTAATCTTAGATGCTTATTAGAAATATAATAATAAAACACTAATTTCACACTCTATGTATTTAAATATTTATGTTCTACTTTATTTTCTACAGAGGAAGAAATTACATAATTTTTAAAAATTGCTATCTTATTTGTTGAATGTGCATTATTGAGCAAAATAAAAATATACAGTTTAAAGCAGTTAGATGAATTTGTTGAAAAATGCAATAAATAAGAAAATGTTTCAAATATTTTTTAATAAAACTGGACTTTTAAGTCTTACAGATGATATTGAAAATGGTGATGATGATACTAATCATAATTAACACTTACTGAATATTTGTAACCTGCCAAACAGTTCCAAGCACTTTATATGTATTTATCTCTCTTAATTTTTACTAATCCCTCTGGGTAAGTTATTTAGTATTTTAAAGATAAGGACATAGCCATGAAAGTGACTTGCCGAGGAGAACAGTGCTTATGTTTATGTATGGAAGGGAATTAAAATTACCTGTCCACCCCTCCACTCTCCTTCTACCGATAAGGCCCCAACTTGCTCAAGTTTCCAAAATAGAAATTCAGAGCAATGACATAGGTATCCTGACTCCTTGCTGCTCAGTTGCTAAGTCATGTCCAACTCTTTGAGACCCTGTGGACTGCAGCACACCAGGCTACCCTGTCCTTCACTGTCTCCTAGAATTTGCTCAAATTCATGTTCATTGAATCAGTAATGCTGTGTAACTATCTCATCCTCTGCTGCTCTCTTCTCCTTTTGCCTTCAATCTTTCCCAGCATCAAGACCTGTTCCAATGAGTTGCCTCTACACATCAGGTGGCCAAATATTGGGGCTTCAGATTCAGTTCTTCCAATTAATATTGAGGGTTGATTTCCTTTAGGACTGACTGGTTTCATCTCCTGGAACTCCAAGAGACTCTCAAGAGTTTTCTTTAGCATTCCATTTTGAATGTATCAATTCTTTGGTACTCAGCCTTCTTTATGGGTCCAACTCTCACATCTGTACATGACTATTGGGAAAACCATAGCTTTGACTAGGTAGCCCTTTGCCCACAAAGTGATGTCTGTGCTTTTTAATACACTGTCTAGGTTTGTCATAGCTTTCCTTCCAAGGAGGAAGCTTCTTTTAATTTCATGCCTGCAGTCACCACCTAGAGTGATTTTGGAGCCCAAGGAGGGGAAAAAAATCTGTTACTGTTTCCACTTTTTCCCCTTCTATTTTGACATGAAGTGATGGGACTGGTTACCATGGTCTTATTTTTTTGTTTGTTGAGTTTCAAGCCAGCTTTTTCTCTCTCCTCTTTCACCCTTGTCAAGAGATTCTTTAGTTCCTCTTTGGTTTCTGACATTAGAGTGGTATCATGACTAGTATTATCCTGACTCCTAGATCAGGTTAAAAAAAAAATCAGGCTTTGTAACCAAACAGCTATTATTTAATCTGAAGAAAATGTTTAAATTGCCCTTTTAATTCTTGGAACAAAAAAAATTTTTTTCTGGGTTATAATACCGCTATGGAATAGAAATTAGGGTAAGGTGTTAGGCTTTCATGAGGTGTGAGCTCTAGAGGCAAATTATCAGCCAAAAATGATGCTAGCTCTAGTGTGATATTTCACTTTGATATATTTAGAGGAATAAGAAATCCATAACTCATATAGACTTTGTAAAGGCTTATATTTTTTTAAAGATAAAAAAGTCAAGCTTTAACTGGTTCTCTGTGAAAGTGCCTTGTATCATATCAGTTCAGTTCAGTTCAGTCTCTTTCCTTGTGACACCATGGACTGCAGCACTCCAGGCCTCCTTGTACATCACCAACTCCCAGAGTTTACTCAACCTCATGTCCATTGAGTCACTGCTGCCATCCAACCATATCATCTTCTGTCGTTTCCTTCTCCTTTCGCCTGAAATCTTTTCCAGCATCAGGGTCTTTTCAAATGAGTCAGTTCTTCACATCAGGTGGCCAGAGTATTGGAGTTTCAGCTTCAGCATCAGTCCTTCCAATGAATATTCAGAACTGATTTCCTTTAGGATGGACTGGTTGGATCTCCTTGCAGTCCAGGGGACTCTCAAGAGTCTTTTCCAACACCACAGTTCAAAAGCATCAATTCTTTGGTGCTCAGCTTTCTTTACAGTCCAACTCTCATATCCATACATGACTACTGGAAAAACCATACCTTGGACTAGATGGTCCTTTGTTTGCAAAGTAATGCCTCTGTTTTTAATATGCTGTCTAGGTTGGTCATACCTTTTCTCCTAAGGAGCATTAAACTGGCTTTTAGTTTCATGTCTGCAGTCACCATCTGCAGTGATTTTGGAGCCCAAAGTAAAGTCTGTCACTGTTTCCCCACCTATTTGCCATGAAATGACAGGACCAAATGCCATGATCTTAGTTTTCTGAATGTTGAGATTTAAGCCAACTTTTCACTCTGCTCTTTCACTTTCATCAAGAGGCTCTTTAGTTCCTTTTTACTTTCGGCCATAAGGGTGATGTCACTGCATATCTAAGGTTATTGATATTTCTCCTGGCAATCTTGATTCCAGCTTGTGCTTCAATCAGTCCAGTATTTCTCATGATGTACTCTGCATGTAAGTTAAATAAGCAGGGTGACAATATACAGCCTTGACGTACTCCATTTCCTATTTGGAAGCAGTCTGTTGTTCCATGTCCAGTTCTAACTGATGATTCCTGACCTGCATATAGGTATCTCAAGAGGCAGGTCAGGTGGTCTGGTATTCCCATCTCTTGAAGAATTTTCCAAAGTTTGTTGTGATCTACACAGTCAAATGCATTGGCATAGTCAATAAAGCAGAAGTAGATGTTTTTCTGGAACTCTTTTGCTTTTTCCATGATGCAACAAATATTGGCAATTTGATCTCTGGTTCCTCTGGCTTTTCTAAATCCAGCTTGAACATCTGGAATTTCACAGTTCACATACTGTTGAAGCCTGACTTGGAGAATTTTGAGCATTACTTTGTTAGCATGTGAGATAACTGCGATTGTATGGTAGTTTGAGCATACTTTGGCATTGCCTTTCTTTGGGATTGGAATGAAAACTGACCTTTCCCAGTCCTGTGGCCAATGCTGAGTTTTCCAAATTTGCTGGCAGATTGAGTGCAGCACTTTCACAGCGTCATCTTTTAGGATTTGAAATAGCTCAACTGGAATTCCATCACCTCCACTAGCTTTGTTTGTAGTGATGCTTCCTAAGGCCCACTTGACTGCATTCCAGGAGGTCTGGCTCTAGGTGAGTGATCACACCATCATGATTATCTGGGTTGTGAAGATCTGTTTTGTATAGTTCTGTGTATTCTTGCCACCTCTTCTTAGTATCTTCTGCTTCTGTTAGGTTCATACCATTTCTCTCCTTTATTGAGCCCGTCTTTGCATGAAATGTTCCCTTGGTATCTCATTTTCTTGAAGAGATCTCTAGGCTTTCTCATTCTCATTCTATTGTTTTCCTCTATTTCTTTGCACTGATCACTGAGCAAGGCTTTCTTTTCTCTCCTTGCTATTGTTTGGAACTCTACATTTATATGTGTATATCTTTCCTTTTCTCCTTTGGCTTTCATTTCTCTTCTTTTCGTAGCTGTTTGTAAGGCCTCCTCAGACAAACATTTAGCCTTTTTGCATTTCTTTTTCTTGGGGATGATATTGATCACTGCCTCATGTACAATGTCAAGAACCTCTGTTCATAGTTCTTCAGGCACTCTGTATATCAAATATAATCCCTTGAATCTATTTGTCATTTCCACTGTATAGTTGTAAGGGATTTGATTTAGGTCATACCTGAATGGTGTAGTGGTTTTCCCTACTTTCTTCAATTTAAGTCTGAATTTGGCAATAAGGAGTTCATGATCTGAACCATAGTCAGCTCCTGGTTTTGTTTTTGCTGGCTGTATAGAACTTCTTCATCTTTGACTTCAAAGAATATAATCAATCTGATTTCAGTATTGACCATCTGATGATGTCCATATGTAGAGTCTTCTCTTGTGTTTTTGGAGAAGGGTGTTTGCTATGACCAGTGCGTTCTCTTGGCAAAACTCTATTAGCCTTTGCCCTGCTTCATTTGTACTCCAAGGCCAAATTTGCTTGTTACTCCAGATATTTCTTGACTTTCTACTTTTGCATTCCAGTCTCCTATAATGAAAAGGACATCTTTTTTTGGGTGTTAGTTCTAGAAAGTCTTGTAGGTCTTCATAGAATTGTTCAACTTCAGCTTCTTCAGCGTTATTCGTGGGGACTAAGACTCGGATTACTGTGATATTGAATGGTTTGCCTTGGAAATGGACAGAGATCATTCTGTCATTTTTGAGATTGCATCTGAGTACTGCATTTTGGATTCTTTTTTTTGACTATTATGGCTATTCCATTTCTTCTAAGGGATTCTTGCCCACAGTAGTACATATAATGGTCACCTGAGTAAAATTCACCCATTCCAGCTCATTTTTGTTCATTGATTCCAAAAATGTCAACATTCACCCTTGCCATCTCCTGTTTGACCATTTCCAATTTGCCTTGATTCATGGACCTAACATTCCAGGTTCCTATACAATATTGTTTTTTACAGCATTGGACTTTACTTCCATCACCAGTCACATCCACAATTGAGTGTTGTTTTTGCTTTGGCTCCATGTCTTCATTCTTTCTGAATGAATTTGTTGAATATTCAATCACTCATTCATATTCCTTGTGGCAATACTTTGGAAATGCATTCGTTGGCACTATTAGTTGGTAATTTGGATGGACACACTAAATAATTATGTTTTATAGCCCCATTTGTATTGATATTATTTCCCTCCCCTTTTTTTAATGTTACATATTTTACAAATTAGGAATATATATAGAAAAATATAACTCACACTTTTGTATTATCAGTAAAGATTAACAAGATTAATATTTCCCTTTGTTTTTCAAATTCATAATCTTTACTGAGAGATATGAAGTCACCTTTCTACTCCTTCCCAGTGCTATATCCTCCTCATTTCCTCTCCAGAGTCAACCTCTATTTTGAATTTGGAATGTGTTCTTTCACTTTCTGATATTAAATCTTAACTTCTTATATTTATGCATGAATAATTTAAAAATTATATACATGGTGACATGCTAGACGTCTTCCTAATTTGCTTTTTTAAACTTGTTGATATGTTGAAAATCTGTTTTCATACCTTTTGATATAGTGCCTACATTTTAATTGACCTTTCCTTGAATATGTCTCTTTGGAACAAATGGAATTACTGGGTTGTATAATTGTGGTTTTAAAAACTTCATTAGATAATGCAGAATTGTTCTCCAACATGGCAGTAGTAATTTATTCTCCCACTAGCGTACAGAGAGTTCCTGTGATTTCCCACATATTTGGCAATATTTTGTTAGTAATACATTTTAAAGATTGCATCATTCCCCCAACTTTTAAATGTTTTCAATTTTTTAATTAATTATAATATTCAGTTAAAAATCTTTTTCTTGACAACCATATAAGTTTGTCTGCTTTTTACCAGGCAGCATTTTTATTAAGGTAAATACATGGCAGATATGTTTAAGAAAACTATTCTTAAACATGTTATCCTCTCAAGTTATATAATTAAACTTGATAAATATTTTATAGATAAAATTACCGTATCTATTTAAGATTGTGCTGTGCTTAGTCACTTAGTTGTGTCTGACTCTTTGTGACCTGTGGATTATAGACAGTCAGGCTCCTCTGTCCATGGGATTTTCCAGGCAAGAATACTGGAGTGGGTTGCCATGCCCTCCTCAATGGATCTTTTCAATCAAGGGATTGAACTCAGGTCTTCTGCATTGCAGGTGTATTTTTACCTGAGCCACCACGGAAGCCCTATTTGAGATTAATTTATTTCAATTCAATGACCTACATTAAGTCCAAGCTATAGTCTAAATAAATTATATGCTTGCATATTATAAATGAACTTGTTTATTGTGCATATTATCTATAAAATCAATCCATGTATCCATAATTTATAATGAACAATATAGGCAGGTTCAACTTCCAGAATGTTTAGTTTGTGTTACTTGTAACTTTGCTTCCTATTGCTGTCCTTCAAATTATTACAGTTTGCCCTGAAGATAAATTCACAGCTTGAACTTTTCATTTAGTTAATTGGTACTTGTTTTTGCTACTGAGTTGTTCTCATTCAACTGGGTAATGAAACTGAAAATTGCTTCCTTGCAGAATCTCATTTAATGAAGACAAACCATAAACATGTCAGGACTTTGCTTAAAACTGATATGGAGATAAGATAGCCCTTGACCTTAGATCAAAAAGTCAGGCCTGAGAGTGAACATTTTGCTATGGCAACATAAGGAGGTCAGCAAATTCTTTCCTCAAGAAGCAACTAAAAGTCAACTAGACATTTTAGCAACTAAAAGTCAACTAGACATTTTAGCAACTAAAAGTCAACTAGACATTTTGTCAAAAACAACCATTTCAGGGCTCTGGAAATCTACCAAAGGTGTGCAACAGTGAGAAGCATTCATTCATGAAAAGTGACTGAACTTCAGGAGAGTTCAGTAGGAAGTAGTGACATTCTGGCCTAGGGCTATTCCCCTTGCTTCCCAGTTGGATAATGCAGTTATTGCACCAGGGTGGGGCAGGCTAGGAAAACTGGAAACTTAACTTTTGGATGGGTCTTTTTGCATTTCGAATGAAAGGTGAAAAACCTGTACTCAGCAGTGTTGTCAGTAAAAGTAGTGAATTTGATAGCAAGTTACTGGGCCAGCAGCTTGGCTAGATTGAGGTTGCCATTCTGGTTTTAGCAAGAGGCTAGCTGAAACTCCAATACTTTGGCCACCTCATGTGACGAGTTGACTCACTGGAAAAGACTCTGATGCTGGGAGGGATTGGGGGTGGGAGGAGAAGGGGACCACAGAGAATAAGATGGCTGGATGGCATCACCAACTCGATGGACATGAGTTTGAGTGAACTCCGGGAGTTGGTGATGGACAGGGAGGCCTGGCGTGCTGTGATTCATGGGGTCGCAAAGAGTCGGACACGACTGAGCGACTGAACTGAACTGAACGGAACCATGACCTAGACAAAATTTTAATGAAAGTATCCAAGAAACGAGATAGTCAGAGAAGGGCTTGATAGCTTTCCTCATATCCCTGGCTAACTGGAAGTCTGCATAAATGTTCATGAAAGACTGAACTTTTTATATGTTTTTTATATGTTCATGCACAGATGACAATCAAGACAGTCTGATGCTAGGAAAACCTGGAGCACACCTGAAAACTGCTGAACTTTTAATATGCTCCCCAACTTGCACACAGACCCTTGGGCAGAGGTTGAAAGTATTTCTTGGATTAAAGTGTTTGAGTACAACCTATGACCAATATCTGGTTGGTCACAATCTGTGCAGATACGAGGCCAATCCCTAGCAAGCCAACCTTAAAAATTAAAACAAGAATTTGAAAATCTCCCCAAGTTTAGACATTGGCAGTGACATACCACAACTGAGACATAGTCAACAGATTTAGTTTAGGCAAGTTACTAAACAAGCAAAGGATCTTTGAATCATGATAGACCTTGGGCTTACCTGGTATTTTTTTCAGAAAAAATAATCCTTGCCAGAATTAGTGAGAAAAATGATAATGCTTTTCCTGATAGACCAATCAGAAGGTGCTGGACTTTTATTCCATTTGAGTAGTAAACTATAGAAGAAGGCAATGGCAAGCCACTCCAGTACTCTTGCCTACAAAATCCCATGGACGGAGGAGCCTGGGTAGGCTGCAGTCCATGGGGTCGCTACAAGTCAGACATGACTGAGTGACTTCATTTTCACTTTTCACTTTCACACATTGGAGAAGGAAATGGCAACCCACTCCAGTGTTCTTGCTTGGAGAATCCCAGGGACGGGGGAGCCTGGTGGGCTGCCGTCTATGGGGTCACACAGAGTCAGACATGACTGAGGTGACTTAGTAGCAGTAGCAGTAAACTATAAATTCCTACAAAAACCAAAAGATTAATATGGAGACAGATGGAGAACCATTACCATTGCTTTTAGCTACAGAAACTACTCAATGTGGGGCTTCCCTCGTGGCTCAGCAGTAAAGAATCCACCTGCCAGTGTAGGAGACATGGGTTCAATCCCTGGGTGGGGAAGATCCCCTGGAGAAGGAAATGGCAATGCATTCCAGTATTCTTGCCTGAAAAATCACTTTGACAGAGGAGCCTGGTGTGTTACCATCCATGGGGTCTCAGGAGTTGGGCACGACTTAGCCACTCAACAACAACAAATTACTCAGTGTACAAATTTAGTAGTTAAATATATTCTTTTCTGCATCTATATATAAGTGCCATTTGTCATAAGCAGTCATACTGACAATCTGCAAAATTGATTAGAAAGTCACTGGGCTTGCAAATAAGAGCACATGCTTTAGCCTAGATATTATCAGTACATGGGCAAAATAGTGCATTGCTAAGCTTCAGTCTATATTACAGGGGTAAAAACTGTTATCTATGACCAACTGAAAATAAACAGTTGTAAAAACATCTAGAATGGACTTCCCTGGTGGTGCAGTGAATAAGAATCTGTCTGCTAATGCAGGGGGATATAGGTTCGATTTCTGGTCCTGGAAGATTCCACGTGCCATGGAGCATGCACACACACATGCACCACACATGGACCACAACTGCTGAGTCCGTGCTCTAAAGCCTGTGACTTGCAGCTACTGAAGCCCTTATGCCTAGAGCCTGGGCTCTGCAACAAGAGAAGCCACCAGCAGTGAGAAGAGCCCATGTGCTGCACTGAACAGTAGACCTGCTCACTGCACCTAGAGAAAGCCCTCTCAAAGCAACAAAGACCAAGTGAAGCCAAAAGAATAATTTCTAAAGTGTTTTAAAAACAGCCAGAAGAGAAGCAAAACACATCAAAATCCTGATGCTCAGACTTGTAAGGTGTACATGTACTAACAAGATGCTGTAAAGTGAAGTCCCTTAGTCGTGTCCGACTCTTTGCGATCCCATGGACTGTAGCCTACCAGGCTCCTTGGTCCATGGGATTTTCCAGGCAAGAATACTGGAGTGGGTTGCCATTTCCTTCTCCAGGGAATTTGTCCGACCCAGGGATCGAACCCGGGTCTCCCGCATTGTAGGCAGACGCTTTACCGTCTGAGCTACCAGGAAAGCCCAACAAGATGCTATAGACTGAACATTTGTGTCCTCCCAAAATTTGTTAAATCCTAACACTCAATGTGATATTTGAGTTGGGGCCTTTGGGAATTGATTAGATCATGAGAGTAGAGCCCTCATGAATAGGATCAGTGCCTTTATTAAAGAAAAAAAATCCCATAGAGCTCCTTTTTGTTCCTTCTAGCATGTGAGGACACAGTAAGAAGATGGCTATCTATGAACCAGGAAGTGCGTTCTTACACTGAATCTATCTTGATTTTGGGGTTCTCAGCCTCCAGAATTATGTTAAATAAATTTCTGCTTATAAGCTGCCCAGTCTATGATATTCTGTTATAGCCGTCCATATAGTCAACATGGACTAAGATGCAAAGTATATAGGAAATTTGAAGATTTTGTTATTTGGTTAATTTAAAATAAATACTTAGATATAGGAGATACAGTATAATTTTATTGTGTATGATACCATTTGTGATAGGCAGAATTCTAGATGGCCTTTAAGATCTGACCCCTGGTAAACACACACCTTATCCCAATTTTTCAATCGAACAGTAATCTAGGTACAGATGTGAAGGAATTTTGCAGATATAGTTAATGCCCCAAATCAGCTGACCCTGAGACTGAGAGATAATCCAGGTGGGACAACTTTAATCAAACAAACTCTTTAAAGCAAAGATTTTTCTCTGGCTGGTCACAGAATAGGAAATGAGAGATATCAGATATCAAACAGACTTGCTGTTTCTGATTGAAGATGAAGAAGACTGCATGGCAAGGAATGTGGGCAACCTCTAGAAGCTAAGAGTGGTCCTGGCTGATCAGAAGCAAGGAATAGGACTTCCATAGCAAGAAGGTGAATTTTGCCTCCTCCAATGATAAACTGACTTTTCCCCAGATTTCCCACACAAGAACTCAGCTTGGCTTATATCTTGATGTTCTGAGGAGAGAGCCCAGTCAGGCTGTGCTGGACTCCTGACCTATAAAACAGTAAGTTAGTAAATGGGTGCTGTTATAAGCCTCTAAGTTTGTGATAATTTGTTACATGGCAATAATAACTAACACTTCATTTAATTGGAAATAACAGTTACCATTTTACTTCCCTTTTTAAGGTCCAGGTCTGAAATGATTTCATGATATTTATTAGCCTTTATGAAACTTAAATTAAAATATTCTATACTATAGTTCACTAATGGAGGGCAAATGGGAATATATAAACACATTTTATATCTCAACATTTCCTTCAGGGCAGTACACTGGTGTTTTGTTCCCTTGGGAAATCTATTTTAATGAAGTAACCTTGGTACTAATCCTGAAATATTTATGTTTCAGTCAAAGCTTAATCTATAGACTCAGAAATGTTTGATTGCTTATTCATTAGAGAAGGATTATAGCTATTTGAACAGGAAATACTCTCCCTATGTGCTCTAAATATAATTGTAAGACCTTCATGATTTTCATGGATGACAACATCAATCTGATTAACTACTGCAACTTACCCTGGGTGTGTGACACTGATTATTCATCCAGGGTCTGTGTTGGTGACACTGACAGCCCTTACTCATGATGACTGATATGAGTCATGACACTGTGACTGATGGAGAGCACTGCCAGAAAGTTTCTACATGGATCCATAAAGCCTGTAGTTATTGCCAAACACGTTTTTGATTTAAATTTGGAGGTGACTCATTTGAATTAGTGCATGACTACCAATGACTTCTCAGGGAAGAGCATGGAAAAGTACAGGACTGTCTATAATCTAATTTGGTCTCAATCAGAGCAACAGTTCTAGTTTAGTCTCAATTAAGGAACCCTCCAATGATTAGCAGTCATTTCCAGGACCATGAAGTTTCAGTTTCCTAGGCTGATTTTTGTAGCAAATTGCTTTGTGACCTTGAACAAGTTTTTAAGTATCTTTTCTTCTTTTAAAATAGTAACAAAATTGAAATATCTGAAGCTCTCACATGAAGTGTTCTGGGAATTCATTTTTTAAACAATAGTGAGAAACTCAGAGGGATGAGATGGAAAGCCAATTCATCACAAATAATAAAATTAATAGCTCACCAAATGTTTGTTGCTTTTCATGTTAAATCAGTACTGAAAAATAAAATTCATGGCAATAAATGGTGACGGTATCTTTCACAGTGACTGGAAAGAAGGTACTAAAATACCAAGAGAGTTAGCCTGACAGGAATTTCATAATCCATTTAAAATTTTTAAAAACTTTTGTTATAAAAACTTTCAAGTGTAACATTGTCAAGTAGAGGAATAGTATAATGAACTTCAAGCACTCTTAAACCTTAGAAACTCTTAAAGTTTCAATAATTATCAGCTTATTTCAGATCTTATTGGGAGTATGTCATCATCTCAGATTATTTTGAAGAGAATCCTACATAATATCAATTTATCTCAGAGTCCAGCTTGTTAGATAAGATACAGTAAATTCAAATGTGTTTTCAAATGGGTTTCAATCTAAAAAAATATTGCATTCATTAATCATTATTCACTTGAACCAATAAAAATCAATAAATCAAAATTCATTTAAAAAAGTACAGAACCAAGAGATTCTTTTGAAATGTAGAAAATAATCAAGTAGGCAATACTAAAGATTTATTTGTCATGTCACAGTGTAGAATTATTCAAGGGAAACCACTAAAAAACCAAAGAAACTTAAAAAGATATTTTTAATTGAGGGATAATCACTTTTCAATACTGTGTTTGTTTCTGCCATACATCAAATGAATCAGACATATGTCCCCTCCCTCGTGGCCCTCCCTCCACCTCCCACCCCATCCCACACTTCTAGGTTGTCACAGAGCACCAGTTTGAGCTCCCTGAGTCATGCAGCAAATTCCTACTGGCTGCACAGCAAACAAACTTTTTCAAGGCAAGAAGTAACATCTATTCCAATTATTGCAAGAAAAAATACAATGCTTTTAGTAAATTTTAACTAATGAGACTTTGCTTTGAATTTTAATTTTAGCCTTTGCTTCTTAGATCATACACTTCTTTGCTTGCTTACAAACATTCCTGACTTATTTTTATCAACTCTATCACTTTTTAGTATCATTATGGTTTCAAATTAAGTTAAATTCATCCCATATATGTGGGCAGTAGGAGCTGCATACTTTCTATGTTGCATTGAAAATGTTTTCATAGCATATTTTAGCCTGACTTCTTTTTCAGTAATAAAACATATTTCAGAATGGTTTCAATGTTAAAAAATCATTACTAAAATTTTATGTACTTAAATATACTCTTCTTATCTTTATGACAGTTTAGGTCTTCCTTTCACAAATGAGAACCTTACTAAGATTTCCAAAATATGAACTCAAATCAAAGTCTTAGGAAATAGTTAGGATTTTTATGGTGAAGAAGTCTAGTGTACAGGAGATTGCCATCTCATGGAAAAAGTGCCAAAATAGCATTTAAACTAGAAGATAGATCATGGTCAATATTGGGCTAGTTAAATGACATGAAACTTAAATCAAATCCACCTAGGCACAGAAATAAAAACTTCCGTTACTCTTCTATAAAAATTTCACTTACTGAATGGAAGGGAATTAGAGTAGTTGACCTGCTGTCTGTCCTGCTTGGGTGCAGAGAGGGAGACCCTTTAGGAAAGAGAAAAGCATCAGGTGACCTGATCTAATTTCAGTTGAAATTCTGAAAAATATACTAATGTATTTTTATCTCTGAAATGCTCTTAGCAGAATGTCCCTCACTAAGGATTAGCTGTCTAAGTAGAACCCAAGGGCTAAGACATGGCTTCCTGGAGAATGTTACCACAAAGGCTTTTCAACACTCTGAAGTGTAGAATGAACTTGTTTTATAATCTAAACACGTTCTTCAGTGTGAAGAACTCCCCAAATCTCATCTATTTTGGGCCAGTGACACATGTCCTAGATGGGAATGGAAAGACATAGGAAACTGCCTTTGATGATTTATATTTCTGTTTGCTTTAACTGAACCTCATTTAAAACTTTTTTACTTTTGTTGTTATGGTGAAGCTAGTGGTAAAGAAGCCCACCTGCCAGTGCAGGAGATGTAAGATGCTTGGGTTCAATCCGTGAGTCAGGAAGATCCCCTGGAGAAGGATATAGCAACCACTCCAGTATTCTGGCCTGGGGAGCCCCCACAGAGAGGAGCCTGATGGGCTATAGTCCATGGGGTCGCAAAAAGTCAAATAAAACTGAGTATACAATTTTTTAATTCAATTATGGTTGATTTACCATTTTTTAATTTAAGTATGGTTTATATTAGTTTTAGGTATACAAAATAGTGGTTCAGTCCTTTTGCAGATTATACTCCATTACAGGTTATTGCAAAATAGTGGATGTAATTTCTTGTGCTACAGTATATGCTTGTTGTTTATGTAGTTTATACTCAGCAGTTTATATCTGTCGGCCCTCCAACAGATTTGGCCCTTCCTGCTTCCCTTTCCCCTTTGGTAACCACAAATTTTTGGGTCTTTCTGTTTTGCATATATACTCATTTGTATTATTTTTTAGATTCCACATATAAGTGACATCTCTAAGCATAACATTCTCTAGATCCATTCACATTGCTGCAAATGGCAGTACTTCTTTCTTTTCTTTGGTTGAGTTGTATTCCAGTGTGTGTGTGTGTGTGTGTTTGTGTGTTTGTGTTTACACACTCCACATCTTCTTAATCTATTGGTCTGCTGATGGGCACTTGGGTTGCTTCTGAGTCTTGGCTATTGTAAATAGTGCAGCTATGAATTTGGTGTGCATCTTTTCAAGGGCTTCCCAGGTGGCTCAGTGGTAAAGAATTCACCTGCCAGTGTAGGAGATGTAGTTGATGCAGGTTTGATCTCCAGGTAGGAAGGATTCACTGGAGGAGGAAATAGCAACCTACTTTAGTATTCTTGCCTGGAAAATCCCATGGACAGAGGAGCCTAGCAGGCTCCAGTCCATAGCGTCGCAAGAGTCAGATGTGACTGAGCGTGAATTCACACGCAGATCTTTTCAAATTAGAGTTTTTGTTTTTTCCAGATATACACCCAGGAGTGGGATTGCTGGATCATACGGTAGTTCTAATTTTAAGTTTTTGAGGAATTTCTATACTGTTTTCCACAGTGGGTGTTCCAATCTACATTCCCACCAACAGTGTACACGCATTCCCTTTTCTCCACAACCTCTCCAAAATTTATTTGTAGGCATATGGATGATAGCCATTCTGATAAGTATGAGGCATTATCTCATTGTTTTGATTTTAATTTATTTAATAACTAATGTGTACATCCTAAGTCACTTCAGTCATATTTGACTCTTTGTGACCCTGTGAACTGTGGCTCGCCAGGCTCCTCTGTCCGTGGGGATTCTCCAGGCAAGAACAGTGGAGTGGGTTGTCATGCCCTTCTCCAGGGGATCTTCCCAACCCAGGGACTGAACCTGTGTCCTGTATTGGTAAACAGTTTCTTTACCACTGGTGCCACCTGGGAAGTCCAATAACTAGTAATGCTGAGCATTTTTTCACATGCCTGTTAGCCATCTCTGTATTTTTTGGGTGGAAATGTCTGTTCAGGTCTTCTATCCATTTTCTGACTTTTTAAAAATATTGAGTTATAAAAGTTGTTTGTATATTTTGAATATTAATTACCTGTCAGTTGCATCATTTACAAATATTTTTTTCTCATTTCGTAGGTAGATTGGCTTTTTGTTTTTTCAGTGGTCTCCTTTGCTGTGAAAAAGCTTTTACATTTAATTAGATCTCACTTGTTGATTTTGCTTTTTTTCTTTTGCCTTAGGAGACTGATCCAAGAGAACACTGCCACAATTTATGTTCAAGAGTGATCTGCCTATGTTTTCTTCTGGGAGTTTTATGGTTTCAGGCCATATGTTTAGGTCCTTAAACCATTTTGAATTTATTTTTGTATATCATATATCCCTTATATGTAAGGGAATTTTCTAATCTCTTTGTTTTGCATGTGACTGTCTAGTTTTCTCAGTGCCACTTGTTGAAGAGACGGTCTTCATTGTATATTCTTGCTTCCTTTGTATAGATTGGTTAACTAAAAGCGTGTAGGTTTGTCTTTGGACTTTCTATTCTGTTCCATTGACCTATGTATCTGTTTTTGTGCTAATATGACCTATTTGCTTACTGTAACTTTTATTTTTCAACGTTCAGAAAACAAAGATCATGGCATCTGGTCCCATCACTTCATGGGAAATAGATGGAAAAACAGTGGAAACAGTGTCAGACTTTATTTTTTGGGGCTCCAAAATCACTGAGGATGCTGATTGCAGCCATGAAATTAAAAGACGCTTACTCCTTGGAAGGAAACTTATGACCAACATAGATAGTATATTAAAAAGCAGAGACATTACTTTGCAAACCAAGGTCCATCTAGTCAAGGCTATGGTTTTTCCAGTTGTCATGTATGGATGTGAGAGTTGCACTGTGAAGAAAGCTGATCGCCGAAGAATTGATGCTTTTGAACTGTGGTGTTGGAGAAGACTCTTGAGAGTCCCTTGGACTGCAAGGAGATCCAACCAGTCCATTCTAAAGGAGATCAATCCTGGGTGTTCATTGGAAGGACTGATGCTAAACCTGAAACTCCAATACTTTGGCCACCTCATGTGATGAGTTGACTCACTGGAAAAGACTCTGATGCTGGGAGGGATTGGGGGCAGGAGGAGAAGGGGACGACAGAGAATGAGATGGCTGGATGGCATCAGCGACTCGATGGACATGAGTTTGAGTGAACTCTGGGAGTTGGTGATGGACAAGGAGGCCTGGTGTGCTGTGATTCATGGGGTCACAAAGAGTCAGACACGACTGAGCCACTGAACTGAACTAAACTGAACTTTTTTTTAGTATAGTCTAAGTTCTGGAGGGTTTAACCTGCCAATCTGTTCTTCTTTTTTTCAAGACTGCTTAGGCAATTTGAGATCTTTTGTGTTTCCATGTGAATTTTAGGATTATTTGTTCTAATTTTCCAAAAAATGTCATGGGTAGTTTGATAGGGATTGCATTAAATCTTCAGATTACTTTTGATAATATGGCCATTTTAACAGCATTAATTCTTCCAATCTGAGAATGCAGGACACCTTTCCACGTCTTTGAATCATCTTTAATTTCTTTTATTAGTGTTTTACAGTTTTTCAGAGTATAGGTCTTTCACTTCCTTGGCTAGGTTATTCCTAGGTAATTTTTTGGTGATTTTTAAATGGGATTTTTTTTCTACTTTCCCTTTCTGATATTTCATTATTAGTGCATAGACATGCAACATATTTTGTATATTAATTTTGTATCCATCACTTTGCTGAATTCATTTATTAGTTTCAGTAATTTCTGGGGTAGAGATTTTAGAGTTCTGTGTGAAAAGTATCATACCACCTTAAAATTGTGACAGTTTTACCTCTTCCCTTCCAATTTGGATGCCTTTTATTTCTTTTTCTTGTCTAATTGCTGTGACTAGAACTTCCAATACCATATTAAGTAGAAGTGGTGAGAGTAATCATTCTTTCTTCCTGAATTTAGTGGAAAGGCTTTAAGCTTTTCACTACTGAGTATGATGTTGGTTGTGTTTAACAGCTTTTATGTTGGGATATGTTCCCTTTATACCTGCTTTGATGAGAGCTTTATCATGAATGTGTGTTAAATTTTGTCAAATTCTTTTTCAGTGTCTACTGAGATAATCATGTGATTTTATCCTTTTACTAATGTGGTATATCACCTTCATTGATTTATGGATGTTCAGGCCTTAGAATAAAATCCAACTTGATCCATGGCATATCATCCTCTCCCCCCACACTTTTTTAAATGTGTTATTGGATTTGGTTTTGCTAATATTTTGTTGGGGATTTTTGCATCTTTATTCATCAAAGATATTGGCCTGTAACTTTTTTCTTTCAGTGTCTTTGTCTAGTTCTGGTTTCAGGGTACTGGTGGACTTGTGGAATGAATTTGGGAGTATTTCCTCCTCTTTAATTTTTTGGACTAGTTTGAGATGAATAGATACTGGCTTTTCTCTAAATGTTTGGTGGAATCCCCTGTGAAGCCATCTGGTCCTGGACTTTAGTTTGCTAGTTTCTTTTTTTTTTTAATTACAAATTCAATTTTCTTTTTAGGGATTGGTCTGTTCAAATTGTCTGTTTCTTTTTGACTCAGTCTCTTGGCAGGCTGTGTGTTTCTAGAAATGTGTACATTTCTTTTAGGTCATTCAGTTTGTTGGCATATAACTGTTCATAGTATTCTCATGATTTTTTTTTTTTTTGCTATGAGTCATTATTTCTTCTCTTTCATTTATTGTTTTATTTGGGTACTCTCTCTTTTCTTCTTGGTAAGCCTGGCCAAAAGCATATTAATTTTGCTTATCTTTTTTTAAAAACTAACTGATTCATTGACATTCCCTATTTTTTTTAATCTTTATTTTTCTCTTTGATATTTATTATTTCCTTCCCTTCTGCTTAGTTTGGGCATTTCTTTTCTCTAATTCTTTCAGGTGATATGTTAGGTTGTTTATTTGAGATTTTTTCTTTTTGTTTGAAGAAGGCCTATATGGCTGTGAACTTCCCTTGAACTGTTTTTGCTGTATCCCGTATATTTTGGAAAGTTGTATTCCCATTTTCATTTGCCTTGAGGTATTTTTAAATTTTCTCTTTGATTTCATTATTGACCCATTGGCTTTCAGTAGCATTTGTTTGGTCTCTGCATGTTTGTTTGTTACTGTTTTTGTTTCTACAGCTGATTTCTACTTTCATACCATTGTAATTTGGAAAAAATGTTTGATATGATTTCTATTATCTTAAATTTGTCAAGGCATTTGTAGAGTGGGGAAGGAATAGAATAATCTCTCTCCTTTTCTTATATATAAAAGTTAGAAATATGTGCAGAGAGACCAACATAAAATAGGTTCATTTCATGTTGTCATACTTTCTCAGAATGCCTATCAGGTAGTTACCCTTTGCTCATGCTTTTCTCTCTAAAGACTAGAGACCCAATCATGTGTGTCCAACTTTACGTGAGCACCAGTTCAGGAGAAAAGATATTTGCTGGAGCAAACCCAGATTCAAGCATTTCTCCTTTTAGTGGTAATTAATGATTCTTAGAAAGTAAAGCAATATAACTGAAATTTCAAACAAAAATGAATTATATGAATAGTCCTCCTATTTGTTTGGGATTTATATAATCAATTTCTAAGGATGTACTGCCCATTGTGCAAATTTTTATAACTGAGTTTTACGTTATAACATAGTTTTTCTAAGACTCAGCTATGATTTTCATTTTCATGTACAAAAATGGAGAGGGCCCTTTAACCTTACATTGACCTTAACCTTAACCTGCCTTTCTACTGGTACTTCTTTCTTCTCTCATATATCCTTTCACAAATTCACTGAATTACTCATTCTTTTCTGTACACACAATATATTCTTCAGCTCCAGAATTTTGAATTACTACGTTGGCTTCTGCATGGATTATAATTTTTAAATCTGTTAGTGACCATGTCCACTTTATATTTCATGACTTAATTAACTAATGATTTTGATATCTCCAGAGACGAAATGTATTCTTTATTTTAAAGTTATTCTTGATTAAAGTATAATTGACACACAATATTAGTTTTAGGTATACAACATAGTGATTTGACATTTATATACATCACAAATTGATCACCATGATAAGTCTAGTAGCCCTCTGTCACCAAAGAAGCAGTATTACTGGCTATATTTTCTATGCTGTTTTACATTCCTCTGACGTTTTATAAATGCAAGTTTGTGCCTCTTAATCCCCTTCATCTGTTTCACTCTGCACCCTCAAATCCTGCTCTTTTGTTTCTAAGAGTCTGTTTCTATTTGTTCATTTGTTTTGTTATTAAAATTCAACACAAAAATATAATCATATGGTATGTGTCTTTTTATGTCTGACTTATTTCACTTAGCATGGTAACTCTAGGTCCGTCCATGGTGTTTCAAGTGGCAAGATTTAATACTTTTTATGACTGAGTTATATTTCATTGTTTCTCTATACCATATCTTCTTTATCTAGTTAGCTATTGATCGACATTTACATTGTTTTCATATCTTGGCTATTATAAGCAATGCTGTAATCAACATAGGGGTGCATATATCTTTTCAAAATAGTGCTTTTGTTTTCATCAGATGAATATCCAGAAGCGGAATTACAGGTTGTACAGCAGTTCTATTTTTAAGTTTTTGAGGAAACTTCATATTGTTTTCCATAGTGGTGGGACCAATTTAAACTCCCACCAACAGTACATAAGAATTCATTTTTCTCCAAATCTTTGCCAACGCATGTTCTTTGTCTTTTTGATAACAGCCATTCTGACAGATGTGAGGTAATAGCTCATTTTGATTTGCATCTCTCCAATGATTAGAGATGCTGAGCATTTTTTCATGTGTGTGTTGGTCATCTATATGTCTTCAAGGGAGAAATCTCTATTTAGGTGCTCTGCCTCTTTATTTTATGTTGAGTTGCATGAGTTTCTTTATATATTTTGGGTGGTTGGATGGCATCACTGACTCAATGGACATGAGTTTGAACAAACTCCAGGAGTTGGTGATGGGCACGGAAGCTTGACATGCCACAGTCTGCGGGGATGCAAAGAGTTGGACATGACCAAGAGGCTGAACTGAACTGAACTGTGTTGACCACTTGTCAGATATACGATTTGGAAGTATTTCCTGCAGTTTGATAGGTTCTCCATTCATTTTGTTGATGCAGAAGTTGTTATGCAGAAGTTGTTGGGTTTTATGTAGTCCCACTTTTAATTTTGGCTTTTGTTGCCTTAGCATTGATGTCAGATACAAAAAAAGAAAAAATTGCCAAGACCAGCATCAAGGCCATTACCACCCATGTTTTCTTTAGTAGTTTTAAAGTTTTTTATCTTAAATTCAAGTCTTTAATTATTTTAAGTTAATTTTTGTGTGTGGTATAAGATGGTGGTCCAGTTTTATTCTTTTGCATGTGACTGCCCAGTGTTTCCAATACTACTTATTTAAGAGACTGTCCTTTCCTCATTGTATATTCTTTCCTCCTTCATTGTAAATTAATTGACCATATAAAACTTGGGTTTATTTCTGGACTCTCTATTAGGTTCTATTGATCTATATGTCTGTTTTTGTGCCAAAACATACTGTTTCTACAGCTTTATAATATAGTTTGAAATCATGAAGTGCTATGCCTCCTCTTTGTTCTTTCTCATGAAGCCTTTGCTTTTGTTTCAGTCTTTTGTGATTCCATACAAATTTTAGAATTGCTTGTTCTAGGTATATGAAAAATGCTACTGGAATTTTGATAGGGGTTGCATTGAATCTGCAGATTGCTTTGGGTAGTATGGACATTTTAACAATATTCATTCTTCCAATCTATGAGCATGGGATATCTTTCTATTTATTGGTATCTTCAGTTTCTTTTATCAATGTCATATTTTTCAGTATACAGGTAAATTTTATTCTTTTCGATGCAGGTGTAAATGGGATTGTCAGTCTTTCTGATAGTTTGCTGTCAATATAGAGAAAGAAATGTAACAAAATTTTGCATATTAATTATATAGCCTGGAACTTTACTGAATTTATTAGTTCAAAATTTTTTTTCGGTATTTTTAGGCTTTTTAATATATAGAATCACAACATTTGCATATAGTTACAGTTTCATTTCTTCCTTTCCAATTTTGATGACTTTTATCTCTTTTCTTATCTGATTGCTGTGGCTAGTTCTTCCAATACTACGTTGAATACAAGTAGTGAAAATGGACATTGTTGTTCCCGATCTAGAGGGAAAGTTTTCAGCTTTTCATCATTGAGTAAAGTGATGTAAGCTGAGAGTTTGACACACATGCTTTTTATTATGTTGAGGTATGTTCCCTCTTTATCTACTGTATTTAGAGTCTTTATCATAAATAGATATTGAATTTTGTCAAACTCTTTTTCTACACCTGTTGGGATGATCATGTGATATTTATCCTTTGTTTTGTTAATGTGGTGCAGATCACATTGGTCTGCAGATATTCAAGCATCCCTTGAATTGCTGAAATAAATCCCACTTGGTCATGATGTATAATTCTTTAAATGTATTGTTGAATTAAGTTAATATTTTGTTAAGGTGTTTTTATCTATGTCCAAAAGGATTTTTTTTTGTACTCTTTTTTTTTTGTAATATCTTTATCTGGTTTTGGTATCAGGGTAATGTTGTCTTCATACAGTAATTTTGGAAGAACTCCCCCTCTTCAATTTTTTGAGAAAGATAGGTATTAACTCATCCTTAAATATATGGTAGAGTTCACTTGTCCTGAACTTTTGTTCAGTGATATTAAATTACTGAACTTTTGTTTAGAGAGTTTAAATTATTGAATCAACTTCACTACTAGAGATTAGTCTGTTAAAATTTTCTCTTCCTGATTCATTCTTGGAAGGTTGTATGTTTCTAGAAATTTGTTCATTTTTTTCTAGGTTGTCCCATTTTTTGGCATATAATTGTTTGTTATAATCTCTTACCTAACGTTCTGATCTCTATGATCTAATCTTTCTTATGATTCTTTGGATTTCTTTGGTGTCAGTTGTAACTTCTCTTTCATTTGTACTTTTATTTATTTGGGTCTACTGGCTTTTTTCTTGATGGGTCTGGCTAAACATTTATCAACTTTGTTCACTTTTCTTTTCACAGAAACAACTCTTAGTTTTATTGTTCTTTTCTATTGTCTTTTAAGTCTTATCTTTTATTTATTTCAGCTCTGTATTTATTATTTCCTTCTTTCCACATCCAGGCATTGTTTCCACTTTGGTCCAGCCTCTTCATTATTTCTGGAGCTATTTCTTTTCCCCAGTAGCATATTGGACACCTATCTACCTGAGGGTATCATCTTCTGGTGTTATATCTTTTTGCCATTTCATGCTGTTCATGGGGTTCTCAAGGCAAAAATACTGGAGTGGTTTGTCATTCCCTTCTCCAGTGGACCAGGTTTTGTCAGAACTCTCCACCATGACCAGTCCTTCTTGAGTGGCCCTGCATGGCATGGCTCATAGCTTCATTGAGTTATATAAGGCTGTGATCCATGTGATAATTTTGATTAGCTTTCTGTAATTGTGGTTTTTGTTCTGGAGTCTGTGGGATGGTAGTTCTTGCTTCTGTCTGCCCTCTGATCGATGAAGAGGCTTGTGCAAGCTTCTTGAGGAGAGGGACTGGCTAAGGTTTAGGTTTAAAGTTGTTTATTTTAAATTTGAAACCAGAGCCTATTATACAGAGTGAAGTAGGCCAGAAAGAAAAACACTAATAGAGTATATTAATGCATATATATGAAATTTAGAAATATGGTAATGATAACCCTGTATGTGAGACAGCAAAAGAGACAGAGATGTATAGAATAGTCTTTTGGACTCTGTGGGAGAGGGCGAGGGTGGGATGATTTGGGAGAATGGCATTGAAACATGTATATTATCATATGTGAAACGAATCGCCAGTCCAGGTTCGATGCATGATACAGGGTGCTCAGGGCTGGTGCACTGGGATGACCCAGAGGGATGATATAGGGAGGGAGGTGGGAGGGGGATTCAAGAAGGGGAACACATGTACACCAGGGGCAGATTCATGTCAATGTATGGCAAAACCAATACAATATTGTAAAGCAATTAGCCTCCAATTAAAATTATAAAAATAAAAAAATAAAAACAAAAAAAAAACAAATAAAAAAATTAAAAAAAATAAATTTTTCTTGTTTCCTGAAGTAGGCCTGTATCATTATAAGATTTTCTATTAGAGCTCCTTTTGCTCTGTTCCATAGAGTTTGAAATATTGTGGTTCTACTTTTGTTCATTTCTAAATATTTTTAATTTCCTTTTTGATTTTCACTGACCTATTGGTTGTTGAGAATTAGCCTCCCTATGTTTCTGTTTTTCCCAGTTTTCTTCCTATAATTAATTTCTAGTTTCATACTCTTGTGGTCACAAAGAAATGCTAGATATGGTTTCACTTTTGTTAAATTTATGGAGACTTCTTTTCTGTGCATCATATGATCTATTCTGGACAGTGTTACATGTTTACTTGAGAAAAATGTGTGCTCTGCTGTTTGGGGGTAAAATATTATGTATATTTATTCAGTCTGCTATTTTGTCATTAAAGGCTGATGTATCCTTTTTGATTTTCTCTCTAGATGATATATCCATTAATGTCTACCATTGGTGGGTAGGTTGAGTGAGGTTGGTGCTCAGTACCTTACCAGGGCAAGGTACAATGTGTTAGCTAGATGTAAGAGGAATAAAAGCCCTTCCGTCCCTGGAGAAAGTTCTATCAGATCCCTGCCTCTCGAGCATGTGACCTAAAATTAATCAGTCTCCTTATTTGACCCAACTTGCTGCCTGTGCACTGGGACTTAGAGTTGGTGCGTTTATGCCTGATTCTTCAAGAGTACAGTCTTAGTACTCTTAGTACCCACAGCTCTTCAGCTGTCCCAGACATAAACCTCATTGCTTTCCAAAGCCAGACATTATGAGGGTTTGTCTTCCAAGTGCAGGTTCCCTAAGCTTGGGGCTTGGACCCCTTGCTTCTCAGAGAGGACTTGGCTGCAATTGTGATATCTCTTTTGATTGTGAATCACTGCACTGGGGGTATGGATTCTGAGTAGCCTGTGTCTCTGCCCCTCTTACCCATCTCAATGTGGCCTTTTATTTATATTTTTAGTTGTAGAAAATCTATTCTGCTAGTCTTCAGTTTGTTCTCAAAGATAGTTGTATATGTAGTTATAGGTTTGGCATGTCCATGGGAGGTGACCTCAAGATTTTCTTACTCTGCCATCTTGATCTGGACATTTTATGATTTATCTTAAATGTGTCTGTCTCCCTAAGCCTGAAATGTTTACAAGTGTTTTCTCCAGATACTCAAAATAAGCCATCCTCATTCTAAGAATCAGTGGCACTTATTATATTTTATCTTGAGCTTAGTCATATTAAAAATTGAACATCTAACCCATGTCAAACACAATTTAGGCCCTAGGGATGTAGCAGTGAACAAAGTAGACAAAAATTCTTGTCCTTATGGAGCTTATCCTGAAGTGTTTAACTGCCTAGGCGAGTTTTAAAATACTGATTTTATAATTACTTACATTGATAAGTGAAGAGAGAAGATCAAGTTTCAGCACATTTATACACTATTCGTGTTTTTACAAAAGCAAAGATAAATGTTCTCATTAGTAAATGCTGCTCTGTGACTGGAAAACATGTGATCTTTCTTGCTATTATTCTATTTTGTTACACTAAGAAATATAGTGTTCTTGGGATATTGAGCAATAAGTGGTATTTAGGAGAGATGGATTAGTGAATCACAGGCTCTCAACTGTGACAGGAAAAGAGAGAATCAACATAAAAGAACTGCCAAATTCACCAGGCAGACTTACTCTTTCTGGTGTGCATCCTGTTGTTTCGGGTTCTTTTATGAGACTTGATTCGACTCCTCAGCTCTCCCTGGATAAGCAGTAGAGATGAATACCCTTACCATGACCCAAAAGGAGTCATGACATCATTTTTATTGTCATCATTTTATTCGCTTTTAGCCCTGGTACCAAGGAATAGTTTGGTGGATGGTGCTACAACTTCTTTGCTAATAGCAAGATCAACAAACAAACACCTTTCTGAAGAAATTGGTTGAGAATTAGGATGAATTTCTCTCCCTTCTGCCTTTCTCTTATAAAGTCCATTGGGGCCATCTATTTCTTCATGTCTTACAGTGAGCTTGTACTAGTGATTATAATTAAGATTTCACTTTGCTCATGTTTCAAAAGTCTGACATCTCCAAATATATCTTGGAGTTCCTGATGAATGCTTCAGATATTTTCATCAGTAACTTGGTTGAATGACCACATGTTTTAGTGGGCAAAGTTGTTGCTTCTACTGAATTATACAATATCTTCTGAGACCTGTTAGTCATCTCAGAACCATTTTTGTTTCTTCTGGGTACCATGATGCTTACAGGTGCTGCTGTTGTTTGCATCCTTGGGTATCAACACATACTGCAGGTGCCATGTCTGTGCCATGCCTTGCTGTTCTATTTCACTGGGCATCAAAAATAGCTATCAGGCAATGTCACCATGCTTTTCCATCTCCAATTAGGTGCCACAACTGATAAAACTGAATTTTTCATGGAACCAAAACTGCTCAATGGTCCATGGAGAAGTGAGGAGAGAGAGACTGTCTCCCTTTCCTATGTTTTATTCTTTTGTAGGGGAGCAAGAACAAGTCTTCTACTCTTACACATTTCCAGAATAATTTGACTATATTTAATTTTCTGTTTCCCTTTCCTTTTTTCTTTCTTTTCTTCCTTCTTCCTTTTTTCCTCCATCCCTCCCTCCTTCCTTTCTTCCTTCTCGGTCTGTCTCCTTTTCTTCATGTTCTCTTCTTAAGAAATGGGCCCTAGTCCCTTTATTCTCTGCCTGTAAATTGGCAGAACTTTTAAAATATTCTCCCTGTTCTTATGGTATAAATCATTTGCCAGAAGCTTCTAAATCTCTCAAGTAAAGAGATCATGGAAGTCAAGCTCAACTGATTCAGCAGGTTCTGTAATATAGAAAGAGCTCAAAGAGCAACTGTTGATGAATCAACAAAATACAGTATATCAGATAAGTGCTATCTGAAATTACAGAGTTACTTTGGTGCATATTTTATTTCTTTTAAAGTTCATAAAAACTAGGTTGATTTTCATTTAACTCTGTACCCTCTAAGGCTCCTCACTTAGTATTTTGCATGTAATGGCTTAAACAATTTTTAAGTAATGGATAATGTTTCTTCTACATTTGCACTAAATTTCATAGGAGTGAGATGTATCACAGGGTAAAATATAGCTGATAAGTAGGAGGTAGTCCAAAGTTCAGACTTTGGTAGCTTTATTATTGCTTGCATCCTATAGGTTGTGCTAATGAGCTGAGTCGTGGCCAACTGCTTGCAACCCCATGGACTGTAGCCTGCCAGGTTCCTCTGTCCATGGAATTTTCCCAGGCAAAAATCAGTGGAGTGAGTTGCCATTTCCTTCTCCAATACTATAGGTTAATTTTTGTTAAATGGTTACCTTTAATCTTAAGGGATAGGTATCTTTGTAGCCTTCTAATTTTAAAGTTTCTATTTTAACCAACTGTTCACATTTGACATTTTGCAAAGCAGGTTTTGCTTATGTGATTCCTATTGCCAGGTCTGTTTATTTCTCTCTCTTGATTCTTGCTTCATTGCAATAAAAGTTTGAAACAATGGACTAAAGGGTTTAAAACAATGGACTAAAGGGTTTAAAACAACAGAGAAGTTGCAGCGCAGTTACAGCCCAAGCAGACAGATCTTTTATTAAGCAGCCACTCCCAAGACATGGGAGCAGGTCAACCCCAAAGGAGTCATCATAAGGATTCCTTTGGCTTCCCCCTTTTTATACTTTCTGTCTCCATGCTTTGGTTCTGCCCTGGGTAAAAATAGAGCTTGTACCCACCACCAGTCAGGAGAGGTAATGCAAATGGGCATAGGCTCAAGGCCAATTGACAGTTGCAAGTTACATAATAGGCTCTGTTGCGCATGTCTTCCCATAATTCAGTCTGTTATAATCAGATGTATATATGTGTAGAATATTTATGAACCCTTAATGGGCTCCTACGGCTGTCTAAGGTTACTTGAGGAAGCCCCTGTGGTTAGTGTGTCTCCACTGTGTGCTCTCCTGGGCGTGTCTGGGTTTAGAGATCAACTTGCATCCTTTTCCATTAGGCCACCCCTTGTTGCTCATGCCTAACTTCCTACCTAACACTATCATAATAAATGACTTTTTTCCCTAAACAAATGGAAAAAAATTAGATATTAAGTCAATATAATACAAAACCAACAGTCACAAAATGTTATCATCAGTTTAAAAGATAATAAATGTTTTTGCCCAGGGTCTTTATGCTAAATATTATTTATATCCTATGTTTGTTATGATTGTTTAAATGCTGGAAATATTTAAAATTTCTCCTAGTAGCAGTAGATTATTATTTTATATAATATTTCATCTAATAATATATGGATGCTTATCAGGTAGATGGGCTATAGGAACAGCAATAAAGATGACCTAAAGGAAAGTGTCCACTTGGTGACAAGAGAAGCTGAGTTTTAAAATTTGTGGAAAGAATAAGACCCATAAATTGGCTGAGTTGTTTACCTGGAGCTGAAATTACGACATTAGGATGGGAAAATTTGAGGTGAGAAAAGTGTGACAATATTAGCATGATTCTTTATAATCATGATTTGAATGGTAATATGTTTTTACCAGACAACTGGAATGCCTTTGTCTTATGTATCTAAGCAGAATATTCATGTTACTTTTTGAAATCAAGGGTTTTAAAATTATAAAGAGTATTTCACTTGAGGATTACATTACAAGGAGCTATGAATGAAAAATTAATGAATGTATAGTGTGCAAGTTCCATAGTTCAGTGAATGGTATCCTTACGTTACTCAGGCCAGAAGAAACTTTTTTTTTATCCTGAACATCAAATCCATCAACAAAGCCTCTTGATTTTACTTCTTCACTATCTTATAAATCTTCCTAGTTCTTTCACCAAAATCATTGTAGTCCACATTACCATCATTTTCGTCTGAACTACTGAAATAGCCATTAAACTCATCCTCTTACATATCTTTTATCTTTCTCCAATCAGTTTTTCTGCAGCGTAGTTATTGAACTTTTCAAATGGCAAGCCCTACAATGTTATCTTCTTGTATAAAATCTGTCAGTGACTTCCAATGCTTTCAGAATACAGACAAACTTATTTCGCATGTCCTACAAAGGTCATCAGGATTTGGTCTCTTTATCCAGTATTATCTCCTCCTCCTCCTCCTCCTGAGTCACTTCAGTCGTGTCCGACTCTGTGTGACCCCTTAGACGGAAGCCCACCAGGCTCCCCCGTCCCTGGGATTCTCCAGGCAAGAACACTGGAGTGGGTTGCCATTTCCTTCTCCAATGTGTGAAAGTGAAAAGTGAAAGTGAAGTCGCTCAGTCGTGTCCGACCCTTAGCGACCCCACGGACTGCAGCCTACCAGGCTCCTCCATCCATGGGATTTTCTAGGCAAGAGTACTGGAGTGGCTTGCCGTTGCCTTCTCCGCCAGTATTATCTAGCTACTGATAACTCAGATCTATAAATACAGCCCTGATTTGTCCCATAAACTTCCAGACACACGTGCAATTGCCTAAATGCATAAAATGATTATCTCTCTTCTCCCAGATTTTGGAGCCCTTTGTAATATATTTCAAAGTATTTGGCCATTTTGCATAGGCTGTCACTCTTTTTGACACCCAATTACTTATAATTTTTTTCTTATTGCTTTTAAAAATATCTCTAGGCTTGACATGACATGAAAGTCATTCTTATAAATGACTTTTACACACCTTTCAGGAATTTTAATGGTTGAAAATCAGTTATCCTATACAATAATCCCATTTGAAGAATGATAATCCCATTGCAAAATATTATCAGTGATTACCTGGAGATAGTTACAAGTAATTTTCCTTTTTATTTCTTTCAGTTCAGTTTAGTTGCTCAGTCGTGTCCGACTCTTTGCGACCCCATGAATTACAGCACACCAGGCCTCCCTGTCCATCACCAGCTCCCGGAATTCACTCAAACTCATGTCCATCGAGTTGGTGATGCCATCCATCCATCTCATTCTGTGTTGTCCCCGTCGCCTCCTGCCCCCAATCCCTCCCAGCATCAGAGTCTTTTCAAGTGAGTCAACTCGTCGCATGAGGTGGCCAAAGTATTGGTTTTATTTCTTTGCACACTTATATTTTCTAAATTTACTGCAATAAACATGTTTTGTCTCTGATGATAAGCAGTAACAACTCTTTTTAAAAGGTCAATGTTTAAACTGAATCAAGAGTATTGGCTTGCATGTGTGCTAAATTGCTTCAGTCATGTCTGACTCTTTGCAACCCCAGGGACTGTATCCCACCAAGCTCCTCTGTCCATGGGATTTTCCAGGCAATAATACTGGAGTGGGTTACCATGGACTCCTCTAGGGGATCTTCCCAACCCAGGGATTGAACCCATGTCTCCTGCATTTCTTGCAGGCAGGTTATTTACCACTAGCGCCATCTGGGGTAGAATTAAATATTAACGCAAACTCGTGGGATAGGTAGCCATTGTAAGGGACTTCCCTGGTGGCTCAGATGGTAAAGCATCTGTCTACAATGCGGGAGACCCTGGTTCGATTCCTGGGTCAGGAAGATCCCCTGGAGAAGGAAATGGCAACCCACTCTAGTACTATTGCCTGGAAAATCCCATGGATGGAGGAGCCTGGTAGGCTACAGTCCATGGGGTTGCAAAGAGTCAGACACGACTGAGCGACTTCACTCACTCAGCCATTGTAAAGTCTGTATGAAATATGAAAAAACATAAAGATACTAGAAAGCATCTAAAATTAGAATCTGTAGGTGGTTTTACTCTTGAAAAACTATCCATAGAGGTTATTTATAGCTATTTTTCCCATAGATTCTCCTCAGTTGCTATCTACAACAGCAGAACACTACTTACTTATAGGTGTAGGTGACAAAAACAGAACAAAACAGCTTAGGGCTGGAAGGATTTCTGGAAATTTAAGAGAAGAATCTGTGAGAGAGCTACAGAATGCAAAAGACCCCAGACTGAGAATAACTTGCCTAAATCTCTGACTGACAGCTAGCTTATATATCTTTGGGGAAGGATCTAGTGGGATTATCCCCAAAGAGGTAGAGATCAGGGAGAAAATTAGCCTTGAAAGATAGAATTCCTTTGGATGGGATTTGTGAGTTTGCTGGTATTTTTGTTGTTGTTCAGTTGCTCAGTCGTATCTGACTCTTTGCAACCCCATGGACTGTTGCATGCCAGGCTTCCCTGTCCTTCACTATTTCCCAGAGTTTGCTAAAATTCATGATCATTGAATCCGTGATGCCATCCAACTGTCTCATCCTCTGTTTCCCCCTTCTCCTCCTGCCTTCAATCTTTCCTAGCATCAGGTTCTTTTCCAATGAGTTGACTCCTTGCATCAGGTCACCAAAGTATTGGAGTTTCAGCTTCAGCATCAGTGTTTCCAGTGAATATTCAGGGTTGACTTCCTTTAGGATTGACTGGTTTGATCTCCTTGGAGTCCAAGGGACTCTCAAGAGTCTTCTCCAGTACCAGAGTTTGAAAGCATCAATTCTTTAGCGCTCAGCCTTCTTTATGGTCCAACTCTCACACATGTACATGACTACTGGATAAACCATAGCTTTGACTATACAGACCATTGTCAGCAAAGTGACGTCTCTGTTTTTTAATATGCTGTCTAGGATTGTCATAGCTTTTCTTCTAAGCAGCAAGTATCTTTTAATTTCAGGGCTGCAGTTACTGTCCACAGGTAATTTAACTGAATATATTTCCAAAACAAAGTTCAGCTTGGTGGTAGACAGCTGAAGTCTTACGGGTTTGAGGTATCAGAGGACAGATCTTGAAGCTGGAAGAGCAGTTAAAACTTAAGGGGAGAATTCCCCAAAGCAAGGTGACCCTAGAGTGAGTAAGTCCCCAAATCTGTGTGTATACTCTGCTCAAATATTGGTTGCCTGCTGATCTGTGCAGATGTAGGGGACACTCTCAGGGTTCCAGGCTATGAAATGTAGCACTGGGAAGTTGTAAAAGTTAAGCACAGATTTGTATAATTCAAGGTAGACAGAATTTGCACTTTTAATCTGGAGTAGATAATTCCCTATTATAGTAACATAAATGAAACACAGTAGAAAACAAGAAAACAACAGCAAAACAGTAATAAACAAACCTTGGAAGAACCCAACAGATTACATCTACACAGTCTTAGTTTTCAACTTAAAAAACACTAGACCTGCCAAGAAACAGGAGAGAATGACCTGCTTGTAGTGGGGGAAATGCAATTAATAGAAACTGACTTTGAGTGGGTCCAGAAGTTGTATTTAGCATATAACAGATTCAAAACTGCTAGTATAAATGTGTTCAAAAATTAAAAGGCACATGATTAAATAATAAGGAAAATTGAGTGAAGAATTGGGGGAAAATCAAGAGAGAAACTGAAGCAAATGCTGGATCATATGGCAGTTCTATTTCCAGTTTTTTGAGGAATCTCCACACTGTTCTCCATAGTGGCTGTACTAGTTTGCATTCCCACCAACAGTGTAAGAGGGTTCCTTTCTCTCCACACCCTCTCCAGCATTTATTGCATGTAGACTTTTGGATAGCAGCCATTCTGACTGGTGTGAAATGGTATCTCATTGTGGTTTTGATTTGCATTTCTCTGATTATGAGGGATGTTGAGCATTTTTTCATGTGTTTGTTAGCCATGTTTATGTCTTCTTTGGAGAAATGTCTGTTTAGTTCTTTGGCCCATTTTTTGATTGGGTCATTTATTTTTCTGGAATTGAGCTGCAGGAGCTGCTTGTATATTTTGGAGATTAATCCTTTATCAGTTGCTTCATTTGCTATTATTTTCTCCCATTCTGAAGGCTGTCTTTTCACCTTGTTTAGAGTTTCCTTTGCTGTGCAGAAGCTTTTGATTTTAATTAGGTCCCATTTGTTTATTTTTGCTTTTATTTCCAATATTCTGGGAGGTGGGTCTTGGAGGATCCTGCTGTGATTTATGTCAGAGAATGTTTTGCCTATGTTCTCTTCTAGGAGTTTTATAGTTTCTGGTCTTACATTTAGCTCTCTAATCCATTTTGAGTTTATTTTGGTGTATGGTGTTAGGAAGTGTTCTAGCTTCATTCTTTTACAAGTGGCTGACCAGTTTTCCCAGCACCACTTGTTAAAGAGACTGTCTTTTGTCCATTTTATATTCTTGCCTCCTTTGTCGAAGATAAGGTGTCCATAGGTGCGTGGATTTATCTCTGGGCTTTCTATTTTGTTCCATTGATCTATATTTCTGTCTTTATGCCGGTACCATACTGTCTTGATGACTGTGGCTTTGTAGTAGAGCCTGAAGTCCGGCAGGTTAATTCCTCCAGTTCCATTTTTCTTCTTCAAGATTGCTTTGGCTATTCGAGGTTTTTTGTATTTCCATACAAACTGTGAGATTATTTGTTCTAGTTCTGTGAAAAATATCGTTGGTAGCTTGATAGGGATTGCGTTGAATGTATAAATTACTTTGGGTAGTATACTCATTTTCACAATATTTATTCTTCCAATCCACGAACACGGTATATTTCTCCATCTATTAGTGTCCTCTTTGATTACTTTCACTGGTGTTTTATAGTTTTCTATGTACAAGTCTTTTGTTTCCTTAGGAAGATATATTCCTAAGTATTTAATTTTCGTTGCAACAGTGAATGGAATAGTTTCCTTAATTTCTCTTTCTATTTTCTCATTATTAGTGTATAGGAATGCAAGGGATTTCTGTGTGTTGATTTTATATCCTGCTACTTTACTGTATTCATTGATTAGCTCTAGTAGTTTTCTGGTAGAGTCTTTAGGGTTTTCTGTGTAGAGGATCATGTCATCAGCGAACAGTGAAAGTTTTACTTCTTCTTTTCCAATTTATATTCCTTTTATGTCTTTTTCTGCTCTGATTGCTGTAGCCCAAACTTCCAGAACTATGTTGAATAGTAGTGGTGAGAGTGGGCACCCTTGTCTTGTTCCTGACTTTAGGGGAAATGCTGTCAGTTTTTCATCATTGAGGATAATGTTTGCTGTGGGTTTGTCATATATAGCTTTTATTATGTTGAGATATGTCCCTTCTATTCCCACTTTCTGGAGAGTTTTTATCATAAATGGATGCTGTATTTTGTCAAAGGCTTTCTCTGCATCTATTGAGATAATCATATGATTTTTATTTTTCAGTTTGTTAATGTGGTATATTATGTTGATTGATTTGCGGATATTGAAGAATCCTTGCATTCCTGGGATAAAGCCCACTTGGTCATGATGTATGATCTTCTTAATGTGTTGTTGGATTCTGATTGCTATGATCCAGCAATCGCACTCCTGGGCATACACACCAAGGAAACCAGAATTGAAAGAGACACATGTACTCCAATGTTCATTGCAGCACTGTTTATAATAGCCAGGACATGGAAGCAACCTAGATGTCCCTCTGCAGATGAATGGATAAGAAAGCTTTGGTACATATACACAATGGAATATTTTTCAGCCATCAAAAAGAATGCATTTGAATCAGTTTTAATGAGGTGGATGAAATTGGAGCCAATTATACAGAGTGAAGTAAGCCAGAAAGAAAAACATCAATACAGGATACTAACGCATATATATGGAATTTAGAAAGATGGTAACCTGAACCCTGTATACGAGACTGCAAAAGAGACATAGGCATAGAGAACAGTCTTTGGGACTCTGGGAGAGGGTGAAGGTGGGATGGTTGGGGAGAACGGCATTGTAGCATGTATATTGTCATGGGTGACCTGTCCAGGTTCGACGCATGATACAGGATGCTTGGGGCTGGTGCACGGGGATGACATGGAGGGAGGATGTGGGGGGGGAGGGAGGTGGGAGGGGGGTTCAAGAAAGGGAACACATGTACACCCGGGGCGGATTCGTGTCAATGTGTGGCAAAACCAACCAATATATTAATGTAAGGTAATTTGCCTCCAATAAAATAAATTAAAAAAAAAAAAAGAAACTGAAGCAAAAAAAGATATTCTGGAGCTGAAAATTACATTAACTAAAAGGAAAAACTGACATATAGTCTCAAGAGAATTTGGGAGTGGGAGAAAAAAATAGTAAGCTAAAAATTAGATCGATAAAAATTATTTAATATAACAAAGGAACATTTATTAATTAATTATTATTATTTAAAAAAACTGAGCAGAGAGACTTAGAAGGCTGTGGGACAATCTCCAGCAGCCCAATATATGTGCAACTTATGTTCCAGAAGCAGAGAATGGAGAGAAAGGTCAACGATCAAGAAAAATCTTGAAAGCAGCTAGAAAAGAATAAGACCTTACATGTAAGGGAATAGCAGTACGATTAATGATTGACTTGTCATCAGAAAAAAAGAATCTGGAAAACATTAGGGTGACATGTTCAAATTGATGAAATTGTTCACCAAGAATTATATATCCAATAAATCTAGCATGCCTGCTCTACAATTTCCAAAGGAAGTTTTTTAGACTGGAGGGAAAGGACACAGACGGTAACTTAGATCTACACGAAGAAATAAAGTACATAGGAAATGATAAATAGGTTGATAAGTATAAAACCATAGCACTTTCTTTTTCTTTCTTTAAAAGACATATGGTGACTCAGAGCAAAAGTTAAGACACTTAATTACTGGATTTATAATATATGTAAATATCATATGGCACTGGTGGTGTAGTTGCTAAGTCATTTCCAACTCTTGCAACCCCATGGACTAGAGCCCACCAGCCTCCTCTGTCTGAAATAGATGGTAACAATAACACAGGGGATGAAGCTAGCTATACATATACTGCTGCAAGTGTCTAGTATTTTGTCTTAAATAATTAAGCTCTAAGAAGGTTGTGATGGAGAAGGAAATGGCAACCCACTCCAGTGTTCTTGCCTGGAGAATCCCAGGGACAGGGGAGCCTGGTGGGCTTCCGTCTATGGGGTCACACAGAGTCGGACATGACTGAAGTGACTTAGCAGCAGTAGCAGCAAGAAGGTTGTGATGCATTAAAGGTGAATGTTATAATTTCTGACAAAGACTAAAATGAAATAAAGGGATAGAGCTGGGGAAAGAGAAGAATACTAAAAATAAGTCTGAGTAACAAAAATCAAAGCAGGAAAGGAGGGAAAAAAGAGCACAGGTTCAGTAGTTGTGCCTCGTGGGCTTAGTTGCTCTTCATGTGGGATCCTCCCGAATCACCAATCGAAACCATGTCCCTTGCACTGGCAGGTGGATTCTTTATCACCGAGCCACCAGAGAAGCCCCAAGACTGACAGTCTAAATGGGCAAATAGATATTATTGGTGATTTTTAGCACATCTCTCTCAGTTACCAAGAGAACAATTTCACAACAAAGAATTAACAAAGGACATAAATTATTTGACCAATTCTGTGGAGCATCATGGGCTTTCCAGGTGGCTCAGTGGAAAAGAATCCACCTTCCAATATAGGAGTCATGGGTTTGATTCCTGAGGGGTGGGGAGGATCTCCTGGAGAAGGACTTGGCTACCCAATCCAGTATTCTTGCCTGGGAAACCCCATGGATGGAGGATCCTGGTGGGTTAAAGTCAATGAGTTTGCGAAAGTGTTGAACACAACTTAGCAACTGAACAACAGCAACAACTTGAAACACCATTCATTATGCTGTATAGTTTTAGGTTTTTCGTTTGGTCTATGATTTTGTTTGGACATTTTGGTACAGAATGTGAGATATGAAGAGAAATTCAACCTTCTGCATATGCTGGAAACACGTTGAAAAGAAAACCATTTCTACATAGAATTGGCTTTGTGTCTTTATGTAAATCAAGTAACTATTTATGTGTAGATCTTTTCATACTGTTCATGGGGTTCTCAAGGCAAGAAAACTGAAGTGGTTTGCCATTCCCTTCTACAGTGGATCACATTTTGTCAGAACTCTCCAGCATGACCTGTCCATCTTGGGTGGCCCTACATGACATGGCTCATAGTTTCACTGAGTCAGACAAGGCTGTGGTCCATGTGATCAGATTGGTTAGTTTTCTGTGATTCTGGTTTTCTGTCTGTCTGCCCTCTGATGGAAAAGGATAAGAGGTTTATGGAAGCTTCCTGATAGGAGAGACTGACTCAGGGGGAAACTGGGTCTTGTTCTGATGGGCGGGGTCATGCTCAGTAAATCTTTAATCTAATTTTCTGTTGATGGGTGGGGCTGTGTTCCCTCCCTGTTATTTACCTGGGGCCAAACTATGGTGGAGAAGGAAATGGAAACCCACTCCAGTATTCTTACCTGGAGAATCCCATGGATGGAGGAGCCTGATAGGCTACAGTCCACGGGGGTGGCAAAGAGTCTGACATGACTGAATGACTTCACTTTCACTTTCAAACTATGGTGGAGGTAATGAAGATAATGGTAACCTCCTTCACCATGCATGCACCACTATACTCAGTGCCCCCAACCCTGCAGCAGGTCACCACCAGCCCACACCTCTACCAGAGACTCCTGGACACTCATGGTCAAGTCTGGGTCCGTCTCTTGTGGGGTCGCTGCTCCTTTCTCCTGGGTCCTGGTGCACACATCTTTTGTTTGTGCCCTCCAAGAGTCTGTTTCCCAGTCCTGTGTAAGTTCTGGCAGCTCTATGGTGGGGTTAATGATGACCTCCTCCAAGAGAGCTGATGCTCTAACCAGGTCTGTTGCACCCAGAGCCCCTGCCCCTGCGGCAGGCCCCTGCTGACCCACACCTCCACAGGAGACGCTCACACGCAGCTCTGTCTCATCTCTATGGGTCTCTGGGTCCTGGTGTGCACAGGTATGCTTGAGCCTCTGAGCGTCTCTGGCAGGTATGGGGTTTGATTCTAAATGTGATTTTGCCCCCCCTACCATCTTGCTGGGGCTTTTCCTTTGCCCTTGGATGTGGGGTATCTCCTCAAAGTCATTCCAGCGCCACACAGCCACCACTCCAGCGCCCACCTGGATCTGCAGCAGCTGCTCCGGGGTCCTGGGCAGGCCCTGGGAGTTTCCTGACAACATCCATTGCATCATCAAAAAGCAAGAGTTCAAGAAAAACTTCTATTGATTATGCCAAAGCCTTTGACTGTGTGGATCACAAAAAACTGGAAAATTCTTAAAGAGCTGAGAATACCAAACCACCTGACCTGCCTCCTGAGAAATCTGTTTGTGGGTCAGGAAGCAACAGTTAGAACTGGATATGGAACAGCAGACTGGTTCCAAATCAGGAAAGGAGTATGTCAAGGCTGTATATTGTCACCCTGCTTATTTAACTTCTATGCAGAGTACATCATGAGAAATGCTGAGCTGGATGAAGCACAAGCTGGAATCAAGATTGCCTGGAGAAATATCAATAACCTCAGATATGCAGATGACACCACCCTGATAGCAGAAAGTGAAGAACTAAAGAGCTTCTTGATGAAAGTGAAAGAAGAGAGTGAAAAAGTTGGCTTAAAACTCAACATTCAGAAAACTATGATCATGATATCTGGTCCCATCACTTCATGGCAAATAGATGGGGAAGCAGTGGAAACAGTGACAGACTTTATTTTTGGGGACTCCAAATCATTGCAGATGGTGACTGTAGCCATGAAATTAAAAGATACTTGCTCCTTGGAAGAAAAATTTTGACCAACCTAGACAGCATATTAAAAAGCAGAGACATTACTTTGCCAACAAAGTCTTTCTAGTCCAAGCTGTTGTTTTTCCAGTAGTCATGTTTGGATGTGAAAGTTAGACTGTAAAGAAAGCTGAGCACTGAAGAATGGATGCTTTTGAACTGTGGTGTTGGAGAAGACTCTTGAGAGTCCCTTGGACTGCAAGGAGATCCAACTAGTCCATCCTAAAGGAAATCAGTCCTGAATATTCATTGGAAGGACTGATGCTGAAGCTGAAACTCCAGTACTTTGGCCACCTGATGTGAAGAACTGACTCATTTGAAAAGACCCTGATGCTGGGAAACATTGAAGGTGGGAGGAGAAGGGGACGACAGAGAATGAGATGGCATGAGATGGATGGCATCACTGACTCAATGAACATGAGTTTCGGTAACTCTAGGAGTTGCTGATGGACAGGGAGACCTGGCATGCTGCAGTCCATGGGGTCTCAAAGAGTTGGACATGACTGAGCAATTGAACTGAACTATGTGTAGATCTATTTCTGGACTTTTTATTATACTCCCTTGATGTATAATCATATAGGCTATGTTTTTTTGAAAACCACATACTAAATGTCTACCTTATGATAAGTATGGAAATCAGGTCGCGTAAGTCATTCAAATTATTCTTTTTGAGAATTGTTTTGGGTATTCTAGTTCCTTTTCCTGGACATACAGATTTTTGAAACAACTTGTCAAGTTCTAAAAAAAAAATACATAAAAGAACTGTTGCAGTTTTGATTGGAATTACATTGTGCGTGAGTTTGGAAAGAATGGACACGTTAACAATATTGAATTTTTCAATTTAGGAGTATGGTATATATTGTACCATTAATTTAGGTCTTATTTAATTTCTTTAATTAGTGTTTTATAATCTTATACATAAAGACTGCATGCATTTTGTAAGATTTTTGCCTGTGGTATAAGACATTTGATGTCACTGTAAATTATAATTTTTATTTCAGTTTCCAGTTATTCATTGCTGCTCTATAAATAATATTGATATTTTCATATTGTTCTTGTTTTTTTGCAGTCTTGATAAGCCTGTTTTTAGTGCTAGTTGGTTTTTTTTTTTAAGATTCTTTTGGAATTTTCCATGTAGACAATCTTGTTTTCAGAGAATGGGGACAGTTTTCTTTCTTTCTAATCTGTTTCTTTTTGTCTTATCAATACTTTGCTTATCAATAGTCTGAGTAGGACAACCAATGAGATGTTGGCTAGGACTGGTGAGAGCAAAAATCCCTGCCTTGTTCCCAATCATAAAGAAAGGAAGCATTTGTCTTTTACTATTCAGTATAATTTTAGCTGTAGGTGTTTTTTTTTTTTTTTGTAGGTGCCCTTTAAAACTTGATCCCTACTATTACCAGTTTGCTCAGAGCTTTATCATGAAGGGATGTAGAGTTTGTCAAAGAGCTTTTCTGTGTCCATTGAGATAACTTTTAGTTTATCTTCATGTTCTGTTGATATGGTGAATTACGGTCAATCTTCATTATTCATAGATTCTGTATTTCTGAATTTGCCTACTTCTTAAAATTTTTCTCTAATCCTCACATCAACATTTGTGGTGATTTTGCAGCATTTGCAGATGTGCACAAAGCAGCAAAAAATTGAATCTCCTAGTGTGCTTATTTAACTTATATGCAGAGTACATCATGAGGAACGCTGGGCTGGAAGAAGCACAAGCTGGAATCAAGATTGCTGGGAGAAATATCAATCACCTCAGATATGCAGATGACACTACCCTTATGGCAGAAAGTGAAGAGGAACTGAAAAGCCTCTTGATGAAAGTGAAAGAGGAGAGTGAAAAGGTTGGCTTGAAGCTCAACATTCAGAAAACAAAGATCGTGGCATCTGGTCCCATCACTTCATGGGAAATAGATGGAAAAACAGTGGGAACAGTGTCAGACTTTATTTTTTGGGCTCCAAAATCACTGCAGATGCTGATTGCAGCCAGGAAATTAAAAGACGCTTGCTCCTTGGAAGGAAAGTTATGACCAACCTTGATAGTATATTAAAAAGCAGAGACATTACTTTGCCAACCAAGGTCCGTCTAGTCAAGGCAATGGTTTTTCCCGTGGTCATGTATGGATGTGAGAGTTGGACTGTGAAGAAAGCTGATCGCCGAAGAATCGATGCTTTTGAACTGTGGTGTTGGAGAAGACTCTTGAGAGTCCTTTGGACTGCAAGGAGATCCAACCAGTCCATTCTAAAGGAGATCAATCCTGGATGTTCATTGGAGGGACTGATGCTAAAGCTGAAACTGCAATACTTTGGCCACCTCATGCGACGAGTTGACTCACTGGAAAAGACTCTGATGCTGGGAAAGGTTGGGGGTGGGAGGAGAAGGGGACGACGGAGAAGGAGATGGCTGGATGGCATCACCGACTCTGTGGACATGAGTTTGAGTGTACTCTGGGAGTTGGTGATGGATAGAGAGGCCTGGCATGCTGTGATTCATGGGGTCGTGGAGAGTCGGACACGACTGAGCGACTGAACTGAACTGAGTGTGCATGGTCCCAGCTATGGTAAAAAAAAAAGTGACGCTTTACTATTATTTCAACTGTCATACTGTAAATAAGCATCATTTTCATGGTCTCTTTGTTGCCACATTTTTCATGTTTTTGAGCTCTTTATTGATAATTTTACTTACTAAAATGGCTCCCAAGAATATTGCTCAACTGCTGTCTGGTGTTCCTAAGTGTTATGTGGTAAAGAAAAGAATACACGTGTGAGATAATTTTTGTTTCAGGCATGAGCTATAGTGCTGTTCACTGTGAAGTCAGTGTTAATGGATCAACAACATACTAAGTAAGGTGTCTTAAAACAGAAACACACATAAAGTTATACATTAATTTGTTGATAACTGTTTACCAGTGAGTGAAACCACATGGGCTTGCAGATTGCTTTATTGGAGAGTTTTTAGGTATAAATTCAATTTTTAAAATAAATCTGGAAATAATTGAGTTTATTTCTTCTTCAGTGAGCATTGGGAGTTTGAGTCTTTCAAAGGATTTTACTATTTAAGTAGTTGAATTTATGGGTGTAGAGCTGTTCGTAGAATTTTCTTCTTAACATATAACGATATGGTCTTTTTGATTTCTGACATTTGTAATTTGCTTATTTTCTCCTTTTTCTTGGTTCTCCTGACTAGAGGCTTATCTGTTTCAATGACTTTTTTTCCCCCAAGGAACATGCACTTGGTTTTATTTAATTCCTCAATTTTTTTGTTTTTCTCAATTTCATTGATTTCTGCTTTTATTTTTATTTTCTTCCTTCTACTTGCTTGGGATTTAATTTTCTTTTATTGTCAAATTTCTTAAACTAGAGATTTTAGAAAGTTGACTTAAGATATTTTCTCTCACCTAATATATGCATTTAATGCATACATTTCACTCCAAGCATTGCTTTAGCTTCCTGAATCTCCCACATTTTAATGTTATGTAGTTACTGAATTTCTATTTGTTCTTTTAATTACTAAGAGAGGAGTTGTGAAGTCTCCAACTCTAACTGTGGAGTCTCTTCTGTTTTATTAGTTGTACCTCATATTGTGAAGCTCTTTTGTTAGGCCCATAAATATGTAGAATTATTACTTTGTTTTGGATATTTGCTTTTATGATATATAAATATAACCACTCTTTTATTCTGATTAGTGTTTGCTAGAGATAGCTTTACCTATACTTTTACTTTAATGTACTTTAATGTGGCTGGATGAAAACCTATCATCTTTTTAACAGTTTCTGTTGGCTTAATTGGATACTGACTCCTTTCCCCCTCTTTTTCTCTGATTTCTTTTGGATTGAGTATTTTTATGATTCCATTTTATTGTTATTGTCAATTTATTCAAATGTCTTTTACATTTTTCCCAGAAGTTGCTTTGGAATTTACTATATATATATATATATATATAATTAATCTGAATTTATTTTCAATTAGTATTAAACCACTTCACATGTAGTATACAGACCATAAAAGGGGATATTCTGAATTTCTTCCTTTGGTCCTCTGTGCTGTTACTATAGAAACTTGTACATATGCTTGTACAGTACACTGTCCTTATTTTTGTTTGGTTAGTAATTTATCTTTTAGAACAATTGAAAATAGGAAAAACAAGAATTTTATTTTTATCTTCATTTATGACATTTCCAGTGTTCTTTGTTTCTTGATGTGGATACAAGTTTTTCTCTAGTATCATATTTCTTCTGCCTGGAACATTAACTTTTGTTACAGTACAAATCAGCTAGCAGTGAATTCTCTAAAACTTTCTCTGATCATGTCTTTATTTCCCTCTTATTTTTGAAAAATATTTTTAAAGGATAGGATTCTTAGTTAACAGTTTTTTTCTTTCATCACGTTAAAGACATTACTGTATTGTTTTCTGGCTTGCATGGTTTATGATGAGAAGTTTACTATAATTCTCATCTTTATTCCTCTGTTATGTGCCTTTATTTTACTTAAAATTGTTTTATTTTATATTGAAGTATAGCTGATTAACAGTGTGTTAGTTTCAGGTGGATAGCAAAGTGATTCAGTTCTACATATACATATATCTATTCTTTTTTGAATTATTTTCCCATTTAGGTTATTGCAGAGTATTGAGCACAGTAATTTATTTTATGCAGTAGGTCCTTGTTGGTTCTATTTTAAATATAGTAGTCTGTACATGTCAATCTCAGACTCCCAGTCTATTCCTCCTTTCCACTGTTCCCCCCTGGTAAACATGTTTGTTCTCTAAGTCTGAGTCTGATTCTATTTTAAAAATAAGTTCATGTTATCATTTTAATATTTCACCTATGAGAGATCATATGATTTTTGTGTGTGTGCCTTTAATTTGGCTTTTCTCAAGGTGGGGTCTCTGAGTTCCTGCAGCAGCTGGTCTGAGCCTAGAACCCACACCTCCACTCCATGCTTCCAGAAGGCCTGGAGCCGACCGCTGACCATAGCCATGGCCTCTGCTGCTTCAGTCATGGAGATCTCTGGAGTTCAAAGCCTCTGGACTGGTGCCCCCTCTAGGGTCACCGGCTTCAGGGAACCGTCCATCAACACCATCACCTTGTCTTCCTCGACCTGAGTCACCTGTACTGGTCCCTTGTGCTCTGCTTGAGAGACCGGGATTCAGGGACAAATTCCACTGCATTACGCCTTCTTCCGCTAGGCCCCCTCTCCATTCCCAAGCAATCCTGCTAAACCAAACCAATTACAGAATTCCCCACCTATGCTTACAAATGAGTGCTTTTTTTTTTTTTTTTTTTTGGTCTAGGCCTCTTGTACAAAGGGTTGAGTCAGTTAATCAGGAATTGTGGTGGGTTTGGTTTATTTTGTTGCTATGGTTAACCTCTGTTCACCAGACTAAAGTCCTCTCTCAGTTCCTTGTATTTAAGGTGGGGCTTGTCTTGCCACAGGATTTTTCTCAATATTTGCTTTTTTTCTCAGCTTCAGGTCTTCCCTTTGAACTTACACATCAGACAGGGACTTTCTTTACCCTTCTGCAATTTTTCCAGACAGAAGACTGCTGTTCCTTGATGCTTGCTAGTCTGGTGGTGGTGGCAGAAAGACACAGGCATTCTCCGTTGTTTTGGTTCAACATCAATCTTCCTTGGGAACTGTGTCCTCAGCTCTCCTTGGGGGCAATATGGTCTTCTCACTGATCCACCCCTCTTTCCTCTCCTTGCAGTTTCCAGACCAGAATTTATTTTTCTTCTCCCTCAGGGGCAGAGGGATTGTCCCTTTTCCTTCCTTCAGATACATCAGTACTTTAAAGAGTGCATCTTCACTAAATGCTGTAAAGGACAAGAGAATTTGCTGCCCTTTACCTAGAATTTTAAGGTTTTTGTTCCAAAAGGAAAATAAGGGAGAAGCATTGGGCAGAATATCATTCCTTTTGTGCAGTACCTTTGTCTGTTTTAAACTTTTATATCTGTCTTCTTTCACTCAGCAGTATGTTTGAAATAACTTCATGTTGTTTTGGGTATAGTTTGTTCATTATTTTTGCTGAAGAGAATATAATGTATCAATGCTCAATATACTGCTATTTTTAAAATCTATTCTATTGAATAGATTTTATTGGATATTTGGGGTGTTTCCAGTTCAGGTCTGTTATGAATCGAGCTGCTGTATATATTCTTGTACGTGAGTTTTGAACATATATATGTTATTTCTTGAGTACAAGTGGCACTGAAAGTGGAAGTTGCTCAGTCGTGTCCAACTCTTGACTCCATGGATTCTAGCCTGCCAGGCTCCTTTGTCCATGGAATTCTCCAGGCAAGAATAATGGAGTGGTGTTCCCTCCAGAATACTGGAGTTCCCTTCTCCAGCAGATCTTCTCAGCCCAGGGATCAAACCCAGGTCTCCCACATTGCAGGTAGATTCTTAACCATCTGAGTTACCAGGAAAGCCCTAGAATTCGCCTGCCAATGCAAGAGAAACAAGAGACATGGACTTGAACCCTGGATCAGGAAGATTCCCCCAGAGTAGGAAATGGCAACCCCACTCCAGTATTCTTGCCTGGAAAATTCTATAGGCTACAGTCCATGGAAATGCAAAGAGTCAGACACAGCTTAGCAACTGGGCTCATATTTATATCTATGAGATAAACTGCTGAATACTTTGCTATGCATATAACTTGGGACCTCAGGAAATCAGAGTCCTTATACTGATACACACTTCTATTAGCAATGTAAGCTAGTTTCAGTTTCTCTAAATTCTTACTGTACTTGGAATTTTCTCTTCCTTCCATTAAGCCATTCCGGGGAATGTTAAATTGCTTTAAGTTTACCTCCTGACTCATGAAGTTGGCCACTTTTTCACATGTTGGATATTTGGTTAGCCTCTTTTCCAAATTGCCTAATCAAGTCTTTTATTCATATTTCTACAACTGGCATTTTGTTTATATTTCCATGACTGGTGCAGAATACAAAGATCAGATATGGACTGTATACATATATCAACTGACAAGATTCTACAGTGTAGTAGAGGGACTGTCCTTTTCAATAAATGTGGGTGGTAGGATTATGGATGGCTTTAATTCTTTTATCTTTCAATTTTCCCCCTAAATATTCTATAATGAATATATATAACTTTAATTAACAGAAAGATTTGAAAACTAAAAATTGTCAAATATTGTTTGCTAATATATATTGATACATACATTCTGATTTTGATCCATGAATTGACTCAATCAGCAGCATTGTAAAATTGGGCTAGAGATTTAAAATTTTTAAGATGACAAGAGGAGGAATTATGTATCTTTTATTCAGTATTCTTTCTACAGTGTTTGTGATAACATGAATGTATGAATGCATGGGTAAATAATGACTTGGAGAAATCCCCTTTTGTGATTAATGAATAAATCTCGATATTTACTACTCATAAGTACTATTATAATTTTTATTTTTAATTTACTGTTAAATCATTGGCCTCAGATCTGTGTTAGCTTAATTGTAAAGGTTAAATATACGGGTTATATAATTTTTGATGGCATTAACTGAAATGATCATTGTATTCTTGGAAAGAAATTATGTCCTCATTGAGTCCTTCCAAATGTTAAGTAGTGTAGCATTTAGAATAAAGTAGGGATTGATTTTTAACTGCTGATGGCTTATCATTTTTATTATCATTGTTCACCTTACTGCATCTCTTTTAAATATGTGTTTTTGCCTTTTTGGAATAGAATTTACTAGGATTCATATCAGATGTTATGTAGGGTTTAAAAATAATAAACTTTGAATATCAATTTTACGAAATATGAAACTCCTTTACAAAATTTTTATTTAGGACAGAGCATAGCTTTATGAGTCTAATACAAATATTATGCAATTTTAAAGCAAACAGTTGTTATATCATAAGAGAAGTTTACTATAATGTTCTCTCCAAAGTCAATTAAAAAAAGTTTTTATATTAGAATAGAATTGGATACAAGCTAGCAACTGAACAACAATATTAGAATAGGAAAGGTCATGAGAAAAGTGGTTGGATTTGTTCCTTACAAGTTATCTAAATGAAACACATATATACCATCCTACCAAAATAATTTCATCTGATTTGGTTACTGTTAGCACACCCTCAAATGTAACTCACTAAATAATATGTCTGTAAACCCACTGATTGTAGACATTGACAATGCAAAATGTAAAGCTAACAGTAACTAATGCTCTTCAGAAGTATGGTAGCCTTTGCAAATTGTTTGGAATTAATTTGTTTTGAGTAAACGAAAATTAGTCTGTTAAATGAAGCATGTAAAAAAGGATTACAAAGGGGTAGGAGGCCATCTCACCAGGATAGCTTAAAACCCACACATTTGTATGAATCAGGAGAGGAACTGTCCTTTAAAAATGATCTTATTTCTTCCAATTGCCTGAGTTTTGTGCCTCCTGATGTGATCCAGAGATCTGGCAAAGTAGAAGCATATTTAGAGTCTAACTCATTAGAATATTGAACTCATCCATCAGCCTGATTGACAAAGTCTTAGACACAGCATTTTTCCTGGCACACAACCTGTAGTGAGATTTTCCTATGGCTATAATGTAACACACCTGACAGATGTCTGAGTCATTTAACACAGCAGGAGGTACTTATAAACACCACAGCCTGGCATTCAACATGATATGGATTAGTTTTCTTTTGTCTGCCTGAAGTTATATGGCTTATAATCGACAAAGGATTTAGGCATAAGGAGCTAAAACACAGGGTGTGATATCATTTATATGCAATATTTCTCTTGCTATAAAGCTTACCAAATGTCCCAGAAGCTGAGATACTTTTTGGCACAGGTTAAACACATTTTACATGTTTCCCTTTTCATGATCAGAACCGGTTTTAAAAAGTGTCAAGGGCACTATCTGAGCATTACTTGCTCATGGAGTAAAGATAACACATCACCTATTTATTTTCTTGATAGTTCCTTAATGATATAATGGGTTTTCTTAAATCCATGTTAATTTTTCACTTCAACAGGTGGTGATGAAGTAGAACAGCTATAATGACACTATCTCAAAATTTCTAATAAATGTGTCTGGATCAGAGGAAGAAAGGCAAAAAAAAAAAATATACACCATTTGTAGTTTAAAAAGTTATATGTCCTAAGGGATGGAGATGGATGCTATTAATTTAAATGTCATGCTTGCATAGAATGAAGCATGGTAGTTTTAAATTTGGCTTTATTAAAGTTTCTTTTTTAGCTCAAGTTTCACATGTGGTAAATAGCAATTGGAAGAAGTGTTCACTGATAAAGTTTATTTAGGTCCTTTGGGGAGCAGTAACAGGCAGGGTTCACAGTACTTTCAGAATAGCAATTTATTGTGTTTACAAATTATTACATAATCAAAATAATCTTGCAGTCTACAACTACATTGGGACCTCAGAAATAAGGATATTAACAATATCTTAAAGGAACAAATAAATACCATAATTGAACCATGGCATGTCCCAAGCATATATCACACTTATTTTAGAAGTTGTTTTTTGTAAGCGTGAGTTTGTTGGAAAAAGATTCTAGTTCTGTTCAGCAGAGGTCATGGGTTTTGTTTTTTTTCTTCTTCAGTTTGCTTTAGGGCTCAGTGATTTGCTGGATACAGCTGCACATGCAGATGCAAAAGCTGTTTCATCCTGGAAAATAACCATGGTTTAGTATTTATGTGTCTGGATAAGCTTGTAGAAGTTAATGAAAACATTCTCTAAAGCCGTGCCCCCAAATGTGGTATAGCTGAAATTCAGAAATCACATATATTTCAGAAAGGCTGAAATTAATCAAACAATTTGTCTTCCAATATTTTATTTATTCCTGTTGGTAGCTACAGTATTCTGCTTTCCTAATACTCATACTCTAACCCCTATAATTCCAGGCTGATGACCCATACTGACATTTGAGTTTTTGGTCCTTTGATGGTGATATTTTGAGTAAGACTTTTTCTTAGCTAGCTTCAGGATTAGATGTTCTGCCCTGCTAGCTCCTTTGGGGAGGAACTTCTTAAGTCCTGTGTGATCTGTATACACATATCTCTGCTTTTGTTTTCATTTTCGATGAATTCATACAGAAGGAAAGAAATCAGAGCTTTGAAATAATATAAATGGAGTCAGCACTCTGGGCACTGACTGTATGCTAGTCCCCACAAGTGGAAAGGTTTTCCTTCAGATTTGAAATCCATTTCTGTTTCCTTAGGAAGATGTGATGCAAAGAGCAGACCCATGGGAAAAGACCAGATACTGAGAAAGATTGGGAGCAAGAGGAGAAGGGTGTGACAGAAGATGAGATAGATAACATCACTGACTCAATGGACATGCGTTTGAGCAAACTCTGGAGATAGTGATGAACAGGGAAGGTTGGCTGCAGTCCATGGGGTCACAAAGAATGAAACATGACCTAGCGACTGAACAACAAAGGGAGGCCTAACCTGATCTTTCTGACTAGCTCAGGTCCCCCTCTTATGTACTTTCAAAATACAATATAGCACTCCTTTTTAATGAGTGTCTCCATTACAGTTTCACATTTATTTTTGGTTATTTGATTAATGTTTGTCTTTCCCACTAAACAATGGGATTGTGTCTGTTTTTCTCATCCTTTTATCCTTGATGCTTCACATGTGGTGGGGACTCAGCGAATGGTTGTCAAACAAATATATTTTATAAACCACCTACTTGATATTATTTATATAATTTTTAAATGTTTAATTATAATTTGGAAACAGCCTTAAAACATGTAATATTCTTCCAATATTTTGCTTGCTGTATATTTTATGATTTTGGCAGACCAATAACGGCCTCTTTCCTTCCCTACTGTAAATCGACTGAGAGATATACATCCAAAATTCAGACATTGATTGGAGGACATGGCTTAAAAGTGTGGCATAGTGGTGTTACTAATTCTTTCTCTTTGCTCATTTCAGCCTCATTGGACTGTTCTTTCCCAAGTAGCAACAGTCAGGTTCCTACTTGGGAACAAAGGGGAGTAAAAATTACCTTTGATCAAAGGATAACTAAGGTGTGGGAAATACCTCAAAGGGGAAAATGCTAGGAAAGGGTTTAGAGAGGATTCAAGAGATCTTGAAGGTGGAGGAAGTAAACGGGGTGAGAACAATAACCCTCAGTAGTCATTTACTGTTTTCACCTGATTGAAAAATAAGAACCATTGAGCAAGAAGAGAAACTCTAGATTCTTGCTCCATTTTCCTATGTTTGGTCATTAAGTTAGAAGATTGAACTATTTGTGAATTTTTAAAAATGCATCATCTGAAAAAATGCAGTATACTTCTGTGAACTTTGATATTTGAGGCTTAAAACTTTCAGATATGGTATTAGCTTTTTTCGTAATACAGCAGATGCCCAACCTGTTCTCTAGTGTCTTCATCATCTCCAATGACACTGAAGTCATGATTATAAATCAAGCAATATATACACCAGAGCACTGTTAATACTTTACATCTACAGTCTCATTTTATCTGGGAGAGAGTAGAGTGCAGATGTACACTGTTTGCTTCTAGAATCCCTATCTTTAAATCACTCCAATTGTTTTCCCGGCTATCACCAGTATAGCCCAAGTAATTACCATCTTCTACCTTGATGTATATTGTCACCTTGCTTATTTAACTTCTATGCAGAGTACATCATGAGGAACGCTGGGCTGGAAGAAGCACAAGCTGGAATCAAGATTGCTGGGAGAAATATCAATCACCTCAGATATGCAGATGATACCACCCTTATGGCAGAAAGTGAAGAGGAACTGAAAAGCCTCTTGATGAAAGTGAAAGAGGAGAGTGAAAAGGTTGGCTTGAAGCTCAACATTCAGAAAACGAAGATCATGGCATCTGGTCCCATCACTTCATGGGAAATAGATGGAAAAACAGTGGAAACTGTCAGACTTTATTTTTTTGGGCTCCAAAATCACTGCAGATGCTGATTGCAGCCATGAAATTAAAAGACACTTATTCCTTGAAAGGAAAGTTATGACCAACCTTGATAGTATATTAAAAAGCAGAGACATTACCTTGCCAACAAAGGTCTGTCTTGTCAAGGCTATGGTTTTTTCTGTGGTCATGTATGGATGTGAGAGTTGGACTGTGAAGAAAACTGATCACCGAAGAATCGATGCTTTTGAACTGTGGTGTTGGAGAAGACTCTTGAGAGTCCCTTGGACTGCAAGGAGATCCAACCAGTCCATTCTAAAGGAGATCAATCCTGGGTGTTCATTTGAAGGACTGATGCTAAACCTGAAACTGCAATACTTTGGCCACCTCATGCGACGAGTTGACTCACTGGAAAAGACTCTGATGCTGGGAAAGGTTGGGGGCAGGAGAAGAAGGGGACGACAGAGAATGTGATGGCTGGATGGCATCACCGACTCTGTGGACATGAGTCTGAGTGAACTCCGGGAGTTGGTGATGGACAGGGAGGCCTGGCGTGCTGTGATTCATGGGTTCGCAGAGAGTTGGACACAACTGAGCGACTGAACTGAACTGAACCTTGATGTTTGTCACAACCTCCTCTGATGACCCTAGTTTCCTCTCTTGGCTTTCTGCATTCTATCCGCAACATTGAAACTGGAGTGATATTTCAAAACTTCCAATCAAATGATGTCACAGTTCAGTTCAGTTCAGTTAAGTTGCTCAGTCGTGTCCAACTCTCCGCGACCCCATGAATCACAGCACGCCAGGCCTCCCTGTCCATTACCAACTCCCGGAGTTCACTCAAACTCATGTCCATCCAGTCGCTGATACCATCCAGCTATCTTATTCTCTGTCATCCCCGTCTCCTCCCACCCCCAATCCCTCCCAGCATCAGAGTCTTTTCCAGTGGGTCAACTCGTCGCATGAGGTGGCCAAAGTATTGGAGTTTCAGCTTTAGCATCAGTCCTTCCAATGGACATGCAGGACTGATCTCCTTTAGAATGGACTGGTTGGATCTCCTTTCAGTACAAGGGACTCTCAAGAGTCTTCTCCAACACCACAGTTCAAAAGCATCAATTCTTCGGTGATCAGCTTTCTTCACAGTCCAACTCTCACATCCATACATGACCACGGGAAAAACCATAGCCTTGACTAGACGGACCTTTGTTGGCAAAGTAGTCTCTGCTTTTTAATATGCTATCTAGGTTGGTCATAAGTTTCCTTCCAAGGAGTAAGCATCTTTTAATTTCATGGCTTCAATCAGCATCTGCAGTGATTTTGGAGCCCCAAAAAACAGTCTGACACTTTCCATTGTTTTCCCATCCATTTCCCATGAAGTGATGGGACCAGATGCATGATCTTTGTTTTCTGAATGTTGAGCTTCAAGCCAACCTTTTCATTCTCCTCTTTCACTTTCATCAAGAGGCTTTTGAGTTCCTCTTCACTTTCTGCCATAAGGGTGGTGTCATCTGCATATCTGAGGTTATTGATATTTCTCCCGGCAATCTTGATTCCAGCTTGTGCTTCTTCCAGCCCAGCGTTCCTCATGATGTACTCTGCATAGAAGTTAAATAGGCAGGGTGACAATTAACAACCTTGTACTCCTTTTCCTATTTGGAACCAGTCTGTGGTTCCATGTACAGTTGTAACTGTTGCTTCCTGACCTTCATACAGGTTTCTCAAGAGGCAGGTCAGGTGGTCTGGTATTCCCATGTCTTTCAGAATGTTCCACAGTTTGTTGTGATCCACACAGTCCAAGGCTTTGACATAGTCAATGAAGCAGAAATAGATGTTTTTCTGGAACTCTCTTGCTTTCTCCATGATCCAGCGGATGTTGGCGATTTGATCTCTGGTGCCTCTGCCTTTTCTAATCCTGCTTGAACATCTGGGAGTTCACGGTTCACATATTGCTGACGCCTTGCTTGGAGAATTTTGAGCATGGCTTTACTAGCATGTGAGATGAGTGCAATTGTGCGGTAGTTTGAGTGTTCTTTGGCATTGCCTTTCTTTGGAATTGGAATGAAGACTGACCTTTTCCAGTCCTGTGGCCACTGTTGAGTTTTCCAAATTTTCTGGCATATTGAGTGCAGCACTTTCACAGCATCATCTTTCAGGATTTGAAATATTTCAATTGGAATTCCATCACCTCCACTAGCTTTGTTTGTAGTGATGCTTTCTAAGGCCCACTTGACTTCACATTCCAAGATGTCTGGCTCCAGGTGAATGATCATGCCGTCATGATTATCTTCGTCGTAAAGATCTTTTTCGTACAGTTCTTCTGTGTATTCTTGCCACCTCTTCTTAATATCTTCTGCTTCTGCTGGTCCATACAATTTCTGTCCTTTATTAAGCCCATCTTTGAATGAAATGTTCCCTTGGTATCTCTAATTTTCTTGAAGCGATCTCTTGTCTTTCCTATTCTGCTGTTTTCCTCTATTTCTTTGCATTGATCGCTGAGGAAGGCTTTCTTATCTCTCCTTGCTATTCTTTGGAACTCTGCATTCAGATGCTTATATCTTTCCTTTTCTCCTTTGCTTTTCGCTTCTCTTCTTTTCACAGCTATTTGTAAAGCCTCCTCAGACAGCCATTTCGCTTTTTTGCTTTTCTTTTCCATGGGGATGGTCTTGGTCCCTGTCTCCTGTACAGTGTCATGAACCTCCGTCCATAGTTCATCCCGCACTCTATCTATCAGATCTAGTCCCTTAAATCTATTTCTTACTTCCAATGTATAATCATAAGGGGTTTGATTTAGGTCATATCTGAAAGGTCTAGTGATTTTCCCTACTTTCTTCAATTTAAGTCTGAATTTGGCAATAAGGAGTTCATGATCTGAGCCACAGTCAGCTCCTGGTCTTGTTTTTGCTAACTGTATTCAGCTTCTCCATCTTTGGCTGAAAAGAATATAATCAATCTGATTTCGATGTTGACCATCTGGTGATGTCCATCTTTAGAGTCTTCTCTTGTGTTGTTGGGAGAGGGTGTTTGGTATGACCAGTGCGTTCTCTTGGCAAAACTCTATTAGCCTTTGCCCTGCTTCATTCTGTGCTCCAAGGCCAAATTTGCCTGTTACTCCAGGTGTTTCTTGACTTCCTACTTTTGCATTCCAGTCCCCTATAATGAAAAGCACATCTTTTTTGGGTGTTAGTTCTAAAAGGTTTTGTAGGTCTTCATAGAACCGTTCAACTTCAGCTTCTTCAGCATTACTGGTTGGGGCATAGGCCTGGATTACTGTAATATTGAATGGTTTGCCTTGGAAACGAACAGAAGTCATTCTGTCATTTTTAAGATTGCATCCAAGTACTGCATTTCGGTCTCTTTTGTTGACCATGATGGCTACTCCATTTCTTCTAAGGGATTCCTGCCCACAGTAGTAGATATAATGGTCATCTGAGTTAAATTCACCCATTCCAGTCCATTTTAGTTCACTGATTCTGAGAATGTCTACGTTCACTCTTGTCATCTCCTGTTTGACCACTTCCAATTTGCCTTGATTCGTGGACCTAACATTCCAGGTTCCTATGCAATATTACTCTTTACAGCATCGGACCTTGCTTCTATCACCAGTCACATCCACAACTGTGTATTTGTTTTGCTTTGTCTCCATCCCTTCATTCTTTCTGGAGTTATTTCTCCACTGATCTCCAGTAGCATAGTGGGCACCTACCGACCTGGGGAATTCCTCATTCAGTATCTTCATTCAGTAGCCGAGAGACGCCGGCTTCGGCAGCGCAGACGCAAGAGACTCCGCTGGGCGCAACCGACCACGCGCAGAAGCGTGGCCAAGAGGAGCTACCCCACGCCCAAGGTCAGGGCGGTGGCCTAGAGGAGCTGTCCCACGTCCAAGAGGTGGTGGCTGCGCGGGCACAGGAGGACCTAGAGGAGCTACTCCACTTTCAAGGTCAGGAGGGGCGGCCTTGAGGAGATTCCCCTTGTCCAAGGTAAGGTACAGCGGCTGCGCTTTGCTGGAGCAGCTATGAAGAGATTTTCCATGACCAAGGTAAGAGAAACCCAAATAAGACGGTAGGTTTCGCGAGGGGGCATCAGAGGGCAGACACACTGAAATCATAATCACAGAAAACTAGTTGACCTGATCATATGGAGCAGAGCCCTGTCTAACTCAATGAAACTAAGCCATGCCGTGTGGGGCCACCCAAGACGGACGGGTCATGGTGGAGAGGTCTGACAGAATGTAGTCCACTGGAGAAGGAAATGGCAAACCACTTCAGTATACTTGCCTTGAAAACCCCATGAACAGTATCAATGATGTTGCACCTTTGCCTAATATCCCCAGTGACTGATTAGCCTAACTGCATGATGCAGCTCTGTCTTCTCCAGCATTGTCTCTTGTCATGTTTCCCTGTTCTCTTCACACTGATTCAATTCTTAAGATATATCTTCATCCCATCTGATATAAATTATTGTTTGTTTTTCATTTGTATCATTATTTTTACATGTTGAGCCTTAGAGTTTTATTTAAAAATAACTTCCCACCGGAAGTGTCCCTGACTCACACTCTTCTCTCAAATATGGATTAAATTCTCTGCTATATGTTCCCACTGCAACTTGTGCTTCCTCTATCACAGTACATGTCCTGGAGCTTCATAATTTTCTGTTTATTTGTCAGAATCCCAGTCTACAAAATATCAAGTCATGGTCCATTTCTGTTTTGTAGCCAATATCTCTTAGTGCCCAATAAAGAGCATATTATATAGTTGATGCTCTATTAATACTTTTAAGGGAATTGAATGTTGAAGAGTTTGTACAGTATTATTCTATAAATATAAACAATTCTGAATGTGTATTATAGCCAATTTAAGTTAAATGAAGAGCTTGACAATTTTATCAGTGTAAATGGCCAATTTTGATAATTTGACACATTAGGATCTTGCATTTGCCCATCTGGAGTATTTTGACAATTATTTAAAATAATTTGTTAATAGAGATAGCATCTTCAAATTGTAGCATTACCATCTTTTTATAATCTGTCACAATATGTTGAGATTTGAGAAAGCCTGAATTTCTAAAATTTTGATTAATACAAATATACCTTCTTCAAATCATATTTACTCATGAGTATTACAGTGTTCTAAAAGTAGACTCTTTTCTTCTTAGCTATGACTAATCATTTATCACTTTTTATCTGCAGAGCATGGTTCTCCATGCTTAAGTTAATTATAATTTTCTATAATTTGCCTGTAACTGAATATCATACCTATTCTCTCTAGGTCACTTTGAATTCTGTTATCTTTTAAAACCTTTTAATTGAAGCTATCCTGCACATGGCCATTAGAATAACCTTCTTAATGTAGTCACTGAATTTCTTTCAGTACTTACAGAGCTTGGTTTCAAAATTTGAAGCACGATATATTTTCCTTACAATTAAACCCTAGTAGAATCTCTGTTTTATAAATCAGATATGTGTGGATGTGGATGGGTGCTTGGCAGGTAACCATCCCTGGAAGAAAAACGTGATACTAGTTTTAAGAACAGGATAGTTAGGGGAAAAAGAAGTCACAGTGTTTATAGAGTTAAGGCAGGGAAGATCTGAGCAAGAACCTTGAGACTTGAAACGCTGGGAGAGGACAAAGATAAAGCTAATTTTCAAGATATTTTGTGGTTTTAGGCAATGAGGAACTCTCATCCTTCACTATTTCTTCAAGAAAATATGTCGAACCAACAGATCTGATGGGATATGATTTATACCTCTCACTACTGCAAACACATCTTGAAGCTCCAATCTCAAGATCAGTAACAAAAACAGTCACCTGGAAAGTAGCTTTACTTTTGTCATTCACCTTCCCTTTAGTATTTATACAGCAGAGGCAATTATTCCCTCTCATGAATGAAAATTCAGGCAGGTCCTTGATTTTCAGCTCTGTTTTTGGGGAAAAAATCATGGTCATTTAAAATTTCAAATATAGTTGTTATCCTGTAATTAAAAGTAGCTGGTTGTTGTTGTGGTTCAGTTGATAGGTCATGTCTGCAGCACACCAGGCTCCCCTGTCCTTCCCTATCTCCTGGAGTTTGCTCAAAGGCATGTCCATTGAGTTTGTGATGCTATCTAACCATCTAATCTTCTGCCTCCCTCTTCTTTTGTCTTCAATCTTTCTCAGTATCAGGGTATTTCCCAATGAGCAGCTCTTCACAGCAGGTGGCCAAAGTACTGGAGCTTCAGTATCAGTCCTTCCAAAGAATTTTCAGGGTTGATTTTCTTTAGGATTGACTGGTTTGATCTCCTTGATGTCCAAGGGACTCTCAAGAGTCTTCTCCAGCAGCACAATTTGAAAGCACCAATTTGCCAACATCGACTGGATCATGGAAAAAGCAAGAGAGTTCCAGAAAAACATCTATTTCTGCTTCATTGACTATGCCAAAGCCTTGGACTGTGTGGATCACAACAAACTGTGGAAAAGTCTTCAAGAGATGGGAATACCAGACCACCTGACCTGCCTCTTGAGAAACCTGTATGCAGGTCAGGAAGCAACAGTCAGAAGTGTACATGGAACAACAGATTGGTTCCAAATAGGAAAAGTAGTACGTCAAGGTTGTATATTGTCACCCTGCTTATTTAACTTGTATGCAGAGTACATCATGAGGAACGCTGGGCTGGAAGAAGCACAAGCTGGAATCAAGATTGCCGGGAGAAATATCAATCACCTCAGATATGCAGACGACACCACCCTTATGGCAGAAAGTGAAGAGGAACTCAAAAGCCCCTTGATGAAAGTGAAAGAAGAGAGTGAAAAAGTTGGCTTGAAGCTCAACATTCAGAAAACAAAGATCATGGCATCTGGTCCCATCACTTCATGGGAAATAGATGGGGAAACAGTGGAAACAGTGTCAGACTTTATTTTTCTGGGCTCCAAAACCACTGCAGATGCTGATTGAAGCCATGAAATTAAAAGACGCTTACTCCTTGGAAGGAAACTTATGACCAACCTAGATAGCATATTAAAAAGCAGAGACATTACTTTGCCAACCAAGGTCTGTCTAGTCAAGGCTATGGTTTTTCCAGTGGTCATGTATGGGTGTGAGAGTTGGACTGTGAAGAAAGCTGATTGCTGAAGAATTGATGCTTTTGAACTGTGGTGTTGGAGAAGACTCTTGAGAGTCCCTTGGACTGCAAGGAGATCCAACCAGTCCATTCTAAAGGAGATCAGTCCTGGGTGTTCACTGGAAGGACTGATGCTAAAGCTGAAACTCCAATACTTTGGCCACCTCATGTGATGAGTTGACTTGCTGGAAAAGACTCTGAAGCTGGGAGAGATTGGGGACAGGAGGAGAAGGGGACGACAGAAAATGAGATGGCTGGATGGCATCACCAACTCGATGGAGGTGAGTTTGAGTAAACTCTGGGAGTTGGTGATGGACAGGGAGGCCTGGCATGCTGTGATTCATGGGGTCACAAAGAGTTGGACACGACTGAGCGACTGAACTGAACTGAGTTCTTTGGTGCTCAGCCTTCTTTATGGTCCAACTCTCACATCTGTACGTGACTACTGGAAAAACCATAACTTTGACTGGATGGACCTTTGTTTAACTAGATGGAACTTTGTTGGTAACCTAGACAGCATATTAAAAAGCAGATATATTACTTTGCAACAAACGTCCATCTAGTTAAGGCTATGGTTTTTCCAGTAGTCATGTATGAATGTGAGGGTTGTACTGTGAAGAAAGCTGAACGCCGAAGAATTGATGCTTTTGGACTGTGGTGTTGGAGAAGACTCTTGAGAGTCCCTTGGACTGCAAGGAGATCCAGCCTAGTCCATCCTAGAGGAAATCAGTCCTGAATATTCATTGGAAGAACTGGTGTTGAAGCTGAAACTGCAATACTTTAGCCATCTGATGGGAGCAGTTGACTCTTTTGAAAAGACCCTGAGGCTGGGAAAGATTGAAGGTGGAAGAAGAGAGGATGACAGAGGATGAGATGGTTGGATGGCATCACTGATTCAATGGGCATGAGTTTGAGTAAACTCTGGGAGTTGTTGATGGGCAGGGAGGCCTAGCATTGCTGCAGTGTGTGGGGTTGCAAAGAGTTTGACATGACTGAGTGACTGAACCGAACTGAACCTTTGTTGGCAAAGTGATGTCTTTGCTTTTTAATATGCTGTCTAGCTGGTGCCATGTTATAATCAAACTTTGAATTAAAGTTAAATTTCTCCCCAATTGGGGTCTTTTGCAGGTAAGCCTTTGTTTTCACCCTTACTTTCTTGTTTTACTGACTTTCCCAACCCTGTTGAGGCAGGGGAAGAAAGGGTGGGGAAGAGAAGCAGGGGTGTTTTTGGATTCTGGCTTTGGTTGTTGCTTCTCTTGGTGTTTACACTGATTGGCTCTTGGAAGACTGCCATTTTGGGGGACACTCAATATCAATTTTTCTGATTAAGGTAGATGAACTCTCCTTGGACTTATCAATTATGCTTTTTTTTGCCCTTGGGAATTTTGTGATTTTTTTGCATGTTCTCTCAGCGGAAGTCCTTTTGCCCCTTGTGGTATACAAAATACAACCTTAAATTCTTTAAGTTCCTCTTACCATGAAGCAGAATCCGCCTCCCTATTCTATGAATCTGGGTTGGCCTTGCGGTTTGCTTTGATAAAATGGAATGGAAGTGACATTATGTGACTTCTAAGCTTTGGCTTCAGTCTCTTGAAATACTTCTGTCATCATGTGAGGAAGCCTGAGATGAAATATAGCTTGGGGAGAGGAAGACCAGGTCAACCATTCTAACATTTCTGTCACTTCAGCTGAGGCTCCTTAGATGTGAGTGAGGCCACCCTTCCACCCTCCTGCCCCATCCAAGATAGCTGACTTCCCAGTCAGTCCACAAAGCTGAGGAAATAAGACTTAAAAAAAAAATTCTTATTTATTTCTTTTAACACCGAAAACATTTTGTATTGGGGTATAGCTGATTAACACTGTGATAGTGTCAGGTGAACAACAAAGGGATTCAGCCATACATATATATGTCACATACATACTGCTATATTTACAATGGATAACCAACAAAAACCTATTGCAGAGCACATGGAACTCTGCTTCATGTTATGTGCCAGCATGGATGGGGAGATTCAATAAATGAAGATGTTATTTTAAGCAACAGTCTGGGGTTGTTACACAGCAATAGATCACTGACACACACTTCTAGGTGATTTTGCTGTTTAGGCCTAGAAATATCTCATGTCCTTGTGCATACTTTGCCCTGACATATTTGGGGGGTGCAGGCTGAGTTCTATGCAACCACCTCTTCTGCTAGAAGATTTAGCTCTTCCCTTCTGGGTTCTCAAGGAAAGAGCTAGGTACCAGTTCATCATATCCTCCTAAGGAAAGGGGCTTATTTCCTGAGAGTTGTTGTGGAAACTTCTCTGATTAGACTTTGATTTAGGAAGTATTGTCCCATTTCTGCACTCAATATGCCAGCAAATTTGGAAAACTCAGCAATGGCCACAGGATTGGAAAAGGTCAGTCTTCATTCCAATCCCAAAGAAGGGCAATGCCAAAGAATGCTCAAACTACTGCACAATTGCACTCATCTCACATGCTAGTAAAGTCATGCTCAAAATTCTCCAAGCCAGGCTTCAGCAATTTGTGAACCGTGAACTTCCAGATGTTCAAGCTGGTTTTAGAAAAGGCAGAGGCACCAGAGATCAAATCACTAACATCCGCTGGATCATGGAGAAAGCAAGAGAGTTCCAGAAAAACATCTATTTCTGCTTCATTGACTATGTCAAAGCCTTGGACTGTGTGGATCACAATAAACTGTGGAACATTCTGAAAGACATGGGAATACCAGACCACCTGACCTGCCTCTTGAGTAACCTGTATGCAGGTCAGGAAGCAACAGTTAGAACTGTACATGGAACCACAGACTGGTTCCAAATAGGAAAAGGAGTACGTCAAGGTTGTATATTGTCACCCTGTTTATTTAACTTGTATGCAGAGTACATCATGAGGAACGCTGGGCTGGAAGAAGCACAAGCTGGAATCAAGATTGCCGGGAGAAATATCAATAACCTCAGATATGCAGATGACACCACCCTTATGGCAGAAAGTGAAGAGGAACTGAAAAGCCTCTTGAAAGTGAAAGAGGAGAGTGAAAAGGTTGGCCTGAAGCTCAACATTGAGAAAACAAAGATCATGGCATCTGGTCCCATCCCTTCATGGGAGATGGATGGACAAACAGTGGAAACAGTGTCAGACTTTATTTTTTGGGGCTCCAAAATCACTGCAGATGCTGATTGCAGCCATGAAATTAAAAGATGCTTACCCCTTGGAAGGAAAGTTATGACCAACCTAGATAGCATATTAAAAAGCAGAGACATTACTTTGCCAACAAAGGTCCGTCTAGTCAAGGCAATGGTTTTTCCAGTGGTCATGTATGGATGTGAGAGTTGGACTGTGAAGAAAGGTGATTGCTGAAGAACTGATGCTTTTGAAGTGTGGTGCTGGAGAAGACTCTTGAGAGTCCCTTGTACTGCAAGGAGATCCAACCAGTCCATTCTAAAGGAGATCAATCCTGGGTGTTCTTTGGAAGGACTGATGCTGAAGCTGAAACTCCAATACTTTGGCCACCTCATGCGGCGAGTTGACTCACTGGAAAAGAGTCTGATGCTGGGAGGGATTGGGGGTGGGAGGAGACAGGGACGACAGAGAATGAGATGGCTGGATGGCATCAGCGACTCGATGGACATGAGTTTGAGTGAACTCTGGGAGTTGGTGATGGACAGGGAGGCCTGGCATGCTGTGGTTCATGGGATCGCAAAGAGTCAGACACGACTGAGGGACGGAACTGAACTGAACTGAACTGATCCCATTTCTCTTGCTTCGCCAAAGAAACCATCTTCAAATTGGTTTTTTTTTCTTCCTATGTTGAAAAAAGATATAGTATTATATATGTGGCTTTAAACTACTGGTTTATAATTATCTATAATTCTGAAATTTAAGAAGTTGAAAAAAGTAAAGAATGAACAAACATCTCTCTCTCTCTTCCCCTATATATATATACACACATATATACATATATACAGACAAATATATGATGTGGGCCTCGCAATCCACTACAGTATTCTTGCCTAGGGAATCCCAGGGACAGAAGAGCCTGGAGGGTTACTGTCCATAGTGTCACAAAGAGTTGGACACGACTGAAGCAACTTAGCACAGCACATACAAATATATATAGATATAGAGGTCTATCTGTCTTACATATTTATTTGGCAATAATACCCCTCTGAAACTAACCTGAGGCTATTTATAATCTTACTGTACTTGAGAATATGCATACATTTTGCTGCGGAAGTATTGATATAAAAAATATACACCAAGGGTGTTATAAAATACATTATGCTACCTTTTGAAAATTAAAACAATTATGAAATATATATCTGAGATAGTTAATTTTATGTATCATCTTGACTGAATCAAGCTGTCCACAGATTTCGCCAAATTTATCTCATGTGTGTTTGTGAGGTGTTTCCGGGTGAGATTACCATTTGACTGGCAGACTGAGCCAGTGAAGCAGATGACCCTTCCCAGTTTGGGTGGGCATCATCCAATCCTTTAAGAGCTCTAGAGAATGAAAAGGTGGAGGGAGAGAGTGCTGGTTCACTTTGATTGACTGCTTCAGCTCGATAATCAGTATTCTCCTGCACTTGGATCAGGCCTCTACTGTGCCTAACCTGGTTCTCAGGTCTTCAGACTTAAACTGAAAAAGTGTAGCACTGGCTTTCCTGGGCCTCCAGCTTGCAGATGGTAGGTGATGAGATTTCTTAGGCCCCATAATTGTGTGAGCCAATTCTGTATAATAAATTCTTTTCTCCATCCCTCCTTCTCTCTCTCCCCCCAATATATTCTGTTGATTCTGTTCCCTTTGGAGAACCCTGGCTGGCACAACATCCTTCCTGAAATATTTCAGAAAAGAGGCTTTGTGGCTTCACAGAAACTATATGTTTTTTTTTTTCTTTGAATTTTGCATCCTGATTGAGCACCTTATTTTGGTGTCAGATAGCTATTGTCTTATTGTGCTGGTCAAAATGCCCATTTTAACATTTTTTACATAGAGATTAACATTTTTCTTCAAGTTCTAGCACTGGATTTATGTTTCTTTTAGAAGAGTTACCATGTATATATGTTCAGTCACTAAGTCGTCTAACTCTTTGTAACTCCATGAACTCCAATCCAGTCTTTGGGTCCTTTACCGTTTCCCAGAGTTTGCTCAAATTCATGTCCATTGAGCTGACTGTGGCTCAGATCATGAACTCCTTAAATCAAATCCCTTACAGTTATACAGTGGAAGTGAAAAATAAATTTAAGGGACAAGATCTGATAGATAGAGTGCCTGATGAACTCTGGATGGAGGTTCATGACATTGTACAGGAGACAGGGACCAAGACCATCCCCATGGAAAAGAAATGCAAAAAAGCAAAATGGCTGTCTGAGGAGGCTTTACAAATAGCTGTGAAAAGAAGAGAAGCGAAAAGCAAAGGAGAAAAGGAAAGATATAAGCATCTGAATGCAGAGTTCCAAAGAATAGCAAGGAGAGATAAAAAAGCCTTCCTCAGCGATCAATGCAAAGAAATAGAGGAAAACAACAGAATAGGAAAGACAAGAGATCTCTTCAAGAAAATTAGAGATACTAAGGGAACATTTCATTCAAAGATGGGCTTAATAAAGGACAGAAATGGTATGGACCTAATAGAAGCCGAAGATAGTAAGAAGAGGTGGCAAGAATACACAGAAGAACTGTACAAAAAAGATCTTCACAACCCAGATAATCACAATGGTGTGATCACTCACACTCAACTAGAGCCAGACATCCTGGAATGTGAAGTCAAGTGGGCCTTAGGAAGCATCACTAAGAACAAAGCTAGTGGAGGTGATGGAATTCCAGTTGATCTATTTCAAATCCTGAAAGATGATGCTATGAAAGTGCTGCAATCAATATGCCAGCAAATTTGGAAAACTCAGCAGTGGCCACAGGACTGGAAAAGGTCAGTTTTCATTCCAGTCCCAAAGAAAGGTAATGACAAAGGATGCTTAAACTACTGCACAATTGCACTCATCTTACATGCTAGAAAAGTAATGCTCAAAATACTCTAATCCAGGCTTCAGCAATACATGAACTGTGAACTTCCAGATGTTCAAGCTGGTTTTAGAAAAGGCAGAGGAACCAGAGATCAAATTGCCAACATCTACTGGATCACTGACAAAGCAAGAGAGTTACAGAAAAACATCTACTTCTGCTTTATTGATTATGCCAAAGCCTTTGACTGTGGATCACAATAAACTCTGGAAAATTCTTCAAGAGATGGGAATACCAGACCACCTGACCTGCCTCTTGAGAAACTTGTATGCAGGTCAGGAAGCAACAGTTAGAACTGGACATGGAACAATGGACTGGTTCCAAATAGGTAAAGGAGTACATCAAGGCTGTATATTGTCACCCTGCTTATTTAACTTATATGCAGAGTACATAATGAGAAACTCTGTGCTGGATCTGGAATCAAGATTGCCAGGAGAAATATCAATAACCTCAGATATGCAGATGACACCATCCTTATGGCAGAAAGTGAAGAAGAACTAAAGAGTCTCTTGATGAAAGCGAAAGAGGAGAGTGAAAAAGTTGGCTTTAAGCTCAACATTCAGAAAACTAAGATCATGGCATGTGGTCCCATCATTTCATGGAAAATAGATGGGGAAACAGTGGAACAGTGGCTGACTTTATTTTTCTGGGCTTCAAAATCACTGCAGATAGTGATTGCAGGCATGAAATTAAAAGACGCTTACTCCTTGAAAGGAAAGTTATGACCAACCTAGATAGCATATTAAAAAGCAGAGACATTACTTTGTCAACAAAGGTCCATCGAGTCAAGGCTATGATTTTTCCAGTGGTCATGTAAGGATGTGAGAGTTGGACTGTGAAGAAAGCTGATCGCTGAAGAATTGATGCTTTTGAACTGTGGTGTTGGAGAAGACTCTTGAGAGTCCCTTGGCCTGCAAGGAGATCCAACCAGTCCATCCTAAAGGAGATCAGCCCTGGATGTTCATTGGAAGGACTTATGGTAAAGGTGAAACTGAAATACTTTGGCTACCTGATGAAAAGAGCTGACTCATTTGAAAAGACCCTGATGCTAGGAAAGATTGAGGGCAGGAGGAGAAGGGGACGAGAGAGGATGAGATGCTTGGATGGCATCACCGACTCAATGGACATGGGTTTGGATGGACTCCAGTAGTTGGTGATGAACAGGAAGGCCTGGTGTGCTGCGACTTTTTGGGTCACAAAGAGTTGGACACGACTGAGTGACTGAGCTGAACTGAACATGTCTATTTGGTCAGTTATGCCATTCAACCATCTCATCCTCTGTCAACCCCTTCTCCTCCTGCCCTCAATCTTTCCTAGCATCACTGTCTTACATAAATGGCAGGACACAAAAAACTATTTTTATTAGACATTGTCTAGACATGATTTATTTTCTTAAAGAAATTGTCATCTTAATGGATCAATATATTCTTTTGCATTTCTTTATATCAGAGTCTTTTTTCGCCCCCGATGTTAAGTAAAAATCATTGTCAATCAGATTAGGGTTAGTCCTCCTAATTCAAGTTGGAAGTAAGTCAGTGGGCTCATACTGCTCAGTAGACATGCTCCAGAGACCTTTGGTGAAGGATGAGGCAGTATTTGTGAGTCTCTGGGTTCTTCAATGCACCTAATCTTGTGTGTGTTTTCCTTTAACCTGTGTTAAATACTGAGATTCATGATTTTCCCTGAATAAACAATCAACACTGATTACATGAAATACAAAGATGTTTTGGAATTTTTGCATAACTTGTAGAATGTGTAACCTTTTATCCCATTAGCATCAGATAGCCACAGACAATGTTTATTTCATGAAATTAATTCTTATGCCTTATTCCACAATCTAATATTCTTAATATATGCTTAGTTGTATCCTAATCTTTGTGACCTATGGACTGTAGTCTGCCAGGATCCCTTGTCCATGGGACTTCCAGACAAGAATACTGGAGTGGGTTTCCATTTTCTACTGTAAGCTATTATTATGATAAATTTAAATAAAAAAATAATGGATTCATACTTATGTTGGAACCTCTCACTGAATGTTTATTGTAGCATTTTCATGTCTTTTTGTTACAATTTTTTTTTAATTGCCTGTATCTCCCATTAGACTGTCAGGTGTTTGGGGACAGTTCTTCATATTTAAATTTTCTTCATACTTTGTCACATGACAGGTATTTGATATTTATTAGAAACAAACAGTCTATATCCTGAGCTGCTCTAATTCAACTCCGCATTAAGCGAAAGATCTCTCTTCATTTTTCTCTCTTCCCTTGGGCACACATTCAACACTATTTTCTGCCTTACCTAGTTAGTTTCATTATCTTTTGATTTTGAAACAGACGTTTAGTTTTCTAAGTTTCATATGTGTCAGCTCATGTGACCTCACCTCAATGAAACAGATTCAAAGAGAAGGAAAGGTGTGTGTGCGGGCGTGTGCTCAGTTGTGTCTGACTCTCTGTGATCCCATGGCCTGTAGCCCGCCAGTCTCCTCTCTCCATGGAATTTTCCAAGCAAGAATACTGGAGCGGCTTGTTATTTCCTACTCCAGGGAATCTTGAAGGAAAGGTATCAACCACTAAATAGCTTTCACTAAGTCACAAAGCTGTTGAATACAAAGGTAAAGCTAGAGGTCAGTGTTTTCAGTACCATCATGGAGATTTTCAAAGCATAAAGTCTCGTTATGTTATGCCCCCCAAATTTCCTGTTCCTGTTACTTTTTCTGCCCCAGATTATGAAGTTGATTACAAGGAACTGTGTCATTGAAATGCATTTTTGCTTGGTTTATGTATTTTTCTGTAAACATTAAAAATAATACACTGGAATATGTGTTCCCTTAATATTTTCTCTACTTCATTACTAATGGAATTTAAACTTAATATAGAAAATATGTAATTGAGTAGAATGATTTTGTGAGAATCCTTTATAGAAATTGTTTTTTTTCTTTTTTTTTCTTGGAGGCTAATTATTTTACAATATTATATTGGTTGGTTTTGCCATACATTGACATGAGTTCCCCTTCCCGAACCCCTCCTCCCACCTCCCTCCTCCCCTTATCCTCCGTCTGGGTCATCCCCGCATACCAGCCCTGAGCATCCTGTAACATGCATCAACCCTGAACTGGCGATTCGTTTCACATATGATAATATACATGTTTCAATGCCATTCTCCCAAACCATCCCACCCTCACCCTCTCCCACAGAGTCTCAAAGACTTTTTGATACATCTGTGTCTCTTTTGCTGTCTCACATACAGGGTTATAATTTGCATCTTTCTAAATTCCATATATATGCGTTAGTGTATTGTATTGGTGTTTTTCTTTCTGGCTTACTTCACTCTGTATAATAGGCTCTAGTTTCATCCACCTCATTAGAACTGGTTCAAATGCATTCTTTTTAATGGCTGAGTAATACTCCATTGTGTATATGTACCAAAGCTTTCTTATCCATTCGTCTGCAGATGGACATCTAGGTTGCTTCCATGTCCTGGCTATTATAAACAGTGCTGCAATGAACATTGGAGTACATGTGTCTCTTTCAATTCTGGTTTCCTCGGTGTGTATGCCCAGGAGTGCGATTACTGGATCATATGGCAGTTCAGCAAATGAAGCAACTGATAAAGGATTAATCTCCAAAATATACAAGTAGCTCCTGCAGCTCAATTCCAGAAAAATAAATGACCCAATCAAAAAATGGGCCAAAGAACTAAACAGACATTTCTCCAAAGACATAAAGATGGCTAACAAACACATGAAAAAATGCTCAACATCCCTCATAATCAGAGAAATGCAAATCAAAACCACAATGAGATACCATTTCACACCAATCAGAATGGCTGCTATCCAAAAGTCTACATGCAATAAATGCTGGAGAGGGTGTGGAGAGAAGGGAACCCTCTTACACTGTTGGTGGGAATGCAAACTAGTACAGCCACTATGGAGAACAGTGTGGAGATTCCTCAAAAAACTGGAAATAGAACTGCCATATGATCCAAAAATCACACTCCTGGGCATACACACCGAGGAAACCAGAATTGAAAGAACTTGTATAGAGGAATATGTTTAAAAATATTTTGGAGATGTGAAAATACTAAAGCATACTGTAATTTTTAAAGTTGCCACAAGATGGTAGCAAATTCCTTTGTTTCATTTTAAAAATTACTGTCTTTTTCCCTGGTTGAAAAATTAAACCTGTTTGTCTTTCCTGAACGTCGCTGCAATAGATAATGAGCTAGTAGGAGACTGCAGATACCGATTTAAGGTCCCTCCACCAGCCAGAACTCTCCTCTTCATTATCATTTGTGCCAACAACCTCATAGTTCTCTCCAGTGAAAACGTAGGCAGCATTATTTATTTTTCTCCTTCCTTTTCTGGATATAGCTCTAATCCTTACCTTGAAGCAAATTCTGTTTTTTGTGTTTAATGTTAAAGAGATTAATCTCCTTCTCTGTCCATTTCATAGAAACTGCTTTTATTTTTATTTATTTATTTATTTTTTAAATTTAGCAGTGCAGCCTTTATTACGGTCAGGCCCCGGGTCACTTGGAGCTGGTGTACTTGGTCACGGCCTTGGTGCCCTCGGACACGGCGTGCTTGGCCAGCTCCCCAGGCAGCAGCAGACGCATGGCTGTCTGGACCTCCCGGGATGTCAGTGTGGTTCGGCCCGAGTACTGGGCCAGCCGGGCGGCCTCGCCAGCCAGCCGTTCAAATAGATCATTCACGAACGAGTTCATGATGCTCATGGCCTTGGAGGAGATGCCGATGTCGGGGTGCACCTGCTTGAGCACCTTGTAGATGTACATGGAGTAGGTTGCGCCTTCTGGACTTCTTGTCCCCAGGACTCCGGCCCCGCCGGCCCCCAGACTGCTGCAGCTGTCCGTGCTCGGCGCTCATCCTCCCAGTCCTCCTGGCGGCTAGAAACTGCTTTTAATTGAACTTTGATCATTATGTGATTATTATACCAACCAGGTATATTAAATAACTGGCTTCTAGACTTCAAAAATACATTCAAAATACTCTTGGAAAATATTATTACTTTGTAGTAAAGTAGGAAGAACTACTATAATTGTATCACTGTCTTGATTCAACCGAACCTCAAGGCCTTCCATTCTTTGTCCCTGTGACTTTTTCCCAAGCATTCTATTCACAATTCAATTAAGGTAAGTTTTAGTATCATTACTAGCATTCAGGTTATTTATTCTCTTGATTATCAATAGGGCTTCCCCAGTGGTTCAGTGGTAAAGCATCCGCCTGCAATGCAGGTGACGCAAGAGATATAGGTTCTATCCCTGGGTCAGGAAGATCCCCTGGAAGAGGGCCTGACAACCCACTCCAGTATTATTGCCTGGAGAATCCCATGGATAAAGGAGCCTGGTGGGCTGCAGTCCATAGGGTCGCAAAGAGTTGAACACAATTGAGGTGACTTAGCACACACATTCACACATATAATTTTTAGACTACCATGCATTTCTAGCACCTCTTTGTCATTTCATCTCTTTCTTAAAGTTTTTTGAAAACTTGCCTTTTAAAAGTATGTACCTTTCAATGTATACCCAGAGTAGCAAAATGTTACCTTATTGTCCTAAAACTAGTTTGCTTTTAATATGTACCTCTGCTTACATAGAGTTTTATGTAATATTTTATGATTTTTTGAAAGTGTTTTTTAATCTTTTGTATTTTTAATTTAATTAGTGTGATTTGCTTTATTCAGAGGTACCAGGCCATCAGAGAAAAAAATTTAAGATGTCTGTTGACCTCCACTTAATTATTCCTCGGTATCTTCTATATACATCTGTGTACAGAGTAAATTGTTGTTGTTGTTCAGTCCCTCAGTCGTGTCTGACTCTTTGAGACCCCATGGACTACAGCACATCAGGCTTCCCTATCCTTCCTTGTCTCCTTGAGTTTGCTCAAATTCATGTCCATTGAGTGGATGATGCCATCCAACTATCTCATCCTCTGTCATCCCCTTATCTTCCTGCCTTCAATCTTTCCCAACATCAGGGTCTTTTCCAGTGAGTTGGCTCTTTGCATCAGGTGGCCAAAGTATTGGAGATTCAGCTTCAGCATCAGTCCTTCCAATGAGTATTCAGGGTTGATTTCTTTTAGGATGGACTGATTTGATCTCCTTGCTGTCCAAGGGACTTTCAAGAGTCTTCTCCAGCACCACAGTTTGAAAGCATCAATTTTTTGGCTCTCAGCCTTCTTTTTTTTTTTTTTTTATGTAGTTAATTTATTTTTTATTGGAGGCAAATTATTTTACAATATTATATTGGTTGGTTTTGCCATACATTGATATGAATTTGCCCCGGGTTTACATAAGTTCCCCCTCCTGAACCCCCCTCCCACCTCCCTCCTCCATTTATCCTCCCTCTGGGTCATCCCCGCATGCCAGCCCCGAGCATCCTATAACATGCATCGACCCTGAACTAGTGACTCGTTTCACATATGACAACATACATGTTTCAATGCCATTCTCCCAAATCATCCCACCCTCACCCTCTCCCATAGAGTCCCAAAGACTGTTCTATACATCTGTGTCTCTTTTGCTGTCTCGTATACAGGGTTATCATTTGCATCTTTCTAAATTCCATATATATGTGTTAGTATACTGTATTGGTGTTTTTCTTTCTGGCTTACTTCACTCTGTCCATCTGCAGACGAATGGATAAGAAAGCTTTGGTACATATACACAATGGAGTATTATTCAGCCATTAAAAAGAATACATTTGAATCAGTTCTAATGAGGTGGATGAAACTGGAGTCTCAGCCTTCTTTATGGTCCAACTGTCACATCCATGAATGACTACTGGAAAAACCATAGCTCTGACTGTATACAGACCTTTGTTGGCAAAGTGATGTCTCTGCTTTTTAACATAGTTTAGGTTTGTAATTACTTTTCTTCCAAGGAACAAGTGTCTTAATTTCATGGCTGCAGTCACCATCACAGTGATTTTGGAGCCAATAATTACTTAGTCCTTATTTTCACATATCAGAATATAACACAATAAGCTTTACAGAACATCCCAAAATCGCAATGATTAAATATTTAACAGAGTTTTTATTATATAGCTTTTATTTTCTATCTATGAAAGCCTAAATACCATTTTTTTGCCATAAAACCAAGCTGATTTTACTTCCACAATATGACCTATAGATATTCGATATGAACTAGTCCATTGATATCATACAGAGACACAGGGTTTTAGAGATCACCTAATTCAGAGAAGGCAATGGCAAGCCACTCCAGTACTCTTGCCTAGAAAATCCCATGGATGGAGGAGCCTGGTAGGCTGCAGTCCGTGGGGTCGCTAAGGGTCGGACACGACTGAGCGACTTCACTTTTACTTTTCACTTTCACACATTGGAGAAGGAAATGGAAACCCACTCCAGTGTTCTTGCCTGGAGAATCCCAGGGTAGGGGGAGCCTGGTGGGCTGCTGTCTATGGGGTCACACAGAGTCGGACACGACTGAAGTGACTTAGCAGCAGCAGCAGCAGCAATGAGTCTATTATGGAAAATCACATCCAAACTTTCCATAGAAGATATGCCTTCATCTAAAATCAATGGAAGACAGAGAAAACATATAATATCTCTGAGTTATAATATCTGTTTCCTTCTTTGACACTTGCTGGATAAATGTTCTTTGTTTTTGCTCAAGGCAGATGCTTTGGCTTATATAATAGTGTGTTAGAATTTACCCAGGGCTAAATGTGGCTTTGCCTTATTACAATTATTGTATTTGATCCAATACTTTGACAATTGGTCTGTTTTAATCCTAGGGACATTTTGATTCTTGTGATGGATAATGTTTCCACCTTAACATTTTTTCCCTTTAGGAACAGCAAATTTGGTTCACTTCTAATAACTGTATAGCAAGATATAGCATTGCATTGGTGTACAAATTTATCCTTGGATTTATTATTTTCCTAATTCCTTCTGTATTCTTTTTCTTAATCTTTCTGTTATTTTTACTTTCTCCTCATATGTATATTTTCTAAGTAATTTTAACTCTTTTATGTAATGAGAGAGCCACACATAAATACCCTTTTGACATGTTAAAATGTTCTAAGGCACAGGGGAGGAGTGTATAGGTCCCAGAGTCCAAGGAGCTTTAACACATCTATACATACACCGAAGAGCCAAGAGAATCAGGATCTCCACTAAAATAAAATATATGTAGTCCTCTGCATAAAGGCCCCATTGATAAATTAGTATTTAACCAAGAATTACACTTACTAAGCAAAAAGAACTAGTGTGAAAAAACACCCTGGCCTTACACTTTCTCCGAAGTACAACATGTAACAAGCATATCCTCAGACTTTTGTTCTTGGCAGTGTGGTTGACTAGAGAGTCTGAAAGCTGCTAGGTGTGAAACATTTAAAATATATGTACATATATACTAAATATAAATTAGCTCATGGAAAAGAAAGGACCACAGGAACCCAAGGAAAGCCAAAATATTATTATCTTAAAGCCAAAATAATAACCTGTCCAACTGCAAAGACTGTTTTGAGGGTGTTGTCAATGCACAGATGACTGGGTTTCGGTTGCTACACTTAAAAAGGAATCAAGGACTTAGGACTGAATGAGGTGACACTTGGATCAAACTTACTCAATAAAGTCTGTTCCTTTAGAGTGCTAATTTCTCCACGAAAGAACTGATCAGAAAACAAAACAAAACACATTATGGGAAACAAGATCTTTATGTTTGGAAAATGCACAGTTCTATATCACTCAGAAGAAATCATAATGTAAATTAGATAATATAACTGGAAAATAAAGAAAATACAATATATCAAAAGTAATGGGATATGGCTAAACAATGCTCAGAAAGAAATTTATTACAAAAAAAGTTTGAAAATAGGAGCTCAGTGTCCAACTTAAGAAGTTAGAGAACCATATCGTAAATCTAAAGAGAGAAGGCACAAATAAACAAGCAACCAAGATGACATAATCACACACAAAGTGGACATTAAAAAATATAGTCATCTTATTGCAAAAACTTTAAAAGCTTGGGTGAAAGGGACAATTTATTAGGAAAATATAAGTTGTCAAAATCTGACTCAAGAAGTAGAATGCATGCATTAGTATACTGTATTGATGTTTTTCTTTCTGGCTTACTTCACTCTGTAATAGGCTCCAGTTTCATCCACCTCATTAGAACGGATTCAAATATATTCTTTTTAATTGCTGAGTAATACTCCATTGTGTATATCCATGCATGAAAAGATCTCTGACTATTCAATAAACTGAAACAGTGTTTAAAATATCTACCACTAATTAACTTAACTATCCCCCTTGCCTTTTCTACCCACCTTCCAAGCAAACTAGTTATACAGACAAATCAAATATTCAAGTAACAGATAACTGCAGTATTGCCACATGCATACTGTTTTACAAACTGGAAGAAGCAAGAAGGTTGCCCAACGTTAAAAAATAAAATAACCAAGTCAGATAAGATGGTAAGTGAAAAATTATAAGCTAGGCTATTGGATCAATTTAGAAGCAAATAATCCTAAATCAATGAAGTAATAACCAAAATTTTTAAATGTCTAAAAAATGCATCATGCTCATAAGGGTTTTAACTCAGGAATGCAAGAGTGATTTACTATTGATAAAAACATTAATGAAATTCATCACCTTAATATATTAATAAAGAAAAAAACTGCAGGGTTATCTCAATAAAAATAGAGAGAAATCAACAAAATTCACTGTTCCTTTATGATAAAACTTTTTAGAATAGTTGGAAGAGAGCAAAACTTTCTTAACATCAGTATATCAAGTTTCACTCATAGTGGTGAAACATTAGAAGCATTCCATTTGAAACCAGTCATGACAAAAGCTTGCCCTATTTTGCATTGTACTGGCCAGTCCAGGAAGCCCAGAGATTGACATAAGCAAACATAATAATTTAAAAAGAAGAAATAATACTCTCTATATTTGAGAGTAGTAGGCAACCCAAGAAATTTCTAACTAGCTTATTAAAAATAATCAGTGATTTCTAAAGTTTTATTACATGTAAGATGTAGAAAAAAAATTGAAAATATAATTTAAAAACGATAGCATGTAGAGTAGCAACTAAAATGTAAAGCAGTAGAAATAAATCTACCAAAAGGTGTTGAAGACTTTTATGGAGAAAATTATAAAACTTTATTAATAGTCAATAAAAGGAACTAAATATATGGAGAAGATATTACATGCAATAGAAAGTCAAAATACTAATGATGTGAATGATCTCCAAATTTGTGAATAAATTCATTGCAATATTCCAATAAAATCTTACCAATATTTTCTTGGAACTTGAGAAAGATTCTAACACTCATGGAAGAACAAAGAGAAAACAGACAGTTATGAAGAAGAACCTAGGGAGATATCTTACCAATATATCAAGACATTTTAAAGTAATAGTAATTAGGGAAAAGCAGTATTGATAAGGGCAAAGATTAATAGACCAATGGAGAAAAATAGAAAGCTCAGACACAGAGTTGTATGTGTGCTTACATATCTGAAGTTGATAGATGAGAAATAGGCTTATCAAATCAGTGAAGAATAATAGATTTTTAAAATAAATTACTCATGGAAAAAAATAGGATTCTTATCTTTCATTAGAAGCTGTAACAACAATAATTCTCTGCTGAATAAAAACCTAAATAAAAACAAAACTTTAAGACTTTGTGAGGAAAACAAAGATCTCTATTTTAGAATAACAAAGAATATATTAAATAGGGAATAAAGCCTAGAAGATATATGATACAGTCAGTAAAATGGACTATGGCAAAGGTAAACATTTATATTTATTAAAGAACTGTGAAAAATAGAAAAAGGAAATGAACAGACTAGATGAAGACGTTTGTAGGGCATAGAGCTGACAAGGATTATTACCAAGAATATGCCAATGTTTTCTATAAATCAGTAATAGAAGAGTGAAACATTCCAGTGGCAAATGGGAAAAGAATATGAGAAACAAGAAGATGACATCTCATAGGCCAGTAAATACATGAAATGACACAAAACTTTGTGAAAGTTTATTACGTATAGGATGTATATATAAAATGCTGATTATTACCCCAATAAGATGTTGACAAAGATATGCAACAAGGTAAACTTGCACACAGTACTACTATGACTGTTCAGTTCAGTTTAGTTCAGTTCAGTCGCTCAGTCGTGACCGACTCTTTGCGACCCCATGAATCACAGCATGCCAGGCCTCCCTGTCCATCAACTCCCGGAGTTCACTCAAACTCATGTCCATCGAGTTAGTGATGCCATCCAACCATCTCATTCTCGGTCGTCCCCTTCTCCTCCTGCCCCCAACCTTTCCCAGCATCAGAGTCTTTTCCAGTGAGTCAACTCGTCGCATGAGGTGGCCAAAGTATCGCAGTTTCAGCTTTAGCATCAGTCCTTCCAAAGAACACCCAGGATTGATCTCCTTTAGAATGGACTGGTTGGATCTCCTTGCAGTCCAAGGGACTCTCAAGAGTCTTCTCCAGCACCACAGTTCAAAAGCATCAATTCTTTGGCAATCAGCTTTCTTCACAGTCCAACTCTCACATCCATACATGACCACGGGAAAAACCATAGCCTTGACTAGACAGACCTTGGTTGGCAAAGAATGTCTCTGCTTTTTAATATACTGTCTAGGTTGGTCATAAATTTCCTACCAAGGAGTAAGCGTCTTTTAATTTCATGGCTGCAATCACCATCTGCAGTGATTTTGGAGCCCAAAAAAATAAAGTCTGACACTACTTCCACTGTTTCCCCATCTATTTCCCATGAAGTGATGGGACCAGATGCCATGATCTTTGTTTTCTGAATGTTGAGCTTCAAGCCAACCTTTTCACTCTCCTCTTTCACTTTCATCAAGAGGCTTTTGAGTTCCTCTTCACTTTCTGCCATAAGGGTGGTGTCATCTGCATATCTGAGGTTATTGATATTTCTCCCAGCAATCTTGATTCCAGCTTGTGCTTCTTCCAGCCCAGCATTCCTCATGATGTACTCTGCATGTAAGTTAAATAAACAAGGTGACAATATACAACCTTGACGTACTCCTTTTCCTATTTGGAACCAGTCTGTTGTTCCATGTCCAGTTCTGACTGTTGCTTCCTGACCTGCATACAGGTTTCTCAAGAGGCAGGTCAGGTGGTCTGGTATTCCCATCTCTTTTAGAATATGAAACATTATGACTGTGGATTAGTAAAATCCTTTGAGAGAGAGAGCAGTTGGTTATTACCTAATAAACTTGATCATGCTGGTACATTCAACCCATCAATTTCTAGAGGTAGGAATTTCCATATATGTACCCAAGAGACAGTATTTTGTATGTACACAAGAGATTTGTACAGGAATGTTTAGAGCTCAGTGCTTAAATCAGAAAATATTGAGATAATATAATTAGTTTCAGCAGGATAAATAAGTATGCTGGGGAAGGGGTCATATGACAGAATATATTAAAGCAACAGAAACAAATGAAGTAGGCTAGAACCATTGATACCATTATGGGTAAATCTTTCATACATAATGCTGAGTGAGGAAAGGCTCCTTGGAAAAGAATACACCCAATATTATGACAATTGTTTAAGAATATATTGTTATTGTTCAGTCACTAAGTTGTGTCTAACTCTTTGAGACCCCTTGGACTGCATCATGCCAGGCTTCCCTGTCCTTCACTATCTCCCAGAGTTTGCTAAAATTCATGTCCATTGATTTGGTGAGGCCATCCAACCATCTCATCCTCTGTTGTCCTATTCTCCATCTGCCTACAATCTTTCCCAGAATTAGGGTCTTTTCCAATCAGTCAGGTGTTTGCATCAGGTATCCAAAATAGTGGAACTTCAGCTTTAGCATTAATCCTTCCAATGAATATTCAGGGTTGATTTCCTTTAGGATTGACTGGTGTGAACTCCTTGCTATCCAAGGAATTCTCAAGAGTCTTCTCCAGCACCGCAGTTCAAAGGCATCAATTCTTCAGCACTCAGCCTTTTTTTATTGTCCAACTTCACGTCCATACATGACTACTGTGAAAACCATAGCTTTGACTATACGGACCTTTCTAGGCAAAGTGATGACTCTGCTTTTTAATACATTGTCTAGGTGTGTCATAACTTCTTCCAAGGAGCAAGCATCTTTTAATTTCATGGCTGCAGTCACCATCTGAGTGATTTTGGAGCCCAGGAAAATAAAATCTGCCACTATATAAGTGATGACAATATAAAGGTATACATGGAAATGATAAACATTTAATTCAGAGTGATATTTACTTGTTAGGTGGAGGGAGGAGAATATAATTTGGAAGAGGGGCACAAGCCATTTCAGCTGTATTTATATATCATTTCTTTAGCTGTATTTTGAGTTTATAGGTATTTATTTCCTGTTTTTATATTTTAGATAAGTCTGAATTATTTAAGAAAGCCTTCAAAACAAAAACAACTATAATTGACACCAGCTACAATATGCCTGTTAAGAATATCCAGCCCTTCTGAAAGGTGCTTATTTTTGATAACTATATATCATATACCAAATTAATATAAAATTATGTTTCCAGGGAAAGACAAATGCCCTAGCATCATGAATGCCAACTTCCTTTGATAAGTCTACATGAAGTAAAATAGAGACTACAGATGTTGGGTACCTTGTGTTCGTATGTGCGCACAGAGAGACAGAGATGGAAGAGGCTGTTAGCTGATGAACAAACACCATCATATCCTCGGAACTTTTATTTTTAAAAGACTCAAAATCATCCACAGATGTCACATTTAGATTGCATTTCTACCTGTTTCTTTCTCTCTCTTTCTCTTCCTCCTTTGTCCCTCCTTGGCTCAAGTAATAATTTTCAAATATCTGTCCAATGTCTTGCATGTCAAAAATTATTGCTAGAGCCTTTAATGCTCAAGGAAAATGCTGCAAATCCTTTTGCATTAACTCTTTAAATTAAATATTATGTAAAAATAAAATGACATATGACTAGGAACCCAAATGACTACTCTATAATTTACAAATTTTTCTTCATTGCCAGATCTTTTATTTTTTTTCCTTTAGTGCCTCCATTAATGTAGATTTAAAAATCCATTGATTGAACAAAAAAGCCATACAGCCCCAACATATCTCTATTTTTTTTTTAAGGATAGAGCTGATTGTAATTCAGCTAGGAACTTTTGTGAAGATTAGCTCTATTCCTGAAGCTGCAATTTTCTCAGCAAATGCTTTCTTATTCTTAAGAATAATTTATCCAACTTCTGTTATAAATATATTTCTTTTCTTATATGTGTACCAAGGGCTTAACAAAAGCTTTTATTATCAGTTATTTTATCTAGATTAAAAGCCTTTAAAGAAATGCTTGATGCTTATTATTTTATATGAGATTTCCCATATATTAAATTAGGTTATTCTGTGTAAACATTTTTCATTTTAGTGAAGATTACAAAGCTGGACTGATTCCAACCCTGTATTAATATTCTTGTGACTTAGGATATATTTACCAAGTGCTAATTTCACTATATCTTTTAAGTATAAGGATTCTTTTGTAATTTATATATTAATGATGATATCAATATTATCACCAAATAATCCTTTTTAGACATTATTAATTGCCCAGCTGAAGGCAAACACAAAGCTTGTTGAAGAGGTAAGCTTACCTATTAAATATATTATTGGATCATGGTTCCTCAAGGTGAAAAGTTTGTGTATATGTATTTTATGACAAATATCTTTTATGTGTGATTTTTGGAGTTTTGCTTTTTAAAGAGATGGAGAGGTGGCTTAGTGGTAAAGAATCTGCCTTCCAATACAGGAGATGTGGGTTGGATCCCTGGGTTGGGAAGATCCCTTGGAGAAGGAAATGGCAATCCACTTCAGTATTCTTTTTTTGTGTGTGTGTGTGTTCACTCCAGGATTCTTGCGTGGAGAATCCCATGGACAGAGGAGCCTGGTGGGCTACCATCCATGGGGTCTCAAAGAGTTGGACATGACTGAGTGACTGAGCACAGACACAGACATGTAAGTTCAAAGACACTCATTTTTTTTTTTTTCTGATTCATATACCCAGTGATCAGGGCTTAACAATCCAACACTGCAGGAAGTTTTTTTGCAGAATTTTCCACTTCACCCGCTGGTGCAACGTTCAAAACTCATTATGCCAATCAAAATCAGCTTGTTCAGGGACTGAAATGGTCCTTTCTCCTTAGAGTCCTAAAACAAATATGGAAACATCTCCCTTTCTTCTCAAGTCTATATGTGAATAGTCAGTGTCATAAATATGCCCCAAAGTTATTGTTTGAAATAAGCAGTGATAGGGAGCTTAACTGAAGCACTTATAATTTCAGTCAAAGTCATTTTCTGAACCCTGTATCTGAGACAAGGGTTCATTTCTGCATTTGCCTTTTCTCAGATCCTAAGGCGATTGAAGGTATGGTGACATAACAACCTTTCCCTTTCACAACACAAGGTTGTGTGGTTAATACTCATTTTTGATGATCAAGTGGCCTCTAAATTACAAATAAACCTCATTCATTCCCTAGTCTCTGTTTTATTTTTGACTTCAGGTTCATTTAATGGGGGTAGCAGTTAGAATTCCTGATTTGGTCTGGGAATGTGACCTGTATATATGAGGCTCCCAAAAACATTTCCCCTCATGTGAGACTTCAGCCTATCATGATTTGGAGGAGTCATCATTCCACATCCTTTTCCATGGAAGCTCTTTTGGGGATGTATTGGACATCCTCACTCTCCTCTTCAGTAAGATCAACTCTTTGGCAACTCCAATCAAAGCTGTCTGTAAACTACAGCCCAGAATGGGCAACTCCTTTTCAGCCTTCTTGGAATTATGTGTAAAACAGTTTCATTGCAAATGATCCTTAGTCATAACATAGATAGCTGGGGATTTAGTTTGCCCATCCTCTCTGCAGGTAGCCAATGAGTCCCTTATTTCCTGACTCTTTTAAAAAAATTATTGCAATATAGTTACAATTTTGTGTTAAAGTGTACAGCAAAGTAATTCAGTTATACACATATTTGTTTATTCTTTTTTAGATTCTTTTCCATTATGATTTATCACAGGATATTGAGTATAGTTTCCTGTGCTATACAGTATCGGAGAAGGCAATGGCAAGCCACTCCAGTATTCTTGCCTAGAAAATCCCATGGATGGAGGAGCCTGGTAGGCTGCAGTCCGTGGGGTCGCTAAGGGTCGGACACGACTGAGCGACTTCACTTTCACTTTTCACTTTCACACATTGGAGAAGGAAATGGAAACCCACTCCAGTGTTCTTGCCTGGAGAATCCCAGGTACAGGGGAGCCTGGTGGGCTTCCGTCTATGGGGTCACACAGAGTCGGACACGACTGAAGTGACTTAGCAGCAGCAGCAGCAGCAGCTATACAGTATGTCCTTATTATTTATGTATTTTGTTTATAGTAGTATGTATATTTTAATCCCAAACTCCTAATATATCCCTCCCCCACCCCTTACCCTTTGGTGACCATAAGTTTATTTTCTGTGTCTGTGAGTCTATATCTGCTTTGTCAATAAGTTCATTGTATCAGTTTTTTAAGATTCAACTCTAAGTGATATCATATATTTGTCTTTATCTGACTTACTTCATGTAGTATAATAAGCTCTAGGTCCAGTTACGTTGCTGCCAATGACATTATTCCATTATGTTTTATGGCTGAGTAATATTCCATTGGGCTTCCCTGGTGGCTCAGAGGTTAAAGCGTCTGCCTCCAATGAGGGAGACCCGGGTTCGATCCCTGGGTCGGGAAGATCCCCTGGAGAAGGAAACGGTAACCCACTCCGGTATTCTTGCCTGGAGAATCCCATGGACAGAGAAGCCTGGTAGGCTACAGTCCGCAGGGTCGCAAAGAGTCGGACACGACTGAGCGACGGAACGGACGGAATATTCCATTGTGTGTGTGTGTATATATATATATATATATACATATATCTTATCTTTATCAATTCTTCTGTTGGTGGATACTTTGCTTCCATGTCTTGACTCTTGTAAATAGTGCTGCTATGAAAAGTGGGGTATGTATATCTTTTTGAATTATAGTTTTGTCTAGATATATGCTCAGAATAAGATCACTGGATCATATGATAGTTCTATTTTTAGTTTTTTATAGAAACTCTATACTTTTCTCCATAGTGACTGCTCCAATTGATAGTCCCATCAACAGTATAGGAAGGTTCCCTTTTCTCCACACCATCTCCAGCACTTGTTATTTGTAGACTTTTTGATGATGGCCACTTTTATAGTTGTTAGTAAGTTGACTCACAGTCTAGATTCGTTTCCAGATTTGTTCCTAAAATGTTTACTAGGCTGTAGAACTGTCTAAAATAGGTCACCATTAAAACATACACCTTGAAGAGAATCCCTTCCTATTAGACAATTCTGTTAACTACAACAGAGTTGTGGGTCACTTCAAACTTTGTAGGTTTGGCAACTCTGTGTTGTCAAAAGGGAAAAAAGTCTGGAAATCATCTTGTCAAATATGACCATATGGAAAAGAATGATTGAATACCTCAATGTAGGTATATGTAAAAAGAAATCAAGAAAATAATGAGAAAGTAAACCACACACACAATGGAGGGTGAGATTGTGACTCAAGTATTTAGCAATGAAGAATTCCAAAACTGGCATCACAGGAAAGAGAGACTTAATTTCCCTCTGATTTAATTTCCTCTTCATTAACTATGGGTTTATTCTGGGAGAACATTATTTTAAATTCTTGTGAAGTCTTAATTTTGTACCATGCGCATGAACTGACTACTAAAAAATGAAATAAAAAACAAGTTCCACGTGATTAATACATTGTTATTTTTAAGGAATAGAACCAGGAGAAATGAGTTATAGTTCTGTAGAGAATATGAATTTTAGCCCACAGATGCAAGTAGCAAGAACTGCATTACCTCATTTTCTTTAAATTAACTTAAATCTTTCTGAGGGCATTTTAACCCCAGTTGTTATGGAGATTCCCATTTCTCTGCAAATCTATTTAAATTATCTGGTTTCTGTGAACTATTTAGACAAGATAGAATCTCATCTTGTCATTCCCCCCTCCCATTACCTCTGAAATGCTGATGGTGGCACCTGCGTGGCCTCTTCAGGTCCCCCAAGGTTACATCTTCCCTCCCACTCTCATAGTGGGGGAATCTTGCCATGCACATCACAAAGCTGTCACCTTCTAGAAGCTGTCACCTCCCCAATGGACTGGCACAGGCTTTCTAGGGGACTGTACATTTCTTACCATTTCCTTATTTCAGGGCCATCTTTTTCTTCTCTTTTACGGCTCTCAGAAGAATCAATTTTCTCTCTCCCTTGTCTAGCACACTTGGGATAATCTCTTCAAAGAGTTTAGGTTTTTACAAAAGGCAGCAAGAAATGTTTATTCTAAGAAAAGCTTCTGCTTTCAGTCCAGCAAAAGTCCCTAAGCAAAAAAGAGCAACCTCATTGAAAAGGATGAAAAGAAATACAGAGGAATAACAAATGCTATTTCATATTTTAATAAACCAATATGCTATAAGTATATCTGGGATGTTTAACAATAGTCAGTGAGATTCCCTAATCAACTTGTTTGTGAAAGAGAGGCAGATATTTCTCAAAAGCGGTGATGGTCGTGATGTGTTGGTGTGAGTCTTCTCGAGAAGCGTTTATGGATTAACACCCCTAGAAGCCTATAAAACTGCAGTAATGGATTCAAGTTTCCATTTATCTTCTGTGAGAGTGTAAAGTCCTTGGGGGTAGGTCGGGGAAGGGTCAATACAGCTATTTATTGCAGGCACAAGCTCAATGCCTGAGATAGAGCAGGTCTTCAATAAACCTTTGCTGAAAGAATGAATGAGTTAATGGAGCTAAAGATGGTAACCTACCGATATTCTTTCTAAGTTTACAGCAACTTATAATCATTCTCCTAAGGACTTCAAGATGATGAGTCCACTTCTGATTCATCAGTTTCAACTGTGAACAAGTTGTAAATTGTACATTCATTATATTTAATTCCTTAATTCATTTTATTAAGTCCATTCATTTTATTTTATTCTAATTCCTTTATATTGATCATCGATATTTGGTGGAGTTTTATGACATTTTGCCAAACACTTAGCTAATATTTCATTAACGACAGTGCTCCTAGGACCTAACTATACTCTTTTATTGGAACTTGCATCCACAAATATTTGAGATTTATTTCAATAGGATTGAAAATACTAATATGCAATGGTGAAGGGACATTTGCACTTTCAGCAGCTTTTTTGTATTTACTTTTAAAAAAGAGTTCACTTAAATCTCATGATTATCAGTGAATTAGTGACTATTTAATCACTATAATAATTATTATATATCACTATAACATCATAATAATTGTTTTTCAGATATTGCAAATCTCTTGGCCATCTTCACATGAATAAAGAATTATTTATTAATTCTCCTGCCTCTCTTTCAGAGTTTCTTGCAGAAGTTCTAAGTCTATTCTATTCCATTCTGTATCCTTGCTCACCTCATCATGAGGCATCTTTTACTTATGAAATGATCTACTGTTCTATGACAGTAAGCAGCATGTTATATAATCACATATTTCATATACTGAGTTGGCCAAAAAGTTCATTCAGGTTTTTCATCTTATGGGAAAACCCAGATGAACTTTTTGGCCAACCCAGTACTATTGATAGCATACTTTGTGTATTGCATTTAACATGTGCTGTGCTTCGTTGCTCAGTCATGTCTGACTCTGTGCAACTCCATGGACTGTAGCCCACCAGGCTCCTCTGTCCTTGGGGATTCTTCAGGCAAGAATACTGGAATGGGTTGCCATGCCCTCCTCCAGGGGATATTCCCAAAGCAGGGATCGAACCCAGGTTTCTTGCATTGCAGGTGGATTCTTTACCATCTGAGACACCAGGGAAGTCCTGTATTAACATACTTTAAGTAAATTTTATTCTCTGAACAGAACACTTGTTCTTTATGTAGATCATTATTATTTTTAAGTGTTTGTAGTTTACAAATGATGGGTTAATTGGAGTCATTCAGGAGTACAAAGATGTCTTTTGATCTCTTTGAAGGTGTGGTTTATAAACATGGGTTCTCTATTTTCATTTCTGACTTTTTTTCAGAAATTATTTAACTTGAGTAATAATACATATCTTCCACCAAGCCTACATTTGAGGCAGTGTTTGGTAATTTAAGCATGTTTCTCTACTAGCAAATGTGAGAACATCCTAACTGAAAGGTGGGGCTTCTAAATATAGTTAGGTTGTTGTGAACATTAATGTGCTCATGTTTTCAAATCATGTTTGATAAATATTTAAATTAAAAACATTTACCATATAAGTCAGACCCTGGATAGCGCCAGCCTTTCAAACTGTGATTCTCATTCCTCACTTTCTGAGCATCTGTTAATTACTCTCCATATTTTAGAGGATATTACTTTTTCTCGACAAAGAGCATTTGATGAAAACTACAGCTTTGGTGTGTATATATAATTAAGAGAGGCTGAATTGCAGGGTACTTTTTGTTTTGTACTCTGATTAATCAAATCGTAGCACTTTTCCTTTTATCACCCATGTAGGACTGCAAAAGGAAGATAGTTACACACTTCAAAACAAGGATTAGGCCAGGGCCTTGATGAGTGGCATGGGTCCCACTGCTACACGTAATGTGCTACTTCTGTGTGCTAGGAGATGGAACGTATTGCCATTCTGTGGCATCACTCAGCAGGTGCAAATGAAGTATGAAATGAAAAATTCCAACCCGCACAATGCAGAGGAAAAAAACCACAGCACTTTGTAGTCACTGCTGTGTCAGGCTATTTACTCTCATAGACAGCTCAACTCCACCTAGGCAAGTGTCCCAAATCTCTCTGACTCTGACAGCTGCTAGAGAAACTGGATTTTGCTTTGTGCTACTTTGGTTATGTTGATTCCCCTTCAAGAATCCCCATCCTTCCAGAAGAAGACCAGTTGAAGTCTTTAGGAGCTGGTTACTTTCTTGACAGGGAAGAATGATGTGAGGGTAGGGGTAGGTGCTATTGAGAAATGTGAGTGATGCTCAGAATGGATAATAAGGTGATCCTGAAATTAGTTCCACATGGAATTAGCGTTCTTTTAACTTATGAGAAAATATTATAGCTAATATATTTGCTTGTTCCATTTTTTAAAGATCTGAAGGGAACCTGCCATCCATCACTGTTGATAGCTGATGTAAGGATGAGACAAACATTTGGATAATAAAATTATCTTAATTAATTCAGATGAATTAGTATCACCATGCCTTTAAAATATTTTTGCATGTCTATCTATGTACCTACCTATCTACCTACCTATCTACCTAATTGATCTCAGTCTACTTATTTGATATTATCAGTCAGAGCTAAAACTTAACTGATAACTTTAAAGACTATAAATGTTAGTGCCTTCTGGGGACAAGCCTCGATTTTCATTAGAGTATATTGAAAATGACAATGTCCTACTTATTTTTGCCTTCCAGTTTTATTGAGATATAATTAACATACAGCACCATAAAACTTTAAGGTATACCACATAATGATTTGATTTGCATACATCAAAATGATCAGCACAGTAAATTTGGTGAACATCCATCATCTTATATAGGTACAAAATTAAAATAGAAAATTTTCTTGTGATGCGATCTCTTAGGATTTATTCTTTAATCATTTATAGACATAACACCCAGCAGTATTAATTGTATTTATCATATTGTACATTACATCCTTAGTACATATCTTATAGTTGGAAATTTGTACATTTTGACTACTTTCATCCAGTTCCCTCCACCCCACCTCTGGTAACCATCTCTGATCTCTTTTTCTATGAGTTTGTTTCTGAAGTATATTTGACCTACAACACTATGTTAGTTCCTGTTACATAATATAAGAAAATCACTATTTCTGTACATTAGAAGCTGATCATCAAGATAAGTGTTGATACAATGTGTCAACATGTAAAGATATTACATAGTTATTAACTGTATTCCCCACACTGTTCTTTTCATACTCTGACTCATTTATTTTGCAATGCGATTTGTACCTCTTAATCTCTCTCACCTATTTTTTTTTTTTGCCTCCTTTGAGTTCTCTCCCCTCTGGCAAATACCTGTTTGTTCTCTGTATCGGTAACTCTATTTCTGTTTTGCTACAGTTGTTCATTTTTTAAAGGTTCTACATATAAGTAAAATCATACAATATCTATTTTTCTTTGTCTCTTTCTCCAATTTTTTTCCACTCAGCATAATACCCTCTGGGTCCATCAATGTTGTTGCAAACGGCAAGATTTCATTTTTTATGACTGAGTAGTATTCCAGTGTATGTATGTGTATATGTATACCACATCATCTTTATCTATTCATCTATTGATGAGCACTAAGTTTGCTTCCATATCTTGACTTATTATTTACTATTGCAAATAATGTTGCAGTGAGCAGAGGGTTGCATATAACTTTTCTAATTAGTGTTTTTGTTTTGTTTGGCTAAATACCCAGGCATGGTATTGCTGGATAATATGTTAGGTCTATTTTTAATTTTTTGTGGACCCTCCGTACTATTTCCTATAGTGGCTGTGCCAATTTACATAACCACCAAAGGTGCACAAGGGTTTCCTTTGCTCCACATCCTTGCCAACCCTTGCTATTTTTTCTTTTTGATAATGGCCATTCTGACAGGTATAGGGTTGTGGTTTTGGTCTGAATTCCCCTGATGATTGTTGATGTTTAGCCTGTTTTCGTGTACCTGTTGGCCATCTGTATGTCTTCTTTGGAGAAATGTCTATTTAAGTCTTCTGCCCATTATTCGATTGGGTTGTTTGGTTTTTTGATGTATGAGTTCTTTTTATATTTTGAATATTAACTCCTTATAAGATATATCATTTGCAAATATTTTTTCCCAAACAGTAGGTTGTCTTTTCACTCTTGATTGTTTCCTTTGCTCTGAAAAAGCTCTTTAGGTTTATGTAGTCCATAATGTCTCTGCTTATTTGGAGTCTACATTTTATGAAACTTGAATAGTGGATACCTGAGAAATGAGTAGCATAGTAATATACATAGCAAAATTTAACTCATTTTAACAATGAGCAGGCAATAAAGGAGACAATTAAAAGACAAAATCTAGCATGTTTTAATCAAAATAAGAACTATAAATAGTTAAAAATCAACACTTTAATTTTGCTAAGATGGTAAAGCCAATATAAAGTGAGTTAGGTAAATGAATATCAAAATATATGTGAGCAATATCGTATTGATAGATTAAAAATTGTTAGAACTTCACATCAAATATATATTGAGGAAATCTCTGGCTTCCTCTCTAAGCTTAAATTTCCTTATCTCTATAAGATAATAGTAATAAAATAAGGGCCATTAGGCAAGATTTTGTAGGGATTAATGAAAATAATCCATGTATAGCAAAGTGCCTGGCCCATAAAAAGTCCTGGAACAATAATAGCAGCAACTGGATTCACTTATTAGTAGCTCTAAAGAAGTCTTAGAGAGAATACATAAGCTTAAACTTTACAGTTTATATTTGGCCTTAGTTATCATGTGTTATAAATCTGAATAAGTTGGCATGTATAGATTTTATGCATATACAAGTCTAATTGGAAAAATTTATCTGGAATAGGGTCTTTAAAAGTCTAAAACTGAGCTTATACATTATTATTGTTTAGTTCTTCTATACAAAATGAAAATTAATCATTTTAAATAGTTTGGGGCTACCATATTCCTCTATCTACAGAGATACACAATGCCCTTGAAGAATGGTTTATGCCCATGGTATTTACTAAAATCTGGAATGCAATTCCAACAATTAATTGAAGATTTTCTTTTGGTGACCCTTTTTCTGCCAAATCCAGTGGCTTCTTGTTACACAATGCTAAATGCTTTTAACCTCTAGCTTTGTACGTGATAGTTCTTACATTTTGGGTGGGCTGGCAAAAATAGCCCATGTCTAGTATAGTGAAACATTTTCCTGGTGGCCCAGTGGTAAACAGTTTGTTTCAATGCAGGAGACCTGGCTTCAATCTCTGGGTCAGGAAGATACCCTAGAGAAGGGAATAGCCACTCACTCCAGTATTCTTGCCTGGAGAATTACGTGGACATTGGAGCCTGGAAGGCTAGAGTCCATAAGATTGCATAGAGTCAGACATGACTGAGTGACTAATATACACACACAGGCAAAAGCATAGTTAAGCATAAGAGATACCAATGAAGTCGAACAAACCTGGCTTGTGATTGGTTAGAAGTATAAAGGGAGTGAGAAATAGGAGTCTAGATTTACTCTCAACTTTTAAATTTTGCTTTCTAGAGAAGTGGTGGCCCATTTATTAAGATAGAGTATATAGGAGGTAGAATAAATTTTGTAGAAAATTTGCTGAGTTCATTTTGGATATATTGTTTTTGAGTCTACTACGGTACATGTATCTATTAGACACTGGGTCTAGGTATTAGATCTATGTTGTAGTAGTAACATTTATAATTATAAATGTGGGTTTTTTTTTTTTTTGCATGAAGATTATAAGCCATATCCTTGGTAAGTATTAAGAACACAGAAAGGACAGGCTGTAGATTTATGTACAATTTCTGGACAGCAGTTCTAACTTCATTCCTTTCTTGGGAACTCTTCCATGACTTATCTTGTGCCTTGGACACCACAGTGTAATTCAGAAACAATATTTAATAATAAGATTACCTTAAGATTCTTAAGGTAAGAAGCAGCAGAACTCTGGTCATTATCAATACTAAAGAAAAGTTGATGCGTGCTAAGTCACTTTAGTTGTATCCAACTCTTTGTGACAGTATGAACTGTAGCCTGCCAGGCTCCCTCTGTTCATGGGTTTCTTGGACAGGATTACTGTAGTTGGTTGCCATTCCCTACTCCATGGGATCTTTCCTACCCAGGACTGAACCCTGTATTGGCAGGCAGGTTTCTTACCACTAGCGCCACCTGGGAAGCTCCAAGGAAAAACTAGAAAAAGATAAATTAGCAAAGGGAACTGTCAGAGATGGAGGAAAATGGGAGAGAAGCCAAGTGAAACAGAATTTCAAAAATAGGGTGCTTAACTGTCAAGTATTCCTATACGGTCAAAAAAGCTAAATGAAAGATTTGTATTTTTGCTTTAACCAAGAAATCACTGGTGATTTTTGCCAGAGCAGTTTCATTATGCTGTTTTGGATGGAACCTCACTGCAGTAGATGGAACTACAATGAATAATCAATAATTGAAAAGTAGGTACAGTAATCCTTGATTCTTCCAGAGAGGAGTGGAGTTATGCAAATTTAAAAAAGGGGGTACACATACAGCTGGATGAAAGGAAACTGGAAGGAGAAATTCTATGAAGATGAAAAAGACTTGGCATATTTTTACTCTGTGTAGAAGTACCCAGAAGAGAATAAGAGAAGCCGAAAATGAGATAGAGAGGGCAGAGGGTGGGGGTGGGAGGCTGTGATTTAGGCAATATAAAGAGCAAATATGAAGAATGGGAGACATTAATCTGGATTAAAAGAAACTTTCTTTAGGAGAGAAGAAGGTGAAAATTTGAGAGGATTTGTATCTGATCACACTGATTTCTAGAGTAATAAATGGGATCATATCTTGAGAAGGAGGTGGAATCAGAAAATGGTACAAATTTCACTCTTGACTGGCTAAAAGGGAAGACAGACAGGACACATACATGCAGATAAATAAATGAAGATAGGTGCTTCATGGAGTACTCTGAAAAGAATGGAGTACTCTGAAAGAGAATAACAGGTCACACAATTTAGATTGAGATTTAGGGACGGCTTTCAATTTAACAGATACCTGAAGACTATGAAGAAGGCTGATCGCCGAAGAATCGATGCTTTTGAACTGTGGTGTTGGAGAAGACTCTTGAGAGTCCCTTATACTGCAAGGAGATCCAACCAGTCCATTCTAAAGGAGATCAATCCTGGATGTTCATTGGAGGGACTGATGCTAAAGCTGAAACTGCAATACTTTGGCCACCTCATGCGACGAGTTGACTCACTGGAAAAGACTCTGATGCTGGGAAAGGTTGGGGGCGGGAGGAGAAGGGGAAGACCGAGAATGAGATGGCTGGATGGCATCACCGACTCTGTGGGCATGAGTTTGAGTGTACTCCGGGGGTTGGTGATAGACAGGGAGGCCTGGCGTGCTGTGATTCATGGGGTCGCGGAGAGTCGGACACGACTGAGCGACTGAACTGAACTGAACTGAAAGAATAATAGGAGTTGGAAGGAAATGAGAAGTGAGAAATGTTGGAAGACAAGGAAATGTATGTGTAAATTTCACTGTTAAATAGATATTGTTCGGTCCATGTTATGTAGAGAGAGAAGCTCAGAGAGGTCCCTTCTCTGGTGTCTCAGGATTAGATAGTGTTAGATTTTAGGACCCAGGTCTATCTGATGCTACAGCCTGTACTTGATCCTATTTCCTAGGCTGCTTCTTAAGTACCTTCTTTTAGGACACACTTGATTGAATGATGTCTTAGTTGCAGCTGTTATAACAGTGTATCATTGTGGCTGGTGGCTTACAAACAACATAAATTTATTCCTCACTGTTATGGAAGCTTGAAGTTCAAGATCAGGGTGGCAGCATGGTCAAGTTCCGATGAGGGATCTCCTCCGGGTTGCAGATTGTCAGCTTCTTGTTGGGTGAAGAAGGGGAGGGGAAGCCCTCTTGCAACTCCTAGTGTGTGTGCTAAGTCGCTTCAGTCATTTCCAACTCTTTGCCACTCTATGGACTGTAGTCCATCAGGCTCCTCAGTCCTTGGAATTTTCTAAGCAAGAATACTGGAGTGGGTTGCCATTTCCTCCTCCATGGGCTCTTCCAGACCTAGGGTTTGAACCCACATCTGTTACATCTTCCACTTTGGCAGGTGGGTTCTTTACCACTAGTGCCACCTTATAACTCCTAAAGTGAAAGTGAAAGTCACTCAGTTGTGTCTGACTGTTTGCAGCCCCATAGACTGTACAGTCCTTGGAATTCTCCAGGTTAGAATAATGGAGTGGGTAGCCATTGCCTTCTCCAGGGGATCTTCCCAACCCAGGGATCGAACCAGGCTTTCCTGCATTGCAGGCAGATTCTTTACTAGCTGAGGTACTAGGGAAGCCTAAGGGCTTCCCTGGTGGCTCAGAGGTTAAAACGTCTGCCCCCAATGCGGGAGACCCGGGTTCAATCCCTGGGTCGGGAAGATCCCCTGGAGAAGGCAATGGTAACCCACTCCAGTATTCTTGCCTGGAGAATCCCATGGACGGAGAAGCCTGGTAGGCTACAGTCCACGGGGTCGCAAAGAGTCGGACACGACTGAGCGACTGAACCGAACGGAAGAGGGCATTAAACCCATTCTTGAGGGCTCCACCTTCATGACCTCATCTAATCCCAATTACGTCCCAAAGGCCCCACCTCCTAATGCCATCACATTGACCCATAGTGTCTGAACATATGAATTTTGGGGGGATACAAACATTTGGTCAATAACAGATAATTTCTTCCCTTCCTCATTTTTGTCAGCTTTCTTTGTTTCTACTTTTAAGAGTGGATGTCACCGAGACCCCTGTCTATGGGTTTATTATCATCTTCCCATATTTTACTTCGATGACATCATCTCTGCCCACAGCTTTAACTATGGCACTCATACTCCTCATTCCTACCTTTACATATTCAGCCCTCAGCCATGCTTTAATCTCATTTTTCAAAATATTTTCAGAAAAATCCAAGTGAATGATCTAGCATCACCTCAAATTTTGTGTGTTCTGAATTGAGCTTGACATGTCTTTGTACGCCCAAATGACTCTCTTAATTTGTCATCAGTTTAAATGTCTTCAAACCATTTTTGTTTCTTTCTTCTCTCTTAAAAAACAAACGAAAAAAACATATCTGTCATAAAGTTTGCCAGTGAAATGGAAATTACATTTCTTCTTTCTGTACACAAGTTGAGGCTGAAGAAATTGCATGCTGCAACAGCTCTCTGCTTGCTGTGCTCCTTGGAGTTGTCATTATCAAATACAGAATTCTTAGGCTTTCTTGGCAATTTGTCTTGTTGATGCCTTCCTTGCACTGGTTTTTATTTGCTTGCCACAAAAGTCTTTCATAAAAATTCTATATTCACATCGAGTGCTCATAGAAAATCTGTCTTCATAGATTTTCTATACAGTCTCAGAAAGATGGTATTCTTTGTCTATAATTATTTCATGCCCTTGCCGAGGTTTCTCTGTGGGTGGAGCATATGGCCTCACTCCACTGACTTTAAAGCTCATCGTGGCCATGTGACTTACTTTTTCCAATGAAATACAGGGAAACGTTCGGTGCGCTGGTGCTGAAGAAACATTAAGTGTTTCTGCTCCTTATCCTGTGCTCCCATCCTGCATCATGAGAAGAGCAGTATCCTAGGTAGGTGTGTTTCTTTGGCCAGGCTCCTGGAATGAGAGACACTTGGACATAGATCTGAATTGAACCTTTAGAAACAGAGGAGATCTGGGATATATTAGCAAGATGTGTATGTTTGCTATTTACACTCTACTGAGATGTTATGATTGTTATACATCGTCATCCTAGAAATAGCTGACAAATAATCATCTGGAAACCAAGTCTATAATAATAAACCCAGTCATAACTCTGAGGTTTGCTTTCCTCCTAGCTGTTGAGCTTGGGGTTAAAAGTTTTGAAGAAGTGTTGGTTCATAGTTATGTTTTTGTATGATGTGTTGGAAAAGATGGGAATAGTTAAGTATCAAAATAATTTCAGGTTTGTTTTTGGTGGCATATATTACAATTCTGAGTAAAACTGAAGTTTACAGAAGTAAACCAATAGAAATTGAATCTTTTAGTATTAGAAATTAAGTAGAAATTGGTAGAAATTGATCTGATAGAAATTAAGTTTTTTCTGAAAAGACTTTCTTATCAAGTCTTCTCTGCAGACATTTGGGAGATCTGCTTTGACATATATAGACATTTCCTTACTCTTAACATGGGTTCTTTTGAGTTGACATTTTAAATATGAGGAATAGATCACAATATTCTTAATAGTCGTTAATCAGCTTTCCTGAGTCTATTAAAGCCGTATTTATGTTTGCAAAGACCCTCTATTCTTTGTGACATTGAAAGCGTTAGTCACTCAGTTGTGTCCAAGTCTTTGCAACCCCAGGGACTGTAGCCTGCTAGGCTCCTCTGTCCATGGATTTCCAGGCAAGAATATGGAGTGGGTCACCATTTCCTTCTTCAGGGGATCTTCCTGACCCAGAGATTGAACCTGGGTCTCCTGCATTTCAGGCAGATTCTTTACCAGCTGAGCCACCAGGGAAGCTGTCTATTCTTTATGAGATAAACAATTCATTCATTGAACACTTTCCAAAACATCTATTTTATAAAGACTTTCTTTATAGAAGAAACTGTTTCTTATCTCTCCTCTGTAGTCTTTCTAGGATTCATTCTAAGGCCTGATTACCAGTACTTCAGAACGTTGGTTCATTTTCATGTGCCCCTTCAAAGATCCACGGTATACAGTTGATGTAAAAATTAAACAATTGTTAAGTATACAAATAGAAGGTGTGTACGTCCTTCTCAATAAATGTTAATTGTTTTCATTATAAATGTTTTACTGTTTCAATGAATGAATGAATAAACTGTTTAGGCTTGCTTAAAAAAAAAAAAAAGAGCCATGGTATAGTGTCATTATCTTTGATGTGTGACTATACCTTTCTAGAAAACCTTGCCAGGTTGTTGGCCTTATAAATAATTCTCTTGAACCAGTTGAGTTTCTTGAGATATGGGGCACTCAAGTCTCCACTGGGGAAATAGACACAGAAAAGTCAAGGTTGAATGTCTGTGGATTTATTTTAGTATTATTTATTTTCACGGTATGTTGAGAAGCTCCCAAGTCATATACCATATACCAAGTCTGATAGATTTAAAGTTGGAAAGTACTGATGGCCTAGTTGAGGTAATATAATTAGTTGCAAAATGCTGATAAGGGTCAGATGAAAAACAAAACAAAATCCAGGCATATTAGCCTTCCAAAAAAGCATATGAAGTAGATTTAGGAAATGAATCGAAAATCAATAACCCAAAGGACTTTCAGTAGGGAAAAATAGAAATTATTTCAGGCATCTCTTGGAGGTTGGTGTGAAATATTATGCCAAAGAAAGGTAAAACGGAAGATGAGAGGTGGAGTGCATATTAGGGCACTTAGAAATGTCACATTGTGTCCCCATTTGTTCAAATGTGAATCCCTTTGATTAGGTTTTGGTGTCAAGTTAATATCTACTTTTTTTCTCATTTGTAGAGATTCTAAGTAGAAAGAGCCTCATTTCTTTTGATATTCTAGCCTCTGGGCCAAATCCACTGGTTGCCTGTTTCTATAAAAATTGTTTTATTGGCATACAGCTACACCTGTTTGTTTATATATTGTCTATGGCTGTTTTCACACTAGAAAAGCATAGTTGAGTTGTTGCAATAGAGACATTACGGCCAACAAAGGTGTAACATTTTTACTATCTGGATTTTTATAGAAAAAGTTTGCTGACCCTTCCTTAAGCCCCATGACTTTTATACTTTTTGAGATTGTGCCCTAAGGGAATAACTATATCTTTCATCCCTACTAATGTCTATGAGCACACACAGATGAGAGTATATCTTGGAAAATATTTCATGTAATAATTTTTGTTTGCTGTCCCTCCCCCTCATTTAATCCTATTCATTCAGGTTTTGAAAAATGATGCTTCAGTTTTTACTGTTCAACACTATCCTACCCATACTTCGGACAGTGAAATAATATTTTCTGTAAATACCAGTGTCACTCATCTGTCTAAGAGTTTTGAGTTTAGTTTAGCAATACATTTAACATAAAACAAAAATTGTATTATCTAATATGAGCAGGAAAAAGAAAAAAAAATAAGCCAGCCATCTGACATACTATTGCAGGGGAAAATTTTGAAAAGAACAATATACAAATCATGGGAATATTGGGATGCTACCAACTTGACCTGTTTGTTAATAGGCTGTCCCAAGAACTTCATTAATTTCAGATGGGTGTTTTACATTTCTGAGAATTTGGCTCAAGTCCATTTGTCATTCATATGTTCAATTTTTCACTTGTAGATTGGGAGAAAGGACTTAGCATATAATACATAACGATACGAAGCCAAATAAGATGTACACTTGAATCACTGTCAAATTCTTTTCATTTCTTCTTCAATTCTCTCACCTGTGGAACATCCATCCATTGAGACCATTTTTTAAAAAAAATTCTAGACATGATGTTGCCATTCAAGCAGGAATGGTATCTTTATAAAGCCTACCGTTCGATACGAGATAAAAATTAATCAAATAACCACATGGCATTTGTGATAGAAGCTATGAAGTCGAGATGGAGGTGCCATGAAGCATATAATAGGGTGATTTGACCTAGTAGGGGAGGTCAGTTGAGACTTCCAGAGGAAGTAATGATTGAGCTATATGAGAAGGAATTCATGAGCTGAAAAGGACAGGGATGAGCGGACCCTCACAGTACAGAATGTCTTTGTAGAAATTTGCTCTCACTCTCTCCTTGAACAGTGCGATTGTCCCATTTCTTCCGTCTTTACTTCTGGTGGCATTTTAAATTACTTGTTTAGCTTTCTCTCCACTGCCTTTTGTCTGTGAGATGGAGAGGACATAGCTTAAAAACTCCATTATGTATCTGTTTATTCAAATAGTTCCATGTAAGATGCATTCACATTTGTGGAAATTGTTCTTCTTCAAAGGGATAAGGTCCTAGACAGTTTTCTTAAATAGCTCTATAAATCGTCATGAAGACCTGACCTTGGTTTTCAATCAGCCTATATTTATGGTTTGGAAATGCTTCCTTGTGAAGCTGATAGGTTCAGAGTCACTGGCCATGGATTTATTGTTGCATTTATTATGACAGGTTTGGACTCTAGAATGATAGCAAGGCAAGCCACTGCAATGATGGATTTTCTTGTTGAGATCTAAAACTTTTAATGTTTTTTCCCTCCTATTTAGAAATTTCCTTGGAAATGCTGCTGAAAGATAAATTATATTTTATTTTTTAACACATTTAAAAGTTACTCAACTGCTTAGTTCCTGTTCCTTAATATAATTAAGCTATCTAGGATTTTTTTTTTGTTAACATAGGAATAAGGCAATACACAAATTTCAGTTTACACAGTCTATTTTTTAAAAAAACATGCTTCTATATGATGAATGTGGAATAAGCAAAGCTTTTGTATAGTTGTTTTGCTTGAGATGAAGAACAGACTTTTACTATACAAAAAATATTGAAAATGAAAATTCAGTGCACAAAATTATAGCAGGACTCTCAGTGCAAAATCTACTATATAGGTAAAAGGATAAAATACCAAAATTAGAAAAGTGATGTAATAGTACCAGTAACTGCAGTACTATTGCCTAGAAAATCCCATGGATGGAGGAGCCTGGTGGGCTGCAGTCCATGGGGTCGCTAGGGGTCGGGCATGATTGAGCGACTTCACTTTCACTTTTGACTTTCACACATTGGAGAAGGAAATGGCAATCCACTCCAGTGTTCTTGCCTGGAGAATCCCAGGGATGGGGGAGCCTGGTGGGCCTCCGTCTGTGGGGTCACACAGAGTCGGGCACGACTGAAGTGACTTAGCAGCAGCAGCAGCAGCAGCAGCAGCAAGACTGCATTCTGAATATTTGTTTTTTTCTGTATAAAGTGGTGACATTCTAATGTTTTGATTACTTATGCAGTTAAAGAGATTTAAGAATGTGTGCAGAATGGGCTCCTAAGGTGAGAGTTATTATGTATCCACTTACACGGGGAGGAGGTTTCGGAAATGTGTTTTTCCTTCCCACTGTAGCCTGGAGAAGGAAATGGCAACCCACTCCTGTATTCTTGCCTGGAGAACTGCATGGACAGAGGAGCCTGGCGGGCTACAGTCCATGGGGTCGAACAGAGTCGGACACGACTGAGCGGCTAACGCTACACTATGTACCGGACTGCCTACTCTTCAAAGGAAATGCAGAGAATGCAACTTCCAAATAGATGAACTGGAGTAGAACAGGTTCAGTGATCTAGAAATGTGCTGTGTCTTGGGATCATTGTACTTAGTGTTTTATTTCTCCAGATATGAAGTTAATGTTCAGAAAGTTTCGCTGAAGTCAAGACTGGTTTTCTCTCCTGAAAAGAACAATGCAAAAAATTGCAGCCCTTTAATTCTTTTCTGAATTACAAGATGCTAGTATGTCATGGAGGCATAAGACCAGCAGATGGCGCTCGGCTTCTGTCTCAAAAAAACTATCAGTGGCTTGTTCTTCAGCCTCTACTTATTACCATTCATTTTAAGAGATGAAAATCGGTGTGCAGAGAAAAATCTTTGTTAGGACAAAGCCTCTGTATTTTTGAGAGACAAAAGTACACTTCGAGTTCATTCAAAGACTAGTTGGTAATCTCTGAATTTTGCAAGTTAACTCATGAGAACATAAACAAACAAACAAACAACCCCACAAAACCCACAACCCAAACCTTCTATTAACTGGTTAACTAGATGCACTCATTTGCTTCCTATCAGCCCACTGATGTTTTATATGGGAGCATGGAAAAGGCAGCTGATATTTTCATGCATTTTGAAGGAAGAATAAAAATGGCTGGTTCTCTTTGCCTTGCTTGTTCACAGATTTTGTAAGCCGAGGAAATGGATACTACGGTTGTTTGTAAAACTGAATCCAAACAAAGGAAAGAGAGCCAGGATGCTCTCCTATAACACTAACACATGTACCACACTCTGGAAAAAAGATGAGGCTGCAAAAGAAGGTTTTAGCTTAGCATTTCAATTCTGAAATGAATGGTCCTATTTAATTTTCCACATACAATATCTTTCCTCACCAAAGAATAGATTAATATTACTAATCTCACTTATGTGAGCAGCTTTAAAAGGCCACAGCAACAAGGATATTTCAGAAGCAGATTGTAGTCATTTCTGCGGGTATAGAAAATTCCCTACCCACACGGAAAGCGATTGTGTTGGTAATCTCATGCTATTGCTTTAGTGGGAGTCTGTGTCATTCTTCGCTCCACGTGAGCTGTATAGACAGGCATAATGGATTGAGTGATGAGAGAGGGCAATGATGAATTAGAATCCCAGAGGTCCTGAAACTAATAACAAGGAAGGGTTTTGTGTGTCTGTGTGGCCCCTGGGTTCCTGGAGTTGTGTTATGAAATGTGATTCTGGGGTTGTCTGCTGCCTGGTCACCCTACAGAGGGTTAGAAGGAAGAGTTCCCTCAACTTTAGGATTGAAAGAGCAAGAAAAAGCAAGATATGTATTTAATTGTACTTTAATGAAATGAAGTCATGACCAAATATAGAGTCGATTTCTGCATGGATAAGTGTGAGGGTTTTTTTCCTCTAGCATTGCATATATGAAATATCTACACTTGTTGCAGCTTTAGGGTTTGCATTTGGTTTGTATTTTTTTTTTTTTAATAGAAATAGTATACACTGTCGTGGTATATTAAGCTGCTTCTTCCCACATGTGTGGATTAAGCATCAGAGATGGCCCCAAAGAGTACTTTTCTAGTCTTTGCAATCCTTGGAGGTGTTATTGAGGAAAATAGATAAAGTGGACATGATGAGCAAATGTAAATTGTGACTATACTTTATTCTACTTGCTTTTTTATTCATTTTCAAACTCCCACTGAGTGCCACCTTACAGGGCCCTGAGGATAACAACAGGGGATAAGACCGATTCCTTCTCACAAAGAGGCAGACATGAATAGTGCTACTAATGGTGCAATATGGTATGTACCGTCAAACAAGCAGAACCATGGTCCTTGGCTGAATATTAGCCCAGAGGATTTGAACTAAAGATAAACCTACTGCCAAAAACATGTAAATGTCACTTCCCTTACAGGGATGATGTAGCCAGGAAAAACGCAGGCTTAGAAAGAGGAGTTTTCTTTCTTTTGTCTAAGAGATGATTCTTCTTCTAACCATCACAGAAATGAGGAAGGAAGGGCAACAAGCCTGTGAACAAAAGCTGCCCAGTGAGTTGCTATGCTCACATCCTCCTTTTACAGTGCCATTTTTATGTTCTGTTTGGCTGATTATGTCTCTCCAGAATGCAAATATTTTCAGCTCCAAACACCAATGTTTTGAAAGGTTTCAAGGGAGATAGCAATACTTAAAATATTGTCAGTTTAGACATAACCCCTGCATCTTCTTTTTTCCATTTAGTATATCCCAACTGATTTCACTACCCATATACTGAAGCAGAATTGTACATGTTTTCATGAAATGTTATTAACATAAGAAAATGGAGTAATGCATTGATATATATTTATAATGGAGAAGTAACCATATGTTGTGATTTTTTGCTGTGGTGTTGGAACAAAGTCTTGAGAATCCCTTGGACTGAAAGGAGATCAAACCAGTCAATCCTAAAGGAAATCAGTCCTGCATATTCACTGAAGGACTGAGACTGAAGCTGAAGCTCCAATACTTTGACCACCTGATGCAAAAAAGTAACTCCTTGGAAAAGACCCTGATTCTGGGAAAGACTAAAGGCAGGAGGAAAAAGGGACGACAGAGGATGAGATGGTTGGGTGGCATCACCGACTGGATGGACATGAGTTTGAGCAAGCTCCAGGAGTTGGTGATGGACAGGGAAGCCTGGCGTGCTGCAGTCCATGGGGTTGCAAAGAGTTGGACTTGATTGAGCAACTGAACTGAACCATATGCTGTGATTTTATAACAGTTATAAATAGACCCTGCTGCTGCTACTGCTGCTAAGTCACGTCAGTCGTGTCCGACTCTGTGCGACCCCATAGACGGCAGCCCACCAGGCTCCCCCGTCCCTGGGATTCTCCAGGCAAGAACACTGGAGTGGGTTGCCATTTCCTTCACTAATGCATGAAAGTGAAAAGTGAAAGTGAAGTCGCTCAGTCGTGTCCGACTCTTTGTGACCCCATGGACTGCAGCCTACCAGGCTCCTCTGTCCATGGGATTTCCCAGGCAAGAGTACTGGAGTGGGTTGCCATTGCCTTCTCCAAATAGACCCCAATTTTTTTTAAAAAATGAGGAAGTAGCCATTGTAACGTGTACATTCAGCTAACTATATAGAACTAAATTTAAAAATATATGTATAGAGGGAGACACAGAGAGACAGATAGACACAGAGAGAGGTAGATAGAGTTTAATTCATGTAGATGGAGTTTGCTCCATGACTTGGATAAGTCATCTGTACATATTTGCTCTTGTGTGAAATGCTTTCAATAACCCTTATTAGTAAAGCACTTGGAGATCATTGGTTGAAAAGCACAATTGACTTTGAGTACAGGATTTAGAGCCTTACAGTTGAGAGTCATCATAAATTTTATCTTTGCTGGCATAAGAGCAGAGATTATTTTTGTACAAAGCAGTGGCTTTTTTATTTTGTAAATACCTTAAAACAGGAGTTTCAGTCATGAATTAAGATTGTTTTCTACCTAGTTCAGTAGATATATTGGTGACAACAATAAAATATATCTGTGTTTATACCAATGTTCTTGTAGCTTTCCCTTCTTGCCCTTAAATATGAAAACACTAAATTTTGAAATAATTCTTGATGTGTTTTCTCTATTTATGGAAGATTATAGGTGATAAGAGAATCATACAGGTTTATTTTGGAGAAAAGGATGACACTCATTTGAGAAGTCTTCCCTGATAACACAGATTTCTACCAACTTTTTAATGTCAAGCAGGTATTCTAGTATGATTGTGAATTTATCAGTCACAGGAAGAAGAGATTTATTGTTGTGGGGAATGTAGTTTTATCACCTATTAGCCAGAAAGAAAAGGAATCTTAAAGGATAAAAGTAGAAGTGAATTAAACTTTTCTCAGTATCAACTTAACTTTTCCGATCAGCTGAAGTTCTCTGAGCAGGTGGAGGAAAGACACTGAAGGGATTGGAAATGGAAGGAAGAGCACTGGTGAAAAACACATCACAAATGACTAACAAAAGTAAATGAAAATTGGGTGCCTTTCAGGTGGGAACTGCTAACAGGCTCTAAGGAAGCTTTTGGCCTCCTTTAATGGAAATTTTAAGAGAGGACTGGAGGTGATGAAGGTCATTCACCTGATGTCAGTGGCTTCTGAGTGGTATTCCAGGTGGGCCCCTAGAATTGTGTTGAAGGATGGTGGGAAAGATGCATCAATTCGAAGGGCAGAAGCTCCCCAGCCAACCTTTCCCTGAAGCAGATCAGAAGTAGAGGAAGTCAGATCATTTATTTAATTTGTGTTTTTTATTAAGATATACTATCTTCCATTTCTTTAGTGCATTATTCTAAAGCCCATTTCCCACATTAATCCATTAAGAATATTGAAATAAAATATAGTTTCATCTTAAAATATATTTCTACGCTTGACGTGATAAAAAATTCACTTACAAGTCACCTGGGATCAGAGCAATAATAGAAACCAATCTTTTGCAAATATAGTTTGCTCTTATGGATAGGAAAAGTTGGAGGGAATAAAAGCCATTAAGGCTGTGTATGAAAAATATATTAGAGTTACATTTATATCATTGATTACACTCTTTCTCAATTATTCAGTTTGGAAAAAAACATAAGCAATTAATCATGGTAGATTACACTCATTTTGTATTTGGCCAGCAGTAGCAAGTAGTTATTAAGAAGTCTGAGTTCCAATTGTTTCTCTAAATAATACTTTGTAATATCTTTTGCTTATGTGATTTCTGTAATACCCTTTGGTAAATGTGATTATTTATACCTAGAAAAGATTTTAAAATAGCTCTCATTCCCTTTTTGCAATTATACTTTTAAATAGATTTTAAAAATATATTTATATTCTTAAATATGATGCCATTACCAGCCCTGCCATTTGTCTTATTTAATCTGGATATGCATAATTATAAATCACACCAATTACAAACACTGTACATGCATTATCAACTGCATAGACATTTAGTAGTAAAAATAGGGTTAAAATATTCAGATAAAATAAGTATACCCCTAGTTCATGTAAAATGATAACTATACATTGAAAATTATTAAAATGTTTATTTTATAGGAAAGAATTGTTTATATATGTTATACAATTAAGTATTGATAAAGAGGAAATCTTCTATCAGTAACTTAATTTCTTAGATGACATTTTCTTAAACAATGGGAAATACTAAAAATAATCTTTTTGAGATACTGACAGGACATTTAACATTTATGCCACTTACTTGCAAGTATTGAAATGACTCACTGATAGCCAAAGAAGATGTTGGTGTTTATTTTTTAATAAGAATTTAATATGCTAATACATTATTATTCTCTATTTGAATTCAATATAAAATAATTAACAAGGCTAGAAATTATTTTTGATTAAAGCAATATGAAACAAATATTTTTGTCTTAGAGGAACTATAAACTATTGACATATGGTTTGAAATGATGGTATTCATGATAAAATGTTTCCCTTCATGTCTATGACATTTAGGAAACAAAATTTAGCCATACATTTTTGTACTGACTATGAACTTCATCAAATTGTATTCCTTCAGATATGTCCTGATATGTCTGTTGTTGTTCAGTTGCTCAGTCATGTCTGATTCTTTGTGACCTCATGGACTGCAGCACGTCAGGCATCCCTGTCCTTCACTGTCTCCTGGAGGTGCTCAAACTCATGTCCATTGGGTCGATGATGCCATCCAACCATCTCATCTTCTGATATGTCTAGCCTCCTTTATCTGTTGACTATACTGTTTTCACAGGCATATCTATCTGACGATTTAAATAGTGTCCAAGAAAAATGGAATATCTTATAATAAACAGAGCTCCTTAACAGTAGCTTTGTTTTTCTATAACCTCTGTCTTATAAGTAGTGTGCTCTGAACACATGTTCTTTGAATGATTTTATCCTAGTTGATTAAAATTATTCTACTAAAATTCAAATAGTCAAAGGAACGCATTGAAAGTGATGGTAAATATTACCAACCCTTACTCTGATCATAGAAGAGACTTGAAATAATATAGGAATGGGAAGAGGAAAGCAGAAAGAAAGGAAAAAGAGAGAAAGAGGAACCAGGGCAGATAAGCAGGCTGACTGGGAGAAGCTGACTATGTCCTTTAGGAACAGGTGAAAATTAAGTTTGTTTGGCTGGTGACCAGTGCTCAGGCTAAAATGGGGAGCTGGGTGTTTGGAGTTTTTAGAATAGAATGAGTTTAGTGTATTTTTAGTATATACTTAAAAAAGGAGAAAATTCCTTAATTAATGGAAGGCATTCAGTAATTTTTATTTAGTTTTATTTTAATTTTCAGTGAGCAAATATGACTTGGAAAATCCTTGGCTTACATATGTCCAAATCCCCTTAGGCTTAAAAAAAGGAAAACATAGATCTTGAGTGCTAATCACGGAGAAGCTCTGCAAATGTCAGACCAAGAAAAATGGACAACTGTTAACTAGACATTTTAGAGAAAATAAGCAATTCTGTTTTCATTCAGTTTTCAGATTTTCGTCTGCTCATTTCTACTTTGCCTAGTTTTAGAAACATGAAACAGTGCAAACCAAGGCAGTGAGAATTCAGAATTCCTTTCACTTTTGACTTGATTCCCTCTTTCTGCTCTTGCTGTGGAATGTTGGTTCCCTTTGAACCTTAGTCCAAGCACTTCTGCTCTCACAGCTCTTTGTAGCATCAGTTATAACCTCTGTGCAGGGCATTTCCAAGTCTGCATCTCAAAACTATTCTATCTCCCAATCTATTTTGAGATGCTCTTGTTATGTATTTACAGATTGACTTTGTAAGAACATAAAATAGAATTATAAATAGAATTCATTTTTGTAGCTCAGTCTCTATTTTCTGATATTTCTAATTTCACCATTCTAGCCACTTAGACTTAAACCTTAGATTCATTTTTGACACAATTAGTTCTTTTGACATTACCTTTTCTTTTATCCTCTTATCCACTATGTTGTGCCCGGTTAGCAAAAAGAATTTTAATTTGAATCCTTACCTCTGTCAAGTATCATTCTATGTCATAGACAATTAGTCTTCCTAAAACTTTTATCCCTGGTGGCTCAGAGGTTAAAGCGTCTGCCTCCAATGCGGGAGACCCGGGTTCGATCCCTGGGTCGGGAAGATCCCCTGGAGAAGGAAATGGTAACCCACTCCAGTATTCTTGCCTGGAGAATCCCATGGACAGAGAAGCCTGGTAGGCTACAGTCCACGGGGTCGCAAAGAGTCGGACACGACTGAGCGACGGAACGGAACGGAACGGAAAACTTTTATCAGAATATTCAGTCATTTTCAGTTTGACTTTGACTTATTTTTCTAGTCTTACAAAATATGTTTTAAATTCTTCACTCCTGAGAGAGCAGCTTATTTGCTTAATCAGTACATTTTGTCCCCATATCTCTGCCTTTATGTGCATCAGTCCTCTGTGTAATTATCCTGACACCCTTCTCTGCTTCTGTTAACACTAATAGTTTTTTAAAAGTTTAGCTCATTTTTTGACTCCTCAACTTTTCTATGTTCAACCTAGAGATACTCATTTTCTGTATTTTGTCACTTTTGACACTAGACAGGTTTACTTTCTGTTCTTCACCTACTATTGTGTAAGTCTCTGTAAAATTTCCCCAAGCTCTTCTCTTTCCTGCCTTTATGGTTCCTCCAATCTACCAAAATTAAAATTAAGGACATGAGTTTGAGTAAACTCCGGGACTTTGTGATGGACAGGGAGGCCTAGAGTGCTGCAGTCCATGGGGTCGCAAAGAGTTGGACATGACTGAGCGACTGAACTGAATTGAACTGATGAAGCACTGTGGTCTAGGCAAGTTACTTGATGTCCAGGACTGTATCTTATTTAGCTTTAAGTCTCTAGAATTTAATATAATTTCTAGCATGCCAAGAGTGATTAGTGAATATTTGTTAAAAAAAAATTAATAAATGGATCTTCAAATGAAACCTTTCAGAATTCTGGCAAACAATACTGTTTTTCCCACTCCAAACATAATTATATTTTCACAGATTACATGACTCATTTATCTTTCAATATATGTAACTATATAGAATTACTTCTGTTTTCATATAAATGTATTTTTCTTGAAAAAATTATAGAACTTGATAACTTCATTGTTTTATGTATAAGTTCTATAGTATGTGCTCTGCACAGAGCAGGCTCACAAAAATTATTTTGGGAAAATTATTTTTTCATAATATTCACTTCATGTATTTTAGGTTGTATATGCACATAAAGGCTTTAATATGTCCAGAATTTTGGACACACAGATTTAAAACTGCTAATCCATGAAAACTATTGAAGCACCCTCAAAACTAAATAAGATATAAACAGAGTGATTTAAACACTGAAGAAATCATAACCAGATAAAAGAGTTGGTGATGGACAGGGAGGCCTGGCATGCTGTGATTCATGGGGTTGCAAAGAGTTGGACCCGACTGAGCGACTGAACTGAACCGAACTGAACTATGAAAGTGAAAGTGTTAGTTACTCAGTTGTGTTGACTCTGCAGCCTTGTGGGCTGTAACCCGTCAGGCTCCACTTTCCATGTAATTCTCCAGGCAAGTATACCAGAGTGGGCTGCCATTTCCTTCTCCAGGGGATCTTTCTGACCCAGGGATCGAACTGGAGTCTCCTGCATTGCAGGCATATTCTTTACCCTCTGAACCACCTATGAAGCACTGTAGGATGAGTTTCTTATTGAGATCTGAATTTACTATTGATCCATGAATTTACTATTGATTCATGAATTAAAGTAAAAGGAGAAAACTAGAGGGCACATTGTTTTTTATTCCAATAAAGTAACTTTGCTGCTGCTGCTGCTAAGTCACTTCAGTCGTGTCTGACTCTGTGTGACCCCATAGACGGCAGCCTACCAACTTTAAAGATACTTTATTTCATAAAATAAAGCTTGCATGTTCTTCTGGGTATTTTATTTTTTATCTGTTACTGGATTCATGATGGTATTTGTCTTTATAAAGACATACAGTGGGTAACAATGGATAATGTGATTTTCAACAATGGTTTGTCAAAAGATACAAGTATTCAAACAATTTCTTTTAATGGTCATCTAGAAAACTTGAGGGCTACTACAAATGTGTGAAAAAGCCTCACTGAAAGGTTTATTTTCTGTTCTTCACCTACTATTGTGTAAGGGTTGGTTTGAAAAGGGTGCTGACCAAGCAAGTAGCCCTGGAGATGAGTGAAGACTATAGGACAGGTGGCAAAAGTATTCTAAAATAAGTACTTCACAAGGACGTAAGCTCTGTACTGTAGGTGGTAAAATTATGTCCTGTGGGAGTGGAATTATCTGAAACCTCTATATGTGTCTGCTGGAACTGAGAAATTAAATAGTAGATATCTGAAGGTGGGAGTCAGGTTTCTCACTGTTGGAGTGGGAGATTATAGACAAACAAATGGAGAAGGATAGAATGAACTATGAGATAATGGACTAGAATTGGAGGCATCAATATGAACTCACGTTTAGCGTTATATAAATACAGATGGGTTTGTAAAAACAGATATAGTTTATTTTGGCTCAGTTGGTAAAGAAACTGCCTGCAGTGCAGGAGACCCGAGTTTGATCCCTAGGTTGGGAAGATCCTCTGAAGGGAATGGCAACCCACTCCAGTATTCTTGCCTGGAGAATTCCATGGACGGAGGAGCCTGGTTGGCTACAGTCCATGGGATCACAAAGAGTCAGACACGACTGAGTGACTGACACTTTCACTTCACTTTCATATGTATGTATGTGTATGTAAAAACAAACATATTGGGGCAAAAATATTGACTTCTAATTCCATCCTCCAGTAGAAGGAACCAGGACTCCTTGGAGAAATGGCTAATCCTGGGGCAGGGAAAATATAAGATGAGCCTGGATCATGTTGCAGTGCTGGAAGTTAAGAAAGTGCCAGTACACACACATACACACACACATACACACACACACACACACTCATGCAATGATGGGGACATGCCATAGGGGCACAGGAGCTTCTGAAAGACCTCCTAAGGGCCAGTGCAGGAACATAAATATAATGCAATGATATAAAATAAAGTGACACTTGATCATACTGGAGTAGAAAACAAATATCTATGAGTTTATTCTGATATAAATACATGATTAAATAAGTTAATGAAAGATAATAGACAAATATTTTCTTGCAGAAAAAGAATCCCAGATAATTTATTAGATACTCTGCTCTTAATGAGGCAGAACATAGCTTAATGCTTCTTACATATGGAATTGATTTCCTTTCTAAGAATTCAATATGGAAAAGGCAGGTTGGGCACGGGGGAAAGAAACAATAGCACAGAAACCTGAGCAGGAACATTACCTCAGGCAGGTGATCAAGGTCAAAACATCAACACTGATGCCATGTTGATAGTATCCTTAATATGATGCAGCTGGAATGGCAGCTTATCTCTGTGGTTTTCCCCCTCACTACCCATGACCTCAGTCTAACTGTAAGGAAAACATCAGGCAAATCTCATTTGAGGGTTATTCTACTTAATCAGCATGTCTAAAAACTGCCAAAGTCATCCAGGGCTAGGAAAGTCTGAGACACTGTCACGGACAAGAACCTAAGGAGTTGTGATGACTAATTATCATGATGACTAGTATCAATACTGATTCATTAATTATGAAAATGCAGCAAATTAATGTAAGACGTTATAGAGAATACTGAATGTGGGATAAGTGGTGACTCTTTATAGTATATTTGTAATATTTTCTTAAATTTAAAACTATTCTAAAATAAAGAGGTGGTTAAAAGATAAACCTTAAAGGATAAGAGTAATTCTGACGGCGAGAAACTTGATAATTGAGAAATCCTATGTTATGATTCAGATTTGCTAATTTATGATATTGTATTACAGATAATATCATAGGGAACAAATGAATATTTAACATGTCCATAAGACACTCTCAAGAATTAGATGCATTAAGTGATTTTCTTTTCCAGGGCTGGATTCTAGTCAACTCGTGGTAAATTCGACTGTTGAATTTCCCTGAAGACCTTCTAGTCTATATTGTTTTGGAGGAATCTAATGGTCATGTATGGATGTGAGAGCTGGACTGTGAAGAAAGCTGATCACCAAAGAATTGATGCTTTTGAACTGTGGTGCTGGAGAAGACTCTTGAGAGTCCATTGGACTGCAAGGAGATCCAACCAGTCCATTCTAAAGGAGATCAATCCTGGGTGTTCATTGGAAGGACTGATGCTAAAGCTGAAATTGCAATACTTTGGCCACCTCATGCGACGAGCTGACTCACTGGAAAAGACTCTGATGCTGGGAAGGATTGGGGCCAGGGGGAGACGGGGACGACAGAGAATGAGATGGCTGGATGGCATCTCCGACTCAATGGGCATGAGTTTGAGTGAACTCCGGGAGTTGGTGATGGACAGGGAGGCCTGGCGTGCTGTGATTCATGGGGTCGCAAAGAGTCGGACACGACTGCGTGACTGAACTGAACTGAACTGAACTGATAGGAAAAGATGGGCTTCCTAGGTGGCTCAGTGGGAAAGAGTCTATCTGCCTATGCAGGATACATAGGAGACCCGGGTTCAGTCCTTGGGTCAGGGAGATCCTTGGAGTAGGATATGACAATGTGCTCCAGTATTCTTGCCTGGAAAATTCCATGGACAAAGGAGCCTGGTAGGAGTCTGTGGGTTCACAAAGAGTTGGACATAACTGTGCACACAAGAAAAGATAGACAAATTTTATTGCACATTTTTTAAAAGTCAAATAAGATGATAAGCAAAATGCTAATGCAAAGGAGAAAACTAGCAGAACAAATGAGAACATGTGAGATAAGAAAACAATTAAGTTGCTTAATTTATGGAATATTCCTAAAATTGATACAAAGATTCTGTTAGGAAATGGTGTGAAGAATATGATTAGAAAATTCATAAAATAATAATCAGCCTAAAGCCACAAAAATATATTTAACTCTGCCAGGAATTTAATAAATGTGAATCTGAAAACACAAATATAATTATTTGTATTCAAATAAAGATTAATACTCAACACTGATAAGTATGCATTGAAATATATAAATTCTTACCATTCTATACAATTCTACAAGGCCTTCTTTGATTCCATAACAAAAACACTACTGCATTACTGGTACTAGTACTGCTAATACTCTCCCAAGTATCACATAGTCTTTTTCTTGCCATAGGTCTTCAGTGTTTAGAAGCATACACAAACCTTTGGAATTTTTATCATGTATTGAGGAGAGTTTTGTTGCCTTTCTCTTGCTAGGCTTTTTGATACAGAATGTAGACGCCTTTCAAATCCCCCCTAAAAAGCCACTTTAGTATGAGCCACACATCTCAGAATGTTAAGGCATTGCTGAGTCATTTCCAACTGCAGCTCAGTTGGTTTCTGGCAGACTTTTTTGGGCATAGTCCCTTGATTTCTGCATCAAAGGTGAATAGATGAAGTGCTGTGTGCTGACTTCCTTCCAGTTCCCAGGTTGTCACTGTTGCTTCATTAAATGAAAACTGGCTGAATTTTAAAGCCAAATAAACTGCCTTAAGCTTAGTGAAGCCTTCGAACCCTTTGCTTATTCCTTAGGCTGTTGCTCAATCTTACTTTTTAACTTGGATGTAAGTTTTTGTATTTTCCTGCATCCTCATAGGCATATGGTGGGAACTTCAATGGGCTGTTTTAGGTACAGCCAGCAAGATGCTGTTACGGGCTAGATGGCTCTTCTAGGTACTTTTGTTTGATTCTGAATGCTTCTGCCTATAATCTATCCAAATAGTTCATAGCAGAAATCTAACTCCAAATTCACCTCCTCCATCCTTGCCGAATACTTTAAAAACACAAAATCTTTAAGTTCCAGATTGCATCTTCCTTATTTGTGAGTTGACCCTATCTTCACCTTAGTACTCACTCTGTTTGGCATCTCTCCCAGACCTATTTTCCTTTTGCCCGTTTGGCTTGCCATAGATCTTAACTTTTATAATCGACTCCAAGAACTATACCATCAATCTTTGAAAGTTGCTCAGTCTGCACTTTCCCCAAGCCTGTTCCATCACATATTCCCACCAGGCTGTGATTTCAGTTCATCTTATGGGAAAAATCTATTGAATTAAGTAGGAAATGTCATTTGCAAGGATTTAGGCCTCTCTGAGGTATATATAGGCTTCCTTATCCATGCTATTTTGTTATAGTGCTTAGAACAGAAAATTAGTGGGAGGTCATTTAGGTATTAAAACCCAATGACAATTTTTTTCTTTATATTGAAAATAATTACTCTGATAAATAATTTTCAAGGCATTTTACTACTTTTGCTATCTCTTTAGTATTGTGCTAAAGGAAAACTAAAAGATGGTATTTTTTTAAATAAAAAAATCATTTTAGGAAATTCGAAGTCCATAGCCTCTCACTAAAGACTTTCTTAAATATTTTTTGTCTCTTTGAATATTTCAAGAAAGATAAATAATAGAAATAAATCACTTCAACTTACAACTAACCGCAATATATCCTGCTCCTAAGATTGAATTTTATAGCAAAATACTTTGATGGGCTTTGCTTGTTGCAAAAGATAAGGTCCCATGGAATTATCTGTAAGTTCACTGAAAACAATGAGAAGGCTAAACAGACTGCCTACAAAATAAATTGGATGTTTCAGGATTATGAGGTTTAAAAGAAGAGAACAAACGTGAGAAAACTCTTGAGGGATCAAGAGGCCAAAGAAGATTGGAGAACATCAGGAAAGAAGGAGATCTATGCGAAAATGTCTACACTGGCTATGGCTGAGAGGATTTTTGTTTCAAGACCAAGAATGTATGACATCCCATCTTAAGTTATCCTCTGTGCCAAGTAGTGATTTATTTTATTCAGCTTTATTCATTAAAGCTGAAGGAAATATTACTAAACAATTTTTTAAATGTGAATCTTAAGGGCAATTTAGGAAAAAAGGTAACTATCATAATTCAAGCTCATAGAAATTCTCAGAAATATTGTGGAAGATATGAAAAATTTTTATTAATAATTAAAAAAACTGAGGAAAACCTGAAGACCCCCCCAAAGTTCAAAACTTGACAATTTAACACTAAAATAAATATTGATTATACTCAATTATAACCCCCAAAATATGAAAGATATCTCTGAGTTCATATAATGAATGAGTAAATGAATCACTAAATAAGACAGAAGGAACCCAACTTCTTTAAAGAAATATTCCAAATAATATATGTGTACACACATATCTGGATTCCCTGATAACTCATTTGGTAAAGATTCTGCCTCCAATTCAGGAATCCCTGGTTGGATTCCGGGTTGGGAAGATCCCCTGGAGACCGGATAGGCTACCCACTCCAGTATTCTTGGGCTTCCCTTGTGGCTCAGCTGGTAAAGAATCTGCCTGCAATGCAGGAGACCTGGGTTCGATTGCTGAATTGGGAAGATCCCCTGGAGAATGGAAAGGGTACCCACTCCAGTATTCTGGCCTGGAGAATTCCATGGACTGTATAGTTTATGGGGTCACAAAGAGTTGGACATGACTGAGCAACTTTCACTTCACTCACTCACATCTAGGAAGAGAGCTTAATTTCACTCCCTTTGAGTGTAGGCTAGACCTGATGAACTGCTTATACAGCATAGGATAAGGAAAGGAAAACAGGAACTCTAGTGTATAAACCTACTAGACACCACCTTAAGTGATTCAAGGTAACAACACTGGTGATGCATCACGTTGATATCATGTATCTCTTGGTATGATGCGATGAGAAGAGGACCTCATCTCCATGGTATTCTTTCCCCCCAAACCAATAAGCCCAGTCTAATCATGAGAAAACATGACAAACTCAAATTAAGTGTCATTCCATAACATATCTGGTCGTGCGAGGGTGCTAAGTTGCTTCAGTCGTGTCCAACTCTGTGTGACGCCATGGGCTGCAGCCTGCCAGACTCCTCTATTCATGAAATTCTCCAAGAAAGAATACCGGATTGGGTTGCCGTGCCCTCCTCCAGGGGATCTTCCCGACCCAGGGATCCAATCCGTATCTCTATGTCTCCTGCATTGGCAGGTGGGTTCTTTACCACTAGCGCCACCTCCAAGCCCCTAAATATCTGGTCAATACTCTTTTAAAGTACTAAGGTGAAAAATAAGAAAAGCCTGAGAAACTGTTATAGACATGATGACATTGATGGTTAAATGCAATAACGGGATTCTGGATTAGATCCAGGAAAAGAGACATTAATGGAAAAACTGGTAAAATCTGAGTTAGTCTACATATTTTTGTGGCATTGACAAATGTATCATGGTTATGTAAAACGTTAACATTAAAGAAAGCTGGTTACAGTGTATATGGGAGCTCTCTATACCATTTAAAATAATATTTTACAATTGTTCCCAATTAAAAAGTTTCTTTAAAAAATTATGTTACTCAGTATAAACTGCTTTAGATTCACTTCAGTAAAACTATTTTAATTCTAACCATTCAAAAATAAATATTAACCTAGTAACTACTATAGGCCTGGGGCAGGTGAGTGCAAAAAGACAAAAATTACCATCTTCATGGTGCTTGTAGTTCAGGGGAGAGAGGTAACGATAAAACAAACAAACACATAAATTTTATTGTATGTTAGGAAGTGATGAATTCTCTCAAAGCAGGGAAAGGGGGCCTTTGCAGTAAGCAGAGTAGGGGGTCAACCTTATAAAGGTCATTCTGATTGAAAGGTGATATTTAAGCAAAGTTTTAAAGAATGGGAGGTGATTAACTATACCAATATCTGGAAGAAGAGAATTCCAGGTCAAGTGAACAGACGTGAAAGCCCAAGAGTGGAGACCTCCCAGACACATTTTTAAGAAGAAGTGAATCGGCCAGAGTGTCTGTGGCCAGTGAGGAGAGAACAGGGCTTTAGATGAACGTGTTGTTTCTGAATGAGATGAGAAACAAGGTCAGCGTTCTGAGCAGAGGTATCTGTGCTCTTGTGATCTGTGGTATTGTGATCTGACTATGGTCTGAAAGGGATTACTGTGCCTGCTTTGTTGAGGTTAGATAATGGGTGAGAGAGGATGGTGGTAACACATACTAGCTTTTTGTTCAAAGTGTATTTTATTGAGCATCTACTATGTGTCAAGCTGGGGATACAAAGTGAGAAGGATCTTTACTCTCTCCTGGCCCTTATATTGCCCTTATAAAGAGAGTGATTGAGTCACATACCAACAAGTAAAAAGACAAAGCAAAGGACAATGCTTCTAAGACATACCAGTTTTTAAATTTTCCTTACAAAGTTACTTTTTGAATGTTCTCTTCTGCCAACTCAAACAACTTCTTTTTCTAAAATAAGAATAAATGCATTTATTATTTGTTCATTTATTTATTTGTTGCATTATTGCTACTTCTCTTTCTTTAGGGGTATGAGAAACTAAAATTATTTTTGTTTAAAAACAGAGGTCACCATCACAAATCATCCCCCCAAGTTTAGAAAAGAAAGAAAGTGAAGTCGCTCAGTCGTGTCCGACTCTGTGACCCCGTGGACTGTATCCCGCCAGGTGTCTCTGTCTGTGGGATTCTCCAGGCAAGAATACTTGAGTGGGTTGTCATTTCATTCTCCAGGGGATCTTCCCGACCCAGGTATCGAACCCGGGTCTCCCGCATTGCAAGCAGACACTTTACCCTTTGAGCCACCAAAGAAGCCCTGAGGTATAATTGACAAATAAAATAGCAAGATATTTAAAGTGTACAATGTGATGTTTTGGTATAAATATACATTGTGAAAGAATTCCCCCCTGAGTCATTTAACAAACCATTTTTATAAACAATTTAAAAGTTAAAAGCAAGGGTTTAAAATTGTGTAAAATTTTACATTTGATTCAGACAAGATATTCTAAAACCTCTACTCTAGGGGAGAGAGGGAAGGAGAGAAAGCGTTGGATAGAATTTAATATCTGTACATGCGGTGCTTAGTTGCTTCAGTCATGTCCGACTGTTTGCAACCCTGTGCACTGTAGCCCACAAGGCTCCTCTGTCCATGGGCTTCTCCAGGCAAGTATACTTTAGTGGGTTGCCATGCGCCACTCCAGGGGATCTTCCTGACCCAGGGACTAAACCTCATCTCCTGTATTGCAGGCAGTTTCTTTACCTGCTGAGCCACCTACATCTGTTCAATTTGCAGTGTGTCAGATACAAGAATATAATTTACTTATCATTTTGGGGTAAAGACATAATTTCTACTAAAAGTAGCTGTTTGGATCAGACATTACAACAACCTAATTTCTTTTTAACACGACCAAGATAGTCACGATAACGTGATCACTGACCTAGAGCCAGACATCTTGGAATGTGAAGTCAAGTGGGCCTTAGAAAGCATCACTACGAACAAAGCTAGTGGTGGTGATGGAATTCCAGTTGAGTTATTTCAAATGCTGAAAGATGATGCTGTGAAAGTGCTACACTCAATATGCCAGCAAATTTGGAAAACTCAGCAGTGGCCACAGGACTGGAAAAGATCAGTCTTCATTCCAATCCCAAAGAAAGGGAATGCCAAAGAATGCTCAAACTACTGCACAATTGCACTCATCTCACACGCTAGTAAAGTCATGCTCAAAATTCTCCAAGCCAGGCTTCAGCAATATGTGAACCGTGAACTCCCAGATGTTCAAGCAGGTTTTAGAAAAGGCAGAGGCACCAGAGATCAAATTGCCAACATCCGCTGGATCATGGAGAAAGCAAGAGAGTTCCAGAAGAGCATCTATTTCTGCTTCATTGACTATGCCAAAGCCTTTGACTGTGTGGATCACAATAAACTGTGGAAAATTCTGAAAGAGATGGGAATCCCAGACCACCTGACCTGTCTCTTGAGAAACCTGTATGCAGGTCAGTAAGCAACAGTCAGAACTGTACATGGAACAACAGACTGGTTCCAAATAGGAAAAGGAGTAGGTCAAGGTTGTATATTGTCACCTTGCTTATTTAACTTCTATGCAGAGTACATCATGAGGAACGCTGGGCTGAAGTGAAGAGGAACTCAAAAGCCTCTTGATGAAAGTGAAAGAGGAGAGTGAAAAGTTTGGCTTGAAGCTCAACATTCAGAAAACAAAGATCATGGCATCTGGTCCCATCACTTCATGGGAAATAGATGGAAAAACAGTGGAAACAGTGTCAGACTTTATTTTTTTGGACTCCAAAATCACTGTAGATGCTGATTGCAGCCATGAAATTAAAAGACGCTTACTCCTTGGAAGGAAAGTTATGACCAACCTTGATAGTATATTAAAAAGCAGAGACATTACTTTGCCAACCAAGGTCCGTCTAGTCAAGGCTATGGTTTTTCCCGTGGTCATGTATGGATGTGAGAGCTGGACTGTGAAGAAGGCTGATCGCCGAAGAATTGATGCTTTTGAACTGTGGTGTTGGAGAAGACTCTTGAGAGTCCCTTGGACTGCAAGGAGATCCAACCAGTCCATTCAAAGGGAGATTGATCCTGGTTGTTCATTGGAAGGACTGATGCTAAAGCTGAAACTGCAATACTTTGGCCACCTCATGCGACGAGTTGACTCACTGGAAAAGACTCTGATGCTGGGAAAGGTTGGGGGCGGGAGGAGAAGGTGACGACCGAGAATGAGATGGCTGGATGGCATCACCGACTCTGTGGACATGAGTTTGAGTGAACTCCGGGAGTTGGTGATGGACAGGGAGGCCTGGCGTGCTGTGATTCATTGAGTCACGGAGAGTCGGACACGACTGAGCGACTGAAATGAAATGAACTGAACTGAACTGAACTGAATTTCTTTTTAGACTAAACCTCAAAATAAATACTGTAGAATTATATTTAATTATGAAATACAAAATCTGACTATTCTTCCATAGATTTAGAAGTTAGCAAAAAGGAAACAAACATAAATTTATTCTCCTCCTCCTTTGTAAATTTAAAGTCAGCAAAATTTGAGTTCTTTTATTCTGATTTGTTGGAACAATTTTGCCTTACAAATTCCAGAAATGATTTGTTCCATCTATAAGGAGAATTTAGGATGAAATGCAAGTTATGCTCTGTTGCCCTCTCGATAACATTATGCTTCTCTCCCTTTATTCCTTTGCCTTTAAAATCTGTATCACATTAGTTGCCTAGATATTAATATTAACAAAATTTTTCCCACTGATGATACCATATATAGAATAATCTTTTTATTATTTAAGTAAATTATGACTTAAATATTGAACTGTGTGCAAGAGAGGAATAGGAACCCATTGAAATTTATTTTTCAATGTTCAGTTTTGTCGAAACTGTGCTTGTCATTTACCACTTGATAATCATTTTTAAATCAATAAAATGCACTTGGTTTGCTACCTAACTGATTTTCAGTTAGCATTATTCTTAGTTATAGAATGAATTGGAAAAGCAAATACTTTTGTGTTCCGCTTTCAAATGTGATACATCAAAATAAGAGTTGTTTTGACAGAAAAAAGAAATCTTGTTCAGCCCTTGTCAGCATCAGTCAATTCTTTCATTTATTGGAGAATTTGAAGAATGTTTAGTGAAATGCTGATGAATGGACTTCAGAGCATATCTAATTAGTATGTTTTTCTTCCTGAACTATGTGGAGAAGGGAAAGTAATTATAGAAACCTAAAGTTTAGTCTTCAAACTAAAACTCAACTTAAATGTAGTTTAAAACCTTTATCCCTTTAAACCCACTTCTCTTACTGCCTTTTGATTTCCGTGGTGGTTCATCCATATTAATGTATCTAATGACAGCACCCTGAAAAGGTGAGAATGAATGCTTTTCCACTGACATATCAGCAGAGGATGATGGTACAAAGCGTGTCTTTCAGTGTGTATCTGCATGGACTCTGGGTCTCAGAGAATGATATATACTTCTACTTTATGCCTGCAAGATTCAAAAGGCCTTTTCAAATATTCATGTTCTTCTCTTTTTTTCTTTTTATTCTCTACTGGTATGTGTTATGTGATGAGAAGAATGTCAAAGTCTTGGGAGTTTTATTTTTAAGTTTTAGTCTTGCCTGAGGGGGAAAATATATTGAAAATTTGCTGGTCAAGCTGTTCACACTTTCTCATAACATGTCTAATAATTGCAAAGCAGTTTGTTCAAATAATTTAGGCAGGCCTTGTCTAATTACCATGATAGACTCTGAGTGAGTTATTGGACAGTGTCTGGTATTCAGTCGGTAACACCTGGGGATAACTTTCCCTTTGTGTCATCCGTTATAACTGAGGAGAAGTCAAAGGAGACACAGAGATGAGGACTTTTTTTTTTAAGCTGAATTCTGATCAGTTTTCCCTGATCTTATTTCAACTTGGGTTATAACTTCCTCATGTATGATGCATCAAATTAATAGGATTTGTATTGCCATAGGCACTATTGCCATTTCCAGTGCTATGGAAGGCAAGTGTAGATGCTGATTAGAAACATGATAATGCAACCACCCCTACCTGTTAAGCCCAAATTTGGAGTGAAAGGGCAGTGCATTTGTGATTTTATTACTGTGTCCGTTAGTTGTTGCTGCTGTTTGTTCTTTTTATGTTCCACTGGTTTGAAAACTTAATGTATACATTCATATTTTAATATGACATTTAGTCGTTTTCTCCCATCAATTTGGACCCAGTTACTTTTTAAGACTTCACTTTTTTATTAGCTTTTAAGCCTCACTTCTGGCTGGATGGCATCACCGACTCTGTGGACATGAGTTTGAGTGAACTCCGGGAGTTGGTGATGGACAGGGAGGCCTGGCGTGCTGTGATTCATGGGGTTGCAGAGAGTCGGACACGATTGAGCGACTGAATTGAACTGAACTGAAGCCTCACCTCTTTCTCCATTATCAACCAGGAAAAAAAAAAGTATAAAATCACCAACTAGTGAAAAAAACATTTGAAGAATGTTAGCCAGATCAACCTTTTCATAATCATGAATTATTGAGGGCTGTAGGAGATGGGGGTAACAGAGGATGGGATGGTTGGATGGCATCACCAACTCAATGGACATGACTTTGAGCAAACTCCAAGAAAGAGTGAAGGAAGGGGAAGACTGGCCTGCTGCAGTCCAAGGGGTCACAAAGAGTCAGACGTGACTTAGCAACTGAATAACAATTACATGAATTAATTATGTTTTTCCTCCTCAGTAAAAATCCATGTATTTAGTTAGTTTCATGGAAAACAGAAGAGGAAAGAGAAATAAACTCACAGTGACCCATTTTTCCTACCCCTTACCCCCACCTCTTAGCAATTATCATTCAATCCTTTGTGTCTATGAGTTTTTCTTTTTTAAGTTTTTTTTTTTTAGTTTAAATAGATTGAATACATTTTTAAAAAGAAAAAATGAAACAGGAGGATCCTCCATGACCCACCTCCCAGAATATTGGAAATAAAAGCAAAAATAAACAAATGGGACCTAATTAAAATCAAAAGCTTCTGCACAGCAAAGGAAACTATAAGTAAGGTGAAAAGACAGCCTTCAAAATGGGAGAAAATAGTAGCAAATGAAGCAACTGATAAAGGATTAATCTCCAAATTATACAAGCAGCTCCTGCAGCTCAATTCCAGAAAAATAAATGACCTAATCAAAAAATGGGCCAAAGAACTAGACATTTCTCCAAAGAATACATAAAGATGGCTAACAAATACATGAAAAAATGCTCAACATCCCTCATAATCAGAGAGATGCAAATCAAAACCACAGTGAAATATCATTTCATACCAGTCAGAATGGCTGCTATCCAAAAGTCTACATGCAATAAATGCTGGAGAGGATGTGGAGAGAAAGGAACCCTCTTACACTGTTGGTGGGAATGCAAACTAGTACAGCCACTATGGAGAACAGTGTGGAGATTCCTCAAAAAATTGGAAATAGAACTGCCATATGATCCAGCAATCGCACTCCTGGGCATACACACCGAGGAAACCAGAATTGAAAGAGACACGTGTACTCCAATGTTCATTGCAGCACTGTTTATAATAGCCAGGACATGGAAGCAACCTAGATGTCCATCTGCAGATGAATGGATAAGAAAGCTTTGGTACATATACACAATGGAGTATTATTCAGCCATTAAAAAGAATACATTTGAATCAGTTCTAATGAGGTGGATGAAACTGAAGCCTATTATACAGAAGTAAGCCAGAAAGGAAAACACCAATACAGTATACTAACGCATATATATGGAATTTAGAAAGATGCAAATGATAACCCTGTATACGAGACAGCAAAAGAGACACAGATGTATAGAACAGTCTTTGGGACTCTATGGGAGAGGGTGAGGGTGGGATGATTTGGGAGAATGGCATTGAAACACGTATGTTGTCATATGTGAACCGAATCACTAGTTCAGGGTCAATGCATGTTATAGGATGCTCGGGGCTGGCATGCGGGGATGACCCAGAGGGAGGATAAAGGGAGGAGGGAGGTGGGAGGCGGGTTCAGGAGGGGGAACTTATGTAAACCCGGGGCGAATTCATATCAATGTATGGCAAAACCAACCAATATAATATTGTAAAATAATTTGTCTCCAATAAAAAATAAATTAATTACCAAAAATAAAATAAAATAAAATATTTAACCTGAAAAAAAAAAATGAAACATGTTTGAAAGCAGTGGAAGAAAAGTAAATCAATTGAGACATATTTCTTGTTCATGATCAAAAGGCACAATATTAGTAAGATGTCAATTCTTTATAAATTGATCTAAAGATCCAGTGAAATATCAAAAAACCCAAAAAACCCCACAAACAACAACACCTCAGCAAGCTTCTTTGTAGTTACCAACAAAATTAAACATTGAGTAGCTTAGATAATACTAATGAAAAGCACATTGACAAACTCACACTTCCCAATTTCAAGATTTATTGTAAAGTTACAATAATCAAGAAGACATGATATTTAAAAACAAATAGACATACAGATAAAGAGAGCAAAATAGGAGTTCACAAACAGACCTATGCAAATACAGACAACTTGATCTTGTTCAGAGGAATAAAGTCACACTATCACATAAACGATAGTCTTTTACTCAACAAATCATGAGGGTAACAACGGATGACCATAAGGAAATAAATGAACAAAGATACAAGCTTTGTATCTTAGACACAAACTGACTCAAAGTCACTCACTGTGGTAAGTACACAATGAAAAACTATAAAAATTACAGTGGGATACGTAGGGTAAAATCTACATGAGATAGAGTTTGATTATTAGTTTTCACAAGTAACACAAACAGTACAATCCATGAAAGAAAAAAAAAAGGATAATGTGGACTTTATTAAAATTTAAATGCCCACCTGTGAAAGACAGTAGTCAAAGAATAGAAAGAGAAGCCACTGACTAGGAGAATCTATTTTCAGGACACATATTTGAAGAAATATTTGTATGCAAAATATTCAAAGTACTGTTAAAACTCCACAATCAGAAAACAAACTCCCCAAATTAAAATAAATAAGGCAAAAAATATAGTGAGATGCTTCACCATGTTATAATAAAAAGTCATGGACTCATCACCTTTAAAAACTACCTAACACAAAAAGAGGAAACTATAATATAAATCTATAATTTCCCAATATTAAACTTACCCACTACATTCTGAGTGGAGTAAATAACTCATCAACCCCCTCTTCATTATGGGAACAACCACACTGGGATATAACATGTGTTGGAAGAAGTGATTAAAAATGATCCAAACCAGTGCACTAAAATTTTAAACAAATTTTCACTATTGACACAGGAAGAACATTCATTGGGAATAGCAATAACATCCACTTATGCAAAAATATCTTTGACATGCGATGAAAACATAACCTCTGGATACACATTCTCTCTTTTAGGTTTTCAGTGGGAATTGTGCCTAAGTGATTAGGGCAGGATTTGTTCCAATAAATAAACTGAAAATTTTGTAACAAGTGGTGGAGTAATACATATTAATTCTGAACAGATTGACACTGTAATTTGGGATAAAAACCATAATGATTACAGAACGCAGTCAGTGTAAGTCAAGTCTGATGGACTGGAACAGATGCGTCCACCTGTTTAGAGCCCAGCTCTGCATCACTTGGGATGCATAATGTGACTGCGGTCCGTAACGTTAGCTATTTAGAAAGGTATGCAGGTTAGGAAAAAAGGAGAAATGTCTAATTCTGGATCATTCTTTTGTTCTCCTATGTAACTATTGAAGTCAAAAAGACAAGAGGGTACATGCAGGACAGAAATAAAAGAGAAAGTCCAGTGGAGAGATGTAAACCTCCTTACGTGTCTTTCATTGATTTGTAAAGCTTCATAAAGGGCATTTCAAGGACAGAGGGATGGTAGAGATTCAGTTTTCATTTTCCTACATTTGATAGATTCTGTATAAATTAACTCAACCTTTTTTGTTTTATTTGCTAAAGTAAATGAAGAAAGATGGAAAGAAACTGCTACGTTTCAATGTTGATGCCTAGGGGGCACTCCATATATCGAACACCAAGTAAGAGTAAGCTTTTGTGACTATTTATCATTTGAAATTGCAAGAAAAAGATTTTTTTGACAGAATATGCCCCACATCTAAAGATTATACTGTATGTCATTAGGGGGTAATTTTATTTTTTCCTTAAGACAGAATGACATATTTCTAGTATGATAATAAATGTTTCTGTATTATAAGAAAGTTTTAATGTTTGGTAATAAACATTGTTCATTTTAAAGATTGAATATTATGGGCATTACTATTAAAATAGCCTTCTGTCTCTGCTCCTTAATATTTCTTACTTAGATTTATTAATGAAACCAAGTACATGTGGGCTATTCTGTGCCCTATTCTTCTTTCTTTTCTCTATCAGCCTCTGGGCATTTAACCAATCCTTAATCTATGAGTCTCTATTACTATAAGGATGAAAGAGATATCAAAAAATTTTAGTACATAGAAATCAGTCTGCAAGGTCATTTATAATCTTCAACTGTGTTTGTTGGAGGTGTTTTACATTAAGAAATTTAAATAAATTTGACTTCCAGTAACATTATTTTCCTTGGAATGAGGTATTCAAATATCATGATGTGAAAGATACAAGTTAGTTTAGTAAAATAAAGAGATGTTCTTGGCAAAACGCTATCAACTCAGTAAAACCTACGAGCAACAAGTTTTCTCGGTTTTACCTTCCCTTCCTGCCCCTGTCTTTACGTGGAAAATCTAGGGTAAGGTCATTTTAATCTGCTTTCATTACCATACTTGACAGAAATGTTAACAAATCAAAGATCTCATTGGCTAAATGCCATGATAGGCTTCTAAAGAAAATGGTTTGACTGCTCACACTCTAGGAGGTATATAAGATCTATGGTCTATAACAAATGGAGAACAAAACATACACATAGAATGAGACATGCAAGTTTCATTGCAAGGGCAACAGAATGACTGATTTGGGAGTAAATGAATATTTGCTTCCCAGGTGGCTCAGTGGTAAAAAGTCTGCCTGCCAATGCAGGAGATGCAAGAGATGTGAGTTCGATCCCTGGGTTGGGAAGATTCCCTGAAGAAGGAAATGGCCACTGATTCCAGTGTTCTTACCTGGAGACTCCCATGCATTGAGGAGCCTGGCAGGCTACAGTCATGGGGTCGCAAAGAGTCGGACATGACTGAGCGACTGAGCACACAAGTATTTGCTAGAGATTCCCGTTTAAGCTCAAAAGTTGAAAGAGTTCAGTACAGCTGTGTTTTATATATGATTCTGTTTATTATTTTATAAGTGTTACTGTCTTATTTTACAATATTTAACAAGCATATAGAAATAGACGCTATAAATCATGACCTAATGATTACAGTACTGCCAAATGACACATCGAGTATACTGTGGGAGAAGATGACTAAGGCTTTTGTGTCTAAATTAGTAGTTTACCGTTCTGGCAGTGCATCAGCTGGGAAATTTTAAAACAGTACTGATGTTTCAGTCCAAAGCCTTCCTTCCTGAGACTGTGATGTAACTGACCAGAGGCAAGGGGCACGAATGGAATTTTTAAGATCTCACCAGGTCACTTTATTGCAAAGTTAGTGTTGAGAAACAACTAATCTTGATTTATCTGTTTTTAAATCAATGAGTTCTTGTGAGGAAAAAAGGTAAATAAAATAGTACCTGCACATATACTTGTAAAACATCTTACAGCTATAAAAAAGGGTTTAACATCTAGTGGGGACATAGTGACTAAATAAAGATTAAAAGAGAGGTAAATAATATTTGGAGAAGATCATTGAAGCAAAATTGGGGGGTGGGGAGTGCCAAGAAATACTTTTTGGAGAAAGGGATTTTAAACCTTTGGAATGAAACACAAGTAGGCTTTTCTTCGGAGAAGGCAATGGCAAGCCACTCCAGTACTCTTGCCTAGAAAATCCCATGGATGGAGGAGCCTGGTAGGCTGCAGTCCATGGGGTCGCTATGGGTCGGACACGACTGAGCGACTTCACTTTCCCTTTTCACTTTCACACATTGGAGAAGGAAATGGCAACCCACTCCAGTGTTCTTGCCTGGAGAATCCCAGGGAAGGGGGAGCCTGGTGGGCTTCCGTCTATGGGGTCACACAGAGTCGGATACGACTGAAGTGACTTAGCAGCAGCAGCAGCAGGCTTTTCTTAAGTTTCACCTGTGTTGTAGAATGTATCTGTACTTTATTACTTTTTATGGCCAAACTGTAATTCCATGGTAAGGATATGCCACAAGAAGCCAATAACCAAAGACTAGATATACATAATTCCACTTGTATGAAATACACAGAAGAGGCAAATCTATAGAGTCAGAAAATAGATTAGTCACTTCCCAGGACTGGGGTAGAGGGGGTATGAAGACTGGAGAATGGGAACTAAAGAGTATAGGGTTTCACTTTGGTGATGAAAATATTCTAAAATTTAATGTGGTGAGGGTTGCACTTATCTGAATGTACTAAAAGGCAGTGAATTATACACTTTAAATGAGTGAATTGAATGGCATGTGAAATATATCTCAATAAAGCTGTTTTTTAAAAATAAAAAGGCTTGCCAGTTCAGGTGGGTAAGGAGGAGATATGGGAGACAGCCTGGAGAGTTTGCTGAATGGCAAGTAGCTGATGATGGTTGACATATCAGTTCGGTCGCTCAGTCGTGTCCAACTCTTCACGATCCCACGGACTACCTCACTGCAGGCTTCCCTGTCCATCACCAGCTCCCGGAATTTATTGAAACTCATGTCTATTGAGTCAGTGATGCCATTCAACCATCTCATTATCTGTCGTCCCCTTCTCCTCCCACCTTCAATCTTTCCCAGCAACAGGGTCATTTCAAATGAGTCAGCTCTTCCCATCAGGTGGCCAAAGTATTGGAGTTTCAGCTTCGACATCAGTCCTTTCAGTGAACATTCAGGACTGATTTCCTATAGGATGGACTGGTTGGATCTCCTTGCAGTCCGAGGGACTCTTAAGGGTCTTCTCCAACACCACAGTTCAAAAGCATCAATTCTTCGGTGCTCAGCTTTCTTTATAGTCCAACTCTAACATCACATGACTACTGGAAAAACCATACCTTTGACTAGATGGACCTTTGTTGACAAAGTAACGTCTCTGCATTTTAATATTCTGTCTAGGTTGTTCATAACTTTTCTTCCAAGGAGTAAGTGTCTTTTTATTTCATGGCTGCAGTCACCATCTGCAGTGATTTTGGAGCCCCAAACCATAAAATCTGCCACTGTTTCCACTGCTTCTCCATCTATTTGCCATGAAGTGATGGGACTGGATGCCATGATCTTAGTTTTCTGATTGTTGAGCTTTAACCTAACTTTTTCACTCTCCTCTTTCAGCTTCATCAAGAGGTTCTTTAGTTCTTCTTCACTTTCTGCCATAAGGGTGGTGTCATCTGCATATCTGAGGTTATTAATATTTCTCCTGACAATCTTGATTCAAGTTTATGCTTCCTCCAGCCCAGTGTTTCTCAGGATGTACTCTGCATATAAGTTAAATAAGCGGGTGACAATATATAGCCTTGCTGTACTCCTTTTCTTATTTGGAACCAGTCTGTTGTTCCATGTCCAGTTCTAGCAGTTGCTTCCTGAGCTGCATACAAATTTCTAAATAGGCAGGTCAGGTGGTCTGGTATTCCCATCTCTTTCAGAATTTTTCACAGTTTATTGTGATCCACACAGTCAAAGGGGTTGGCATAGTCAATAAAGCAGAAATAGATGTTTTTATGGAACTCTCTTGCTTTTTCGATGATCCAGCAGATGTTGACTATTTGATCTCTGGTTTCTCTGCCTTTTCTAAAACCAGCTTGAACATCTGGAAGTTCACGATTCACGTATTACTGAAGCCTGGCTTGGAGAATTATGAGCATTACTTTACTAGTGTGTGAGATGAGTGCAATTGGTGCAGTAGTTTAAGCATTCTTTGGTATTACCTTTCTTTGGGATTGGAATGAAGACTGACCTTTTCCAGTCCCGTGGCCACTGCTGAGTTTTCCAAATTTGCTGGCACATTGAGTGCAACACTTTCACAGCATCATCTTTTAGGATTTGAAATAGCTCAACTGGAATTCCATCACCTCCACTAGCTTTGTTTGTAGTGATGCTTCCTAAGGCCCACTTGACTTCACATTCCAGGATGTCTGGCTCTAGGTGAGTGATCACACCATCGTGATTATCTGGGTCATGAAGATCTTTTTTGTACAGTTCTTCTGTGTATTGTTGCAACCTCTTCTTACTATCTTCTGCTGCTGTTCAGTTCAGTTCAGTTCAGTTCAGTCGCTCAGTCGTGTCCGACTCTCCGCGACCCCATGAATCACAGCACGCCAGGCCTCCCTGTCCATCACCAACTCCTGGAGTTCACTCAAACTCATGTCCACAGAGTCGGTGATGCCATCCAGCCATCTCATTCTCTGTCATCCCCGTCTCCTCCTGCCCCCAACCTTTCCTAGCATCAGAGTCTTTTCCAGTGAGTCAACTCGTCACATGTATTCTGTCCTTTATTGTGCCCATCTTTGCATGAAATGTTCCCTTGGTATCTCTGATTTTTTTGAAGAGATTTCTAGTCTTTCCCATTCTATTGTTTTCCTTTATTTCTTTGCACTGATCACTGAGGAAGGCTTTCTTATCTCTCCTTGCTAGTCTTTGGAACTCTGCATTCAAATGGGTTTATCTTTCCTTTTCTCCTTTTCTTTTCACTTCCCTTCTTTTTGCAGCTATTTGTAAAGCCTCCTCAGACAGCCATTTTGCTTTTTTGCATTTATTTTTCTTGGGGATGGTCTTGCTCCCTGTCTCCTGTACAGTGTCACAATCCTCCATCCATAGTTCATCAGGCACACTGTCTGTCAGATCTAATCCCTTAAATCTATTTCTCACTTCCACTGTATAATCGTTAGGGAATTGATTTAGGTCATATCTGAATGGTCTAGTGGTTTTCCCTACTTTCTTCAATTTAAGTCTGAATTTGGCAAGAAGGAGTTCATGATCTGAGCCACAGTCAGCTCCCAGTCTTGTTTTTGCTGACTGTATAAGCTTCTCCATCTTTGGTTGCAAAGAATACAATCAATCTGATTTCAGTGTTGAACATCTGGTGATATCCATGTGTAGAATCTTGTGATGTTGGAAGAGGTTGTTTGCTATGACCAGTGCGTTCTCTTGGCAAAAGTCTATTAGCCTTTGCCCTGCTTCACTCTGTACTCCAAGGCCAAATTTACCTGTTACTCCAGGTATTTCTTGACTTCCTACTTTTGCATTCCAGTCCCCTGTAATGAAAAGGACATCTCTTTTGGGTGTTAGTTCTAGAAGGTCTTGTAGGTCTTCATAGAGCCATTCAACGTCAACATCTTCAGCATTACTTGTTGGGGCATAGACTTGGATTTCCATGATAATGATTGGTTTGTCTTGGAAAGGAACAGAGATCATTCTGTCATTTTTAAGACTGCATCCAAGTACTGCATTTTAGACTCTGTTGACTATGATGGCAACTGCATTTCTTCTAAGGGATTCTTGCCCACAGTAGTAGATATAATGGTCATCTGAGTTAAATTCACCTATTCCAGTCCATTTTAATTTGCTTATTAAAATGTTAATGTTCACTTTTACCACCTTCTGTTTGATCTCTTCCAATTTGCTTTGATTCATGGACCTAATATTCCAGGTTCTTATGCATTATTGCTCTTTGCAGCATCAGAACTTGCTTCCATCACCAGTCACATCCACAGTTTTTACTTTGGCATATAATATTGGCATAAGGTTGTCATATAAGATTCAGGAAAGGATCCCAGTATTGGTTAGAAATGAAGCTGGAGAGATAAGCTAGGTGAGATCATGAAGGATGTAATAAATCTCTGTATTTTTCTTTAATTGTGATAGAATGCATGTAACATAAATGTACCATCATAACCATTTTAAGTATGTTGTTCAGAAGTGTTGAATATATTCATATTGTTGTACAACCAGTTTCCAGAATCTTTTCCTCCTGCAAAACTGAAACTCTGTATTTATTAAATAATAACTCCCTATTTACCACCATTCTACTTTTTATTTCTATGAGTTTGACCACTCTAGTTAAATCTAGCCAAACCATGCAGGATTTGTCCTTTTTTGATTGGCTTATTACACTTTTTTTTCATACATACCTTTTCATACTGTCCATGGGGTTCTCAAGGCAAGAATACTGAAGTGGTTTTCCATTCCCTTCTCCAGTGGACTACATTTTGTCAGAACTCTCCACCATGACACATCCATCTTGGGTGGCCCTACACAGCATGGCTCAGAGTTTCATTGAGTTAGACAAGGCTGTGGTCCATGTGATTCATTTGGTTAGCTTTCTGTGATTGTGGTTTTCAGTCTGTCTGCCATGGAAGCTTCCTGATGGAAGAGACTGACTCAGGGGGAAACTAGGTCTTATTCTGATGGGCGGGGCCATGCTCAGTAAATCTTTAATCCAATTTTTTGTTGATGGGTGGGGTTTTGTTCCCTCCCTGTTATTTCAGTTCAGTTCAGTTCAATGAACGCCCAGGACTGATCTCCTTTAGAATGGACTGGTTGGATCTCCTTGCAGTCCAAGGGACTCTCAAGAGTCTTCTCCAACACCACAGTTCAAAAACATCAATTCTTCGGCGATCAGCTTTCTTCACAGTCCAACTTTCACATCCATACATGATCACGGGAAAAACCATAGCCTTGACTAGACGGACCTTTGTTGGCAAAGTAATGTTTCATAGACCTAAATATAAAACCAAATGTTATAAAACTTCTAGAAGAAATCATAGAAAAATCTTCATGATATGTGTAATAAGGTAAATATTTCTGAGCTACCACAATCAAAAGCACAACCAATAAAAGTTTCATCAAAATTTAAAAGCACTTTTATTTGAAAGACACTATGAGGAGAATGCAAAAACAAGTGGCAAACTGATATCTTGCAAAGTATATGTCTGATAGGTTGTTTTTATACAGAAAAGGCAAAGATCTCTCATAACGCAATAGTGATATAACAAAGAACTGCTTAAAAATAAGTAAAATATTTGAGCACACACTTAACCATTGACAGTACAGATGGCAATAAACAAAAAGGATGCTCAGCATCACTAGTGATTAGAAAAATGCAATTTCAAATTGCAATGAGATAACATGACGCACTTATTAGTTCTGATAAAATTATAAAACTGATCATACACCAAATGTTGGCAAAAATTGTAGAGGAACTGGATGCCTCCTACATTGCTTGGATAGAATAAAATTAAAAAAAAATGGAATCATTTCAGAAAAGTTTGGTGATGTTGTAAAACGTTAAGCATCCACCTAACATATGTTATAGGCATTTAACTCCCAGTCATTTATCCCAGAGGAATGAAAGTCTCTGCCCATTAAAAAACTTTTATGTCAAAGCTCATAATTCGTTTTATAATAGTTTTAAAATAGTTAAAATGGGAAAAATTCAATTATCTTTCATCAGATGAATTTATAAGCTGATTTATTGATACAGTGCTCCTCAATAATGAAAAGAAATGAACTATCATATAAAAAACATATTAACCTCAAAATTATTTTGCTGAGTGATAAAAGTCAGGAAAAAGCAATAATCAAGATATGTTCATCTAATGTTAAACTCAGGACTTTATGAATAATTGTAAAGTATTGGTTGAGAGTGACTAAACCAAACTATACCTTAAAATTGTTTTGCTATTTCTTTATTTAAATTTTATTAACTTAATGTTGAATGTTCTTTTAACTTTTTCCCTTGTGTACAAAAACCTTAAATATAAACTTTTCAAATATTGGAATATTCTCTTTTCAAGGCAAAACTTTTAGTAGGTATATAAAGTGTGTTGGTTATAAACTTTCTGTCCTCAGTAATAAAAATAAAGTTAAATTAAATGAAGTTAAGCAAAGAAAAAACTGTTTCAGAAGTTATAGGGCCAAAATTAAGAGAGAGAAATAGATGTGGAAAGAACAAAATATACCAGCAGGTTCTCATGAATAATTTAGAATAATAGAATTACCACAATTCCTGCAGACTGTGCACTTGGGGATATGCATTGCCTGGTTCTTTGGCAGTCTTAAAGTACAGCACTGAAGTGGAAATAAGTGTTCGCTAGCTACTCTGGCTTATAAGACTGGATGAAATTATGTGGACAAGAAGGAAATTTTCTCAGAATAGTTTTGAGATTTAAAAATTGAAGCAACTATGGAGTGAAACAGAAAATAAAAGAAGATGGTATGATTTCAAACAGTACTGTTTTGTTCTCCATATCCCCTTGCAAAGGGTATGAGAACTTGAAATAGAGAATTGAGTTATTCTGAATTTCCTCTTTAACATTAAAACTGTTTTTTGGTGTACCATGGTCTCAGTGGGATTCTTCTCCTTTGAATCTCAAACAGAAAATGATCTGAAAGACTGGTTTCCCAGTCTTCCCAAGGATAATATATAACAAATTCCATCCTAATTCATATATAAAAATGAAGGCCTTAGCATGTTGATTGTGGCTTAATTCTTTCCTGAAATCCCAGTTGAGAATGGTCTAGAGTGAATCACAAGCTTAAATAGAGTAATTTCATAGAAACTAAGGGTAAAACTACAGCCAGGATTTTGAAATCTGACATTTCATGGCAAAAGAATCAGGTTGATCAGGTTTTTACTAGGCTTCTTCCACCCCAAATTGGTGTCATGTAGCCAAACCTGGTTACTGGGGGCTCACTTTTGTGAGAGGAATAGTTGGTAATATCTTCATAGGCCAGTCAATGTCCAAGAAGTTCACATAAGAAATAGAATCTGTGTGTGTGTGTGTGTGTGTGTGTGTGGAGGGAGATGGTGGTCTTTAGTCACTATATTGTATCTGACTCTTTTGTGACCCCATGGACGGTAGCCTGCCAGGGTCCTTTGTCCATGGGATTTCTCAGATAAGAATACTAGAGTGGGTTGCTGCTGCTGCTGCTGCTAAGTCACTTCAGTCGTGTCCGACTCTGTGTGACCCCATAGACGGAAGCCCACCAGGCTCCCCCATCCCTGGGATTCTCCAGGCAAGAACACTGGAGTGGGTTGCCATTTCCTTCTCCAATGTGTGAAAGTGAAAAGTGAAAGTGAAGTTGCTCAGTCGTGTCCGACTCCTAGCGACCCCACGGACTGCAGCCCACCAGGCTCCTCCATCCACGGGATTTTCTAGGCAAGAGTACTGGAGTGGCTTGCCATTGCCTTCTCCGACTAGAGTGGGTTACTGTTTCCTTTTCCAGGGAATCTTCATGACCCATGTATCGATCCTGCGTCTCCTGCATTGGCAGGGGGATTCTTTACCACTGCACTACTAGGGAAGACCAAGTGTGTGTATGTGTGGGGGGTTCTGGGGGAGCTAATCTTGTTTATTCCTTTTAAGTTAATACATTTGCTGCTTGTCCCATATTAATCTTTGTTCCACGTGGTCTGAACTTACATGACACCTCTTCTTTTCAAGGTCCTCGTTTTCCAACTGCTTATGCACCGTTACAGGATATGCTGTTTTTCATTGTACTTTGCAGAATGAGACGTGCCAGCTTTCCTTATAATCCAAGGAATTACTTTCTTCTATTTTGTAGTCCTATAGTCTTCTCTTTTTCAATTTATTTTAGAGTCTTCTAATTTGAGCCTTTGATCCCAGTTTTGTAATCCTTTCATTGCATATTTGTTTCTACATTAAAGGACATATTTGTTTCCTACACCAAAATTATGTTTCAGTAGATAATTCATGGATACAGAATAAAATTTTAAAGTTGCAAAAAAAAATGTGTTATGGAATTTGTGTCTCCCTTCCCCCTATTTCCTGCTGTCCTTCCTAGAAGTAATCAACATTACTAATTCCTTATGTATGCTTTCAGATATTTTATGTATGTACATTATATAATCTTCTGTATATCTGTTTTCTTTAACAAATATTAAGTACTATAAATAATACCTTGCACACGCTACTTTTTTCCCCATTTTAACCTTTCTGCAGCAAAACTAACTTCCTGCTTAAAGTATATAGTAAAAATATGACAAGAAAGTTGATTTTTTAAATACTATATTCATTCCCTGGTTGACCTATGCTTTGGCTTAACCAAAAAAGGAAATATGTGTATGTGTGTGTGTGTGTGTGCGTGTGTATATATATATATCTCGCATGATAACATATTAAACAAATGCATTGGCTAAAGAAGATAATTTATTATATAACTTGAAACAAATTCTTGAAAACATGTTTAAATCTGTTTTTGTGTGTGTGTGTTTATGTTGGTTTCACAGTTTGTCATGTAGACAAGACTGCTGACAATATGAGAACATAAAATCACTCATTTGTGAACTTGAACATAGCTCCGAATGGAAAACTATTCTTATAATATTAACTCTTCTAAGGCATAAAAGAAGCCTTTTATATTATTTTGGGAAAAGAGGTGTAAGCTGTAAAAAAAATACAGTTATTCCTATCATGGAATCTGACACATTCATTTGTCTGGAAGGAATAACCTGGGAAAGATGGATTTATAGTACTGGTACTTTCAAAATAGGATGTATAATAAGCTAGACATGTAGTAAATGACTGTGTTTTCCATAAAGCCAACATTAGGCTAAATATTTAACAATAACTCTTAGAAGTGCTTCTAAGTCATTCAACTTTATTTTTAGTTTTATAATATTTACTTGTAAATTACATTTTGCTTCTTAAATGAAATAGTTTTCTAAATGAGAAAAAAATACCTCCTGTGGTTGTTTCTAATTTCATTTTCTGCTAACATAGCTGTTGGCACTAGAAATGCAGAACAGTTTTCAGAGAGTACTGTCAACCATGTAATTTCTTGGCAAATATATGACAATTATTTTCCATGTAATTATAGTGTCATTCCATTGAATCCTACAGCTTAGTCAAGGAAGAGATTTACTAGGAAATATTGTCCGTCATTCCACTTGTAGTTGTTTCCTTATGTCAGTGTCCTGCACACACCCTACCTAGTGATTCTGTTAATACTGCAGTCAGGTCAAAGCCATAGCATTCAGTAAAGACAACTAATTTTCTTGTGCTACTAGATTATTCTTTTGGATTAAGACTAAGCTATATTTTGGAGTTTGCCTTTATTACTCATTAACATTTTCCAGTAGTCATATACAGATGTGAGAGATGGACCATAAAGGCAGATCACAAAAGAATTGTTGCTTTAGAACTGTGGTTCTGGAGAAGACTCTTGAGAGTCCCTTGGACAACAAGGAGATCAAACCAGTCAATCCTAAAGGAAATCATCCCTGAATATTCATTGGAATAACTGATGCTGAAACTGAAGCTGAAGCTCCAATACTTTGGCCACCTGATGCCAAAGAGCTGACTCATTGGAAAAGACCCTGATACTGGGAAAGATTGAGGGCAGGAGGAGAAGGCGGGGTACAGAGGATAAGATGGTTGGATGGTATCATTGACTCAATGGACATGAATTTGAGCAAACTCCAGGAGACAGTGAAGGACAGGGAAGCCTGGCATGCTGGAGTTCATGGGGTGGCAAAGTTGGACCCAAAACTGAGCAACTGCATGACAGCAAACCTTTCACAGGGGGCTTTCCTGGTGGCTCAGATGGTAAAGAAACTTCCTGCAATGAGGGAACATTTCATAGGCATATATTGAGAATTTTCTTCAAAGAATCAAATGGAAATTTTAAACCAATAAATTAGCATAAACAGAAAATAAATAAAGTCAAAGGCATTAATAAGAGAAATGATTTTAACTTTAGAAAAGATTTATATTTGACACTGAAAACTCTTCCAAACTTAGAGAGTGCTTTTCTTGAACATTTTCCATTTAAAATATGTCTCAAGGCTCATCACTCAGCTTTTCAAAAGGAAACACAAGAAAATGCATAGCTATTCACAAGCTAGAGTGAATTATTATGTAAGAGAGCAGAAAAATATGTTGACATTTATAGTTTAATAAAAATCTAACTTTTGGCTTAATTTTGGGTAAGCAAAATGTTGAAATCCCTGAATCAAAAATTTTTTTGAAAAAGTGTGACAATTTTAAATAGAATTTCATGTAATTTTCAGATACTTTTCTTTTTAAGTAGAGAAATGACATTGATGTTAAAAATTTCTCAGTTCCTAGAAGTGGTGTCTTATGACCCACTTACTCTTTATAGATATTTAGATTTAATAAAATGATTTAGATTTTATGGGATTTATGATGATGAAATTATGATGATGAGAATAATCTGGAGATTTGAAAAACTTTCTACATTTGGATATATTGACAAAATTTCCATAAGATGAAGAAACATGAAGGAGAACATGAAAGTTTAATATATGGATATTTTCATCATCATTTATTGACTATATGATTAATTCTGAAAGTCTCCATTTAATTTTGCCAAAATGCACAGAACCTAGTGGAAAGAGACTTCAATTTTTACAAATAATCACTACTTATAATATATATTGCTCTATTTGAAAATGTTCTTTTTTTATACCACTAAATGATTTACTATCAGCAACCCCTTTTTGGAGAGACCAAATGTCAAAAATCAGGAAACAAGATATGTTTATATTAACCACATTGTGCTTAATTTATAAGTATAAATATTTATTCATTTCTTCACAAGGACTTTTTGAGTACGCATTTGATTCAAGGCAGAGTACAACCTTTGAGGAGGAGGCAGAGTACAAATGGGAATAGGAAGCAAAGAACACAGTGGTATAAGTGACGGTCTGTTTATGTCAGTTCGTAGTGACTCACGATAGCCCATCATGAGCATCTCTTCTGAAAGCCATGTGTAATAATATCCTGTTGGTATCATGATACTGGTAGCAATGAAAGTATGAGTATAGTGAAAGTGAGCAAATGTTGAGGAAGAGGATTTTTTTTTTTCTCTTTCTTTGTCTCTCTCTTATATTTCTCATATGTGGTAAGAGTCAGTTGTTAAATATTTTCTAGATCCCCATTAGATAAAGGATACAGTCTCTGTGATTAGATATACCTTTTCAGTCCTGTTTCATCCTATACAAACTTTAGACAATTAATCTTGCTTAGACTTTTTCCGAATCTGTAAAGTGCAGTTCATATCATCACTAACATTATGTGTTTGTTATGAGGATTAAAGGAGGTAATAACTGTAAAATGCTTAGCATGGCATGGTTCATAGAATAATTTTTTTTTTTCATTACAAGCCACAGATCCATCAAACATCCAAATGCATATTATATAATACTACCCATCTTATCAAATATCTTTATACTACATCTAACTGTGCCAGTCACACAATTTTCCCATTGCCTAGGCCTCTCCTCCGGAGAAGGCCATGGCAAGCCACTCCAGTACTCTTGCCTAGAAAATCCCATGGACGGAGGAGCCAGGTAGGCTGCAGTCCATGGGGTCGCTACGAGTCAGACATGACCAACTGACTTCACTTTCACTTTTCACTTTCACACATTGGAGAAGGAAATGGCAACCCACTCCAGTGTTCTTGCCTGGAGAATCCCAGGGACGGGGGAGCCTGGTGGACTGCCGTCTATGGGGTCACACAGAGTCGGACACGACTGAAGTGACTCAGCAGCAGCAGCAGGCATCTCCTCACCTCATTCACTTCTTTGCTTAGTAAATTCTGATACATCTATACATAATATATCTGGTATATCTGGTTCTAATACAACAGATGTTAGAATTAGGTAGACTGAATCAGTAAGGATTGTTGAAGTAGCTTCAATATCTTCAGTTATGTAGAAAGTGTTAAGCTACTGAGTTGAAGGGAGTGCTCAGTTCTACCAAGGAAGCTGAGGGTATATAGAAGAGGCAGAGTCTGGATGGGATTGTGATAGACTGTGACTGCAGTGACTGTAGCCACCAATTTCAAAGACGCTTGCTCCTTGGAAGAAAAGCTATGACAAACCTAGACAGCGTATTAAAAAGCAGAGACATCACTTTCCCAACAAAGGTCCATATAGTCAAAGCTTTAGTTTTTCCAGTAGTCATGTATGGATATGAAAGTTGGACCATAAAAAAGGCTGAGTGCTGAAGAATTGATGTTTTTAAACTGGGGTGCTGGACAAGACCCTTGAGAGTCCCTTGGACTGCAAGGAGATCAAACCAATCAATCATAAAGGAAATCAACCCTGAACATTCATTGGAAAGACTGATGATGAAGCTCCCATACTTTGGCTCTCTGATAGTAAGTGACGACTTATTGGAAAAGACCCTGATTCTGGGAAAGATTGAGGGCAGGAGGAGAAGGGGGTGACAGAGGATGAGATGGTTGGATGGCATCACTGACTCAGTGGACATGAGTTGGAGCAAACTCGGAGATGGTGAAGGACAGGGAAGTCTGGCGTGCTGCAGCTCATGGGGTCACAAAGAGTTGGACACAACTTAGTGACTAACAACAGCAACAAACAATCATCACATGTTGTTATTGCTGGATGTCTTGCTAAGGTATCTTTGGGACAATATTCTTCCTTTGGACTATTCTTTCTCAAGAAACTTTGTTCTTTATTACTGAAATATTTAAAGTACTAGACTCGTGCTTAAAGTACAGTAATATTTAAAAAGTATAATAATATATTTAGCCATAGATATAAAGACATTCAATTAAAACATTGCCTTTTGTATTTATTATGAGTTCAGAGGGTTAACTGAGGGGTGATGAGTTTCAAGCTACGTTTTTAGGAAAAACTTGGTGGTTTATTTTCACTGTGGAGCTCCAGTGGTTGGTGTGCTAAACCCTACCTTGTTCTGAACATGATTAGGCTCCCCTGTCTCTTCTATCCTGACAACTCTCAATAAAAATAAGGTCTGTATCCAGCTGGTTCATTGAGAAGGACAATTCAGTAGTCTCTCCAGGGCACAAGACATCTAGGGCAAGTCTCAAATCCATAACAAACATACTTTGATTCTCACATACTTTGATTCTCAGTAGAAAGTGCCACATCTCTTCTGGTTGGCTTCGACATTTTCATCCCCCTGTCATGCTGCAGAAAGCTCTACTTGAAGGGTGAGAAATTGAAACCCTGAACTCTCTACTTGGAGCAGCCTCTTTTTTTTTCCCCCCTGAAGCTTTTTTTTTTTTTTAATAGCTTATATCTCTCAATGAAGCAACATTTGCCTAAGGGAAAAGAATCTGATCCAGCTCAAGTTCTGAAATTAGTATTAGTATTTATCCGATCAAGAGATTTGAATAATATATGATCCATGAAGTTAGACTCTGCAAACAAAGAGATTTGCACTGATGCAAACAAAGAACCCAGTAAGGGAATTAGATTTATAGGAAAAAACATCACTTTAATTTCACATACCAGAATCCACTTCGTGAAAACTTTTCAAAGTAAAATCAAGTATATTCCCAAACTTAGCTAAGACAATAAAAGTAATTTGTCAAAATCAAATGCTTTGAGAGTTACAGAGAAAGTACTTCTAGTTCTGACCCTTAGGACCTGTCATTACTATGAGAGGCTGTAAAAAGGTTTGGGAGAAAGGTATTAAAGAAGTAGAAGTTGATAAGGTAGAAGTCTCTGCAGCTGTTATAAAAGTAAATCTTCCTAAACCAGAGCCAACTGTAAAGGAAAAAGATTTACTGCTGGCTGTCTCTGTCCCTGCTGCTGTAATGGGCACCATTAGCTATATGTTGTGAAAGCAGCCACTCGAGAAGATGGGAGACATTACTTTTTAGATTGATTTTGGAATTCTCAGAGCTATTCTTCTACATCCTTGAGAAAAGTTTCATGGAACGAGCAGATAGTTTTAGACTTAGCTTTAGTGACTTCATCACTGAGGCTGAATAGTGTGGTGGTTGGCTTTGATTTTAGATACATGTAGATTTGAAAGGCAGTTCTACTAACTATTAATCGTGCCTAACTGGGGAGGTTGCATTATATTAAAATTTTCAGTTTCATAATTGAGAAAGTGACATAGTGATAACAGCAAATACTTTATCATTGTGAGGATTATAATATGCTAATATAACTCTAAAATTATTATTAAAGCACTTGGCATAAATCACAGTAAATGTAAGCTTAAAATCAGAGTCAGATCATGGACTCTCAGTGCTTGCCATGCTAATTGGCTATTCTATAAGTGTCATATTATAAAGAAATTGACCTTATTTTTCATCCATTTGAAAAATTGTTAGTCTGTGAGATAACAAACATATTAAAGGAAAAGGATAATCACAAAATGGTTCTTTAGTTTTTTGTGTGTTTAAAAATCATCCCCAAACACTCAATGAAGTGAGCCTTCAACAGATATTAATTCATTGATTAAGCACAAAGAAGCAGACTTAGTTTTGATTGTTGTTGATGTTTAGTCACTAAGTCATGTCTGAGTCTTTGTAACCACATGGACAGTAGCCCACTAGGCTCCCCTGTCCATGGGATTTCCCAGGCAAGAATACTGGAGTGGGTTGCTGTTTTCTTCTCCAGGGGATCTTCCTGACCCAGGGATCGAACCTGAGTCTCCTGCACTGGTGGGCGGGTTCTTTACCACTGAGCCTCTGGGGGGAAAAGATTTAAAGAGGATGAGAGCAAGTTGGAAACAAAGGCCAAAAAAAAATAAAAAAACAACAAAGCATACAATAACCACAGAGTTTATTTGTACAGCTTGACTAAAGATTGCAGTAGTGTGAGTCGGTCTCTGAGTGAAAGAAACAAGATGTACAGTTCACCCTCGAAAACACAGGTTTAAACTGCGCAGTTACACTTACACACCAGATTTTTTCAATGCATACAAACTGCAACACTAAATGATCCAGGGTTGGCTGAACCTGTGAATGGGGAGCCGAAAACCCAGAAGACCAACAATGGGTGGATCCTCTACCCTGCTCAGTTACTCACGTGTCAACTGCACCTGATTCTGTTCATGCTCTTTACATGTGTTACCTCATGTTATTCACACACTAGTGCTGTGAAGGAAAGATTACTTTTTAATATTACTAATAAAAAGCAAAGACCAAGGAAGTTTGTATACTGAAGTCCTATAGCAACAAAGATGAGATGGACTTAACTGATTTTCTGACATCCTTCTTTGTTGTTTATGGTAATAATTCAGGTCAAGGCAACACACAGTTCCCAGCTTTGTTTGAAATTGAAATAATGGAGGAAGCTTGTATAGAAATGATCATTTTCTCCTTCTGGAAAGAACACAAGAGAATCCAGTGAGCCTTTTCTCTCTAGAATTCAGGTGTGACTCCAAGCAGTTGACAGTTGACTAGCCAATTAGACTGCAAAAAAGATATAATATCATAGAAATATCGATTTCCAAACTCTTTCAGACCCTGAGAAGTGGCAAGCAGCATGTGTGTGTGTGTGTGTGAGTGAGAGAGAGAGAAAATAAGATGAGGGGAGGACTCCATTTTATTTACGTCACTTTTTGTTCTCTTTATTATTACCCATATACTCTGCAGAGCAGTAAGCTATGTGTTCTTCATCCTGGGTTTCTTTCTTTGAAGCTTTTCTTACAGTTATTTTCTCTTATAGGACAGCCTGGGCATATTTGTGTTATAGTGGGTTGTTAGATTCTAGTAGCACTAGGTGTCTAGGGTAAAGGAAATGGGTCTTTTGCAAAGGAACACCTTTAAATCAGAGTGTTGAACACTTTTAGTGTTGGTGAGGCAAAAATATGATTATCAATTTATCATGTTGTAATAATGCATCTCACATCAGTTAACATCACAGAGAAAAATATTAAGGCTGCTTCTTTGGTAGAAGGTGATGTGCTTCTCATCACTGTAAATACTAGAAAAATAGCATCTTAAATGATCAGTTCCGAACATCTTAAATGATCAGTTCCGAGCTTTACAAAATAATATAAAAAGTATCTTAAATGTAAGACACTTAGTGGCTATTATTCTTATTAAGTGGGGAATTTTCCTCATAGTAACCATAGTAGTAACCATTGTGTGGACACTTTTTATATCTTTTTTCCATCTCTAAATTTTCTTCCTGTGCTTAGAAAATTCTCCACTTTTAGAGTTCCAGCTTTTCTCTATAAAATTAGAAAAAAATTGTCAGCCTCCTTGATAGCTGGTGCATGGTCATGTGACCTGGTTTCTACAAATCAGATGCACATGCTTCAGAAGCTGGTGACCTAAAGAGGCAGGTTATGTGCAGAGTCCATTCTGGCAAGGCTAGCAGATGACATATACAGTTTCCAGGATCAGATGACATATACAGTTTCCAGGATCAGTAGTGATGGACATTCCAAGAAAGTGTCAGGGCCTGTAATTAGAGTCTGGTAGAGAGTAACAGAAACTAGACTGCATAGTGGAAATTGTTGCCTCTCATTGATGTTTTATAATTCATTGATTTTTTAAATTAAACTTAGGGGCTTTAATAAAATTAAAAATGTATATCTCATGTATAGGTTATAAATTACAATGCTGTGTGACCACCCAGAAGCCCCATTGTCTGGCTGTGCCAAACAATAGCTCTTGAGCCCAAGAGCCCTCAGTCTTATCACAGAATTCTAAGTAAACAGATTATTTTCCCAGTCAGCAATCTTTTTTCTTATTTTTGAAATTTTTGTCTGTTTATTTTAATGGACTCTATTTTAGAGTATTGTATATTGCAGAAAAGTTGAGCATAAGTAGAGCATTCCTATTTTATACCTTCCCCTCAATACACAGTTCCTCCAATTATTAAATATTTTACATTAATATGATTAGTATGGTATATTTGTTAAAATTATAAGCTGGTGGTGATATTAACTAAAGTCCAAACATTATTCAGGTTTCCTTCATTTTTACCAAATACCCTTTTTCTCCTCTATAATTCCACATTGAATTTGATTGTCATGTCTCCTTCGGTTCTCCTCGATGGTAAGTTTCTCAGAGATTTCTGCTTTCTTTGTTTTTGATGAACTGAGTACTGGTTGGATATATTATAGGACATTTTTCTGTTGAAGTTTTACTGATGTTTTTCTCATGACTAGACTGGGGTTATGGACTTTTAGAAGGAAGATTACAGAACTAAAGTGCCATTTTCATCACATCATATCAAGAGTCATGATATGATCTGTGAAGGGCATCATGATCTGTGACTGTTGATGTTGAGTTAGATCACTTGGCTGAAGTAGTTGGTTAGGTTTCTCCAGTGGAAAGTCACTCCTACACTGTACTCTTTGGAATTTTCTTTGGAAGAGAGTCACCATGCACAACACACTTTTAAAGAGTGGGAACTCATGTTTCCTTTCCAGTAGGGTTGGGTAATTTATTTGGAGTTCCTTTGCATGAAAGATTTGCCTGTGTTCCCCCATTTATTAATTTATTCAATCAGTTATTTATATTGGGAAAGGTTAGTGGATGTCTATTTCCTATTTTGGATTTTAACCCAATACTACTTTCATTATTTTGTTCAATTTGTTCCAGGTTAGGCCATTGGAAGGTCTTTCATTTGGTTCCTGTGCCCCTTTGATACACTTCACTCACTGTGTGTTTGTATTTATAAAAGCATTTCCTTAACTTTTGGCACTGCAAGATACTCCAGCTTCATCTTATCCATTCCCTGAAAAGCTTTAAAATCAGCTATTGCTCCAAAAACCCTGAATTCTTTTATTGGAGAGTGGTATTGGAAACCAAGATCTGGGTGCTAGGTGTGTCTTTTGCTACTAGGTTGTTCTTTCAGGCCCTCTTGGGTAACAGAGCAGAGAAATATATGTGTGTATGTTGACTCATGTATATACAAAAGTCTATAGCTATTTCTACATGTAATCGTCTGAATTTCTATTAAGTTAAACATAAGTTCTTACTGCTATTTCTAATTCTAATTTATTACAACGTGGATCATTCTAGTCCTCACCCCTTGACTCAGAAGCTCAATCCTTCCTGACTCTTTGCGACCCCAGGGACTATAGCCCCCCAGGCTCTTCTGTGCATGGGATTCTCCAGGCACGAATACTGGAGTGGAGCCATTTCCTCTCCAGGGGATCTTCTCTATCCAGGAGGAAGACCCAAACCCTCATCTCTTAGGTCTCCTGTGTTTGACAGGCAGAGTCTTTACCACTAGTGCCACCAGGGAAGCCCAGTCCTAAACCCTTGTTCATACATGAATTTCTGCTCCATGGTGAGATGCGTAGACCTCATCACCTGCCATACATTTACATTCTTAATTACTCAATTCTAGTATAATTGTGTAAAAAGTTGGCTTAAAATTCAACAGTCAGAAAACTAAGATCATGGCATTGGTCTCATCACTTCATGGCAAATAGATGGGTTGACAGTGGAAACAGAGACAGACTTTTTTTGTGTGCTCCAAAGTCACTGCAGATGGTGACTGTAGCCATGAAATTAAAAGACACCTGCTCCTTGGAAGAAAAGTTATGACCAACTTAGACAGCATATTAAAAAGCAGAGACATTACTTTGCCAACAAATGTCCATCGAGTCAAAGCTATGGTTTTTCCAGTAGTTATTTATGGATGTGAGATTTGGACTATAAAGAAAGCCGAGTGCCAAAGAATTGATGCTTTTGAACTGTGGTTTTGGAGAAGATTCTTGAGAGTCCTTTGGACTGCAAGGAGATCCAACCAGTCCGTCCTAAAGGAAATCAGTCCTGAATATTCATTGGAAGGACTGATGCTGAAGCTGAAACTCCAATACTTTGGCCATCTGATGTGAAGAGCTGACTCATTTGAAAAGACCCTGATGCTGGGAGAGATTGAAGGTGGGAGGAGAAGGGGACGACAGAGGATGAGATGGTTGGATGGCATCACCGACTCAATGGACATGAGTTTGGGTAAACTGCAGGAGTTGGTGATGGACAGGGAGGCCTGGTGTGCTGCAGTCCATTGGGTTGCAAAGAGTAGGACACCACTGAGCGACTTAACTGACTGAATGTATATGTATAGCAGTTTTAGAATTATTAACTTATACTCATGTAGGAAATAGTTTTATTGACTAAAATATAGGATTTATGTGTTGTTCCTTTCCCCGATAGCTCAGTTGGTAATGAATCTGCCTGCAATGTGAGAGAGCTGGGTTCGATTCCTGGGTTGGGAAGATCCCCTGGAGAAGGGAAAGGCTACCCACTCCAGTATTCTGACGTGGAGAATTTCCATGGACTGTACAGGTTCACAAAGTGTCAGACACGACTGAGAGACTTTCACTTTCCTTTTGTATTTAATCTTATAGACTCCATTTGTATTTCGATTTGGATTATGTCAGTCCCTCCCCACTGCCCACTCTTTAGTATGGTTGTTTTATACATTTGCAATAGCTATTACAGTCCACATTCTTTCTGGGGATCCTCTGAATGTCTAAATGGTTTATTTTTCAATTTGCACACATCATCCTTGTGTTGTAAAATTTTGTAGTTTTAATAAATGTGTAATGTCATATGTTCTGTTCCGTTCTGTTCTGTCGCTCAGTCGTGTCCGACTCTTTGCGACCCTATGGAGTGTAGCCTACCAGGCTTCTCCATCCATGGGATTCTCCAGGCAAGAATACTGGAGTGGGTTACCATTTCCTTCTCCAGGGGATCTTCCCGACCCAGGGATCGAACCTGGGTCTCCCTCATTGGAGGCAGACGCATTAACCTCTGAGCCACCAGGGAAGCCCGTAATGTCATATATCTAACATTATTGTATCATACACAATAGCTTCAGTGCTGTGAAAAATGTCTTGAACTTCACTTGTTCATCACCCATGCACCTCCAAATTCCTGATACCACTTATCTTTTCCTAAAATATGTAGCTTGTTCATACTGGGTTTTTTCCCTTAGCGGGGTAAATGTTATTCATTTAAGGTTTCTCCATGTCTTTTTGTGAGCTGATAGTTCATTTCTTTATATCATGAATAATTCAACTTCATAGATATATAAAATTTGTTGATACATTGATATATTGAAGAACCTTTGTTGTTTCCAGTTTTTGACAATTACGAACAAAGCTTATATAAACATTTTGTTCAAGGTTTTTGTTGTTGCTGACATAAACTTTCAGCTCAATTCAGTAATTACCTGGAAGTGTGATAGATCAAATATATTAGTTCAGTTCAGTCCAGTTGCTCAGTTGTGTCCGACTCTGTGGCCCCATGGACTGCAGCACACCAGGCTTCCCTGTCGATCACCAACTCCCTGAGCTTTCTCAAACTCATGTCCTTCAAGTCGGTGATGCCATCCAACCATCTCATCCTCTTTCGTCCCTTTCTCCTCCTGCCTTCAATCTATCCCAGCATCAGGATCTTTTCAAATAAGTCTGTTCTTCGCACCAGGTGGCCAAAGTATTGGAGTTTCAGCTTCAGCATCAGTCCTTCCAATGAATATTCGGGATTGATTTCCTTTAGAATGGACTGGTTTGAACTCTTTGCAGTCCAAGGGACTCTCAAGTGTCATCTCCAACACCACAGTTCAAAAGAATCAATTCTTCAGCACTAAGCTTTCTTTATGGTCCAACTCTCACATCCATACATGACTACCGGAAAAACCATAGCTTTGACTAACTGGACCTTTGTTGGTAAAGTAATGTCTCTGCTTTTTAATATGCTGTCTAAGTTTGTTATAACTTTTCTTCCAAGGAACAAGCATCTTTTAATTTCATGGCTGCAGTCACCATCTGCAGTGATTTTGGAGCCCCCCAAAATAAAGTCTATAACTGTTTCCATTGTTTACCCATCTATTTGCCATGAAGTGATGGGACTAGATGTCATGATCTTAGTTTTCTGAATGTTGAGTTTTAAGCCAAAATTTCACTTATCTTTCACTTTCATCAAGAGGCTCTTTAGTTCTTCTTTACTTTCTGCCATAAGGGTGGTGTTGTCTTCTATCTGAGGTGATTGATATTTCTCCCAGCAATCTTGATTCTAGTTTGTGCTTCATCCATTCTGGCATTTCACATGATGTACTCTGCATATATTAAATAAGCAGGGTGACAATATACAGTCTTGATGTACTCCTTTCCTGATTTGGAACTAGTCTATTGTTTCACGTCTGATTCTAACTGTTGCTTCTTGAGCTGCATACAGATTTCTCAAGAGGCAGGTAAGGTGGTATGGTATTCTCATCTCTTGAAGAATTTTCCACAGTTTGTTGTGATCCACACAAAGGCTTTGGCGTAATCAGTAAAACAGAAGTACATGTTTTTCTGGAACTCTCTTGCTTTTTTGATGATCCATCAGATGTTGGCAATTTGATCTCTGGTTTCTCTGCCTTTTCCAAATCCAGCTTGAACATCTGGAAATTCATGGTTCACGTACTGTTGAAGCCTGGCTTAGAGAATTTTGAGCATTACTTTGCCAACATTTGAGATGAGTAAACTCCAGAAGTTAGTGATGGACAGGGAGGCCTGGCGTGCTGTGATTCATGGGGTTGCAAAGAGTCGGACACGACGGAGTGACTGAACTGAACTGAGATGAGTGCAATTGTGTGGTAGTTTGAGCATTCTTTGACATTACTTTCCTTAGGGATTGGAATGAAAAATGACCTTTTCCAGTCCTGTGGCCACTGATGGGTTTTCCAAATTTGCTGGCATATTGAGTGCAGCACTTTCACAGCATCATCTTTTAGGATTTGAAATAGCTCAGTTGGAATTCTATCACCTCCATTAGCTTTCTTCATAGTGATGCTTGCTAAGGCCCACTTGACTTCACATTCCAGGATGTCTGACTCTAGGTGAGTGATCACATCATCATGATTACCTGGGTCGTGAAGATCTTTTTTGTACAGTTCTTCTGTGTATTGTTGCCACCTGTTCTTAATATCTTCTGCTTCTGTTCAGTTCAGTTCAGTTCAGTTCAGTTGCTCAGTCGTGTCCGACTCTTTGCGACCCCATGAATCACAGCACGCCAGGCCTCCCTCTCCATCACCAACTCCCGGAGTTCACTCAAATTCATGTCTATCGAGTCGGTGATGCCATCCAGCCATCTCACTCTTTGTCATCCCCGTCACCTCCCACCTCCAATCCTTCCCAGCATCAGAGTCTTTTCCAGTGAGTCAACTCGTCGCATGAGGTGGCCAAAGTACTGCAGTTTCAGCTTTAGCATCAGTCCTTCCAATGAACACCCAGGATTGATCTCCTTTAGAATGGACTGGTTGGATCTCCTTGCAGTCCAAGGGACTCTCAAGAGTCTTCTCCAGCACCACAGTTCAAAAGCATCAATTCTTTGGCGATCAGCTTTCTTCACAGTCCAACTCTCACATCCATACATGACCACTGGAAAAACCATAGCCTTGACTAGACGGACCTTATAGGTCCATATTATTTCTGTCCTTTATTGTGCCCAACTTTGCATGAAATGTTCCCTCGGTAACTCTAATTTTTTTGAAGTGATCTCAAGTCTTTCCCATTCTGTTGTTTTCCTCTATTTCTTTGCATTGATCACTGAGGAACACTTTCTTAACTCTCCTTGCTATTCTTTGGAACTCTGCATTCAGATGCTTATATCTTTCCTTTTCTCCTTTGCTTTTCACTTCTCTTTTTCTCTCAGCTATTTGTAAGGACTCCTCAGACAACCATATTACCTTTTTGCATTTCTTTGTCTTGGGGATGGTTTTGATCACTACCTTCTACACAATGTCGCGAACCTCCATCCATAGTTCTTCATAGTTGAAATATATGATAAGACTATATATGGCTTTGTACTGACAAATGGTCCTCTAAAGTAACTATACTATTTTGCAATTTCTTCTGTAATGAATGACAGTTTCTGTTGCTCTGCATCCTCTCCAGTATTTGGCATTGCCAGATTTTGGATGTTAGTGATTTTAATAGGCTTTTGATAGTTTTTCATTGTTTTAATTTGTGATTACCTAACAACAAAAATCACTTCATGGGAAATAGATGGGGAAACAGTGGAAACAGTGTCAGACTTTATTTTTTTGGGCTCCAAAATCACTGCAGATGCTGATTGCAGCCAGGAAATTAAAAGATGCTTACTCCTTGGAAGGAAAGTTATGACCAACCTAGATAGCATATTAAAAAGCAGAGACATTACTTTGCCAACCAAGGTCCGTCTAGTCAAGGCTATGATTTTTCCCGTGGTCATGTATGGATGTGAGAGTTGGACTGTGAAGAAAGCTGATTGCCGAAGAATTGATGCTTTTGAACTGTGGTGTTGGAGAAGACTCTTGAGAATCCCTTGGACCGCAAGGAGATCCAACCAGTCCATCCTAAAGGAGATCAATCCTGGAACTCCAATACTTTGGCCACCTCATGCGATGAGTTGACTCACTGGAAAAGAGTCTGTTGCTGGGGTTGATTGGGGGTGGAAGGAGACGGGGACGACAGAGAATGAGGTGACTGGATGGCATCACTGACTCGATGGACATGAGTTTGAATGAACTCCTGGAGTTGGTGATGGACAGGGAGTCCATGCGTGCTGTGATTCATGGGGTCGCAAAGAGTCGGACACGACTGAGTGACTGAACTAAACTGAACAACAAAAAATGTTGAGCAGCTTTTTATATGCTTAGTTGACATCTGTGTATATTCATTTTGAGGTGCCTTTTCAGATTTTCTGTCCATTTTCTTATTGGAATGTCTTTTTTCTTGTTATTTTAGGTCTTTGCATACTTTGGATATTAGTCTTTTATCAGATGTGGTTTGCCAGTTTTTCTTTGTGACTTGTCTTTTCATTCTCTTAACAATGTCTTTCTTAGAACAGTTTTCAATTTTCGAATGTGCAACATATCGAATTTTTCATGAAATTTTTTTTGACTTTGTATGTTAAAAGTCCTTGCCAAAAACAAAGTCAATATATTTTCTCACATATTATCTTCTAGATGTTTTTGCTTTTGCATTTTGCATGTTTGTTTATGGTCCATTTGAGTTAGTAATTTTTGAAAGGCATTAAGGGCTGTGTGTTAATATGTGCTGTAGAAAATGTCCTGTATATCACATGTTCTAAATATGTGTGTGCATATTTAGATTCCACATATAAGAGAAATCATATGGTACTTGTCTTTATCTATCTTGACTTATTTCACCTAGTGCAATGTTTTAGATTTTCATCCATGTTGTCACAAATGACAGTGTTTTACTATTTTTTATTTCTGAATAATATTTTGTTATGAATACATACCATAATTTTTTTATCCATCAATAGACACTTATGTTGTTTCCATATTAACTTCATACCAGATACATGATTTGCAAATATTTTCTCCCATTGAGTAGGTTGCCTCTTAATATTATTGGTGGTTTCCTTTGTTGTACAGAAGCTTTTCATGGTTTCATTTCCATAGAAACTTTACAATCAGCTTATTTACATCAACAATATTGAGACTTTTAATCCATGAACACTGAATTTCTCTTCATATATTTAGATCTTTGATACTTTATTAAGAGTTCTATATAGATCTTGTACATATTTTATTAGATTTATACTTAAATTTTCTATTTTTTTGATACTAATGTAAGTGATAGCCTCTCTTTAATTTCAAATTCCTATTGTTCATTGCTGGTATATAGAAAAGCAAATGATTTTTCTTGCCATACTCATTTTATTCTGGATTTTTTTGTTGTTTTTTGTTTTTTTTTAGATTATTTGAGATTGTCCATATGGATAATCATGATATCTTTGAATAAAGACAGTTTTAATTTTCTTCCCAATCCATTAACCTTTGCTTGTCTTGTATTATTGCATCAGCTAGGATTTCTAGTACAAAGTTTAATAGGTGTGTTGATAGGGAACATGTGTTTTGTTCTTGATTTTAGAGGAAAAGAATCTAGTTTCTCACAATGAAATATAATATTAGGTATAAGTTTTTTGTAGATATTCTTTACAAAGTTGAAGAATCTCTTTCACTTCCAAGTTTGCTGATAGTTTTCGTCATCAATAGATGTAGGAATTTTTTCAAATTGTTTTCTAATTAATATGATTATATCATTCTTATTCTTTAATCTTTTGATGCCAAGAATTATATTAATTAATTTTTAAATATCTAATCAGCCTTGCATATCTGGAAAAATTCCCACCAACTTCTGGTGTTTACTTATATTTATACTTTATCAGATTTAGTTTGCTAGTATTGTGTTGAGGAGTTTTCACTTATATTCATAAGATATACTGATCTATAATTTTTCTTCCTTGTGATATCTTTATCTGGGTTAGGTATTAAGGTAATATTGGCCTCAGAAAGAGTCAGGAAATATTCCTTTTCTTCTTTTTTCTAGGAGAGATTGTAGAGTAATGAAAGTATTTCTTTCATAAATTTAGAATTGAGTAATGAATCATCTGGTTCACTTGCTTTCTTTTTTGAAAGCTTGTTTATTAATCTATTTCTTTAATAGTTATATTTCTATTCAGGTTATCTATTTCTTTTTGTGTGAATTTTGGTTGTTTTTGTCTTTCATAGAATTGGTCAGTTTTATCTGTTACCAACTTTATTGGCATAGAATTATTCATAACATTCCTTTATGATCTTAATAAGAGTCTATGTGATCCATAGTGATGGCCTCTCTTTCATGTCTGATATTAGTAATATATGCCTTTTTCTCTTTTTTTTCCTTTCTGTCTTTAATGTAAAATATTATTTTTAATCTTGCTATAGATTTATCAGGGCTTCCCATGTAGCTCAGTGGGTAAAGCATCTGCCTGCAATGCAGGAGACCCTGGTTCGATTCCTGGGCTGGGAAGATCCCCTGGGGAAGGGATAGGCTACCCTTGCCTGGAGAATTCCATGGACAAAGGAGCCTGGCAGGCTACAGTTCATGGGACTGCAAGAATCATAAATGACTTAGTGCTATCTTTCTTTCTTAGATTTATCAACTTTATTGATCCTTTCAAAGAACCAGGTTCTGGTTTCTTTAATTTTCTCTGTTGATGTTCTGTTTCCAATTTCATTTATTTCTGCTCTAATTTTTATTATTTCTTTTTTTCTCCTTGCTTAAGTTCCTCTTCCATCTCTAGTTTCCTGAGGGGAAACTTAGTTATTGATTTTGGATTTTTACTTTTCTATTATAAGCATTCAATCCTATCAGTTTTATTCTAAAGACTCTTTTGGCTGTATCCCATGAATTTTGATAAGCTGTATTTTCATATTCCTTTAGCTTGAAATATTTAAATAGCTCTTTTGAGAATTCTTGGCCCTATGTTATTTAGAAGTGTAATGGTTATTTTCCAATTATTTTGGAGTTTTAAAGTTATCTCTCAGTTATTGATTTCTAGTTTAATTCCATAGTGGTGTAATAAGATATTTATGTATGATAAATATTCTTTTAAATTGTTAAATTATATTTTAGAGGCATTAATATGGTATATCTTGTGAATATTCCAAGTGAGCTTGAGACGAATGTGCTTTCTGTTATTGTTAGGTGAAGAATTCCAAAATCATCAACTAGATCCAGTTGATTAATGGTGTTGTTCAGTTTAACTATGTAATTACTGCTTATTGCTTTTCTGCCTGCTGGATCTATCAATTATGGAAAAAAGAATGTTGAAGTCTCCAACTCTAATATCTGATTTGTCTGTTTCTTCTTGCCTTCCATATATTTTGCTTCATGTGTTTTGAAGTTTTTTGTTAGGTGCATATGTTAAGGATTGTAATGTAATTTTGGAGAATTATCCCCTTTATCATTATGTAGTGGTTAATTTCTCTCTTTATCCTGATAATTTCCCTTTTTTCTGTAGTCTTTGTGTATAATTGATATTGCTACTTCAGTTTCCTTTCGGTTACTGTTAAGATGGCATATTTTTTCAATCACTTCATTTTTAATGCATCTATATATTTATATTAAAAGTGTTGTTGTTCAGTCACTAAGTCATGTCCAACTCTTTTTGACCCCATGGACTGCAGCATGTGTGGCTCCCTGGTCATTCACTATCTCCCAGAATTTGCTCAAACATGTCCATTGAGTCAGTGATGCAATCCAACCATATCATCCTCTGTCACCCCCTTCTCCTCCTGCCCTCAATCTTTCCCAACATCAGGGTCTTTTCTAATGAGTCAGCTCTTCACATCCCGTGGCCAAAGTATTGATGCTTTACCTTCAGCATCAGTCCTTTCAATGAATATTCAGGGTTAATTTCCTTTAAGATTGGCTAGTCTTAGCTATATGCTCTCCAAGGGATTCTCAAGTCTTGTCCAGCACCACCATTAGAAAGCATCGTTTCTTCAGCACTCAGCCTTCTTTATGGTCCAGCTCTCACATCTGTGCATGACTACTGCAAAAACCATAGCTTTGGCTATATGGACCTTTGTTAGCAAAGTGATGTCTCTGCTTTTTAATATGCTGTCTAGGCTTTCACAGCCTTTCTTCCAAGAAGCAAGTGTCTTTTAATTTCATGGCTACAGTCACTGTCCACCATGATTTTGGAGCCTAAGAAAATAGAACCTGCCACTGTTTCCAGTTTTTTCCTACCTACTTGCCAAGAAGTGATGGGACCAGATGCTATGATCTTAGTTTTTTGGATGTTGAGTTTTAAGCCGAATTTTTCACTCTCCTCTTTCACCTTTATCAGGAGGTTCTTTAGTTCCTCTTCGCTTTCTGCCATTAGTGTGGTATCATCTGCGTATCTGAGGTTGTTGATATTTCTCCCAGCAATTTTGACTACAGCTTGTGATTCATCCAGCCTGGGATTTCACATGATGTACTCTGCATAGAAGTTAAACACACAGGGTAACATATACAACCTTTACATACTCCTTTTCCAATTTTGAGCCAATCCATTTTTCTGTGTACAGTTATAACTTTCGCTTCTTGACCTGCATACAGGTTTCTCAGGAGGCAGGTAAGGTGGTCTAATAGTCCCATCTCTAATAATTTCCCACAGTTTATTGTGATCCACACAGTCAAAGTATTTAGTCAATGAAGCAGAAGTAGATGTTTTGCTGGAATTCTTTTGCTTTTTCTGTGACCCAACGGATGAATATGGTTTTCTTACAACGTACAGTTGAGTCTTATTTTTTAATCCAATATGAAAGTCTCTTTCAATTGGTGTTTTTAAATTACTTGCATTTAAAGTGAACACTAGTATATTATTGATATCTACTATGTTTCTAACTGTTTTATACTTGTTGCTTGTTCTTTGTTTTTAATCTCCTATATTTCTGCCTGGGCTCTGACTTTTGAGTGATTTTTTTTTTTAACCTTTTTTTTCCTTTCTTCTGAGTGAGTCAAGAAGGCTAGAGCAGGCTATGTTTTGCTAATTGCTTTTCTTCCAAGAAAATAAACCTCTTATAAAGTCATTTCCCTTGTAGCTCTTTATTATGGATGCTTGTATTTCCCTTTGTCATACTAGAAACAGAAGGGTTTTTCTTGGACTTTATTATGAAAGTCTGCTGGGGTTCCTGGAGATAAAAAAAAATCCATGAAAATATAAGTGTTCTCCTATGCTGGGTCACAGGAACTTCTTACTTTAGAGCTAATCCACACTCAACCTCCAGAAATTTGTTAGAATTTCAGTTTTAGTGTTCCTATAAGTTTTTGGCCCTAGCAGCTTCTGCTATAGTTCAGAATGTCCTGGATGTGTTTTCTTTTTATTCAACTAACTGTCTCTCTAGATTTCATGTGGCAGTTTGCCCCATGACCTTGATTTTCTGCTGGGAGTAAGAAAAGTTACTGATTGTCAGTCCGTTCAGTTTTTTTCATGTTGGAAGGATGGCGGTGATGAGTTTCAAGCCCTACCTGTTGAATCTGAAGGCTGATGAGCTAAAATCTTTATCTTTGAGATCATTTCTTCTTATCTTTTTCTTTAAGCTGTGTATTCTTTTAAACAAAATCAGTGTTACCACAAATCAGATGTAAATGAACTTTGTAGTGAGAGAAAAATAGTACATTGTAATATTTTTCCAAATTAAACTCCAGACTTTATTTGAATTTCACTAGTTTATCCATGAGTATCTTTTTTGATTTGCTTGTTTCAGGATCTGATCCAGGATATCAAATTGCATTGTTTTTTTTTTTTTTTTTTAGAAGATTTTTAAAATTTTTGGTTTTTTTGCTTTGCTGGTTCTTTGTTTCTGTGTGCAGGCCTTATCTAGTCACTGTGAGCTTGCTTTGAGTTGCTGTGTTTTTGATGCACAGGCTTCTCATTGCAGTGGCTTCTCTTGCTGCAGAGCATGGGCTGTAGGCACACAGGCCTCAGTAGTTGCAGCAGTTGGGCTCAGTAGTTGTGCTTGCAGGTGGGAGAGTGTGGGCATAGTAGTTGAGTCTCCTGTAGAGTGTGGGCTCAGTTGTAGCATGCAGGCTTAGTTGCCATGTAGCATGTGAGATCCTCTTGGAGCAGGGATCAAACCCATGTCCCCTGCATTGGCAGGAGGATTCATATGCACTGGACCACCATTGAAGCCCCCATATTTCCTTTAGATGTATATCTTCTTGGACTTCCCTGGTGGCTCAGATGGTAAAGGCATCTCCCTACAATGCGGAAGACCCAGGTTCAATCCCTGGGTCAGGAAGAGCCCCCTGGAGAAGGAAATGGCAACGCACTCCAGTAGTCTTGCCTGGAAAATCCCATGGATGGACAGAGGAGCCTGGTAAGCTATGTTTTCTTAGTCTTCTATGGTTTGTGACAGTTTTTCACAAGTTTTACATAAAGGAGTATGTTGGTCTATCTATTGCTTATTCAGATTATTTAAAAATTATTAATTTATTTGAACAGTTAATATATGTACATAGTAAGTTCTTAAAAGAAAACTATATACAATGAAACCAATCTTCTCATTGTTTTCTTTAGTCTGTAAGTTTCTTTTTTGGAAGTAGCTTTTGCTACTAGTTTATTCTACATTTTTAAAAAGATTTTTTTGATATATGTGTTCTCCTTTTATTCCTCCTCGCAAAAATTGATAACCATCTCTGAATACTGTTTTATTCTATTGTTTTGTGTTATCTGACTCTGCTCTTTGACTTTACTCAGCAACATAGGAATATTGGGGATTTTCGACTGTCCAAAGAATAGTAAATAGCCTTACATTTATTTTTGGCCATAACCAACCATCAGAGAAACAGACATTTAATCATTATGGTGTCTTACTTTGGGAATAAGGTAGGAAGAGGAGGACTGCTTTTAATACTGCACTCATAATTTCTAGAGCCTTGATGTTAAAACTGCTTAATTCACTCAGTTCAGAGTGGTTCATTAGTATTATTTCCATTGGAGTAACATTTAGCTCCTTCTGTGAGTTTGACGTCATGTTTGGGACTTAATATATTTGGATGGGAACAGATTGTTGTTACTTGAGTCCAGCAGAGAGACTGCTTAATAAGGCATTATAACTAGACATACTAAGAAAGTTCAACTTTCTAGGACTCTAATTTGGCTAGCATTAACCAAGAGCAGGTACAAACAAGAAGTTCCCCTGAAATTCTTATAACTTCTGCAAAGTCTCCTTTAAGAGTTTACCTACTTCCATCTTTGGTTGTAAAACCATAATTACCACAGTTGATTTCACTTCATTTGGTCATAGATATAAATCAGTTTTTAACTGATTTAATTTTTGTCTCCAATCCTTTAGCTATAGTTTCTCTGTTCCTTCATTCAGTATATTGATTTTTTTCAACTATATTTCAGCAAATGTTTTGTTGTTAGTCCTTTTTAATATTTGTTTTATGAAGGGTCATATTCCTGCATTTCTTCTGTGTTTGAGTCTTTTTGTTGTCTTTATAATTGTAGCATTACTTGGCTTTGGATTAATTTTTTGAATTATATCTTCATTGTCATTGTGTAGAGATTGATTCCTATCTTCTGGCCTTAAATACTGCTCTTAGAACATTTTTAAGTAAATTTTATATGTGATTCAGTGGTTTTACTTGGTTCTTCATTTATTTCCAGAACTTGACTGGGCTAGAGCTTGTTATTGATTATTTTGAGCATTTTTTCCCCAACAATATTGTAGTTCCTTTCAATTGACAGATTTAAGTCTTTGTTTCAGGAAAGGTTTATTCTCCTTTACTTAGAAGTTTTTTTTCTATTTGTTTTGTTTCTTCTATATTCTAGGAACTTCTTCAGTCATGTTTACCATACCTATTATCTTTTCTAAAATCATTGTTATTATTTTTTCTTACATTTCATTTTATTTGACTTTCTCTGGATTCTCCATTGTCTCTTATTCAATATACATTTGTACTTATTTTTTATTTTACTTGGATGTATCTCTATTTTTATTTTTTCAAGGAAAAAATCTGTGCCTATTTATTTGGCATTCAACAAATATTACTGAGTGAATTTGATTAAAATAGATTCAAGAACAGAGATTTATGTATTTAAAAAATGAGTGAAAAATGGCCTCTGTTGTTCCAGATGGGGGATAAACTACAGACTGTATGACCTTGCACTCCAAGATAAGGTACAACTTAACAAGACAAAAAAGATCATATTTTTCAATCATCCATTCCATCTGTTTTGTTTGAAATTATTAGTTTTTAACCACATATGTAATGAAATATAAACTATTCTTATAAAGGTATTTTTATTTGCTTATTTTAAATGTAGTTTAAATGCAATTACTTACTTTAATGAAACTTTATATTTTAGTTGTCTTTTTAGTTTGATCTCACCATATTTTCCATCCACATCCCCAAACTTAGAAACTCATGTTTAAAACATGTTATGTGCTTTTAATTATTCTCCCCAGTGCACCTATAAGAATGTAGATTTGTATCATTGTTTTACAAAGATGCGTATATCCATGCTTAGTCATTCAGTCCTGTCCAGCTCTTTGCGACCCATGGATTATAGCCCACCAGGCTCCTCTGTCCATGGAATTCTCCATGCAAGAATACTGGAGTGGGTCCATTCTCTTCTTCAGGGAATCTTCCTGACCCAGGGATAGAATCCCAACCCTTGTCTTCTGCATTGTAGGCAAATTCTTTACCATCCGAGCCACCAGGGAGGCCACATTGCAAAATTACAAAAATGGGCTATTTCAGTTTCTACATCATGTTCTTTTTTTGCAATAGTATCTCATGGAAAGTTCTCTAAATCAGTTATTTTAGCTATAGTTCATTCTTTCAATGGCTACAAAATATTTCATGGTAGAGTTGTAATTTATTCAACCACTTCTAAATGGTTAGCATTTACTTTATATTCAGTTGTTTTTCTCATTTGAAAAAGCTGCCTTATTGTTTTTATTTAACCTAATTTTAAATAGTTTATTAGCATGGAGTAAATTCACAGAAATGAGTTTGCTGGGTCAAAGAGTCTTTGAATTTTTAATTTTACTAGATGTTTACAGATTGCTTTTGATAGAGGTAATAGCAATTCATATTTTCTTCAGTAATATGAGAGTGTGCACTCTCCACATTCCACACAATGTATACTCACACTTTTTAAACATTTTAGTCAGGCTAATATATACAAATGCTCGTTGTTATTTTATCTTTTTCCTGATTGAGATATTCAAGCATTTTGTCTTTTTCTGGTTTTTGGATGCTTGAATTTGCTCTCCTGTTTTGACTCATTGTACCATTTGCCCATTTATCTACTGTGGGTTATTTATATATTTACTATGACTGAATGACTGCACTGGGTCTTCCTTGCTGTGGCATGCTTTCTCTAGTGGCTTCTGCTCTAGCATGCTTTATCTAGATACTCTTTGTTGTGGTGCACAGGCTTCTCATTGTGGAGACTTTTCTCGTGGTGCTCAAGCTTGTAGACTCCAGGAGTTGTGAAATACTGGCTCGGTAGTTGTGATGCGTGGGCTTAGTTGCTCCACAGCACATGGAATCTCTCCACGCCAGGGATTGAACCCACATCCCCAGCCTTGGCAGGAAGATTTTTATCCACTGTACCACCAGTGAAGTCTGATTAATTTATTTTTACTCCCATTTTTGTAATTTGTATGGACTTTTTTTTACATTATAGACCTTAACCTTTTCAATGAGCTCTTTGTATTATAAACATGTTTCCAAAAATAACTGCTTTTATTTTTTGCTTTGTTTACATTGTCTTTTGCTGTCTCAACTTGAATTTTACCAATTATAAGAGATCTATGTTGAAAAATAACTTCTGTTTTTGTTTTGGTTAAGAATATGTCCCTCATCCTTTTATTGTTCAGTTCAGTTCAGTCGCTCAGTCGTGTCTGACTCTCCGCGACCCCATGAATCACAGCATGCCAGGCCTCCCTGTCCATCACCAACTCCCGGAGTTCACTCAAACTCATGTCCACAGAGTCGGTGATGCCATCCAGCCATCTCATTCTCGGTCGTCCCCTTCTCCTCCCGCCCCCAACCTTTCCTAGCATCAGAGTCTTTTCCAGTGAGTCAACTTGTCACATGAGGTGGCCAAAGTATTGCAGTTTCAGCTTTAGCATCAGTCCTTCCAATGAACACCCAGGATTGATCTCCTTTAGAATGGACTGGTTGGATCTCCTTGCAGTCCAAGGGACTCTCAAGAGTCTTCTCCAGAACCACAGTTCAACAGCATCAATTCTTCGGCGATCAGCTTTCTTCACAGTCCAACTCTCACATCCATACATGACCACGGGAAAAACCATAGCCTTGACTAGACGGACCTTGGTTGGCAAAGTAATGTCTCTGCTTTTTTAATATACTATCAAGGTTGGTCATAACTTTCCTTCCAAGGAGTAAGTGTCTTTTAATTTCATGGCTGCAACCAGCATCTGCAGTGATTTTGGAGCTTCCAAAAATAAAGTCTGACACTGTTTCCACTGTTTTTCCATCTATTTCCCATGAAGTGATGGGACCAGATGCCATGATCTTTGTTTTCTGAATGTTGAGCTTCAAGCCAACCTTTTCGTACAGACACCTAAATCTTCTTTTAGGATATTTTCTTTTCTCTTTTATATCTATATTATTATTTCATGATATAACTCACAGTCTTGGCAATGAGATAGATTTTAATCAATCAACAAATAAAATATAAAAGTTTGGTTGTGATGTAATTGAGTTGATTTCTGATGAATGAACAGGAGTTGACTAAGAAAAGATAGGAAAGAACATTTAATGCAGAAGAAACATCTTTATAGAAATATCTTACAGTGGAGGCAGATTTCATATAGAGAAATTGGTAAGAACCCAAATACACAGGTTTTGTAAATTGCATAATTATCTCTCTCCTTAATCATAACAGTGATAGGAAGCTAATGAAAAGATTTAAATGCCCATGGTAGTGGTAGTTGTAAGAGAAAAAGATTAAACTTGCATTTCAAATAGATAACTATGGCTCCAGTGTGCAAAATGGATTAGATGTACAACAGGAAATATAGATAGAAAGAAGATGATGATAGTGGGCCTGTGGTGGTGATGTTGCAGAAGATAGAAAGTAAGCTTTTAAGCGATATGATAGAAGTAAATACATTGTTTTTGATAGACTAAATATAGAAGATGGTGCAGCTAGGACAAGTAGCAGGAATGGTTGTGTCATTCCATGATTGTTGGGCTCATCTGGGAGTCCGTTTATGTTTGCTCATGAAGACTTTAGCTTGTTTGCTATGTGACATTTTTTAGTAGTGATGAGCTACTTCAATGTTGATTTAGAGAAGGTGGTCAACTAGAATCTTTTAGGGTGAGTTTATTCAGATAAATGTGATGAAGAGATAGAGAAACTGAGGCAGTAGATACTAATGGCAGAACTTTTTGAAATGATATTAACGTGAAATCTAAGTTGGTGAAGGATAGAAGTAAAGAAAGCAGAGAGCAGGGATTGTGATCACATTTTGAGATTTTATGATTAACTTCAGAGGGTATAGTCTAAAGTTTTACATTTTAGTCATAACTCATATTGTCCCCTCACTCTTGATGGATTAATGGGATCTATTTATTTTTTATTGGGTTATAATTAACAATACAGTATCATAGTAATTTCAATTGTTTAACACAGTGATTCAATATTTTTACACATTGTGAAATAATCACCTAAATAAAACCAATTATCATCTGTCATCATACAGTGTTGTTACAGCATTATTGACTATATTACTGATGTATACATTACATCTTCATAATTTATTTTGTAGTTTTAATCTTTTACCTCTTATTCTCCTTTACCTATTTTGTCTGTCCCCCAACTTTCTTCCCACTGGCAAGCACTAGTCTGCTCTCTGTAATCTATCAGTCTGTTTCTGCTTTGTTTCACTTGTTTTTAAGATTCCATATATAAGTGAAATTATATGGTATTTTTCTCCTTTTGTCTTATGTCACTTATCATAATCCTCCTCAGGTTCATCCATGTTGCTGCAAACAGCAAAATTTCTTTTTTCTTATGGCTGAATATGTTCCATTATATATATATATATAACTTCTTTATCTATTCATCTACTGATTGGCACTTAGATTGTTTCTACATCTTGCCTATTATAAATAGTGCTACAATAGACATCAGTTCAGTTCAGTCACTCAGTCGTGTCCAACTCTTTGCGACCCCATGAATTGCAGCACGACAGGCCTCCCTGTCCATCACCAACTCCCGGAGTTCACTCAAACTCGTGTCCACAGAGTCAATGATGCCATCCAGCCATCTCATCCTCTGTTTCCCCTTCTCCTCCTGCCCCCAATTCCTCCCAGCATCAGACTCTTTTCCAGTGAGTCAACTCTTTGCATGAGGTGGCCAAAGTATTGGAGTTTCAGCTTCAACA